>NC_140589.1:642159052-642759052 GCF_964204655.1 Triturus cristatus
CAGTATCGCCAAACATCACTTTGGTCTGACTGACCCTCTCCCTAGTAATCCGGAGGAAAATTACCCCCCTTTCTTGTAATCCGTGCGCACGAGGTGACAGAGGGGACCCTAGGCGCGAATGTACCCGACCTCCTGGAGCCCTCGCTGGGATCCGGGAGGCAAATGGACCCTCATCGAGACTTCCAGGCGAGCTCGGCCATCTGGTCGCCCCATAGGAAAGCATTGTGCGCGACCAGATGGCCGAAGGGGCCTGCGCGACCAGATGGCCGAAGGGGCCTGCGCGACCAGATGGCCGAGGGGACGTGCGCGACCAGATGGCCGAGGGGACAGGCGCGACCAGATGGCCCAGGGGAAAGGCAAAAGGGAAGGGGGAGCTTCCCCGGGCCCTCTGGACCCCGCACCCGGGCACCCTGCCGCCGCGGCAGGACCCGGGACGGAGCCCGGGGCGGGGAGGCCGCCCTCACCGGGCCCCCCCCCAGGGGCCCGGCCGGGGCTCCGGAACCCAGACGAGCGAGGAGAGGCTCCCCGGCCACAAAGGAACCCCGTCCCGGGCCTTTGGCAGTGCCGCAGGCCGGGGGACAGGGCCCGGGGACGGAGACCCCGACCCGGGGCCCGGCCGGGCCCCTGGAACCAGCCGGGGCTCCCGGGACCGCAGGCGATGGGGAAGCCTCCCCGGGCCCTCCGGACCGCGCCCCGGGCACCCTGCCACGCGGAAGGACCCAGGACGGAGCCCGGGGCGGGGAGGCCGCCCTCCCCGGGGCCCCCAGGGGCCCGGCCGGAGCACCTGAACCCAGGCGAGCGAGGGGAGGCTCCCCGGCCACGACGGAACCCCGTCCCGGGCCTTTGGCAGTGCCGCAGGCCGGGGGACAGGGCCCGGGGACGGAGACCCCGACCCGGGGCCCGGCCGGGCCCCTGGAACCAGCCGGGGCTCCCGGGACCGCAGGCGATGGGGAAGCCTCCCCGGGCCCTCCGGACCGCGCCCCGGGCACCCTGCCACGCGGAAGGACCCAGGACGGAGCCCGGGGCGGGGAGGCCGCCCTCCCCGGGGCCCCCAGGGGCCCGGCCGGAGCACCTGAACCCAGGCGAGCGAGGGGAGGCTCCCCGGCCACGACGGAACCCCGTCCCGGGCCTTTGGCAGTGCCGCAGGCCGGGGGACAGGGCCCGGGGACGGAGACCCCGACCCGGGGCCCGGCCGGGCCCCTGGAACCAGCCGGGATCCGGGAACAGGAACAGGACAAGTCAGGTACAGCTAATCCTCTCTGCAAACCGACAGACAGCGACACATCTCCCCTCTTTCTCTCCTGCCAGCCTAAGCGTAAACCACACACCTAAAGGCTCCCAAATTATACCCTAAAACTGACATGTCCATCCCACAATTGTTGCAAACTTTTATGTAACTCGCAAGTGGATTGGTGGGCTTGGGAGTTGGCGTTGTCACACCATGGTGACTTCATGTACATTTTAGTCACTTTATTGTTAATTTCGCTTTCTCACAGTTCAAATCCTTAACACGTGCTCACGTTTCTTTCATTAGATACTTTTATAGACTTTTATTCATTAAAATAGACAACATCCGCAGAACATGACTCCGGTCCCACGGTCGACTCCATCCTTTGGCAGATGAACATCATAGTGGCCTTCAACTCAGGCAATCTTTCTGCTGAGCACAGCCTGTCTGTCTTGCTTCTGACAGAGCGGATTCACTCCTCAGCTTCCCCTCCCACTTTAGCTAACATAACGAAGATGGCGCCTTTTCCAGCACACTGAAGCAAATGAAATATGAACATTCATTATTGATGTGATAATGAAACATTCACTGTTTACGACCCACCTTGTACTATTCCTTGTTAAAGTTACCTAGCACAAGCTTTTAGCCCAATGCAGCATTATTTATTGTTTGAAAGCAACATGCAATCTTCGAAATGCACATGAGGCCTAGTCATGCATTTATTTTCATTTTCTTCAAAGCATACTGCAAACACGTTTTAGTTTCTTTCATATATTATTTCATATTAGTGCATACATGCATAAAGCTATTTGCCACGTGTTGGTGTCAGGTGCACGTTAGTTCACTCACTACTTACTGTTAGTACGTATTATGGGGTATTTAATTCAAGCAGGTTTCTTTTTCAAAGCCCTGCTCCATCAATTCCCCCCTCTGATGGCTTTTAGGGGCCATCATAAAATACCCTTCATCATATCACAGTATTTCCCTTTCATGTCTTTTAATTCTATCTCTTCTCTTTTTCTTGATTTTTGTTCCTTCTTCATTTCTGTCACTTCTCTTTTTCCACTTCTACACTTACAACACTTATATGTTGTTATTATTATTAGGGCTACTATGGCTACAGAAACAATTGGCATTATTATTTTCCCTAATAAACTACTTCCAAAGGTAGAAAACCATTTACTCACAGAGGAGAAACCCTTACCAAGTTTCTCCCAAACACCATCAACCTCCAGTTGGGTCAAGTCCACATGCAATTTCGTAATATTCTAGATATATACCTCTATTCCTTTACTTTTATCAGGAATATAGGTACAGCAGTGTTGGATTTTCAACATGCCACAGAATCCACCCTATTTTGTCAATAAAATATCAAGGGCAAGTCGATTTTGCAAAATCATAGATCTGATCACCACCATTTCGGTGTCAATCATCAAAAATCCACCTGCAGTATCCGTTGATAAACGATCAACCACTGTGGACAATTTTCGAATTTTGTGCAAATTCAGGACAACTTCAACTGAGGGTATCAGTGCACCAGAAATGTCACCTACTATTTCAGAAAAACTTGCTCTTCTACTGCGTGTTAGTCCTTGTTTTACTTTGTTGAGCTGATTACTACTTCAGTCCATGTGATAGACCTTCGGGATGACAGTAGCAAAATAGCAACTTCCATACCAGTGTGCAGGCAATCTATAGTAGATCTTTCTACCACACACATAATAGTCTCCTGGAAAGACAGGATCAGTTCCACCTTTCAATCCCCAACCTCCAGTAATTTGGAAAGTATGCTCACATTCACTACTACCAATAAAGTAATTATTATAGTTATTGTGAGCGATTGTCGCAGTTCGTGGACCTGTTCCTACAACCGATAGTTTGTAATCTACCATCTTATATTAAGGATACATGACATATATTGAACATTTTGGGTGACATCACTTGGGACACAGGTATGATACTAGTTACGTTGGATGTCGTATCGCTATATACCAGTATAAGGAATGACTTGGGATTACAAGCGATAAGTCATTTTTTATCCAAAAAACCTGCAAATCAATGGGATTATACCCAAATGATCTTAGAAATGATAGAACTGATATTGTGCAATATTCTTTTCCTGTTTATTGATGAATGGTTTAAACAAATCCAAGGAGTAGCCATGGGCTCCAGATTTTCGCCGTCCTACGCGTACATCTTTATGGGCTGGTTGGAGGAAGTGCTAATCTGGGGCCCGAAGGGCAGTCAATGGAATGAGCATATTTTATTCTGGGGACGTTATATAGATGACTGCCTGATGATCTGGACGGGTACAGAGGACTCACTTGATGATTTTATTGTGTACTTGAATAATAATCACATGAATATTAGATTTACTACCTGTTCCAGTAAGACCAAAGTGATGTTTTTGGATGTTGAATTATTTGTTCAAGATAATTTAATTCACAGTAATATGTATCGAAAACCAAAATCATGTAATGCGATACTACATGCCAACAGTGCTCACCCCCGTCATCAAATTAGACCTATCCCTTATGGGGAGATGATTAGGGCGAGAAGAAATTGTAGTGAGGATACCCAAGTCAAGTTGCGTATAGAGGATGTGGAAATGAGGTTTATGCAAAGGGGTTACTCACAACGTGAGGTTACTATAGCTAAAGAAAGGGCCTTTAAGACTAAGCGCTCTACTACCTTGCAATCCAAGACAAAAACTGCACAGATCACACCGCCTATACGAATGATAACTGACTTCACTCCATTGAAAGTTTTCCTTCGGAAGAGTTTAAATAAGCATTGACATATTTTACAAGCTGATAATACTCTGAAGGAATATTTGACTGATAAACCTCAAATTACCTCTCCTAGAGGCAAAACGTTGGGTACATTATTGAGCCCTAGCTACCCACAGATCAGACAAAGAGAATCTTGGTTGACAATAATAACAAAGGGTTTCTTTAAGTGCGGCCGTTGTGGCATGTGTAGATATGCAAAGGATAAAACTAAGTGCTTTACAGATAGTAATGGCAAAGTGTACAATATAATGATGAAGATCAGTTGCTATACAAAATATGTTGTATATATTATTGTTTGAAAATGTGGTAAAATATATGTATGTAGCACAATTAGGGCTTTGAAGGATCGTGTAAGTGAACACATGAGGGCAGTGAAAAATAATGACACTAGATATCCTATTGCGGAGCATGTATATAATTGTGTGGCACAAGACCCAACAAAAACCTTTGAGTTCTTTGGTGTCGAACATATTCGATTGGACTCACGTGGAGGTAACAGGGAATTACAGTTGCGAAGACATGAGGCAAGGTGGATCATGCGCTTGCGGGCCGTGGAAGATGGTCTTAATTATGACCATGAACTTCAGTACTTTTTAGGGTATTAAGATGTAGAGATATATCGAATCCTCTGGTTGTCATGATAGGATGAGTCATAACATAAATACAAGACAATTGCAGAGTTGAATAATTGTAGGGTAGGAGTATGAAGCACATTGGGTAGATTTAGCTTGTTAATTACTAGATAACTATTATTTTAAATGGTGCTGATTAGCCTGGAAATGGGCTGAATTCTGTGATTATGGAGGACCTCTCCGTTTATACTCAAATGAGAAAGGGCTACTATTTAAAAGAGAATATAATTGAAAAAGTCCCATACAGTGATTGCTCCCTTGTTATTTTAGTTTTAGAACTTACGTTTTCATGTATATTTTTACTCCAACTCGCCGTAATGTTATCTTTTCAAGATGGCACTGAATGAAATAGAGCGTCAGGTCTTATCATAGTCGCATACATGGCGGCTATTATAATTGGCCACAGTATATTGGAAGTACGGAGACTTATATTCTTATAATGTGCTCGGGCAATTTCTGGTATATACCTTTTGCGTGTAACATTTTATCTCCCCAAGATGATGCTGAACGAAATAGAACGTTTGCTATTATAACAATTGTATACATGATAGTCGTTATACTGGCTACAATTTATTGGAAATACAGAGATTTACATTTCTGTATTGTGCTTGGGTGAGCGTTGATACACACTATTGCACGTGGAAACCTATATATACTATTATTAGTTAGTTGTTCTCGTTTTAAGATGGCGCCCATTTGGAACGCCGGCCGGGGATAGGCGATTATTGCATCCCTCTTGCCGTAGGCGGCGTCGCTTTCCAAGACGGTATATAGTGCTAGCGTGGGTAATACCATACCGCCGCTGCTTCGCCTGTAATCAGGTGCTGTAAATATCAATAGGTATGTACTGACTTTCGAGTCCAAATGTAGTCATAGCAAAGGGCGCATACTCGATCCGTTGGACTGATGCATTGTTACCATACTTTATTTGCAGGTCCCCGTACTCCAGGGATGCTTCTTATTTGATTTCATGCTTTACAAATAATTATTAGGACAATATCAGACTTTTCGTGGCGTAATATATTGCTTACGATAAGAACAGATGAGGTAAGAACCAGTTGACGATGTATACATTGAGTAGTATGATAATGGTAAAGAAAGATAATTGGTTATTTCAGTGGATTGGTTACATTGCGCGCATATATATATTTTTGCAGGAAATATCTTCGACTTAAACGTGAAGTTGCATCTGAGTTAGAACGTATACATGATTACAATGGTACGATAAGAACAGATGAGGTAAGAACCAGTTGTCGATGCATACATTGAGTAGTATGACAATGGTAAAGAAAGATAATCGGTTATTTCAGAGGATTGGTTACATTGCGCATATATATATTTTTGCAGGAGAAATCTTCTATTTAAGCGTGAAGTTGCATCCTAGTTGGAATGTATACATGAATACCGGAAGGTATGACGATTTGGTCTTAAAATGAGAGGTGATTTTAGCGCATTGAGAAACCTTGACCCATGCGCTCCAAAACTTATCCTGCTGTTATCTATCTCGTTGATTTCAGGTATTTGACCAAAAATTGAAATTCAAGGTACTTAATAATTATTATTTGTATGTTGGCGCACATTGTACACCATGGTGGCATGTTGCTATCTTCAACAATTAGACTGGTAGTCACTATAGGATTATGGTGTGATATATACACGTCAATATCAGGGACATCTTGCTTTATATATCTTTTGGACATCTCTCTAATAGGACCCACAAGTCGGTGGAAGAGGTTTATGTACTTACTTTGAGCACTGTAAATGTTTCTCTTGTTCCTTTGTTCTTTCTATAATGAGCATGTTAAGTAGTCCTCAGGCATGAGGTTTTCTTTGGGCTCCCCTTATACTGTTATTTTGACCCTATTTTTTCACTTTATTGGCATTACAATTGTGGCTGTTTGTTACTTCCAGCCCTGAGGAAGTCGCATGGTTGATTACCATAGCGACGAAACTCGTTGGGAATGGAAGACACTGAAATAAAAGAAGACTAAAACAGCAGGAGCCCCGTTGAATTTTGTGTTCATTTTAAAAATTTCTTTACTATTTTGGATATTGAGTGTGTGCATCAGCGCAACTTGTGTATTTGTTTCTTAATTTGGGAAATTGGGTGTTTTTCCCATTGTTTGATGCACCACATTACAATTAATCTAATAGAAAAATATTTGTGTATATTTGTAGAAGCGCCTTGTTCCATCACACCCCCTTATATGTGTAAATATTATAGTTAGTTTTTGTTCTAAGCAAACATATTTTCCTTTTCTGAGCCCAGTCCAGGGACATTGCAGCGTATGTCTCGCCATTCTCATAATCTCCTTCTCTAAAAGCCCACGTGGGTACCCGTGACTTTTGTTCAGCAGCCTTCCTTTGGAGACTTTCCCACCACTTGCGTCCGGTCCCAGCATCACTAGGGCCGCCATCCTAATAGACCTCTTAATTACACAAATTAAGCTACTATTAATAAATCGTAAAGTTTCACATAACAAAAACAGTATAACACAGAACTAATATCAATACAAAAAAGAAAACTTCCGTTTTAAAAATCCGGAAAAGAAAAGTCCTACTACTCTTTCAATTAAATTACTTTGACCCAGAAATAACCAAAACGGATGTTATAACATACAAAAATAAAAAAAGTTACGAAAACTAACATAACAACATAATTATTTACATTCTCACACACCATTAAAAATGCAAAGAAAAATCATACACAAAACATATTTTACTTTCAGATAACGTTCAAGACAACAAAACGTATAAAAGGAGCCATCCACCATTTTAAAAACTGTAGTTACCTGATTACCAGAGACTGCAAGCTGAATTACACACTCCAAAATCTACTCGTCGAAGAAAGCCATCTAAAACTGGAAGTAAGTACAAACTATAGAAATGTATAGCTACTTAATAATTTGTAGAGACGCAAATAAACTAAAAAAAAATTTATTATTATTTTTTACAGTTTGTTACAAACTTTACAACCTTCAACAAACTTTGCTAAATACTTCTATTTGGGACAATATATATCTAAAGTTAGTGACAACATTTTTTTTTCTAGCTTCAAAACAAATGTATAATAGTTGTTTTATACTAAATAATTCTAAAACAAACAATTATTCACTTTACAAAATATATTCCTAATTAAAATAGTGTTCTTGTCAATTTTTTTTTATAGAATACAACTTTTAAAAAAATTATTAATTCAAAAACATTGTTTCCACAAGTAAGCTGCAGGATAGTGCAAGATTAAAATTACTATTCTTACACCTCAAAGTATTCTCATCCTTTAAAATACTGGATAATCGTTTTATTTAAATTAATATTCCAACTCCAAAATTTGCTTGATTTTCCCAAAAATTCAGAATAGTGGTATGTTTAAAAAACTATTACTAATAATTAGACTACTTTCCTCTAAGAAAATAAGAAATATTTTTACTGTTTAAATTACTATTGTACCTCCAAATGTTATTATTTGCAGCAAAAATGCAATATAGTGATATTTAAAAATTGCTCCTCAGACTCCAAAAGCTGCTTGCCTGTGAGAAAATGCTGGATAGTGTTTATGTTAAAATGACTATTCCAAATTCAAAACATGCTTACTTGACAAAAAATGCTGGATAGTGTTTATGTTAAAATTACTATTCCAACTCCAAAACATGCTTGCCTCAAAAAAAATGCTGGATACTGTTTAGCTTAAAATTACTATTCCAACTCCAGAAGGTGGTTGATTTTGTAAATGTGCAGAATACTAATATATTACAATTACTGTTCCTACTCCAAAGGATTTTTGCCTCAGAGAAAATGCCGGATAGTGTTTAGGTTAAAATACCTATTCCAACTCCAAAAGGTGCTTGATTCAGAAAACGTGCAGGATAGTAGTATGGTAAAATTACCTTTCCTACTCCAAAGGGTGCTAGCCTCACAGTAGTGTTTAGATTAAAATAACTATTCCAACTCCAAAAGATACTTACCTAAGAGAAAATGCTGGCTAGTGTATAGGTTAAAATAACTATTCCAACTTCAAAAGATGCTTACCTGAGAGAAAATGCTGGATAGTGTTTAAGTTAAAATACCTATTCCAACTCCAAAAGGTGCTTGATTCTGAAAATGTGCAGGATACTAATATATTAAAATTACTATTCCTACTCCAAAATGTGCTTGCCTCACAGAAAATGCTTGATAGTGTTTAGGTTAAAATAACTATTCCAACTCCAAAAGAAGCTTACCTGAGAGAAAAAGCTGGATATTGTTTAAGTTAAAATAACTATTCTAACTCCAAAATAATGGTTGCCTGAGAGAAAATGCTGGATAGTGTTTAGGTTAAAATAACTATTCCAACTCCAAAAGGTGTTAGCCTCTGAAAATATGCAGGATACTAATATGTTAAAATTACTATTCCTACTCCAAAGGATGCTTGCCTCACACAAAATGCTGGATAGTGTTGAGGTTAAAATAACTATTCCAAATCCGAAAGAGACTTGCCTGAGAAAAAACTGCTGGATAGTGTTTAGGTTAAAATTAATTTTCCAACTCCAAAAGGTGCTTGATTTTGTAAATGTGCAGAATACTAGTATGTTAAAATTACGATTCCTACTCCAAAATGGGCTTGCCTCTGAGAAAATGCGGGATAGTGTTTAGGTTAAAATAACTATTCCAACTTACAAAAGATGCTTACCTGAGAGAAAATGCTGGAAAGTGTTTAGGTTAAAATAACTATTGCAACTCCAAAAGATGCTTGCCTGAGAGAAAATGCTGGATAGTGATTAGGTTAAAATAACTATTCCAAATCCAAAAGGTGCTTGATTCAAAAAAGGTGCAGGATAGTAGTATGTTAAAATTACTATTCGTACTCCAAAGGTTGCTTGCCTCACAGAAAATGCTGGATATTGTTTAGCTTAAAATAACTATTCCAACTCCAAAAGGTGCTTGATTCTGAAAATGTGCATGATAGTAGTATGTTAAAATTACTATTCCTACTCCAAAATGTGCTTGCATCAGAGAAAATGCTGGATAGTGATTGGATTAAAATAACTATTCCAACTCCAAAAGATACTTACCTGAAAGAAAAAGCTGGAAAGTGTTTAGGTTAAAATAACTATTCCAACTCAAAAATATGCTTGCCTGAGAGAAAATGCTGGATAGTCTTTAGGAAAAATAACTATTCCAACTCCAAAAGGTGAGATTCAGAAAATGTGCAGGATAGTAGTATGGTAAAATTACTATTCCTACTCCAAAGGGTGCTTGCCTCACAGAAAATGCTGGATAGTGTTGAGGTTAAAATAACTAATCCAACTCCAAAATGTTCTTGATTCTGAAAATGAGCAGGATACTAGTATGTTAAAATTACTATTCCTACTCCAAAATCTGCTTGCCCCAGAGAAAATGCTGGATAGTGATGGGATTAAAATAAATATTCATACTCCAAAAGGTGCTTCTTTCAATAAACGTGCATAATAGTAAAATGTTCAAATTATTATTCCTACTCTAATTTTTTTTTAAATCACCAGATTACTACAGAATACAACATCAAAAAGAAACAACATTTAGATAACGAAATCTCAAGACCCACTCAACATCAGCAAAATCATATACCAAGGTAATTCTCATGAATATCACAAACCCAAAACAAGCAAATAAATGAGAAAAAATACAAACACAAAAGACACAATATTCTAAACAACATCAACACAAATTATTAACAATGTTACATATGTTTTCTTTCAGCTTTCAAACCTTCAAACAATAAAAAAAAAACATAACAAGGTAATTTCCACATCAATAATTTTTTACATTTTAAATTGTAATTAAATTATTCTCAAGAAAATAATCTTTTTTCTCTCACAGAAAAAGACATATAACAGGTAAATAAATGTCTTATACTTGAATAAGAAATGTTAACAAATAAACACAAATGTATCTGTTGGAATTACAAAAATAAATTGTATAGAACTATAAAACATTAATGTATTGTTCCTTAACCAAAAATATGCTATTATGTTTCAGAGAAATTATGTAAAATATTTTCAATATACTAACAATAATTTTCTTTAATATTTTTCAGACCACAAAACAACTCAAAATCATAAATAAAAAGAAGAAACTACCTATACAATTTTATAAAGGTAAGATTCCAAAATCAAAAACAAACCAAATAAATAACTATATTTCTCTCCCTAGGAAACTTCACCATTAAACTATATATATCTAATAAAACTCAAAACATATTTTTATTTTCATGAACATAAAAAACCACAATAAATTTTCCAATCCAAAAGAACATTGCAACATCTAATTCAAAGGTAAGACAAACTGATTTGTTTTTTCTATACAAATAATTAAATGTTCTTCCTCCCAATAAAACATGATTGTTTATGTTGAAATACAACAAAATAGAGATACATCAAAATGAAAACAATAAACAGATTTTAAAAATGCATACACTGTAAACTGGGAAAATACTTATATGAAACACTGTCATCTTCCTTCTAAACAGGTATATATCACAACATTTTAAATAATTTTTTTTTTTATTTATTTCTTCTCTTTTCAGAAAAATATTTCAACACCATCCAAAGAAGCAAAGTACATCCAATCCAAAAGAGGGAACAGACTGCTAAACCATAGTGGGTATGTTTATTGTAAGGAGAGACTCTCTGAACCCAGGTGTCATTGGAGGTGTGTGCAATATTACTCAACCCATTGAACAGGCAGAGTGGTTACTCTTGGTGGCACTGTTTTAAGGACCACAGACCATAACCACTCTGCTTCTGCAATAGAGATTGAAGTTCGTGAAAAGATAAACTAAACCAAAGATATTGCATCCACCTCCAATGAACCCTGTGGTTCACTTTTAAGGGAGGTATCACAACAAATTACCTCACATGTTGCAAGTTGTATGCCCACAATACCTAATTTGAGAAGAATTATTCAACGTCAAAAACAGACAAGTAACCCACAAAGAGTAACACCCCAAACATACTCGCACATAATAATTCCACCTGAACTCTCTGTTACTACTTCTAATGAACCTTTCCTATTGCATGATAATAAAAACTCTCAAACGAGAATCCTAATCTTCAGAACACCCCATAATCTAGTAAGATTAGAAAACAATAATATTTGGATAATGGATGGAACGTTTAAAAGCACACCCCATCCATTCACCCAAATATACACTATTCATGCATACATTAACAATACAGTAGTTCCTTAGTATACAGTTTACTCCCTGATAAACAATCCTCAACATACACTGGGCCCGAGTCACAGAACTAACTTAAGACGAAATCCTAAACTTACTACCATTTTGGTATTCACAGAAGGCACTTACTCATTTTGGTATTCACAGAAGGCACTTACTCATTTCGGTATTCACAGAAGTTAGGAGTCCTAACTTTAGGACTCCTAAATGCCTTCTGTGAATACCGAAAGTCTTAAAATTAGGATTTTTCTAAGTTTAGTAGTAGTATAGTTAGGACTCCTGACTTTAGGACTCCTAAATGCCTTCTGTGAATACCGAAAGTCTTAAAATTAGGATTTTTCTCAATTTAGTAGTCCTAAGTCTAAATTTAGGACTACTAAATTGAGAAAAATCCTAATTTTAAGACTTTCGGTATTCACAGAAGGCATTTAGGAGTCCTAAAGTTAGGAGTCCTAACTATACTACTACTAAACTGAGAAAAATCCTAATTTTAAGGCTTTCGGTATTCACAGAAGGCATTTAGGAGTCCTAAAGTTAGGAGTCCTAAATTTAGGACTACTAAATTGAGAAAAATCCTAATTTTAAGACTTTCGGTATTCACAGAAGGCATTTAGGAGTCCTAAAGTTAGGAGTCCTAACTATACTACTACTAAACTGAGAAAAATCCTAATTTTAAGACTTTCGGTATTCACAGAAGGCATTTAGGAGTCCTAAAGTTAGGACTCCTAACTTCTGTGAATACCGAAATGAGTAAGTGCCTTCTGTGAATACCAAAATGAGTAAGTGCCTTCTGTGAATACCAAAATGGTAGTAAGTTTAGGATTTTGTCTTAAGTTAGTTCTGTGAATCGGGCCCACTGAATTTTTATCAGTGATAAAATCTAACACATCCAACAAAAGTCCGAGAAAAGTAATAATTGACTTTGAATTAACTATGATTAATACAATAAAAGAAAACGTATCCAGAAACCAAAATTCAAGGATGTTTCTTTCACTTTTCTCAGGCATATTGGGGCAAACTTCAAAAAATATCTTTAATTGAGGATTATATATCAGACAGCAAACTACAGTTTGAACTAAAAAAACGAACTGCCCTTTGATTTGTTCCTCCTGACAGTGTAGAAGAGTACTACACTTCAATTACTGAATCAGAATATTTTACAGCAAATGAAGATAAAGTGGCACCTATACTAAATTATTTTGAAGACACATGGATTGGCCATCTAAGCAGAGACCACGTTTCCATGTGGACTGGTGGAACTGTGACTCGACCTGCTTAGAGGGAGGAGCAAAAACAAACAATGCCATAGAGCGATGGCACAACTCCTTCAACACATCAATTGGCAAACCTCATCCTAATTTCTATAATTCTTTGGAAATTTTGAAGAATGAGCAAAGTTTCCAAGAAATTATAATGGCACAATTATTAACAGGTAGTCTGAACCCAAGTATTGTTACCAGAACTAAGGAAATGTCAGAAAGACTATTGGGTGTAATTCAACAATTTTCGTTAACAGTGGCTTCAGACTATCTTGATAATCTTGCACCCATCCTACAATTTTAAAACACATTTTTTACTCTACCCTTTTACCCTAAAACACCTCTTCTTTCTTCAACTTTTGGACATGCATTCCAGCCATTACTTCAATAAGAGTCCTTTTTTTTAAAATCCATAGTAAATAACAGAGAATCCATTTGAAAAATCCATCACCCGATGAAAAAGATATTAATATGCACACTAAAATCAGTGCATATGTCAAAATATGCACCAAATAAAAAAATCCCCCCAAATTGAAAAGAATTGAGAAAAAAAGCAACAAATTTCAACGTTGCAATCCAATTCTGATCGAAAAATAACATCATTTAGAAATCGCTCGAAATCAAAAATGATGGAACCCAAGAAAAAATCCTGTAATTTTTTTTACATAGAAAAAAAGCAACAAATTCCGAAGATTCAATCCATCTAGGCTCAAAATCCTGTAGAAAAATATTAATTAACACATCCAAAGTGTATTACTGTTTAAACAAAGTTTAAAAACATCTAACCGCGAACAAATATGTTTTTTTATTTATTAAACAACGTACCACTAAACCAAAAAAGTACACCTTTCCAAACACTTTTGTTTAATTAAGTGTTTAATATATATACCATTAACCACTTAACAAAACAAAAGTAGTTTGTGAAAAAAAAAGACCCGACGTGGCACTACTACTGCAACATGTAATAGCGGAAATTAGTTGATAAAAACACATCAAAGATACGTAAAACACATTTACCAAATAGATATACCTCCCTCATCTCTCCTTACAATAAACATTACCATTACACTATGGGGCCGATTCTGATAGCCGGTTGGACAGCTGTCCGTAGCCTTACCGTGCGACCGACACGTACCCGGAGCCGGTCCGTCCTGTAGAGTAAGTACGATGCGCATAACTGCCAAAAACCCGACCGACACGTAGGCTGTGAATCAAGCTCCATTCTCCGTCCGAGCCGTAACTCCTAACGAGTCGCCCGGAAGCAGTATCCATAGCAGTTTCCGGCATGACAAGTACGGTGTGTACTTCCTACGTGCCGGACGGGACGTCACTTACGGCACGTCACAGCATCCGGAAAACAAGCATATCAGTTACGATTCGTGCCGCAACTCAATACACGGCTACGAGACGGACCAGCTTGCAGCGGGTACGAGACGGAGCAACAAGCATGAATCCTATCACGCAGGTCATACCAGTACTCTACATCTATGACCAGATCAGGAACCGATGCCGACGGCGCAGGCGGTAAGTCAGACACCTACCACATAAACAAACGACACGTACCTGCAAAATAACACACACACAGGGGATCCACATCCTGCCACTAACAACAGCCCACCATAGCGGTTGCATGGCCAACACCACTAACACCCACACCCATAGGGCTGATGTTGCCCATCATTCCAGACACCCCCACTCATATGGCTGATGTTGGCCATCACCCCTGCCACCCCCACTCACAGGGGACCTGTTGCCCATCACCCCTGCCACCCCCACCCATATGGCTGATGTTGCCCATCACCCCTGCCACCCCCACTCACAGGGGACCTGTTGCCCATCACCCTGCCACCCCCACCCATAGGATGGGTGATGCACAACACATCCAGCATACTCCAAAATCAGGTATGTCCGCAAAATACATCCCCCCTAACATCATGTCAAAAGTGTGTAGTCTGTGACAAATGCCCACAACAGTGATTATGGCTACGAGCATACAATGTAAGTAACAGCACATGTGTGACCAACACATGAGTGTGAAATACACAAGGCAAGCATCACCATAGCACTGTGGCAATGTAAAAAGAACACCCCCTCACTCTGTAGAACAGAAGTTAAATGGGGGCTTCCAAAATGCAGTAGATGTTGAACATTGTGGTGATGGGGACTAAACCCCCCTCATCACAGTGACCAAAAGGTAAGTGTCATCATGGTCAAAGCTGCAAATAACAAACAGCATGTATGATCCCTGCTCCCAACACATCAAACACTTCTGGGGCAAACTAGTGGTTGTGTCCCATACAAAAAGAGATGTGGTGAGGATAACAGTGCTGTGAAAACATAACACACTCTTGGCCATGTGCAGAAAAGCACCACACATGGGGGCTGACAATACATACAGCGTACAATGACACAACAGCAGAAGTGACCATCACCAAGCATGCACAAATCTTGAAAATAGACACACCAATCAAAACAACATGTGTAGACTGATGTGATGTGTCAGATCCCAAACTCACATTCTATGCCAGCAATGGCACCTAACAACCAGGATGAATGTGCACAATGATGTGATATGCCTCACAGGGGCAGCATGCAAAATCACAGAAACAGCATCCAGACAAAGGCCCACAATAGCAATACCAATGCACTGGTGCAGATGCACAAACACAAACAGGCAAACTCACACTGCACATCTGACACAGCATGTGTGTGTGTGTGTCACAGTATCCCCAGGCAACTGCACAACACATGAGGGGGGCTGAACCACAGTGACAGAGATGTGGACACAGTGCCATACAAAAGTAAACCATCATTGGGACACCCTCAGTGGGCAATCAGGCATTGGAAGATGAGAGGAAGCACAACAGACACATGTAACACAAGCTGGAATGAACACCAACTAACACAGCAAGAGACTGACACACAACACCACTACCCTCAGGGAACAGACATTGGGGTGACACAAGCATGCATGACACCTCCACTGTGATGACAAAGGCAGATGTCGTACAAACTGGGAAACCCAGACATGTGTCCTGTGCCACAAACGTACATCACACATACATAAACACAAATCACTCAGCATGGCCCCTCATCCATGGACAAACCGGAGCTAGGGGACCACCCATGCAAACATTCACATCAGTCCACCCTTAACACCACACACCCTGAACTGCAACAATGTGTATCTGTGAAGCTCACATAGACAGGTGACATTGCACATGCACCCATGACAAACACAGGAATGTTGTGAGGAACTAAGGTGCACAGACACATCTCACAACCCTGGGAAATGACAGACATACTGCACAGTATGCGGTACATGGCCATGACTTTAAAGCTCACGTAACCTTCAGAATACCTGCCACAGTCCCAGGACAATGCAGATGCCAAGGAGAACCACAAGGCACACATGCTGACACCTGCCAGCATCGCAGCCATGAACCCGACAAGTGGGAGCAGTCACACACACATACAAATGTCTCAATCACTGAAAACTACCACCTAGAGACAACTACATAATTTAGCAAATAAACAGGTGCCTTGCGGAACCCTGACTGTGTCCCATCTGTGTCTGACAACATCATCACTACTCAGAACTGACAAATCCCAATGATGATACACCAATTAACAGTAGAGTGTCATGCACCCACACATCTGGTAGCCCATTGGAAAAGTAGTGGGATGAACCCAGTACCACTCAGCAAGCATCAACAACAGGAACATATCAAGGGAACACTGTCTGTGTATGAACAGGGATGTGGACACACACACATGCCCATACAACACACACCATGGGCCCAGGCCATGTCACTGGACAACACACTTACTTGAGGGGACCCAACTCCTGTGGGAGCCCAGCTGTGCCAAACATATTCACCGCAAGTCCCACTCATGTCTGCAGAACACTTGGTAAGTTAGCCATCAGTTACCACACAATGAAGGCTCTGGTCACAATAGCCTGGGTACATGAGTCTCCCCTAAGTCATCTGCACATACCCAAAACATATGTCTAGCAAGTTGCACGGAGGACCCAGTTGCTCCTTTGACAATGATGCCCACACCTGTAGGTCCAGTGTTGATGAGCACAAAGTATGTGGAAGTGACAAATTGGACAATGGGAAGCACATCATATGTGCATGGGTGCAAGCCACAGATGTGACCATGCAAATGAAATGCTCACAGAGAGATGTCCACAAATAGTTGATCCTGACACGCCCAGGTAGCTGCAAAGGATGACATGGATACCCACCAGAAAAGGATACATATCTCATGGACCACAGGGAGTACCTCACAGCAACACATCAGAATTCAACATTGTAAACAAAGCATCACAGGTGCAAGGGCATGTTAAACATCATCAACATAATGTACAGCAAAATCTAGTTCCCAGGGAGAAAGAAAAAAGCTTTATTCAGCATTTTAAAAGTTAAACGTCTGTGCAAACAAAAGGCCAATGGCCAGTCCATGTTCAAATGCCAAGAAGTGAAGTAGAGTGACAACTGTCACACCTTGCTTGCCTGCACTGCTAAGGACCGGGGTCATCCCCTCAGAGGGGCATACATGGGGGCAGGCCAGGCACTGCAGGGACAGGATCAGGGTGCAGCAAAAGGAGGCAGTGAAGAGGTAGGGGATGCAGGCGAGACACATGCAAATGCAGTGGAGTTGACTGAAGTGGTGGGTGCTGTCACAACTGTGGGGCACAAGTCAGATGGTGGTGGTGCCGGCACAACTCCAGTGGGCAGGTCAGATGGAGTGGATTGGCTCACCACTGCAGTGTCCAAGTCAGACGGGGTGGTCGTGGACTCCAAAGCAGTGCCTACATCCATGGGAGCGGAATGGGGGACAGGTGAGGTCGGCAGGGCAGGGGGGGACATGGTCCCCACATCAGTGGCACTAACTGTCTGGCCAGGTGTGGAGGAGCAAGTGCTAGGGGGGGGATGGCCTTAGCATTTTGGGGATGGTGTATCTGTGGGTGGGGGAACCCGGGGCGGGGAGTGGAGGGGAACCTCTGGAGTGGTGGCCTGGGGGATGGAGGACAGAGACTTTGCATTGGAGCTGCGTGGTAGCGGGGGGGTCTTGCTCTTTTGGCACCGGGGGGACTTGCGGGTGGGGGTCTCTGTCTGTCTGCGCCTGGGGAAGGGTGTCCGGGTGTGAGGGGCACTCCCTTCTGTGTGTGGGGACCTCCTCTTCCCCTTGTAATCAGGATCTGCAGGGTCAGTGGGGAAGAGGCCAAGGTCACAGAGGAAGAGTGTTGGACTTGGCCCTTTTTGCAGGGTCATCACTAAACTTTTTGCCTTCCTCCTGCATTGTTTCTGACCTGTTGTTGGCTGTTTTATGACTCTGGGCACTTTATCACTGCTGATCGGTGCTAAAGTACGTATGCTCTCCCCATTGTAAAATGTATATGTTGGTTGGATTCCATGATTGGCTTATTTGGTTTACTATCAGACCCCAGTAAAGTGCACCAGGAGTGCCAGGGCGTGTAAATGCAAATGCCGCTGGTGGGCTTGCAGCACTGGTTGTGCCACCCACAGAAGCGACCTGGTAAAATGTGTCTAGGTCTGTCATCGCAGAACCAGCGTGCAGTCTGGTACTGACATGCTGACTGGCAAGTGCACACACTTGCCAGTCCCTAAACCTTCCCATAACTTCATGTTAGTCACCCCTATGGTAGGCCCAAGGGCAGGGTGCGTTGTGAGCATAAGGTTGGACAAGCCCTGATGTGTGTGGCATGTCCTAATAGTGAATCACCGCCATTTTTGTTTTTCACTATTGTAAGGCTACCCTGTTCTCATAGGCCAAAATGGGCGGCTGAGATTGTTACATCCTATGATCCTAACCGACCCAGGGAACATGGTAGAAGATCGAGTTTAGTATGCCTGAACTCAGAATAATAAGGTACATCTTTTCATAAGGTTTATTTTAATATTCTGCGTTTGCAAATGCCACTTTTAGAAAGTTGGCCTGTGCTTGCCTAACCATTTCGGCCCGCCTCTGCGTGATGTGTATCTGCTGTCTGGCTTGTGTGAGTGACAGGGCTGGGGAAACCCAGATGGGCAGGGCTAGGTAGCCTGGTGGTGAATAGAAAGATTGACAGGTAGATGGGTGGGAGGAGTAACCTGGACTCTGAATAGGACTGTGCTCTGCCACCACAATGCCGGCTCCGCCCCCTGTGGAGCGTCTGATGACTCTGCCCTGCACTCTGAAAGGAAAAGCCTGCATCGCGTCAACAAAGTGCTCCAGAACTGGTCTGAACTAGGCAAGGGCCCCCCTGGCCTGGGAGAACAAAAGAAATGTAGTATAAATGTAGGAGCCCTGCTCCTAAGAAATCAGATCCGCTTTGACCCAAGAAGAATCTCTGCCTGAGGAGGAGGCGCCGGGAAAGCTGTAAGGAGGAAGACTGTCCCTATCCTGGGGGACTGGCCTGCAGTGGTGACCTTGCTGCCAAAGGAGAGAAGAGGAACCTTTTGCTAGAGACTTTGCTTTATTTTCATTTTCAAGAAACTTGTGCTTTTCAAAACGATCTCCAAGGGCTTGGAAGCAAGCTTGCCCCCTGAACTGAGCCCCAGGACCATTGGGCTCAAACTGACCTTCACTCGCCCACCGCTAGACTGTGGTGTTCCTTCCCTCGCCGGAGCCGTGACTCTCGTGCCCCCCAGCCCCTCCTTGAGCCGTGACCGGGCTGCTTAGCCGCCCCTGCCTTGGGAGAGCCTCTCTCGATCTGAGCCGCTCTCCCTACGCCGTGCTGGGCTGCCCCCGTCACCTCGCTCGCCGGAGGCTCGCTGCGCACCTTCACCCCTCCCGCCGGAATTGGTGTTGTGAGCATCTTCAAGCCTTGGACGGTCCGGACGTAAAGCGTGCCCGGCTGCCCCGCTTTGTTCACTTGCCACCTGTAACACCCCGCTCTTGTTGTGAGCCTGAAGGACCAGACCCCCCTCGTGAAGCGTGGAAGCCCCGGACGCCGCCTCGCCCTTCTGAAAGAGCCGCTGAGTGTCCCGCAACCGCCTTCACGACAAGAAACAAAGGTACTGTACTTACGAACTCAACCACGAGCTCGCATCGGATCCAGGGTCCGCAACGTTCTGTTTTCCCTGCCGTCTGACGTGTGCCTTCCGGTTGCCGCCTCAGCGCGAAGTGCGCTCAGGCGCACAGTTCACCCTGTTGCCTGCATAAGAACTTTCCGTATAAAGAGAACTTTCTGTATTCATAGTTATCGTGGCCCCACCATTTCCACCGTTACTGGGCCTTGTAATAAATCTGCTGAAAATATATAAAAGCCTTATTTTTGTATACAGCCTGATTGGTGTCCGTTTGTGGTGCATGCAAGGGATTTACTGTGTGTATAATTGCAAGTGCTTAACAGTGTACGCCCTGAAGTTTAGCCTTGACTGCTCGTGCCACGCACCTAGAGGGTGAGCAGGGGTTATTCTAAGGAGTCACCCTTCGCCCTGACTAGAAGTAAAGGGTCCCAGCTTGTCGCTGGTACTTGCCTGCGTCAACCAGAGTCCCCTCATTTCTAACAAAGAGCTTCTGGGGGGATGGGGTTGCAGGTGAGGCAAGGGAAGAGGGCTGGAAGGGAGAGTTCTCAGAGGACTGCAGAGTGGTTGTGGATGACTGTGTGTGTCTGCAAACCAGCCCCTGTGAGTGTGGAATCAGTCCCCTGCGCTTGCTTGTGTGCACATCTAGACCTTGGTTTGGGGATTTCTATGCTTGGGACAGGTAGGGTGCTAGGAATCGTGGGTGGTGCAGGGGTTGGAGGGGTGCGTGACTTTTGGAGGAGGGACACTGTTGCTGTCAGGGAGGAGGCCACGGACTGATTGGTCCTCTGTAGGGCAGACATGCCCGAGGAAATGCCCTCCATGAATGACACCAGTTGTGCCAACAGACCTGTGTGTGCATGGAGGACCTTCAGCATCGATGTCTGCCCTACATGGATCTGTCTAAGTAAGTCCACAGATTCCTCACTTAGGGTAGCAGGGGACACAGGGGCAGGGGGTGCAGTGCCTGGCACAAAGGAGACATGCTCACGAACACGGGAGCCCACAGGGACCTCTGGGATGGGAGCCGATGGGAGGGGGGTGGTGGTGGTGGTAGCGGTGGCAGCGGCGGGGACAGCCTCACCAGCTGGGGTTTGGTGGCTGCTGACACCCACCTCCACAAGGGAGTCATCCTCAGAGCTGCTGTGGCCCTCAGCTGGGGGTGATGGTGCTGACGACTCCTCTGTGTGGCTCCACTCGCCCTCCGTGCCACTGGGTCCACCCGACTCCTCTCCTTCTGTCCCTGTAAGGCTCTGTGGCTCCTCCTGGTCCGTGGAGCTGTCCCCTCCTTTGGCCGTGGATGTATCTGGATAGGAATAGGAAGTAAGAGAACAACATCAGTCACCTCCACCGACTGCACACACCACAGTGAGTACATCACATCACAGGGCAAGCCCTGGCATCATCAGCTGAACACAGCTCAAAGTGCCAACACTGTTTAGGATAAGACAATTGTCATTCTCAACATCAACCATGGCACACATATCCCTTCTTGACTTTCACACATATGTCCGTTGCATGTTGGATGCCAACACCCCAATGTGCCAACACGCACCACCCACACATTAGTTGTACTTGCAAATGAACATGTAGGAGTATGTCACTATACACACAGCACATCTCTTGCTACTGACTCAGTACAGGTGTCCGGATGAAGGGATGGGCAGAGACTCATTTCTCATTCGTGGGATGCATACCAGCAACACACACTATGATGTACTCATATCCTGATGGGCAATGCCACAATGGGGTGCATGGTGCACACTTGAACACAATGCAGGCTCACTCATAGCAAGTTAAAAGCCATGGCACTGGGATGCCCTGAAAGTCAGTCAACACTGTCTCCTGTCACAGGGGCAGGGCATCCAGACAACAACAATATGCAATGACTCGCAATCCTAGCTCAGGGGTAAAGCGAACTCTGCAGATGACCGGCGCACTTGCCCATCCCATGCAAACAACATATCCAGGACCCAGAAGACCCCACATCATGCAAATCATACATATGAGTCTCAGCAAACACAAATCCCTGTACATTAACACATCACAGTCTGCTATGCATGTAACCCAGCTGCACGAAGGACACAGTTGCATACACCATTGTGCGCTGTCAGATGATCACACACCTATATGTCACACAGGTCTTGTCTCTCACAGTCACATCGCAGATGTCATGCTGACCCTCTGAATCATGGACACCCCAGTTGTACGTAACAACAAGACACACCCTAATGACACAGAGGCAGACACCTGAGGGCACATGTCACTAAGCACAACCTGCAATTTCAAACACAGGAGTGGGATTACAGAATGTTTCTAAATGCCCTTGAGGGGGCATGACTGGCCAGGACTACGTAAAACAGTGTTTGGCCATGAACAGTAGTCAGGTGGCTAAGCAAGTGTGACATACTAGATATACATACTCCTGAGGCCCGAAAATTGGAGTCCCCTGCTGCATGGGTTTGTTTGGAATACCCCAGCCACATGTTGCGAGTCAGACCAGAAATTGGTACACATCTCAAAGGCACACACAGATCACATGTCAGATCTCAGGCATTGAGTAAACAATTGACCCACCCATGAAACACACAACAGATTCACGGAAACTGATGCTGACTGCAGGGACACAGTGCCCTAGTGACACAAGAAACAGACTGGAGGGGCCACACCTGTGGAACAGATGAGGAGGGTGCATCACACAATTGAGGGACATGAGTTTTGGACAACAAAACCTACGTAATGTGGAAGTGTGACCAGGACAAAAGACTGCTATTTGCATGTCAGACATAGTACACATATCAGACATGGACTCACCCCCTTCCTGCTGCTGTCTGGCCTTCAGCTGCCTATCCAGGTCCGGGAAGACCATCGCCAGGATACGGAGCATGTGGGGAGTCAGGGTCTGGTGTCCACCCCTCCTGCCTGGAGGTGACAGCTTCAGCTGTACTCTAGCTATCCTCCGGGTCCAGCCCCGAAGGTCCTGCCACCTCTTCTGGCAGTTGCGGATCCGGCGCTTGTAGACCCCCACAGAACGAACAGCCCGGGCGATGGTCAGCCAGATCTCCTGCTTCTGGTGGGCATCAACCTGTGAGGAGGACAAAGTGAAAAGTACATTAACACACATGCCCCAGATTTGTGCAGCACACATTTGGATATACATGTCATCATCACAAAGGGAAAAAAATTACACAGGTAGTGCAACCATGGGGAAGGAAAAATCACCTGCATGTCTGACATGTTAACAATGCCTGGATAGTTTAAGCTTGCAATAAATGCACTTTAGCAGCAGGAAAACTATTCATTACATGTACCTACACACTTTGGGGGATGAAAGTAGTCAGTGAGAATGCTTGCAACTGGTGTACACACTGCTAGTACTGCTAGTCAGACAACATGCATTATTAGGAAGTCAGTGGACTGCACAGTCACCTGCTCCCCTGGTTTCCCATAGAGCTTTCTGTACTCTGGAAGGAGCCCGTCCAGCGGGGCCTGGTTCTCCTCCTCAGTGAAGGCTGGGGCCCTCTCCAGAGAACGTGCCATAGCAGGAGCCAGAGGATGCATAGACAGCAGCAGTGGTAGCAAGGATGTGGTCCAGTAGCATATAGTGCAGGCAAGTGAGCTCCCTGGGGGCCAGCCAGCCTTATATCTGTGCTGCAGAGGCAGACTCTGTGCCATGTGTCCCAAGTGTTAGGTCCAACACGGTTGCATTCTATGAATCTGGCCAATCCATTTAAAAGTATGACTCATACACGCCTTCCGCATCATTCAAATCTTCACCTTCATGGAACACTTGAAATTGCAACATTGTTGTAGGCATCCAACTGAATTTCCAGTGCACAACTCGTACAAGTTTTGAATCCACATCCGTCTCCATGACAGTCCGGAGCCAATGGGTGCGGCCGGCTCGTTCAACTGACTGTACAATGCGTATTTTGAATACACACATGCACCCGTCTCCATACGATTCAATGGCCAAGGCGTACGCCTGTCTCGGACCATGCCTGTCCGACGCGTATGCATGATAGTCACTCACTTCGGACCTCATTGCATTCAATGACAAAGCGTACGCACGGCTCGGACATGACCCATGCAATGCGTACGCATTGTCACCCGAGTTGAACCTCATTGCATTCAATGACAAAGCGTACGCACGGCTCGGACATGACCCGTGCAATGCGTACACATTGTCACCCGCGTCGGACCTCATTGCATTCAATGACAAAGCGTACGCACGGCTCGGACATGACCCGTGCAATGAGTACGCATTGTCTCCCACGTCGGACCTCATTGCATTCAATGACAAAGCGTACGCACGGCTCGGACATAACCCGTGCAATGCGTACGCATTGTCACCCGTGTCGGACCTCATTAGTGTGACTATTATACGGATGCAACACACATATACTGGCCAGGGACACCTGTGCACACCTGCCACACTACAGCATTGGCCACACAGTGTCCCATGGCATGTAAGGCTGCATTCCCTGGGTGTTTCGGGGGCCACATCTGTTTTTTTGGCTGGCACTTTGTGCAGCCACTCCCAGGCTGTGCACGTGTAGTGTAAATGGGGGCAGAATCCTTTGTGTGTTGTGCACATTACCATTGTGATGTGCAATTGGACAGTAATGGGCATGAGTCACGGACACAGTGTCGGGTTGAATATGTTTAGGACAGGTCACATACACTCTGAATCCTGGGGGTGATGGCATGTACGTCACAGTGAGACCTGAAGCCACAATACTGATGTGCACCCACAGTCTGTGTGCATGTTGTGTCTCCGATGTGTCTGATCAAATGTTCTCAATGGGTGACAGCCTCCACATCCATGTGGTATATGCATCAACCTTGATGGGGTGTGTGCCTAAGAGACGTACATGTTGAGCCGGCAGGAACAACAGTGGCCACCACCTGTGGGACTTACGCTTGCCTTGTGGTGTGTACGTGCTACGCCATGTCCATTGCTGTGTTGATGTGGCAATACAGGGAGCCTGGGTTTCTGCATGGCAAAGATCTGTGATGCCTCGGAGACATGAGGCCTCAATTGTCACTGTGGTGTGTTCTTGGAAAGTTGCAGCAGCACATAGGTTGGGTGACACAGCCAGGTGATTGACCATTGCACTACATGGGACTCATGTGGACATGTGGAATTGAGATGTGAGGTGGTGGTCTTGTAGGTGACATATGTGTCCATGACCAACAGCACACACCTCAGTATATTGTGTAATGTCATGAACTAGCATGTGATAGTGATCGTGGTCATGGCCACATGGGTGGATGAACTGACAATCTGCACCAGCTGTCCATCGTCCGTTCCCGGACCTTGCAACCATGCAGGAACGCGACTGCATCAGACGGTACCGCTTCACCAGGCCACTGATTGGGGAGTTGGCAGAGCAGTTGGTGCCACATCTGCTACCTGGCCGGACATACCCTACAGCACTGACCCCAGAGGTGAAGGTGATGGCAGCCCTGCGCTTCTTTGCTACTGGTACCTTCCAGTACACTGTGTCTACTGCTGGTGGGATGTCGCAAACAATGTTTAGTCAGGTGCTGCGCAATGTCTTTGAGGGGATGTTGCAATTTCTCGACCTGTATATCAAGTTCCCGAGCCCAGCTGAACTCCCTGAAATAAAGGATGCCTTTTATACACTGGGGAGGATGCCGAACATCATCAGATCTATTGATGGGACACATGTTGCCCTGATACTACCACATGCACATGAGCAGGCATACCGGAACAGGAAGCACTACCATTCGATCAATGCTCTGGTGGTCTGTCTTGCTGACATGTCGATCACACATGTGTGTGGATGGTTCCCTGGTTCTGCGCACAATTCCTACATTATGAGGAGTAGTCGCATTGCAACGCTGATGTCACAGATGCCAGCTCAGCATGCCTGGCTTGTCGGTGTGTACTGACTGTTTCTCATTGTGTGTGTTTGTCAATGTTGTATTCCGCACTCTGACAAAACTCAGCTACTTGTTCATTTTTGTGTGTGTAGGTGACTCCGGATACCCCAACATGCCGTGGTTGCTGACACTCCTTAGGAACCCTGTGACACCAGCCGAGCTGCGCTACAATGAGGCACATGGTCGGAGCAGGAGGGTGATTGAGCGGACATTGGGCCTCCTGAAAAGCCACTTTCGCTGCCTGGACAAGACCGGAGGGGCCCTCCCATATGATTCTGCAAAGGTGTGCAAAATAATCCTTGTCTGCTGCATGCTACACAACATGGCGGTGCGGAAGGAGGTGCCTCTCATCCAGGATGACGATGATGACGACCAACGTCCGGCACCTGTGGAGGATCCCAGCCTGGGCCAAGATGCCAGTGATGATGAAGATGATGGTGACGTCCGCTTCCAGCTCATCAACAAATTCTTCACCTGAATGTGAGTTTCCAGGGTTGTTATGTGAATGTATGGAGGTAGCCTGGAATGTGTTGTGCCAGCTCTGTTGCTGTCTGAGTGTGTCTGTGTGCCACTTAACTGGATGCGTGCTGTGATGTGTCCATTCAGGTGGTGTGTACTCCACAATAGGGTAGTACTGCTAACAAGTGTTTGTGTAGGTGTCTTGCAACATGTTTTGTGCATGTGTATTGCATTTCTCTCCTGTTCTTCTGTGCTTTTCACTGTATCTTGTCTGTCCTTCCCAGGGTACTTTGCCTGTTGTGTGGTCAATACTGACCCCCAACACCCAGAAGCCAACACCAGTGTGGAAGTTGACAATTCCCATCAACTGATGTACCACACATCCCTGGACTTCCATTCTCCAACACATTGGGAGTGTGTGTCCACTGTTACGTAGAGTTACCATGCAACTAGTGTGGAATAAACGTGTTGCTGATGTGTAATGAACCTGTGCTACGCTTTGTTATGTGCGTTGTCTGTCTTCCCACATCTGAGTGACATCTGCTTACCTCACCTGTGGACTTGTAACCACTGACTGGGCTTGGTGTTGTGTCTGTGCATGCCAATGTGTCTCAGGTCAACATCATTGTGTGGGATGAGTAACATGGCCATGGTGAGTATGTTTTGTGTTGCCATAGTGGTGTGTCTCCCTCACATGTGTCACATCCCCATGACTCACCTTACGTTGGTCACATTGTTGCAGTATTTGGCATGCACTGTGTTGTGTAGCAGATGGACATCTCCCTGAACATGACAAGTTGGAATCACAACAGAGGCAAGTATGGTGTACTGGTGAGTTTATTTACAAACATGTGTGAGGGAAGTGCACAGGATGGAGGGTGCTGTACAGTGGTTTGGGAATCCAAAGTTCGTATTGGAAGTGCTGGTAGATGAAATGTCCAGAGTAAAGTCCACACTCGTCTGATACATTGGCCCAACATGAACCCTCCATGTCATGTGGGCGAGTTGTGTGCGATTGGACAAGGTGAATGGGTTGCGCACAGAAGAACATTGTCCAGAACAGGTTTAGAGGCCGTGGGGGATGTGCTCGGACATCTGCCTCTCACATGTCCTTCTTCGGACAACCCCTCTTCTTCCGGGGGGGATCCTCATGTGCAGGCCTCTGCGGTGCAGGGAACTCTCCGCCAGCGTCCTCCTCCCTCCCTGTGGCACTGGCAGATGGTGTTGCGACAGATGTTGTGGGCACACAAGGGGGTGTGGACAGGTTGGTGTTGATCTGGCGGGGGCATTGTAGTATTTCCCGATGCACCGCAGTGATGTCATCCCACTTGGTCTCCATGCGGGCATGGTGGGCAACCTGCTTTTGTTGCATGTCCTTGAGGATCCCCACTACCTGGCCAAATCCTCTGGTGCTATCCTGGTACGCATATAAGATGCGTGCCAGGTGGGGGTCATCATGCAGTCCAGACCTCTCTGCAAGGTGCGCCCTGTGCCTCCCACCCCTCCCAGCACCCCTCTCCACACGGGCAGGACCAGCGGCGGCATGCACAGGTGACACTGGGACCCCTTGGGTGGTGTTGCTGGTGGTGTTGGCTGCAGCTTCCGGGGGGTCCTGTGTCCCTGTGCTGTGGGTGTTGATTGTCCTTGGTCTGTCTGTGTTGGTGGGGATGCCCTGGCGGTGTCCAGATGCTGGAGGCGTGGGTACAGGGAGGGACAGATGTTGATGCTACTGGTGCTGCATGATGGCTCACACCGGAGGGGCCAGGTTGGTCGTCGTCATCCGAAGAGGACAGCGAGAGAGTCAGACCAGTGAGCTCAGTGTCCACCAGAGTCTGGGACTGGGTTTCCTCATCATTTGTGCTGGGTGCCCAGCACCACCTGTGTTTGGAAGAGACACACAATGTGATTTATATTTCTACATGCATTGTTGGTTCACAAATATGACATTTTCTACCTTCCTGCCTGATGCCTGCCTATACACTGCTTTTTCCCAGCTTGTCACGGATAGAGTTTGATATTGTTGTTGACCATCTCCCAGCATGGCCTTGTGCTCCCCAGAGCCCAGTGTCAGACATCTTGTCAGTCCCTTCCCACTCCCTGTGAGGCGAGTATGGTTCAGTTTGATCTTTCTGGGCCATGTGGGTGGGTGTAGGTTTTCTGTAACTGCGACTCCCATCATACTCTTGGCTACACCCCCCTTCCCAGCATGCCCATACTTCCTCCCTCTTGACTCTGCTTCCCTGTGAGGGGGTGTGACAGCAATGGCAAGATGGCTGACTGTGAAATCCTGGTGTTTGTTTGGCTACAAGTCCCAACTGAGCCCCTGGGCTTCACACAGCTGCACCCAGTACGGGGTATCTTTTGATGATATTTCAATGAGGTGTGTGTCAATGCATTGTACCCGGTGAGTTGTGTGGAGTTTGTGTTGAAGGGGGGTATCTCCCCATGCTGATAAGTATGGTCAGGGCTGTCAGTCCTCCTTCCCATCATGAAACGTGCTTCCATTGTAGGGCGTGCAAGTTGTCTTTCAGTATGTCAGCCAGTGGTGTCCTGCTTCTGATTTGCACACAACCCCAAGCAGGGCCTTGTGCTCCCCACAGCAGGACCCAGTGTCAGCCATCTTGTCAGTCATTTTCCACTCCCTGTGACGTGGGCATGTTTCTGAGAGGTCTTGATGGGCCAATGAGGAGGGGGAGCATTATCTGTGACTACTGGCCCCATCATGCTTTTGGCTACACTCGCTTCACCTGCATCCCTACTATTCCAAACTGTCTGGCAGGGTGTATTTGGCTTAGTGCCACCGGCTTGCTCTATTTGTTTGTAGGTTGGTGCATGTCATGACACAGTTCCCAGTCACTATGAGATGGCAGGTATTGTGTTTGTGTGACTGGCATATACATCTTGGGCTGATTATCTATTGGTTAGTGTAGCTTTGCTTGCGGTGCATGGTTTCACTGTCCCCTTGCCACACAATCTTGGGTATGTTGTTTGTGTACTCACCAGGCTCTGGATGTCTGTTAGGCCATGGACGCTCTCTGGTGGTAGGATGTCCCGCACCTTCTCCTCCCAGGTCCTGAAGTAGACTGGTTTGGCAGGAGGGCCACCGCCGGTGCACTGACTCAGGGCGTGATCTTTTTCGATGAGTTTCTTGACCCTCCTGCGCACGTCATACCACCTGTTCTGGATGTCGTCCTTTGTGCGCCTCGCTGGTGCTTGGGCATTCACCTTGTCCACAATCCTCGCCCACATCTTGGTTTTCTGTGAGATGGGGGTCCTTTGGACCAATGTACCAAACAAATGTGGCTCTACTCTGATGATCTCGTCTACCAGCACTTCTAACTCACTATCTGTGAACTTTGGATTCTTCTTTGGAGGCATGGTGATGGGTGGTGGTGGTGAGGGATGTGTGTGTGAGGGTGCAAGTGATGGTGGGTTGGTGTTGGTTTTGCTGGGTGTATGTGTGCGTGCTTTAGTATGAGGTGCTGATGGTGTGTGAGTTGTGAGTGTGTCTGTGATTGCTGTGTACTGGTGTTTGCTGCTGGCTGTGTCTCCTGTTTGCAAGGGATGATGGTAGTGATTGTAGTCCTTTATATAGTTGGAGTGGTGGGTGTGTCTTTGTCACATGTTTTTTAGTTTGTATTTATTGGCCTTGTCATTGCTTGTTTGGTCCTTCCTTTGTCTTTTTTCCTTTGTGTTTTGTAGGCATGAAGGAGACGTTCATGTGACAGAAACAGATGCTGCTGTTGTCTTGTGCGGGCTTCTCCGCCTTGTTCAGGCTGCCTGTGAATGCGTTGTAAAATCATGCAATGTAAGTGTACCTGCGTTGTAATAGTTGCTTTGTATAGGCATTGCGCTGTAATGCCTGCATTGAAAAGGATGTCTTTGGTACGCGTCGTTCGCGGCGGTCTCTATTGCTTGTGTGCTGAGTTGTCTGTGCGTGTCGGTCGTGCTGCTTGTTCTCCGTGCGAGTCGGTCTGGTTATGCACACATTGCATCGTACTGCGCAAATCGTACGTCGCGGGTACGGGTCGGTCGGCTTCATTCCGGGTTCGTGTCGTCGGTGATATTCTCGTCGGTTTTCTGGCCGGATCACTATTTTCCCTACGGCTCGGTCGTACGGCTTGTATTGTGTACGTGTCGGTTGCAATTCACACGCGTTGCATCGTACTGCACAGGTCGTACGGCGCTGGTCCATGTCGGTCGGTGTTCGGTCTGGATCCGTGTCCGTCGGTTCGTTTTGCGGCCGGAATCGGAATCGGAAATCGGCCCTTATGTATTTTAATATTGTACATTGATCTCACCTTAACGCAGCTCTCCCTTGCTTCTGTTCTCTCCAGCGATGATCTCTGTAATGATGAAACTTATGTCTACTCTGCGCCGACATGTGTTTTAGTAAAAATGAAAAAAAAACATTTTCTCTCATTGAAAACAATGGAGAAGCATTAGAAACTTATTACAAAATGTATTATAAAATGTTACTCTACATAATAAAATACCAAAATATTTTTATAAAATATGTTAATGTATACTCTATTTTTGTATATTTTTTTCTGAATTTATTACATGAATAGTAAATATGTAAAATTATCAATAAAAGATTCTTAAAAATAAATTACCTGTTTTGTATTTCTTTATCCATATTTATTTATGTTTATTAAAATTAGAAAATGCTAATTAATTATGTTTAAATGTATACATTTAAATCTATATATGTTAAATTTTTTGGACATTTATACTAATTGACATATACTTTACATTGAAATATATATCGTATTGTTCACCATTTATTCTTAACAATAACAATGTTTAAACATAACATTATCTATATTTTTATCAATATATTTTTTATATAAAATATTTAAATATATTTAATTCGTTTATCATAAAATTTTCTATTATGTTTAACATAACAAATAAATACTTAGAAACATTATTAATACCTGGGTATTAATTTACATAAAATCTAATCTAAACCTTAAAATAAAGTATCAAGATTAAGGGCCCGATTCTGATGCGGGTTGGAAAGCTTCCCGACTGAATCAGTTTGGAAATGGTTTCCGACTCACTCGAATCGGGAGAGTCCGATCGAGGGAATCCGATGCATCCGGATGGTTGCCGATACGATTTGTTTGGACTTCCATTGACTTCAATGGAAGCATATGTTCCTAACCGCATCATAATTGGGCCCTTGGTCGGGAAGACACATTCCCGATCTGATTTGGAAGGAGCAAATGCCTTTAGGAGGCCTTCCTAACCGCATCAGAATCAGGCCCTAGGTGGGAATGCTTTCCTAACTGCATCAGACTCAGGCCATAAATATTTACTAACAAAAGTAATACCAGAGTATTAATTTCTTTTACCTTAAAATTGAAACTATAGCTTCTATAAATGTTTCCATAATAATTTAAACACTAGTATTAATATTCATACCTGAGTATTAATGTACTCAAACATTATGAATATTCCATAAAATATGTATTATTATAACAAACAAATTGACTCTTTAATAACAATATTAATACCTAAAAATAATAAACTATAAATAAATGATTGTTTATAAATAAATATCACTAAAATTATTTGACATGCATTATCAAAAAATATAGCAAACACTTACCATACGATACTTACCAATGCGTTGTAAAAGCATGCATTGTACCTATATATGCGTTCTAATGGCATGCGTTGTAAAATCATGCGATGTAAGTGTACCTGCATTGTAATAGTTGTGTTGTATAGGCATTGCGCTGTAATGCCTGCATTGAAAAGGATGAATCCCAGCTTTAATACATCTACGTTTTAGAAAAGATTTTGGATGTTCAGTCACTTCTGCTTTAGCCATTTTGTATCCTATAAAAATAAAAATGTATCTAATCTTATGAATGCTAATAAAAATAAATCAGGACAAAAATAACGGTGCAATCTAACACCTATTGGCTTTCTTCTTTACCCCCTTCTTTTATTTTATTTTATTTTGGTCTTCTAGGTCATTCAGTCTTTCTTTAGTTAGCAATTTTCACCATTTTTTAGTTCTCAAAAGTTCCTTTAAGGTGGTCTCCATTTGCTTTCATTGACTCTCTCAGTGTCAGAACTGTCTTTTTCTTCACTTGGATCAAACTTCCAATTTCTCCCAAAATTACACAGGTCCATTCTGGTGCATTGTATTGTCGGCTCGGAATTCTCACTCTCATGGTTTTTCGTACTAGTTCTTCTCCTGACTCTTCTTGTTCTGTTTGACTTGAGACTTCATTACTTTGTTCTTCTTGACTTTCTTCTCACTAGGGTGTATTTCAGTTTTTTCACCCCACAAAGCCAATTATCACCTTTTCTTGGTTTCTTGGTTTGAACTACTTTTTCACCTTCTGTGTCTGGTTCACAAGTTCTTTTATTTGGCCTTCTTTGAGTTGTCCTTCTTCCTGATTTTCAGCAACTTCTGGTTCTGCTGTCTCGACAGTAAGTTCTCTTTCAACTGTGAATTCACCTCCTTCAGGTTCAACAGCAATTTCACTTGTTTCTGGCTCACCTGTGAACTCACTTGGCTCTTGGCTCTTGACTAGCAGTGAACTTACTTTCTTCTGGCTCAACAGCAGTCTTTTGGGACCTAGTATCTGGTGTCCACTTTACTTGACTTGTGCTTGGCTGTTTATCATCTGGTTGATCATTCATATCTGTCACTCTAGATTCATCAGCTTCACACACTTCAACCACTGTTTTTTTGTTCTTCTCTTACCAGTTGCTGCTCTTCTTGCCATTCTAGTGGACTAGGGCTCGTTTGGTATGGCTCGCATGAATCCAATTGGGAAAACCACCACACTTAACTGCCGTTGTTGTCACCAGTATGACTTCAGAGGGGACCGTGCCAACTGCGTTCTAAGTACAACTTCCTTACGTGCTTCTTGTCATAAACCCATTTGCCTGGACTCAGATCATGAGCTTGTTGTGGCTGTGTCATAATGGCATCTTCCCCAACCTGGTGAGACACAGAATGTACCAGGTTAGCCAATCCTCTGCCATAATTGAGTACCAGATCATCAGACAAACTCATCAATTTGTTTGCTGATATGTATGCTTGTCTCATTGCTCTTCCCATGAGGATCTCATGTGGACTCAATCCTGTCTTTTTGCCAGGAATGCTTCTTAGACTCATCAGTACAAGGGGTAAAGTATCAGGCCATTTCAGTTATGTGGATGCACACACCTTCCCTAACTTGGATTTTATAGTGCCATTGAGTTGCTCAACCACTCCAGATGCTTCAGGTCGATAGGCACAATGCAGCTTCTGCTCAATTTTAAATGCTGCACAAATCAGCCGAATTATCTCATTATTGAAATGTGTTCCTCTATATGTCTCTAAAGTGACTGGAGTTCCAAATCTAGGAATTAGTTCCTTCAAAAGCCGTTTAGCCACAGTTAGGTTGCCATTTCTTCCTATGGGATAGGCTTCCACCCAGCGAGAGAACAAGCAGACAATGACTAGTACATACTTCAGCCCATTACATGAGGGAAGCTCAATAAAATCAAGCTGGAATCAGGTAAATGGTCCTCCTGCTCTCCCAATTCGTCCCCAACTAACAACTGTCTTTCTAGCTGGATTTTGCTGCTGGCATGTTATACACCTCTGGCAAAGGCTCACTGCAAGGACCCTGAACTTTGGGTTGTACCATGACTGCTTGAAGAGTCTGATCATTGCGTCTCTTCTGACATGTGCAATCCCATGGTAAACCCTGGCCATGTGGGAAAGTAAAGAATCTGGTAACACTGGTCTCCCATCACGATAGAACCACAGTTCATCTTCTGCTCTTTTGCTACAGCCTGTTCTGTTCCATCTTTCCTTTTCCTCATCACTTGCTTCTTCCTGCATCCGTCTAACTTCTTCCCAAGTTTCAAATGTTGCTGTAAACAGAAGATGGCATCCTGTATTTCCTCTTTCAATAGATCTGTTTAAAGCCATTGAATGTTGTGCACAGAAACGTGCAATTTCATCAGCACATCTGTTGCCCTTAGTCACATAATCATCTCCTGATTTATGTGCGGCACATTTGACCACTGCAATTCTTTTGGGAAGTTGTAAAGCCTCCATTAATTATTTTACAGTCCTGCCATTTCGCATAGGAGAACCTGAAGAAGTCAGAAATCTCCTTTGCATCCATAGCTGTCCAAATCATGGACAAACCCCAAATTCGTATTGGCTATCAGTGAATATGGTTACTTTCAGTGCTTTTAGAAATTTTACACGCTCTAATTAGAGTTATTACTTCAGCAATGTGGGCCGAATTTACCCCTTTCAGACAGAATGCTTCAAGAACCCCCTCTATGGTACAAATATCATAAGCAGTACATAGTTCACCTTTCCCATTTCTCAGACATGACCCATCCACAAATATCTCACAATCTGATTCTTCCAATGGCACATCCTCTATGTCTGGCCTGGGTTTAGTGCACAGTTCAGTCACATCCAAACAGTCATGATCCACTTCTTCTCTCACTTCTTCACAACAAGAGTTTGGCAACAAGGTTGCCGGGTTCACAGTAGTGCACCTCCCCACAGTCACATTCTCAGCACCCAGAATCACTCTTTCATACTTAGTCAGTCGACTAGAGGTAAAATACTACGTACGCGTACGAGTCAAAAGAATCTCAAAAGAATGTGGCACATACACTATCCCATCACAATTGGTTCACTTTGTTCTAGACTCATACAAGTAGGTGCTACTGCTTTCAAACATCCAGGCAATTCTGCAGCCACTTAATCCAAAGTAGCAGAAAAATATGCTACTGGACGTCGTGCCATTCCATGTTTCTGTGTTAGGACTAAGAGAGCACATCCATCTCTATCACAACAGTACAACGCAAATTCCTTGGTATAATCTGGTATTCCCAATGTAGGTGCATGACACAGACTGCTTCTCAATTTTTCTAATGCTTCCATGCTTTCATCGTCCAGAGCAATCGGATCTTTTACATCCTTTCGTGTTAACCTCTGTAGAGGTTTTGTAATCAGTGAGAAACCACTGATCCATTGCCTACAATATCCAACCATTCTCAAAAACATTCGTACTTCCTTTTGTGTTTTGAGTGGACTCATCTGTTTGATCACTTTAATTCTTTCTGGGGTCACTTTTCTAACTCATTTCTCTATTTTATGTTGTAGGTACTGGACCATTTGTTTACAAAATTGTAGCTTTGCTGGGGATACTTTGTGTCCTCCTTCTGCTAAATGTTTCAATAGAGCAACTGTGTCTGTTACACATGCCTCTCGTGTCTTTGATTCCACCAGTAGGTCATCAATGTATTGAACTGAATTTCCTGGCATGACTAAAGTCTCCAGACATTTTTTCAAGATCTGGTTGAAGATTGAGGGACTCACTGTATACCCTTGAGAAACTCGGCACCATGCCAAGACAAGGTCTTCAAACCAGAATGCAAACAAATACTGGCTTTCCGGATGCAGAGGAATTGAGAAAAAGGCTTGGCACAAATCAATAACTGTGTATCATTCGGCATCAGAAGGAATTTGGCAAACTGCTGGATTTGGTACTGCTGGACAACAGTGTACTACAATTGTATTAATTTTACGTAAATCCTGCACTATTCTGTATTTCCCACTGGGCTTTTTGGTACCTATGATAGGCTAATTACAAGGACTGCTCATTATTTCTTTTAAAACTCCTTGTTCAATCATTTGGTCAATGACAGGAGCGACTCCTACAACTACTTCTGGACTCATCTTGTACTGAGGTGTGTTTGAATATACAGCACCATCCTTTACTGTAATCTGAATTGGATCTACACTTGTCATTAGGCCAATTTCCTTTCCTGTAAAATCTCAAACATCTGATCTCACTGCACTTTTCAATTCATCAGGCAAATTCTCATCTGTAAGAAGTGAATGCAACTCATCCACCTCTGTTCCTTGCTTTGCTAACATCATCTTAAATTCAACATCCTCATCAGGTGTCTGAAACGCAATACCATCTGGTGTACAATAGATGGTGCAGTTCATCTTGCATAAAAAATCTCTTCCCCAGAGATTTACTGGGCTCGAGTCTCATACCACAAACTGATGCTTATCTTTGAAGTTACCAATATGAAATTCAATTGGATTTGTGACTGGCTTTCTAATATGTTTATTCGAGACTCCTACAACTTGGACAGTTTCTCCCAAGAGGGGTAGGTTCGGAATTTCTGCTGCTCTGTAGTAGAACGGGTAGCACCAGTGTCCACTAAGAATGTAATATCATTCCCTTCTACCTTACCAACAAATGGACCTGACTGATCTTCCATCAAGGATGCGACAAGTACGCGCTCCTCCTCTCCCCTCAGGCACCGTCATTGAGATGAGTCTGACTCATTCTCATTGCACTGCAACCAATATTGTGGAGCCAATTGTATAGTTTGATTCTTACCAATCTGATCACCTCCGTGATATCCAGTACTTACACTGAACCTCTGCACTTGAGCATTCACATTATATGGCATGGGAGCTTGTGGCACCAGTAACTGTTGAGTAACTATCTGCAGCTGCAGCTGTTGATTTACACCCACCTCATTCTGCATCAGTGGAATTAAATTTTGATTTCCCCATTAATCTTTTTAGCAGATCTACACTCATTCTTCCAATGTCCAAGCTTTCCGCACACATGACAAGGACCTTTCCTCATAGCTTCCTCTTTATTCATTCTTCCTCTTCCTTTCCCTCCACTTGTACTTTGTCCATTTTATTTCTGACCACCCATCTGATTACCAGTTTGCGAGCTAGTATTTGCCTCTTGCTACTCTGCCACTTTCACCTGTGCCCACATAATTTTCTCTTTTAACTGATTATGTCTTGACTCAATGTCATCACTACAATACTTTGCATACCTCAGGATTTCATCTATCGTTTTGCTTTGCCAGCAAATCAAATGCTGTTGAATCATATTGCTAATTTCTGGTTTCAGTCCAAACACAAAACAATACATGAAATGTCCCATATTTTTGTCTCCAATATTGTCAAATCCACTATACTGTTTAAATACCTGCAACAACCTTTCATAGTAGGCATGTACCGATTCTTTTGGTTCTTGGGTTGTTCTGTCGATTTTAACCCAATCTGTTTCCTTTGTGGAAATTTTCCCATTCAGAAACGTGATTACTTGATTATACTTTTTCATTACTTCGTCAGACAGTGCACCTGTTTTAGAGTTTCTGGGATATTCTTCTTTTGGCCAATCAACAGTGATCTTACACTCTGTCCATCTGCTGGACCAAGAATCTCAAACAATCCATTTAAATCATTTAGCAAAACCTTTGAGACCTTCACAAAACTTTCTACCTGCTTATACCAATCAACTGTTTTTTCTCTCAACCTGGGAAAATCATTCGTGAAAGACAATATATACTGTCTTGACCATGATACATGAACATATCCACCACCGGGTACTTCTCCCATCGGGTACACCCTTTCAACCTGTTCTGTCTCTTTTAACGGAAAACATAGATGTTCCTTTACTAGCTGCTTTTTCCCTCTTTTTCACCTATTTAATTTTCCATCGATCTACATCTCCCCATTTCTTCAGAATGTTCATCAATTCTTTTACCTGTAATCTTTTTCCATACGCATTCAAACTCTCTAGGTCCTTGTCAGTGAAAGCAAATCTGTATGATTTCTGCAATACTTTTAATTTTTCAATGTTTATTCCATACTCACTAGCGGCTTCAGTTATTTTTTCATGTAAGTCCTTTGCTCTCCAAGATATGTTTTACACAAAAACAACAGTTCATCATTTCGTTAAGTACTTAACCTATCTGGACTTACACTTCCAATAATCATCTCTTCCAAATCTACCTTTAATTGACTCACATTAATACTTTGTGGCTGTGGTTTCGGTTTTGTCATTTCTTTTACCCAATTATTGAATTCTTCTGGTTAAGGACCTGCTGAGCTCCCCTCTACTGGAGTGACATTCGGTCCTATTCTTCTTGGGTCTAAATGTATACCTGTTTGAAAGGGTCTCTGTTATCAACTCACATACCGGAAGATCTAACAATGTGGTATTCTGATCATTTTGACTGTTCTCATTCAATGCCGTCACTACTCTACCTCTGCTCCCACTACTTGGAACTGTCAATGAATGTACTTTTGGCAAATTCTGTATTTCAAAACACACAAGTAGATGGCTGGAATGTTGCACATTGGCAAAACATTCACCCCCAGTCACAGATCTGGGTTTAATCAATCGTTATTTTGCTCACCACGCCACCCCAGTTCAGACATGGCCATATGCAAATCAGTCTTGACCCTGTGCCTCATGGGAACAGTACAGCCCTAACTGCCAGCCATGTCTTCCCTGGACCGGAATCAAGCATCCTAGGACCGGTTTCGGGGTTTCACCAATCTTCAGACAGGATAGCTTGACTCCAGTGGCATAGTGAGCACGGGACCCACGTCTGGGCATACCCTTCCCACATAGGGCGAACAGCAAAACACACAAGATGATGTACGGAATGTTGCACATTGTCAAAACATTCACCCCCAGTCACAGATCTGGGTTTAATCCATCGTTATTTAGCTCACCACGCCACCCCAGTTCAGACATGGCCATATGCAAATCCGTCTTGACCCTGTGCCTCATGGGAACAGTCCAGCCCGAACTGCCAAGCCATGTCTTCCCTGGACCGGAATCAAGCATCCTAGGACCGGTTTCGGGGTTTCACCAATCTTCAGACAGGATAGCTTGACTCCAGTGGCATAGTGAGCACGGGACCCACGTCTGGGCATATCCTTCCCACATAGGGGGAACAGCAAAACACAGAAGACGATGGACGGAATGTTGCACTTTGGCAAATCATTCACCCCCAGTCACAGATCTGGGTTTAATCCATCGTTATTTTGCTCAACACGCCACCCCAGTTCAGACATGGCCTTATGCAAATCGGTCTTGACCCTGTGCCTCTTGGGAACAGCACAGCCCTAACTGCCAGCCATGTCTTCCCTGGACCGGAATCAAGCATCCTAGGACCCGTTTCGGGGTTTCACCCCTCTTCAGCCAGGATAGCTTGACTCCAGTGGCGTAGTGAGCACGGGACCCACATCAGGGCATACTCTTCCCACAGAGGGTGAACAGCAAAACAGACAAGATGATGGATGGAATGTTGCACATTGGCAAAACATTCACCCCCAGTCACAGATCTGGGTTTAATCCATCGTTATTTTGCTCACCACGCCACCCCAGTTCAGACATGGCCATATGCAAATCAGTCTTGACCCTGTGCCTCATGGGAACAGTCCAGCCCGAACTGCCAAGCCATGTCTTCCCTGGACCGGAATCAAGCATCCTAGGACTGATTTGCAAATGGCTGGGTTCAAACTGGAATGGCATGGTGAGCAAAAAAACGATGGATTTAGGCCCAGATCTCTGTACTGGGGTGAATGTATGACATTGTTCTGCATTCTGTCGATCAACTGTTGTTTTTTGCATTTATCACCCCGAGTGGGAAGGGTATGCCCAGAAGTGGGTCCCGTGCTCTCCATGCCACTGGAATCAAGCTATCCTGGCTGAAGAGGGGTGAAACCCCGAAACCGGTCCTAGGATGCTTGTTTCCAGTCCAGGGAGGACATTGCTTGGCAGTTCGAGCTGGACTGTTCCCATGAGGCACAGGGTCAAGACTGATTTGCATATGGCTGGGTTCAAACTGGAACGGCATGGTGAGCAAAAAAACGATGGATTTAGGCCCAGATCTCTGTACTGGGGTGAATGTATGACATTGTTCTGCATTCTGTCCATCAACTGTTGTTATTGCAAATTCTGTCTTTCCCCATATAAGGGAACTTCAGGACCAATTGTCACTGGTACTGTCAATGCTTTCGCATTCAGGCTTAACTGATTTATTTTCTCAACCTGCTCCAACCTTGCCTCATTCAACAAATTTGTTTGAATTTCTCTTACTACTCTAGCTATCTCGGTAACCTGGGGAGTCAGTGGGGTTCCCATCTTTGGTCACTCGGGGTTATTTTTCCTAAATATTCTTCATAAGGCGGAGGTCTCGTAGTCATCAAATCTTCCAACAATTGATCAGCCTCTGAATTATTGGGGTCATCTCTAAAACTAGAAGTCTCTATATTCTTCTTCTTTTCTTTGCACTTTCCTCCTGACTGATCATCAGCAACTAACACTGGATACAACCCTTCGACCACTACATTCCTCCTCCATCTTTTGAACTTTTTCCCCCCTACTTTTGAAAGGATAACCAGGTCTCCAACTCCTGTATCTTCCGTTACCTGCTCTATATTTCTCTCTTTCAAATGCCTCAACTTCCCATTCTTCCAATGCTTTTTACTGTGTCACTTTGGGATTTGGTTCTAATGCATTCCTTCGATATCTCAGATTCTGCAATATCCTTACTTAAACGTACCATGCTGTGGAAATGCTTTGACACCATTGACCTTTGTATACTCAACCCAATTCTCTAACCACATACACGTATGATATCCTCGCTCCAACATCATATAAGAAGCAGGTGTTTTGGGGGGCGGAATCGGAATTCCCTCCCTAGTCACAATCGGTTTGTCCTTATTGAAAACATTATTTCTTTTCTTTAGAAGCGTCATTTTTCTAATCTTTTACACTAGCGTACCTTACTAAAACAAACACGGAAACTTTCCATAAATCTATGTAATCTATTTGTCAGTTCTCATCCAATAGCAGCGCGACTCACACCAACCAACCAATCAGAGCTCAATACACGCCTGCTGCTTGTCCAATGCCAGTGCGGGCTTTTCTGACGTCAGTATTACTCCTTCTACTGACCCTCCCTTCACAAAATAATACAGCAATATTTTATTAATCAAATTTTCTGTTAGTAACAACACAAAAACAATGCTACCTTGTCTGCTCCACTAAGTAAAGAGATAGTTTCACCTTTTCTAGGAGTTTCCTTCACTACAAATCCTAATAACGACCAGCGTTATTTAACTCTTCACACAAGCTCCGGGTGGACCTATCACTCCTCTAGGAATAAGGCCAAGATTTCACAAGAGGATTTTTTGGCACGAAAATGGGTCGTGTTACTCTGATGGGGATAAGGCTAGAGTTTCGGAAGTGGACCCTTCGCTATTTCAGTCACTCCATTTATATACAAAATTTCCCTAATATAACACCAAACGCCCCCCATAGCTTTTAGGTATTATTACAACAGACAAAGTACTTCTGCAGTGTGGCTGCATTACCACACTCTTCTTCTTCCTACTTCAGTCTAAATTCCATTCCTTGGATTCCTCAGGTCACTCCGTACCTGAACTTCCAGACAACATAAAACGGGACACTAACTTTTCATGTTATAACATATAATCAATAATTATTACCAAACTTATCAATAATTAAACCGTCTTCTGCTACCAAAAAACGGATCCAGTGCGCGTCAATATCTGATCAGGTATCAATACTCAATTCATACATTTACAATGGCCCATGCACATTCACCCAGAATCCCTGATGCGCTGGGGTCAATCAATCAATCAATTCTTTCTTTATTCGGTTATTGAACATGAATAACCATAAAAGTACAGTAAAAAATGAGATAAGCATCTACATAAATAAATATAAATATATAAAAAACCACGAGTATGTGTATAAACAATCATCATTACCAGTTCATATTTATATTACAGTGAATCAATAATTGATTTTCGAGATCTAAAAAAACTTTTTAAAAAAGTGGAAACTGAGACAATAGTTAAAATATTATCTACTCTCTGGATGGCTAAAAATGCAGGGCGACACTGATTGAGACCCATTGTCCTCAATAACGGCAGAATCCATCTTTTCCTTAGCACAAAATAAAACTTACAGAATAGCAAAATGTGCATATTATCCAATTGGTTGGGCAATTCATCACAGGGACATCTATTAAGCCCCTTTTTCCAGTCATTCATTTTGGGGAAACTAAAAAGTCTGAATAAAATATTTAATCTAAAACGAATCAATAGAAACTTATCAAAGTCTTTCATCTGTAATTTCACATATGGCTGGATATCGCTTGTAATCATTACAAGTTGGTGCACCACCACTGTGCTTTTCCTCATCTCAGAGCTTGATCTTTTTTCCTCTAAGTATTCCATGCATAGATGTTTTAATTCTTTTCTAGTTACTTGAGATAAGAGGAATGGATCATCAAAATAATCTTGACGACCTAGCTCCGTGAGGAACATCTTAACATATGTCAGCCATCTTATTTTCCTGCTTTCGTCTAGTTTAATAGCATCTCTCAGTATTGCTTGATTAAAAGCACACTCCTCTGTGGTCCACACCCTGTGCCACATTAAAACTGGTTGAATTTTTATAACATCCTCTATATAGGTTTGACCCAGCTCCTGGTGGCAAATATAATTGGAGACACTATCTGGGGCTGATAAAAGATGTCTCAGAAAACAATTTTCTGCTAGTTGTAATGGTTTAACATTTGCGTACCCCCATATACCTGCACCATAGGTTGCAATAGCAACACTAGTTGCTCTATATATTATTAAACATTCCCCAATTGGCTTTTTGCCCATTTTTCTTGCAAAATTTATAACAGCCATTAACGATTTACTAAACAGCAACTTCCGTGAGTGTATTGTTGTATTCCATCGACCAGTTTGGTCGAACAATATACCCAGGTATGGAAAAGTTGGAGTAAATTCCAATGGTTTAGAATTTATATACATAGTTTTCTTGTTAATTTGTGCCCTATGTCCACAATTCATACAGTATGTTTTCAATCTAAATTGGTCATGAAATTTGCAAAGGGAGTAATCATCTTTTGCATTGCAAAAGGTGTCCGGGCCATCAAGACCGCGTCATCCGCTTATAATAGCGCAGGGATCGATCTTTTACCTATCATTGGCATATCCCTGCACTCCCTAATTAATGTCTCTTCCAAGTTATTAATATCAATTGTAAATAGGAAGGGAGCGAGTACGCACCCCTGCCGTACTCCTCTTTCTATATTAATGGGTGTCGTGCATTCCCCATTCTTACCATATCTAACTGTGGCCCATGCTCCCCAGTATAATTCTCTCTGAAAAATAATTATATTCATCTCCACGCCCATTTTCTCTAGTATGAGCCACAGCTTACTATGAGTGACACAATCGAACGCCGACGTTAAATCAACAAATGTTAAAAATATACGATTTTTTCTTGCCCTTACATATTTATCTAATAGAATATGCAGGTTAAGGCCCTGTTCGATAGTGCCAAGATGTTTCCTAAAACCATATTGGAGGTCACTATTATGAAGCAATCTTAAGCCCATTCCTGTAATCTGTTAAGGATTACGCGCCCAAGGATCCTAATGGTAGAATCTAACAATGATATCGGGCGATAGCAAGCACAACTTGCTCTATCTCCCTTTTTAAATATAGGTATTATGATTGACTCATACCAGGAGGGTAGTAATCCACTTGAACAGGCTGCATTAAAAAGTTTTGTAAGGATTGGGCCCCATAGGGCCGTATTATGTTTGAACAGGTCGACGGGCACCCCATCGGGGCCATAGGCCTTCCCCCCAAGGCTGGCCTTAATACATGTGATAACTTCATCCAATGTTATACACAAATCTATTTTATTATTTGTCGTGGTCGCCTCGTTCACCCTTTCTATAGTTTGTATCTGGTCCGGATGACTCACCTCACTATATAGACTTTCATAATGTTTTACCCATTCCATACCCGTAATAGCTATCTCTATTCTAGCCTTTTCTTTCTCTTCACTAAAGGGTGCGTTAACTGCCTTCCAGAAGGCTGCAGTATCTCTACTCAGAGACGCTTCACACAAAGAGTCCCAAGCCTCTCTTTTCAAGGTATCCCTTCTTTGTTTTTGCGCATTTTTATAAGCCTTTCGTCGTTCTATAATTATACGCTGGTCTCGAGCTGGGTCCCTTAAGGCATGTTTTAAGTTAGTATAAGCCTTAGTGCACTGCGTGTCAAACCAGCTGGGTGCCTGTTTCTTCGGGCTTTTCTTATCGACCCATAAACTTTTTTTAATCTCTGAGCTTAAAGTTAGAAACTTTTTAATAACTATAGAGTCAGATGCATCAGCATCAAAGCACACGTCATAACTGGGTGCACATTGCCTAATAAGTTCTTGTAGGAAGTTCTCCGGAACCACTTTTGTCCATTTCAGGGCATATCCATTTTGTCGTTTTAAGGAAATATCTACTACTAAACTCCCTATTTATACTGTCTTTATCCGGTATATAATCGGGATTTGAGAAAATGGTCACTCAATGCGGTATCTAACTTGTTAAAACTTATCAACAGTTTGTTATATCTAGTCGGGGTCATAATAAAATCAATTGTCGAGAATGCACCTCTCCCATTAAATGTAGGGCGAAAACTGACCTCCGGTTCACATGCTTTGTTTGCAAACCACATGTCATATGAAAACATAAAAAGAGGGCAAGATGGCGGCGGTGCCCTGACCGCTGTGAGACGCTTCCTGACCAGTACCGATACTATTATGGACTGTAGGGTGCTTTTCTCTTTGGTATGAAAAGGAAATGAAAAGGAAATGAAAGGCGGATTTTCGTGAGCAAATGAAGGAGCAGATGAGGAGGCTCGGGTTACTTATTACACCCCCACAGGTTGAAACTGCAGCCCAGATAAGTCGCCCTCGCTCTCACCTGCATGTTTTGGCATCGCTAATCGGCTTCGCGGTGTTGAGAGCTTTCGGGCGTTCGCGGCTGGCCGGATCCTTTACTGCTGGTCCCGTCGCTGTCAGTTCCCTGTTGTTGCGGAGAGTGTACGAAGCGCCTCCTTCTCTCCAGGCGCTGCAGGGTCAGAGTGTGGCGAGGCAATGGCACCTAAGATTGCCGCAACAGCCGTCTCTAAAACCCGAGCGGCGAAGCAGGCTCTCAGAGACCGGGAGCTGGCGCTTAAGCGTGGTGGGGCGCCCGACTTGGACGGGCTTGGTGGTGTGGATGGTCTGCCTGAGCTGGCTGGGTCATCGAGGAGATTGCCGCCCACCCCTGCCCCCTCAGTGTTGGAACTCCTACAGAAAACTCCCAGGGCTCCTTTCCTCACTCGTTCGTTGGCTGAAGCAGCTTCGCTGGATTCGGAGTTGCTGCCAGGAGGTGGCGATCACGTGCAAGTTCAGCGAGAGGAAGTAGCGAGGAAGCTGATTGATGGTGAGCCGGTAGAGTGTGCTTCGGATAGTCCTGGGGCCCAGGAAATCATCCACCCCCAAGCGCCGAGAGCTCAAAGGTCTGAAAATCGGGATGGCAATGAAGGTAGGGATGTACAAGGTTTATGTCCCCCCTCTGCTGACTCTCCGTTTTCTGCCGTTTCTTCCGTTTCCATCCCTATCTCTATTCCTTCTTCCGTGATTGATGTGGTTACATCTTCATCTGCAGTATTGGAGAGATCTAACCTTGATATGACTGACAATGGCTCAGCGCCTGTCCAAATTGCTGCTGTGGATGAATTCGGCTCGACTGATGTTGCCAATGATAGATCTGCAGGTGAAGCCCCAGCCATAGTTACAACCCAACCACCGGTGCTCCTTTCCTCCTCTAAACCAGGGGATGTTATTAGTTTACCTTTGAAGGACCTCGCGTCAATCCCTCCGGGATCTATATTGCAAGGATCTCTGGATCCTAGAGGGAAAGCTTGCAGGCGCCATGCCGCTTCTGACTCACTCGACACAGATACAGACCCATCGGATTTTTATTCGATATCTGAAGGCCCGGAAGATCAGAGGTGGTCAGTAGATTCCGACCTGGACTCAGAAGTCAACACTGGCTTCGATACCAGCTTAACGGAAATCGATCATGATCCTAACCAGTTAAGGGAAAGCAGAAGAACAGTCCACAGGAAGAAAAGGAGCCAGCATGGCGCTTCTGGGCTCAGTTGGGATTATTCACCAGCAACAGTTTCAATTCCACAGGATCGTACCTCCATTGGCCACCCTGAGCTGTCCGCCACCGATTCGCAAAGTACTACACTGACCTCGGTGATGGATACAGTATTGCAGGCTATTGCCTCCCATCGGGATCAGACCTCAAGAGATGGCCGCAGGGCACAATTAGCCCTGCATAAGGTACAGGGCGTAGACAGAAAACTCTCCAAAAATGTGGCAGGATTTAATTCAAGACTGACGGAGGTTGAAGATCGAATATTGATAAATGAAGCGGAAGCTACGGTAACTCAGGAGAAAGTGGAAGCCCATGAAGCTGAACTGAAAGACACTAGATGGAAGCTGGAGGAGATGGAAAATCGCCTTCGCCGCAACAACCTCCGTGTGCTAGGAATTCCTGAAAATATTGAGGGCAATGACATACGCTCTTTTATTATCCAGTTATTCAAGGATACACTCCCTGAGCTTTCATCCTGGAATTGGGACCTGGAAATTCAACGTGTCCACAGAATCCCATTCACTACAAGGGCCCCATCACAAGGGGGGTACCCCCGTGCAGTTCTGGTGTACTTTGGAAACTTTTTGCTCCGTCAGGCCATCGCCGAGAAAGCAAGACCTGAAGCTCGGTGTAGCAGAGACACTATTTCTTATTTTGTGAGGCCTGATTTTTGCCACACCACGGTAGAGAGGAGATGGCGTCTTCGCCAATTGATTAAACCTTTTCAGGAAAAAAAAGCTCAGGCATATCTTAATAATCCTGCTAAGCTTAAAGTTATACATAGCGGCCAGACTAAATTTTTTTCATCAGAAATTAAAGCCAAGGAGTTTTTGGATAGTTTGACCTGAAACCGTAAACCTTATTTTTCTTGCTCACTTGCTTACTAGGAAACGTTAGGAAACGTCCCTATCTGCTCTTTTGCTCGCTTTTGCTTTTCTGTTTCCCAACTCATTGGAAAGACTTGACTTTTTGCACATGTTTTGATAGGGGTTTCCCCAAGTGCTTTAATGTTATGGTTTTACTAGCTTCACTAGTTTTTGCACCTATTCAGTCTCATTGGTTCTTACTGTTTAAGGTTATTCTTTATTGGTACTGGTAAGGGAATATCTCTCCATCATCATAGACTCTTTGAGTCTAAATGCCTTTGTGGTTGGTGTTTGGGGAGGGTGGGGTAGGGGGGAGGGGTGGGTTGAAAAAGCATAAAAATGAGCAATTTCGCACAAATAAGTTAATGTCGATCTTTTTTTATATGGAGTACATAATGTATTGTAGCAACAAGAGAGATTTAGATTATGAATCCTGTTTTGTTTTCTGTTTTCATATATTTTACTGCTCTTTGACGGTTAGGATTAGGATTCTTTTTTCTAGATGGGGAGACTAAAACTTCGTAGCTGGAATATCGCAGGCCTTAATGACAAAAATAAAAGGGCACAATTATATCAATTATTGCGTTTAGACCCTGTTGATATACTCTGCTTACAGGAAACGCATATCGCAGATTGCGATAAAGATCTGCTAAATATTCCGGGATTCAACGTTATCATAGCCACATCACAAACCTCAAAAACACGAGGAGTTGCTATTCTTGCAAAGCCTTTAATAGGTAACCCTACTCGTACATTGGCCGATAAATACGGAAGATGGGCTATAGTTCAACTCAATTCCGGTCTTATAATTTGTGTAATTTATGGCTCAAATATTGATGACCCCCAACTGTTTGTAGATCTTGAGTTAGAACTGGCCTCTTGGCTTGGCCCGCTAATTATATGTGGAGACTTTAATATTTCTCTAGGGAGGTGTTTTGATACTCAATCACCCTCAAACTATAAAGGACGCAAGCCAAGGGTATATACTGCCCTCTGTCATTTGATGGATAGTTACAATCTATTTGATATTTGGACGTTGAGGAAGAGAAATGACGAGGGATTCACTTATTATTCATACCCACATAATAAGTATGTTCGAATTGATTATGTTATGTCATCATTAGAGGAACAGTTTCTGCTCGATATAATTAAGTCTCCTAAAACTATCTCGGACCATAACGCACTTACCCTTACCTTTGACTTACCAAGCTATGAGAAGCCAAGAGCGCAATGGTCCTTTGATAGAAAACTTCTTGATAACCCCCAATATATAGCCCATATAACATCATGGGCCCAGGAGTTTTTCGATTACAATCAGTTTAGCGCTCCTAGACTGATTGTATGGGACTGTTTTAAAGCAGCACTAAGGGGGGAAACTATTTCGTTTGTGGCTAGGCACAAAAAGGAGGAGGACAATATTAATGGGAATCTAATGTTTGCATTTTCTAAACTGGAGACTCATCACGCTGCACAAATTCAACTGGGACTTCCAACTCTTGACACTCTCCAAAAAATACTAGTGTTAAAAGCTGAAATTAATAGCACTTTAACCCGAAAAGCCGCTGAACTATATGAAGTTAATAAAAACAAACTATACGAATCAGGAGAGAATGTTGGTAGATATTTAGCCCTTCGTACACGCCAAAGACTAGCCCAGAATATGATCAAGCTAATTGAATATGAGGGCCAAGAATTTTCCTCCTCACTCGACATCATGGAGGTATATCGAAAATATTACCAGAAGCTATATCATAACGATAACTTATATACTGATGGCGCTATAAAAATACTTTTTAATAGCTGGCTATCGGATCAAGATTTCATTCCATCAATTGATGAGACTATCAAAGAAGATCTCGAAAGGGAAATCTCAATTATCGAGTTGGAGATCGCACTCTCCGATCTTCCAAACGGCAAAGCAGCAGGCCCTGACAAAATCCCGCTTGATTTGTATAAGGTATTAGGCAAACAAATACTCCCCTACTTATTGGATCTGTTTCTGGGGGTTCAATATCATTCAATTCCACCTGAATCCTGGAAACATACAAATATAGCAATTTTTGCGAAAAAAGGCAAACCCCTGCATCTTCCATCCTCTTATAGACCGATAAGTTTGATAAACTCCGACTCAAAAACTTTATGCTAAGATCCTAGCCAATCGGCTGAGCGGGATCGTCGAGCATCTTGTCTCCCCGTGGCAGCACGGGTTTATCCCCGGTAGGGGTACTACGGACCACACCCGGAGGGCTATTACCCTATTTGACATCATGGGATCCACGGGGGGGCAGATGTCGATGATCCTCCTCGATGCCGAGAAGGAATTTGATCGTGTATCTTGGAGTTTTCTCTGGAGTATTTTGGAATCTAACAACTTTGGAAATAAGTTTATATGTGCTATAAAGGCTCTATATGTAGATCCTAAGGCAAAGATTTCCATTTGTGGTGTTGAGTCGGACTTTATTAAGATACAGAGGGGGACGAGGCAGGGGTGCCCCTGTTCCCCGCTATTATTTGCCCTTTATATTAATCCTTTAATTGTAAAATTGCTTTCTTCTCCCCGTATCCGACCAGTGGATATTGGAGTGTATTCAACCAAAGTTTTGGCATATGCCGATGACCTGGCTGTTTTAACAACAAATCCTGCTGAGGCAGTCCAGGAAATTGAATTAATTACCCAGTCCTTTGGCTCCTTTTCAGGCTATTCCCTTAACAGGGATAAAACTATGATTCTTTGTACAAGTAACACGGCATGGGATAGCCCTTTTAAAGTGAAGCAAGCTACTTACCTAGGTGTCTGCCTCTCTGCTGATATAGGGCAAATTGACCATATTAATTACTCGCCCTTGATTAATAAAATAAAGACTGACCTTAGGAGAGTAGATAATTTACATCTCTCTATAATTGGTAGGGCTAACTACCTAAAAATGAATATCTTTCCAAGGATACTCTATCTGTTTCGAGCAATTCCGATCTTGCCAGGAGGTAGTTTCCTTAAGATCATTGACTCCTCCATGTCTAAGTTTATATGGAGTTTTGGAAAAATTAGAAGAGCCCTACCATTACTGACTCTACCTCAGGAGAGGGGTGGGCTAGCTATCCCCAGTTTAACACTTTATTTATGGGCAACTCTACTACATCAGATGGGCCATTTATTGAGCTGTAAAATAACTACTCTACCCACTACGGAATCTTATATTCCATCTATCTATGAGCTGAGCCTTGGGACTAAATGTCAAGGCCTATTTTTAAGGCTGGTCGAACCTTCATATTACAAAAAAGTCAAGTTAAAGATAATTACAGATGCCTGGAAGGTTTGGAAATTAGTATCTAAACATTTAGATATTCCAAAATTCACAAAATATACTCCCTTATGGCGCAGTGCCATTATCTCTATTATTCTTAACGACTTCACCTCTCGGAGGTGGGAATCTTTGGGCATTAATACAGTGGATGACTTTCTTGGTCAGGAAACCACTTCGTCATTCGGATGGCTGCAGCGGAAATACTCTATTCCCAACACGGACTTTTTGAAATACTTCCAGGTTCTTACAAGTATTCGCAATTGTACCCCCAGAATTAAACTGGACAATATCAATCTTTTTTCTACTATTGGAAAACGCTCTTCTAGAATCGGTACTTTCTACCAACTGCTTATACAAAACGCTGCCGACGATTTAGAGCGGGTTGAGCAGGCTTGGGCTATAAGGTTATCTAACCCAAACATTGATATCGACCTTTGCCTGGCCCTTTCCTCTAAACTTTTTATTGCCTCGAACCTCAAAGCTCAATATTATAAAGTTCTTTATAATCTTTATTTTACCCCTGTAAAGTTATTTTCTTGGGGTTTCCGGGATAATGATTTCTGCCCTAGATGCAGCCAACCTCAAGCGAATTTAATACACATGCTCGCGGATTGTTCTAAACTAGCTGTATTAAAGACTGCAATTATGGGATTTTGGGCTCAGGTTTTTGGACATGACATCCAAGAATCAGTAACTCTGTACTTAATGGGTCATGATGACTCTCTTGGCCATAGTATTGAAGAACAACGGGTACTCTTCTTGGGCACTGCTATCTTCCGAATTACTCTTGCGGCTCGATGGAAGGATCTTGAACCACCTACCTTTCAGATGTGGCTTAGCCGCTTTCTAGCAATATATAAACAGGAGCTTTCAATTTATAGTTTTAGAGGTAATAAATCTAGACTTCTTGGGACCCAGGTATGGGCTCCTATCTCTCAATGGTACTTAAATCAGAGACTTAATGATTTCCCCCCCCCCCTGATTTGGCTGATGTTTTTTTTTCTTCTTCTCTTCTTTTTTTTCTCTTTTCTTTTGCTGGCTGTATTGTGTACTTGATTGTATAACAAGACTTTTTTGATTGGATATGTATTCATGTATTTTCTGTGCTGAATCTTGCTCAATAAAAAAAAAAAAAAAAAAAAAAAGAAAACATAATTTCATTTAACAGGTTTCCACAGACAGAGTGATCAAAATGTGATATGCTTGTCACCCTATCCAACAAAATCCCACAAGCCCCTCGTTCCCCTCTTTTACATAATAGACAATTGAAATCCCCTCCCCAGACAATAAACATTTCCTTATTTTTCCATCCCATCATGTATTTAAAATCTGTATGCAATCCTCCTAGTACTGCCTCCACGGCTTCCACCTTGATGTTATTATAAAAGTTTACAATCAACAGACACTTCTTCTTGTTGATATGTATCCGGACCATATGGTAATACTCATTATTAATTGGGACTTGTATTTTATCGCATTTTAAAAGGTTTGATACATAGGTACACAGTCCCCCTTTGGCTCTGCCAGGAGCTGCACCTATAACCAGGGGAAAAAAAGTTTTAAAACCACTTAATTGATGAGCCTCCTTCGCCCAAGTTTCCTGCAGGTTAACTATGTTGTATTCCGTTACCAGGTTCAGCCAATTAATATCTGACTGCTTAGATTTTATACCCGCTATGTTCCAAAACATTATTAACCAACTACCCTTTTTAGGACTATTTTTTGGCTGTTCTATGCTTCTTGGGATTTGACTGACTTGAATCAGTTTTTCTTGCTAATGTTTTCATACCTATCATGCTACTCTCTGCTATAAGCAACCTTTCATTATCAGAGGACCCATCTACTGGAATCTCTAATGTAGTTGAGAAATATGCACTTTCATATACCTTTTCAATCACTGGTATTATACCCGATGATAAGGATTCTGAAATTGACAGACAAGGGGCCCCCAAACACCGTCAATCTACTCCTTCAAGGCCCTCATAGCCGTATAAAATGTCAAAACGATTAGAGGTAGGGATATTAAAGCAGTTATTGTGTTCATCCCTGCTACTTCCACCCTGCTTGCCTGAGGAGTATATGTTTGTTTGAGCTAATAAGGGCGGCGGGTAAAAATATCGTAAGTCCACGGTTTGTATACCGCTCCCTGCGCTTTGCTGACTCCAGCCGCAGATGTATCTAACCACTCGCCTATCCCTAAAGTTGACTATAACACAGTCCCCTTGTTTGTCCTTTATTTTATGTCCCAGACAGCTTATTCTACGAACATGCAGAATTTCACCATGCATAAAGATTGGGATAGGTCTAAACTTATTCAGCCAGTGGGTTACTTTATTTTTCAATTCAGAGTAATTTTCTAATTTACCCTCTTCCAACTCAGGGACCCCTGTCAAAACAACGGTGTATGGGAACGATTCTGGTGGTAAATCAATACGTGGGTGTGTTTTTTTTGGATCTAACGATATCCTGTAGTCCCTTGTCTGCACCCTCCTTTTCCCTGAGATTCCTAGAGTGCCCAGAATTTACAGTATAACCTGATATCTTTACCGTCCCCCCATACCCTATTCTTTGTCTCTCCCCTCCTTGGGTACTCGGGGATCTGTTAGCTGTAGATGTACTCCCCTGGTAAGTTCCATTAGATAATTGTGTTGATACATCTGCCCCATTTAGATTAGACAATGGGGCAGTTGTATTAACTGTGTTCTCAATATGGTTCAAGTAATTTGGTGCCATCTTCAACTCTGCACAATTCTTCAATAACTTGTTATTAGCCAGAGTTGATTCCTCTAACTTTATCAATCTGGCACCTATCGTTTTTATCCTCTCTAGGAGGTGCAGCATTAATGATTTGAACAAATGTTCCATTTTACCCAGAATGTCCTCTGTATGTTCAGAATTGGAGATACTATAATCTAATCGATCTTCTAGAGTGGGATTTAATATTACAGCGTTTCAAATGTTATAGGTGGTATCAGTTCTAGTATACTTAACGTCTGCGTCGCTATGCTCACACTTTTTTTTTTTTTTGCTTGTTTCCCATATTCCCACCTTTTGTTTTCAATAATTTCACTCCCTGTTTCCTATTCATGTTCGGGCTAGTATTAAAGGTTGCTTGTGCCGTCGCTTTTTGTTTATTTAAAATACCTTTAGTCTTAGATCTTGTCAAAGGTTGTAGTATATTTCCAGTAGTTACGCTAACCACATTCAACTCATTGCACTCACTTAGCACTTCATCTTGACTATTATCATATATAATAGATGGATTTACTTTGTCATAAGAGAGTCCTTCATCGCTATGGCTCGAGGTATTCTCTCCTATATTTGCCCTTGCTTACTTGGGTGTATTTGATGTTACAATCCCCCCCATCGATGATCTTTTAAGATACAGCGGTTCTAGAGAGAGGCGTCTCGACAATCAAGGCTATTTCCTGATCTAAAACATTGGTTGCTCTTATTATAAAGTTATCCAATGTTCCTGTAACGCCCCCCCAGCCCCCGCAATTCTCCCATTTCCTGTCCAAGCTGTCATCATTTCTTTTAAATCACACGTTTAAATTATTCGGTACAAAATGTGAATATATGTCCACTTTGATCAGGATACATTTCACAGCGCTTACTGTTCGCTACTTTTTTCGGGAGGGGTAGCCCAGCCCTGCCCCCTTCTGCCACGGACGGCCGCAGACGGCCCCGCCCTTGTCCCGGGCTTCTCCCGGGATGCTCCCGCACGCTCCCGCGCAGCGGAAGTGAGGTCTGATTAAATATCGTCCGTGGCGGTAGGCGCGGGCGGTGCTCAGACCCGAGCGCAGGTGTGGGCAGCCAGGGGGCTCCTGGGACTTCGAGTCCTTCAATGACCTCCACAGGATAGAGAAGCACTTTGCAGCCCATTTGCAGCCCCCAAAACTCCTTTGTTGGATAGAACAACACAAATCCTACAAGACGCTGCGGCACCTGCGAAGCGGGTGCAGCGAGGTTTTAAATATCGTCCGTGGTGGTGGGCGGTGCTCAGACCCGAGCGCAGGTGTGGGCAGCCAGAGGGCTCCTGGGACTTCGAGTCCTTCAATGACCTCCACAGGATAGAGAAGCACTTTGCAGCCCCCAAAACTCCTTCGTTGGATAGAACAACACAAATCCTACAAGACGCTGCAGCACCCGCGAAGCGGGTGCAGCGAGGTTTTAAATATCGTCCGTAGCGGTGGGCGGTGCTTAGACCCGAGCGCAGGTGTGGGCAGCCAGAGGGCTCCTGGGACTTCGAGTCCTTCAATGACCTCCACAGGATAGAGAAGCACTTTGCAGCCCCCAAAACTCCTTCGTTGGATAGAACAACACAAATCCTACAAGACACTGCGGCACTGGGGTCAATTTGTTTTGTTCAATGCATTTTCTTTTCTTCGAATCATGTAAAGCGTCATTGGAATACCTATCAATTCAATTAATCAACTTTCTTTCTATTTGGTCGATGGACCAATTAGTTGAATAGTTGATGATAATGATTATCATTCCTAAATTAACCCTACAGTTAACTATATAACCACAGACACTAGGTAAAGTTATGAAGCTTTATCTCAATAAAATGGGGTTTGCTCAATGCATGCAGTCACAAATGTACATAATGAAATCATAAAGGGAGAGATACACATCAGCAACATAAATGAAATACAAACTCACTATTTAAATCAATGACATTATACTTGAAGGAGTGGATAGATTAAGAGACAGAAGTTTCAGCAAAATTATGTGCAAAAACTGAATACACCTAACGGAAAGGATAGATGGAGAGACAATAGTTTCATCTAAATAATACGTTCAACGAGTCAAACGGAGTGGATAGGTGGAGAGACAAAAGATTCAGTAATAATTTGCATTTGCAAACAATTTACATGTATGAATCAGAGCCAGAAATACAAACCTATTGGTTTGGGGGAAACCACCCCCTCGGCCTAGGAAATGATGGGGGTTCCCTGAAATAGGATCATGGAACAAAGAGTAAAAGAACAGGAACAGGACAGGTCAGCTACAGCTAGTCCTCTCTGCAAACCGACGGACAGCGACGCATCTCCCCTCATTCTCTCCTGCCAGTCTAAGCCTAAATCACACCCCTAAAGGTACCCAAATTATACCCTAAAACTGACATGTCCTTCCCACAATTGTTTGCAAAGTTTTATGTAACTCACAAGTGGGTTGGTGGGCTTGGGAGGTAGTGTTGTCACACCATGGTGACTTCATGTACATTTTAGTCACTTTACTGTTCATTCTGCTTTCTCACAGTTCAAATCCTTAACACGTGCTCACGTTTCTTTCATTAGATACTTTGATAGACTTTTATTCATTAAAATAGACAACATCCGCAGAACATGACTCCGGTCCCACGGTCGTCTCCATCCTTTGGCAGATGAACATCATAGTGGCCTTCAAATTGGGCAATCTTTCTGCTGAGCACAGAGTGCCTGTCTTGCTTCTGACAGAGCGTATTCATTTCTGAAATATGAACATTCATTAATTATGTGATAATGAAGCCTTCACTGTTTACCACCCACTTTGTACTATTCCTTGTTAAATTTACCTAGCATGATCTTTTAGGGCAAAGCAGCATTATTTATTGTTTGAAAGCAACATGCAACATGCAATCTTTAAATGCACATGTGGTCTAGTTATGCATTTTTGTATCTTCTATCTGTAAACAATAAACAAAATATATTTAAACATCAGTAAAGCTTGAATTGTTTCAAAAGAAGACTAAACTGCATTAATAAGTACCTTATAATGTATGTTGTTGCACAGTAAGTATCTCTGTTCTTGGGAATAACTGTGATGATGGGTTACGCCTAGTTCTTAAATAACTAATGCTTGTTAAAGGGAAATACAAAAACACAATAAATATGTGCAACAACTTCACACTCTTGATTGAATTGAATTCCTTAAATAAGCCCACCGATTAAAAGAAAAACATACCTTGATAACAAGCCACTTGTCTAACATGCAGTTCAAGGTTCATCACAGGTTTCCACAGAGCCTAGACTGAGGCCAAAAGATATACAGTTTCAAGATTCATCAAAGATTTCTACAGAGCCTAGACTGAGGCCAAAAGAAAGAAATAAACTGTTTCTCAGCAACTTTGCATTATGTGTCAACCAAGGTCGCTTTTTGTTAACAAACCAAACACAGTTATATATCACTGCCTAAGTTAGTTTTCAAAATAGTCCCGAACAACTTGTCTTTTTAGGCTGTTGATTATTTCCTAAATAGTTTCTTTAACTTCCTGTAAGCCTCGTAAACTGTTCTCCTTCAAAGCACTCAAGCGCACATTAATTGGACTCCAAGGGCCTCATGTAGGTAGCATACCAGTTACCACTTCTAAAATACCGAACGATACCGAATCGGTATTTTAGAAGTGGTAACTGGTATGTAGGTAATGAGTCGGTATTTTTTACCGAATCGTTACTAGTCGGTAATTACCGAATCGGTATTTACCGATTCGGTAATGAGGCATACCTTCCCATTGATGGGAAGGTATGCCTCATTACCGAATCGGTAAATACCGATTCGGTAATGGGGGGAACACATACAAGGGTGGCAGGGTGTCACATTGACACCCTGTTGCACCCCTGATTCGGCCATGTGTGCACATGTGGCACACATACATGCCCTAAGGGCATGTATGTATGCCACATTGCACACTGCTACGCGCGTAAAAATGCATTTACACATACATTCATTATTTACCACCAACTATAAGTTGGTGGTAAATACCGACTCTTAAACACACACACACACTCCCCCTACATCTCGATTTTGCTTTCGGAATTTACCGAATCGGTAAAATTACCGATTCGGAAAAGTTACCGATTCGGTAACATTACCGATTCGGTATTATTACCGAATCGGTAATTTTACCGATTCGGTAAATTCCGAAAGCAAAGTTTGTCCCCCTACATACCAATGGCCAAAATACCGGTCGGTAACGGTATAATTACCGAAAATCGGCCGTTACCGACCGGTATTTGGCTACCTACATGAGGCCCCAAACGCGGTAAAAATCACACAGCGTTTAAAGTGCAGAGCTTACTTTGATGACAACACGGCAAGTGTGTCAATACATAGAGCGCGAGAGCCACTTAGCTTAATTTTGAGAGAAGAATCCTCTTGGTTGCAGATGGCTTGAAGAATTCAGGCGTCCTTCTTCTTGCGGGGACTCTGCATTGTAGATCTTCATCCTCACATGACTTAAACAAAAAGCCAAGCACCGCTACGTGTTGGGTGTGACTATTTATAGAGGAAGCAAGGGTGTAGTTTCAACGCTATCACGTCTTTGTTCCAAGCGTGATATTGACGTTCCTGACAACGATGTAAACGGTCTAAGCAAAATACCAGGAAACCAAACCTGCATTGCCAAAACAAATATCTGAACATGATTAAGAACAAGAACATTCTTAAATTATAAGGACATGATTTACAAATACGCCCGTAGGGTGTTGGCAAATTACACAGGAGTGATGTGAGGTTTTTATATGAGAATTCCTAACACTCCACGCCATTTCCACTCTCTATCTGGGTGTATCTGTGTGGTTATTATTTATGCATGAGGGCCTAGGGCCCTACCACATCACATTCCCCACTGCCAGAGGTGACGTGATGGCGTCCGCACCACGATACTCAATCATAGAGGGTCCATGACTTGCGTTGCACAGAGTTGGTGGCACCGGATACACTGTGGCCGGCACGGGCCTACCGCCACGGGACGGTGACTTTCAGTGCATTGAGGTAGGGGCACCTTAAGTGCTGAGCGGGTGTGTAGCCTGCAATGATGCTCCGTCATGGCGGTCCGGACTGGTGAGGATTTGTGTGAGCCTTGTTGGACCGAAGTGTAGGCCCGAGCCAGCGGGCAGTGTGGGCCTACATCTGTGTGGCGTTGCCTCGCGGTTCACAGAGTTAGGGGCACCTAAAAAGCTGAGTTGGTGTGCAGCCTGCGATGATACTGTGTGCACTGATATGATCTCTGCCATTGCAAAATCAAGACCCAGAATCACGTGTGTGACCTGGTGGCCCGCGGTGCGGGCTGCATGATGTGGCGGCTGCCAATGTCGCGGGCCCCAGGCTTGGAGCTTGCATCAGCATGTGGTGGACCCTCTTGGAGACACACCGGTGGCAGCAGGTGAGCAGTGAGGCCTGGCTCCACAGGGTCGGCACTCTCTCTCCCTCTCCCTCTCTTCCTTTCACTCTCTCTCTCTCTCCCTCTCTCTCCCCCTCTCTCTCTCTCTCTTTCTCTCTCTCCCTCTCTTTCTCTCTCTCTCTTTCTCTCTCTCTCTCTTTCTCTCTCCCTCTCACTCCCCTCTCTCCCTCTATTTCTCTGTCTTTCTATCTCTCTCTCTTTCTCTCGCTCTCTCTCTTTCCCTCTCTTTCTCTCTCTCTTCCTCTTTGTCACTCTTTCTCTCTCTCTCTCTTCCTTTCGCTCTCTCTCTTCCTTTCTTTCTCTCTCTCTCTCTTTCTCTGTCCTTTGATGAGCGCATGACACACCTTCTTTCTCTTGACTTTTGTCTTGCAGGCTGTCACTTACAGATTGTACAGAGAAGACCCGCCATGACTCTTCCAAATATGTGTTTTGAGTTTAATTTAAATAAAATGATTTGTTTGGAAATTCAAAGTTGATTGAATGATTCTCCTTTTTTCTGACCACACATGAATGTTGATTGTTGTAATTGTGCAACATCAGGCGAATTGTTTTCTTCATGATTTAATAAAGTTGATGTAACATATCTTTGGGTGTCCAGGCTGCATTATCAGTAGCTCCATGGCATCTGTTGTTCTTCAGATGTGGCTCTGGGATGGGCTCCCTTTTATGGTGCAGGTTGTCGTCCGACTTTACACCAGGTAAGAGCAGGTGTTAAATCCCTGCTGCTAACGCACCTGATCGCCTGTTTTGTGATCTTATCACCGATCTGACTGGTCGTTGAGAACGTTGCGAAGTGGTGTTTTCGCGGCATTTTGCCCGGGAACACCTACTCTGCATATCATTAGCATTAGTTGCCGCTGTCATCTGTGGTAATGTATTTTGCGGCTGCTATCGCAGGAAAACTGGTGAAATCAGCTGTTAGCACCAGCTTGTGAATAGGGCGATATATTTATTGCCACTTTGGCTGCGATAAAGTGCCGCTAACTTGGTAATAAGTCCTTGAGAATATGCCCCTAAGTGTATTTAGTTAGGAAGGTGACTATCTTTTAGTCGCTCAGTTCTTCCTCTTGTTAAAAATATGTTTTTGCTCATGCTCATCTGTGTCCTGTTACCTAGCATGTGCTATAGGTGTCATCCTGTTTAAAGAAAAATCTCTCTTTACACAGTCTTGCAAAAAATCACAACAATAGGCATTCCAGCATGTTCATTTGATAACAGCTTTGGTCAACTTGTGTTTTGAGACATACTGTGACATCATCCACTGGATGGACCTTTTAACATCATGGTATTTCCTACATGGCCAATAAGTGTACTAATGTAGCACCCATGCTTGCCTGTGCATGGACCTTTCAAAGTTCTCTATTGTCCTATCAGTCAAGTACACCTGATCCATGATCACTCCAAAGGATACTTTGCATCCTTGTAGACACTGTGCACACATGGATATACCAGAAGATGTTTGTTGAGGAGCAGGAGGGATTGTGAATCATAGATCACATTTTGGAGGTTTATTTCCATAACCCCTTCCTCTAAAACAGGCCAATCTAAAAGATATCACACTACCAGATATTGAGCATATCGAGTTTGATTACTGTGCTATATTGCACATGAATTCCAACCCCTTTACCACTATGGGAGTAAGCGTTGACTCCTCATGATTGGGACAGTGGGAGACACATGTGAATAATTCCAACATCCAAATGGTGGTGAAACAGTGTTATGGCTTGAAACATTAATGCTAAATAACATTATCCACTGCAGATACTGCCCAGTAACCATTTACTTTAACAGTCTACTTCTGCAATTTCTCATTATATGAAATATTGCTACATAAGAGCCCCATTATATGTCATAAGTGCTAAATAAAAACACTTCCACAGAAACCCTTAATAGGTGGGCTATAAACCTAGGTGGGCAGACATCACTACTAGACTTAACCCTTAATCCTTGTTTTACCCTTTTACCTAAATATGCTAGAAATAAATTATAAATTATAAATCCAGGTAGGGCCCTCAATACCTTGGCCTTCCCATCAGAATCACTGGCCCCCCAGTTCAGAGGACTGCCTCGAAACTGCAACGAGGAGACACATGGGGCCTATTTGCAAAGGTAAAAATATAGATGTATACTTACATGTGTACAGGAGTCACGGGGAAATTCTGAAATGGAGAAAGGTTAAAAGGGAGAGCAAAGGGTAAATGCTTTCTACTGAAAGACTGTAGGGTAAATTCACAAGAACGTGTGCTAAACATCAAAAAATGCCAACGCAACTTTACACAATGCTGCCCATCGAGGGAAAATAACCCTGTTTTAACGTGGAATTCACAACACGAAAAAGAACAGCCAACCACAATGGAGGCAACCCAAGCCAGCAGACAACCCCACCAAACACATTGGCAACAAAAACATTGTACATGGCAGGCCAACTTAGACAAGATGAATGCAGCTTGAGAGCGGAGGAGGACAATGGCAGAAAACCAGAACTCCAGCAATGATGCGAAAGGCACAAACAAGCAGAAACACACCAACAACAAGAAGGCAGCAATGCGCACCGGAGGTGGGAGTCCAGCGCCACATCAGGAGCTGGATGATATGGAGGAAAGGTCTCCACCACATCAGTCTGGAGATGGTGGCAGAACTCGGGGACCAGAAACGGCACCAAACAACAGACACAACAGAAACAGGGAGAGGAACCAGCAGGGACTAGGGGACGGGGGGAGATGGGCACAATGGCACACATGCACAACTAAGCACAGCACAACTGCAAACAATCCATGCCCAAGAGTAACACCAACCAGGAGCACAAGTCACACAACCCGGAAATGTCTTCACCACTGAACAAGCACAGAAGTGAAGGCTACACCGCCTGAAAGGGAGAAGGGTGAGCCAAATCAGAGCTGAAGGGACATCTCACACACAATGCAGCACACACATAAAGGAAGCAGAGCACCTCAACATCCAACACAATGTGGTACAAACACCAACTTGTGCACAACCAAACACAGGACACAAGTGCACCCGCCTGTGGCCGGTGAACGGCCACACACATCTGGCAAAGCACAAAACAGGGACATGAAAATGCACATGTACAAACACACAGTCCTGACAGGGTAGCAATGCATGGATGGCAGGGAGCCAGAGAGTCCGTGACACACACATTGGCATACAAATCAAGACACAACACAGTTGGAGACAAGTGAAAGTGCGGAAACGTCATCAACAAGTGCGAGTCAGTAAGGCCAAGAGAAGTGCCACGATATGCAGACAAATGCAGCAGCATGTCTGAATGAGGAACGTAGGAAAGCGCCCATGTCCATCTTGGGGGAGTCCCTCACCAACACAAGTCAGTGCCAACCCGCGTTGGTTGTCCATGCCTGGAACATGAGTCCTGGCCAATGCAGCCATGTCCACTGTCATCTCAGGACCTGTGACCATATCCACAACATGCAACCATGTGTCGTGACAAGTGCAATGGCTCACATCCAGTTGTGGCTGCACTCGTCCATGATCGCGAGTGCAGCTGCTTAGGCCAACATCTCCAATGAGCGATCGTTGTCCACCACATCTGACATGTCGTCGACATAATCCATCAGCTGACCCGGACATATGTGCTGACTCCAACCACTGTACCCAATGTGCACCAAAGCCCAATCGGGTAGTGGCTTAATGTGCTCACAGCACACAACGACTCGTGCAATCTCCTAGGTCCAGTTTCCAGCCTGAATGCCAAACATCCATGCATGCAATAAGTGGTCATCCTGGTGGCACTCCTGGTCATGGGCCAACAGGGGGCACACACACACGTCAAAATCCAGGTCAGCTACCGTTACGTTGGAGAGGCAGACATCCATGGACCACTCAAATATGCACGAGCGACAATTCAACACAGGCTGCACGCAGGTGATGTACGCAAGGCGGAAGCTCAGCCGGTAACTGATCCGCAGCACTCCCAGTACATGCAGCAGACGTGCACGGTACAGCTCCACGTGACTGAAGAAGACCATGTGCCCGGGATGGTCTGCCATTGCGTCAGTGGCTGTGCTTGAAGCGGCACTGGCTTGCCCTGAGACAGTCCTGTGGATGAAATGGCACACTTCGGTGCAATGAGCAGTGTCAGTGTGCAACGGGTGCAGGCCTTGGGTGGGGTGGGAGTATGTGTGAAGGCCATATCATGCACGCCAACTACCACCAAGGACCACTGCGTGTGGGATGTGTACACGTTGACCTCATGCCAGCCAGTGCGTAGTGTGGGAGTCACAAGCAAATGCCATCGTATCTGTCAGGGGGTGCTGGGCACATGCAAGTTGCTGCTCAGAGCTGCAGATGTGCTACCACCTGATAGTGCAGACAAAAGACCTTTCATTCCTACAGTAACTTCACCAGATGCATGCATACAGGAGACGTACAGAGGTCATTTGTGGGTGTGGTGGGACGTATGCGACCCTGGGAATCATGGATGATATACCCAGCATGATGCACATGAGCGGACTCACTGTGTGTCACATTGCCACACAGCGGCTCCTCCCTGCCACAGGCACCCACACTTGTGTGCGCTGCATGGTTGCATCACGTGCACTCCTAGGGGACACCATTCTAATGCCTGTCCGCGCATGTCCTTCGCCATGCCAACAACACCTCGACGCTGGCCTTCGAAGGCGTGCACCCACTTGGGTGTAGGTCAATGGTCCGGACAGGACAGACACGTGTCCAGCCCATGGCTAGCTGGGATCACGCTGCGAATGAGGCCAGCCAAAAGACTCATGCATCTGCAAGACTGATACACATCACACCTGGCATGCATGTGCCAAGACCCCGAGCGTCCTTGCACCCCTACATGTACCTGTACCTGCGGTCCCGCTCTCCTGGTACATGCCACATTGCAAAATCTTGTACTGTGGCCCTGGTGGTGACAACACCCCAAAAGAGAGACGCACTTAACGCACTTCCTGTGCCGGGCCAGGTCCAGACGACACCCTGCCCACCCTGCAGTACCAGCACATGCAGCCTGTGCATGCAGGGGGGCAGGTGCGGGTCTGCATGTCCAGGGTCACTGCCAGCGCTGAGGTGACATGGCAACTTCCGCAGAAGACAGCACACTGTGATGTTGCAGGGCCTGTGCCCATCAAGCTGACACAATGAACACACAGACACACTTGCTCAGATGGTGTGATTGGCTACGGGCACGTACGCACTGACACATTTATTATCAAGCACACTTACTGAGTGACAACTGTGTTGGATGTGTGTGGGGTGTGTGCACACCAGCCGCCAAGGGCTGCCTGGTTCAGTCAGAAATTGACAACAGTGTACATCGTAAAGGACACAACCCTTTAACCATAAAGGCCCCATGATTTGTGCTGCACAGAGTTAGTAGCCCTGGATGCACAGCATCCTGCACGGGCCTGCCGCCACGGGCCGCTGACTTGCGGGGCACTGGGGCAGGGTCACAGGTGCAGAGCAGGTTTACGGGATGACAAGGGGCCTTGGCGTGGAGTGTCTCGATGGACAGTGGAAGGTGTACCCCAAGGCAGGATCAGAGGGCAATCCCACGCTGATACAGTCACTATGGTGGAAATGAATGGAACAGACACATGTTGGACACCAAGTCAGGTCCAGCCAGAAGAAGATGCAGAAAACCACCAAGCCATGGGCTCTGACACCACCAAGGTCCAACATGATGGTGCGCATGACTTATTGCGCACAGAGTTATTGGCACCAGTGCAGGTAGGAGATGCCGCCTGGTCAATGGTGTGGATTCCGCCACATCTTACCCAAGACACAGTTCCACATGTGGCACCTGCTGGACTGCAGTGTAGGCCTGAGGCAGCAGTCAGCACGGGCCATTCACCAAGTGACGCCGCAATAGGTTGGATGGCCCCACCAGCCTGTGTAGTTCAGGTTCAGTGGCACCACGGGCTGCGGACTAGTGATGAACAGGGTTGATGGCACCAGGTCAGTTGTTGATAGTGTTCGGCCACCTTCGTGACTGTGACCCAGCTTTTATCTGGACTGAGCCACATCGTCCTCCTACTTATCTCCGTGTGACCACTGGTGTGGACTCTGTCATTCATGATTCGCGACTAGGTGCTGGATGTGGGACCTACTGGTCCGCAGGGTAGTCCTGGTCCCTCATCCACGTGTCACCAGCTGGCGTTGAACAGGGTTAGTGGCACCACGTGTCGCTGGCTGGCGTTGAACAGGGTTAGTGGCATCATGTGTCGCCGGCTGGTGTTGAACAGGGTTAGTGGCACCACGTGTCGTAAGATGGCCATATGGAACTATGCCTCACTGATCGAACGGAGTCGGGTGCTGTGGCCGATGCTCCGGCTTTGGGGTCATTGCCATTCAGGACTCAGGACACAGTTTCACATATGGGACCTACTGGGCCGAAGAGACGCCGGTGTAGTATGTGAATGAGGAAGGAGCGATGTGGGTCAGCATCGGTGGCCAGCGATAGTCTGCGGAGGCTGCAGAGGTCAGGGAACTGGTGCTGGGAGTTCGCACCGGCGTGTGGTGGACCCTCCTTGACACACACCGGTGTCAGAAGGTGATCAGTGTGGCCTGGCTACGCAGAGGGGGCCTGACGGGTTCGGGGTCCAGGGGGCAGGGGAACGGCAGGTGCACAGGATCGCAGGTAAGTCCGCTCACGAGGACGGCATAGGCCTCGTGGTGTGATGAGAGGCGCCGCCCTGGTAGAGACATTGAGCTTTCCTGAAGAGGACCATGCCCAGGGCTATGTGCTTTTTATTCACACCCCTATGCTGGTCTGGCGTACGCACACGGGGGACGTAACAGGCAACATTTTTGCGAACTCCACCACTGGCCGGGGTGACATGGTTGCGTCCACTGTCCACTACACTCCATACACCAGAGGTTTATGTTGCCATGGATATGGGTGCGTTCTGCATACTGCGGTCTGTCCAGCACATTTCCACCACTCTTGGCATTGTGTGCTTTCCCAGTCATGGTTCTCCTGCCTCCTTCACACATCCCTGGTTGCCTCCTCTCCCCACATTGGGCTAATGTGTGGCTGAGGTGCCATGCCGTTGATAGCTCATGTTCCCGGCTTGCCCAAGTTGCCATTGTGAGTTGTTCTGTCGTGTCTGGTGGGTGGGCAGGTTGTTTAGCATGTTGGTTTTGATTTTGTGATGTGTGCATTGCCAGAGTTGTGAGTTGCATGGTTGTGGAGTTGAGGTGAGTGGGGTGTTCATTTGTAAATTGTCAAGGGGCTGTGCATTTCCCTTGGTGCCATCCTGGGGACGCTGGTTGCAGATGGACTGTCAGAGGAAGGAGGAATCGTACCCAGTGGCTGGGTATTTGGAGGCGAGATTGGTGGAGGTTCCAGGGTGTTTGGTTGTTGCCTGCAAATTGATGTAAGACGTGAGCTTTCTGTTGCGGTGATTGTGTGCTGTGTTGGCAGGGGGCACAGGTATGATATGTGTTCTGTGGATTGCCCCAACACGTGCGTGCATCCAGCTAAGGCGTATGGGCCTTGCTTGTTATCCAGCTGATCCTGCGCATTGCGTTGGATGTTTAGGGACTGGGGTAACAGGCTGATGGTGATGTCCAGATCAGCTGTGAGGGACTTGGATGTGGCTGGCTGTGTGTCTCCTCCGACTCTGGCTGGTGTTGGTTGTGGGGTGCCAGGGGCCAACAGGTGCAGCACAGCCAGCAGCTTTGTGTGGGGTGGGATGTTGGCTGGTGCGTTTCCTGTGGGTCCGCTGTCTTTCTCTGCGCTGCCTGTGTGGTGGTCCGGGGGGTGTTCTGGGTGGGTGTTGGGGTCCTGGGGTGGTGGCAGTGGGTGTTGTGGCCCTCTTGGGTGTCCGGCCAGCATGACCGGTGGCTCCATGGCATCTGTTGCCCTTCTGATGTGGCTGTGCTCCCTTTTGTGGTGCATGCTGTGGTCTGACTTTGCACCAGGTCAGAGCAGGTGTTATTTCCCTGCTGCTAACATGCCTTATCGACGGTTTTGTGTCCTTATCGCAGTTCTGGCTGGTCGTTGTGAATGTTGTGGAGTGGTGTTGTCGCGGCTCTGGGCACGGGAACGCCTACTCTGCATCTCATTAGCGATAGCTGTGGGGGTCTTCTGAGGCGATGTTTTTTGCGGCTGCTATCGCGGGTAAACTGGTGCTGTGGGCTGTTAGCACCAGCTTGTGAATGGGGCGATCGATGTATCGCAACTTTGGCTGTGATAAAGTGCCGTTAACTCGGCGTTAGCTCCTTGTGTATCCCCCTAAGTTTTCATTAAAAAACTATGTCATATCTTAATATATCTCTCACACATGGACCCGTAGCATCTGAGACACTGAAAAAAGAGCACATCTTAAGACTAACATATTTAAAAGAAAAGAATTGCAGGAAGGAAATCACACTATGAGTAGAGTATGTCAGTAAGCAAAACTTTGTTTCTATCTCTCTTTCTCTTCCTTTGCCTGCCCCCTCACTCCATGACAACAAAATAGTGCCTGCTGTTTATGTTCGTTCATTAAAATACATTTAGTGTGTAAAATTACTGATGCAAAACTGTACCTGAGAAATTGTTGCCATCTGTTGCATATTAGCTGTAAGAAATTCAGAACAGAGTAGCTATGTAATTGGAAATTGTTTACAGCATCGACTGCTAGGACACTTCTATCAATCAAGTTATTTCAGTTTTTTTAGTTTCAATCACTTCCTTTAGCTGGCACAAATCCAACATTATTACTTTTCTGAATACACAGCATTGTCAAATGATGTCTTTGATGCAAGGTTATTCAAACCAGTGGTCCAGGATCCCTGAGTAGTGGAATATTGTATGTTTGCTTTATTAATCTTGAAATGAGCCCAATTACATATAAATATTTCTTAAATACTAATTTGCATTTTGGTTTACTGGTTGACTGGGGGGTGACCCCTGGTAAAGCAGTAACCACAATCAGGGTAAGGCACAAGCAAACCCCAACTTAACCTGAGCAATCCCCTACTAGCTTGGCACAGAACACTCAGGCTTAACTTAGAGGCAATGTGTAAAGTATTTTTACAAAACTGATTCCCACACCATGTGAGAACAATAGAGCTTAATTTAATAAGTAAAACAAGACCAAAGCAGAAAAAAAGCCAATCAGTAGAACCAGAGATATTGAATTTTTAAGTTTTTAGAGAAAATAGCACCAAAAGGAGTAAAGCGGCAACCGTGGATATCTGGTTGCGGCGGATCGGGACAAGTCAGAAGTTTAGGCCGACCGCAATGGAGCGTGGGCCGCCTACAGGGACCCAGTTAGTCCCGCTGAACAGAGTATCTTAAATTCTGGGCTGCAAAGCATTGCATGAATCTGCGTTGAGGATGCGCTGAGCAGTGGAGGCAATGCGTTGATTGTGAGATGCGGTATGTGGGGTGAGGTCCTGTTGTGTCGACGTCAAGGATGCTATGGACAGGGCTTGTGATGCAGAGTCCAATATCGAGGATGCACCACAACAGTGGGGCGATGCATTGGTTCTAAAGAGCTGTGGTGCAAAGTCATGTCATCGAGGCTGCCTTCAAAGAGAGATGCAGGGGCCTGAGTCAAGGATGTGTCATGCAGTGGAAGTTCTGATCGCGATGCGGGCTGTGGCGACAATGTGGGTCTTTGCGTGGGTCCAATCCTCGCGACAGTTCTGCTTGGTAATGCACCGTGCACCAGAGGTGATGTGTCAGTTTTGCACAGAGGCTGGCAAAGCAGCTTAAGCCCACTTCCAAGAGTCCTGGAATGGGGTGGCACCACTTTGCAGGGTAGAATCACAGAGGGCATAGTCCAGGTGCTGATGCAAGGCTGTCGGAAAACTGTTATGTCCCTAAGGCTTCAGATAAAAGCCAGCCAACTACCTATGAATTCATGCTGAGTTCTCAGTTCAAGTGAACCAGGTCCGGTCCTCCCCACCCAGGAAAGAGGGCAGAAGGCTGTGGCTCAGCACAGCAGGGCAGTGGTTCCTTCAGAGTAGCAGCCCAGAAGAGCGACACTCCTTGTAGCAGCAAAGCAGTCCTTCTTCCTGGCAAAGTATCAAGAGGTCCAAAGGTGTACTGAAGTGGTGGTGTCTAAGGTCCTTCTTTCATACACAGTTGTGCCTTTGAAGTGGGAAGATTCTAGAGGCATGCCTTTGAAGTGCACAGATGCCCTACCTTTCTGGCCCTGGCTCCAGACTAACTACAAAGGGTATGGATCACTTTGTGTGGGGACAGGACATAGCCTATTCAAGTGTAACTGGGTCTCGGCCTAGCTCCTCTCTCCCAGCCTGCCAGTGATGGCACCTAAGCTCCCACTGTGTGTGGCTATCTAGGAGGAATACACAATGCCCAAATGCCAACTACACTCGGTCATGTGACCAGAGACAGGCTGCAGGCATCAAATGGCTAAGACAAGAACATGTTGACTTTCTAAAAGTATCATCTTTAGAAGTGCAATTTAAAATCCAACTTAACCATAAATTAGAATTTTAAATTTGGATTCCAGAGGTACCAAACATGATCCAATCATCTCTTCTCATTTGAAAATTATACGTATAAAAGGTAATACGACAACTCCAATGTTATCCTATAAGAAAGATAGGCTTTGCAGTAGTGAAAAATAACTTTAAGAGTTTTTTTACTACCAGGACATGTAAAACTTCAAAGTACATCACCAACTTTTTAAATAAGTTGCACCCCGCCCTTGTGGCTGTCCAAGGCCTACTTTAGGGGTGATCTATATGTATTAAAAAGTAAGGGGTGGGCCTGGCTAAAGGTCTTTTTTGCCAGGTCAAAATGGCAGTTTAAAACTGCACACACAGGCTCTGCAATGGCATGCCTGAGACCTTTGAAAGGGTGCTTAAGTGGATGGCACAATCAGTTCTACAGACCCATAGTAGCATTTATTTTATGGATCATGAGCACAGGTAGTGCACTTTCCCAGGGACTTCAATTTCAAAGGACTTTATTCAGTTACCATTACCAACAAAACATACAAGAGTAAAAGAAAAGACATGTACATCTGTTAGAAATGGGATTTCTGGTTGCCAATCACAAGTGCCTAAGCCAGGCAGAAACCACCACTCTAATCAGGGCAAAGGAGTTACACACTGAAGATAACCCCTTGCAGAGCAGTCAGGCTTATTCCAGAGGCAATGTGTAAAGCGTTTGCGCAAAACACACACACACACAGCAGCGACACACTAGGTGCACCACAAAAGAAACTTCACACAAGGTTATATCTAAAATAGCCTTTGCATTAATAATAAAACACATTAGAACATAATCACATATATACACTGTGCCACCTGGCACTTAGTATGACTTTACAGGGGATTATATACACTACAGGGCCAGTCGCGCCACAGTCATCATATCACAACTCACAGGTAGTGAAAACAACCAGTAACTACTGGGAGACACTGTACTTAGCATCACACATTAGGCAGAAAATATCATCAGTAATGCCCCATCTGATCCACCTGCAGCCGCGCACATACTACAAGTCCATAGGCATAACATCATGTTCTACCATCATTGTACATATGCTGCAGGTCCATATCTCATAGATCCATCATGCCTCCATTAGACATAAACTACACAGGATGCTATGCATACACCCCATCATCCGCAGTGCAATACCATGAACACTGGTAGGTTTGTGCATATCCCTAAAGGTGCACCACAATCAGCGCGACACCGGGACTCTCTCCTCAGGGACTCGTTGTCCTGGGGATAGGCTTTTGGGCCACGTGCCCTCCTAACTCCTAACAGATGGCAATTCTCATCCCCGGGGGCCGCCTCACCGAAAACCTGGACAAGCTCGGCCTCTGAACCCGACATTGCCATTGCCATCCCTGAAGACTACAAGATCACCAGGAGACACCGCGCCAATAAACCAGGAGGAGGAATCGCCATAGTCCACAAAAGCACCATCAAAATCTCAACCAGCACCCACGACACACTCAACTCCGCCGAGCACCTCCACTTCAACATTTACGTCAACGCCAACACCACCCTCAAAAGAACACTGATCTAGAGACCCCCAGGCCACGAGCACAATTCTGCGACACCATCGCCGACATCGTCAGCACCCAGGCCCTCGTCTCAGCGGATTACATCCTCCTCAGCGATCTAAACATCCACCTAGAAAACAACAATGACGTCAACACCAACCACGTGCTGGACAACCTCGCTAACCTTGGCTTCAAACAACTCGTCACTTTGCCCACTCACACCGCAGGCCACACACTCAACCCCATCTTCGCTGTCAACAGCCACGTCTCCTTCAGCCACACCACTAAACTCGACTGGACAGACCATGCATTAACCCTGGGCGTAGTTCGCGAAGTAGCACTTCACGAAGCTACGCAAAGTGCAGTTCGCACTACGTGAGCTACGCGTAGCACTTCGGGAACTGCGTAGTACCTTGTTCGCACTGTGCCAGTTGTCGTTTTCAATGATTGCACAGTGCGGACAAGCAACCGGCACTGTGCAATCATTGAAAATGGCATCTTGCACAGTGCGAGCTGTAGTTTTCTGCTGCTCGAGTAGATTTTTACTCGAGCGGCAGCTTTCTCAACGCGAACTGGTAGTTTCTCATCGCGAGCGGTCGCGAGCATACGCGACCGCTCGCAATGAGAAACCTGACCTCCTTGCGTTGAGAATCTCGCCGGGAGGTTTATTTTCCATGCTCGCGATCGGCAACTTGATGTTGCTGATCGCGAACGAGGAAAAAGTCTCGCCGGGATGTCATTTTGCTTGCTCGGGGTCGCCAACTTGACGTTGAGGACTGCGAGCAAGCAAAAAATGACCGCAGCACTACGCAACACTACGCTACGCGTGTTCGCACTGTGGTACGTGCAATTCGCGTAGTGCGAAGTAGCGTGAACTTCGCAAACTACGCGAGCGTAGCGTAGTGCTTTGCCCAGGCTTACACTGCATCCACATCTCCTACCAGAAACCACCTACTCACCACCACTGCACACAACCCCCTGATGCAACTGGAGCAAAGTCTCAACAGAACAACTGATCTCCACCTTCGCCCAGACCCCACCGCCAGGAACCTCGGACCCCGACACAGCCGCCACTGACCTGCATCGCTGGTTAGCAGACTGCGCCAACACCCTCGCGCCGCTCAAAATGTCCTCAAACACCCTGCACAGCGCCAAGGCCAGCTGGTTCACCCCTGATCTACAGAACTCCAAACGAGAACACCGCAAAAGAGAGAAGGCCTGGCGCATGGATCCCACCGAACCCAACCACATCCGCACTGCCAAAAGAACCCACTTCAAAAACTTTCTAGACAACAACGCCCACAACAGTAAAGAACTCTTCGGCATCGTCAGAGAGCTCTCAAACCCCAGGACCTGCTCCAACAAACCCCCTCCGTCACAAGAGCTCTGCAACTCCCTCGCCACCCACTTCCGCTGCAAGTTAGAAGAAATTCACAACAGCTTCAGCCCCAAACAGACCGCAGACACCCACGAACCCGACACCCCGAGCAACACCAACCTCCTCCACACCTGGACCCTCGTCAACGAAGAAGACGTCACTCACACCATGGCCTCCATCCACTCCGGATCCCCATTGGACCCCTGCCCTCACCACATTTTCAATAAAGTTAGCAACATCATCGCTCCCCACCTCTGCAACACCATCAACAGCTCCTTCGAGTCAGCCACCTTCCCGGAAATCTGGAAACACGCAGAAGTCCACACACTACTGAAGAAGCCCAAGGCGGACCCAGACGACCCAAAGAACTACCGGCCGATCTCCCTCCTCCCCTTCCCGGCCAAGGTCATCGAAAAAGTCGTCAACACCCAGCTCTCCCGCTTCCTAAAAGACAGCAAGGTGCTCGACACCTCCCAATCCGGATTCCAAAAAAATCACAGCACCGTGACCGCACTCATCGCTGCCACAGACGACATAAGGATCATGCCCGACAAAGTAGAAACCGCAGCACTCATCCTGCTGGACCTCTCTGCCGCATTCGGCATGGTATGCCATCACACCCTCTGCACACGACTCCACAACGCCGGAATCCGCGACAAGGCTCTAAACTGAATCTCATCATTTCTCACCGGCAGAACCCAGAGAGTCCGCCTTCTGCCATTCCTGAGGCCTCCAAGATCAGCTCTGGCATCCCTCAAGGATCCTCCCTCAGCCCAACGCTCTTCAATGTCTACATGGCTCCTCTCGCCAACATCGCTCGGACACACCACATCAACATAGTATCATATGCAGACGACACCCAGCTGATCCTCTCCATCATGAAAGACCCCAGTACTGCCAAAAACAACCTACACAACGGACTACACGCCATCTCTAACTGGATGGAATCAAGCTGCCTCAAGCTAAACACCGATAAAACAGAGATCATCATCTTCGGCTCCAACCCCTCAGCATGGAACAACTCCTGGTGGCCCAACTCCCTAGGCACCGCACCCTCACCCACCACCCACACTCGCAACCTGGGCTTCATCTTGGACTCCACTCTCAGCATGACTCAGCAGGTCAATGCAATCTCCTCCTCCTGCTACAACATTCTCCGCATGCTCCACAAGATCTTCAAGTGGATCCCCGTCGAGACCAGGAAAACCGCCACCCACGCCCTGGTCAGCAGCAGATTGCATTACGGCAATGCCCTATATGCAGGAACGGCCAAGCTACAACGTATCCAGAACGCATCCGCCCACCTCATCCTTGACGTCCCACGCCGCAACCACATCTCCCCCCACCTCAGAGACCTACACTGGCTACCCGTACCGAAAAGGGTCACCTTCAAGCTCCTGACCCACGTACAGAAGGCTCTCTACAACACAGGTCCAGCCTACCTCAACAACAGACTTTCCTTCCATGCTCCCACATGCCATCTCCGCTCCATCAACCATGCTCTCGCCACCATCCCCCGCATCCGCCGCACCACCGCTGGAGGAAGATCCTTTTCACACCTCGCCGCCAAAACCTGGAACTCTCTACCACTCCAGCTACACCAGACCCAGGACCTCCTAACTTTCAGGGAACGCCTCAAAACATGGCTTTTCGACCAGTAGCATCCCCTCTCCCCAGCGCCTTGAGACCCTAACGGGTGAGTAGTGCGCTTCATAAGTATATTTATTGATTGATTGATTGATACCCCATTCTTCAGGGACACAATGCCATGAGGAAAGGGGTGGGGTGCCACTCACCCTGTCTCCGCAAAAGAATGCCCCCGATGCTGTGCCTCTCTTATGGGCAGCTGCCCACTGCCACCCAGGGCAGCTGCTCTGTATGTAGGATAATGCCGGCGTGGCTTCTCGCTGGGCCTCTTACCGGTCCCGCTGCCTCCACAGCCTAGCCCGCTCTCCGAGGGAGTCGGACTCGCCTGGACTCCCGCAGGGACAACCAGCTGGGCCACTGTGCTCCTTGCGGCTTGGCTGCTGGTGCAGTCCAGATTCTGGAGCTTCCCATGGGCTCTGTCACCTTAACAGACTGCCGGCGGACTCTGGCCCGGCCCACAACCAACTCGCCAACACACGGGGCTCTCCTCACCACTACGGGAGCTCCGCCCATAGTCAGGCTCCTTCCGCCTGACTCCTGGCCTTAGGGATCACAGAGCGAAGAATCAGTTGATCCTGCAGTCCTCTTTGGTCACCATCGGACACGGCAACGCAGGGTAGGCTCCCGCCTGAAGGTTGCCTCTACGGTGTCTCTACTCCTTGCAAGAGCCACGCCCTCCACCAGACTTAGCCTTCGCCTGGCTTCCGCTCTCCAGCCACGGTCAGGCCCTGCTTGTCTTCTGGTCTGCTTCACAGAGCAAATTCTCCATCGGACTTTGGTCTTCCTCCCTTGCTGCAGGCCCATAGGAATAAGGCGCGCCCACTGCAATCAAGGTCGGAGCCCACTTTTTGGGCTCTGGCAAGCAGATAAGAAAGACGCTTACCACGCGTTGATGGAAAATGAGCCCACGCCAGGGGCTCAACAGCTAGGAGCCCCATCTTGCTCTAAGCCCAAGTCCAGGGCAATCAGGCCAGAGCACTCAGCCCTCCTGGCAGAGTGCTGGGGGGACACAAAAGCAGGGTGCAGCCAGGCATACCAGCACTAGGGCAGCTGGGCAGTACTCCTCTCAGCAACAAAGTCCCATGGCGGTTCCTCCTGGCTCACTGCAACCCACTCAGTGTCTGCTATTCAGTCCCAAGTGAGCACACAGTTCCACCCTTACATGTGGTCACAGCCCCAATCCTTATACCACTGCTAGTCTTTGTTCTCCCCTTGGCACAGGGGTCTGTGACCGGTCCAAACCAGTTTTGGGGGGTACTTCCATACATATTTTTATGTGCACCATCACCTTCATTGTTAGTGTAGGCTCTGGCCCCAGACAAACCACAGGGGGGCAGATTCAGCATTGTGTAAGGCAGGCACAGTCCTATTCAGGTCCAGGTGCTACTCCTCCCACTACTCCAAATGCAGATCAGGCCTATTCAGCCTAGAACTGACTCACCGAGCCCCTCTGGAGCCACTGCACCTCCCCAGCCCCTGTAATCCCAGAGCCAGATATGCAATACACACCAGGCAGGCTCAAAGACACATAGCACACAGAAATGCCCACTTTCAAAAGTGGCATTTCTAAAATAGTGATAATAAATCTGCGAACACCATTAGGCAGCATTTGTTACCACTATTCCAAACATACCAACCTGGACCACGCTACTCCTCTCATGTCAGGAATTACCACTGAAACACATATCAGGGAATCCCCAATGCATTCCTATGAGAGGATAGCCTCACAGTAGTGAGAAACCAAAATGGCTGTTTGTCACTACCAGGACGTGCCACACATTTAAGGCACATTCCTACCTTTTACTTATAGTGCACCCAGCACATAGGGCTAGCGAGGGCCTACCTTAGGGGTGACTGATATGTAGTAAAAAGGGGAGTCACAGATGTGGCACCCACTTAATGTGTCACACGTCATAGCGGCAGTAAACTGCAAGTGCAGGCCCTGAAATGGCAGAGGCCTGAGACCGGTTTGAAAGGCTACTTTGGTGGGAGGCGCAAGCAATGCTACAAACCCACAAGTAGCATTTAATTTACTGGCCCTAGGTATATGAGATACCACTTTACAAGGGACTGATAGGTAAATTAAATACGCCAAACAGGTGTTGACCAATCATACCAAGTTTACCATAGAGAGCACATGCACTTTAACACTGGACAGCAGCGATAAAGTGCCCAGAGTCCTAAAACCACCAACACCAGTTCACAGAAAATACCAGGAGGAAGGCACAAAGTTCAGGGATGACCCTCCAAAAGGGCCAAGTGCAACAACATCACATTTAAAAAAAATCAAATAATTGATAAAAGTTTTTTTAAATCATAAAACAGATTAAAACCAAATCTCCATCATAACTATAGAACATATTAATAAAAACTTTGCATTACATTATGAGTTGGTCTGACTGGTCCAAAGTCGCAAAGTTGCTAAGTGCAGAATCATCTAAGTGCAATGCTTTTAAGGAGCAGTCAGTGCAATGCCAAAGTATAGAATATATGCAAACTGCAAATTATAAATGAAGCATCATGTTTTTAATCATAGGCGGTACATAGATAGCAAAGTTGTAAACATTTTCAACGCTCAGTGAGTTGAACTTTTGCACGCTTGTACCATCTGTTAGTCGAGTAAAGGCTCACACCAAAAACAGAAATTCTCAATCGTAAGATACGAAACAAATCAATAAAAACATTTCAAGTCGCTAGATTGCAGGGTCATCTCGTGCAATACATTCAGGAAACAGGTAGTGCAGTAACAGAAAGTGCAAAATATGCAAAAGTGCAAGATCTCAATAAAACTGCATGTTCCTGTTGATGAACAGTACATGGGGGCATATTTTCAAGAAAAGGCGTTAAAATTATCGCCGCTTTAGCAGCAGAAAACTGCAGCTAAAGAGGCGATAACAGTCTTGATAATATGCCCTTGAGAATTCCCATAGAAGCCCATGTTCTGGTGTCAACATGGGCTTCTATGGAAATTCTCTACGGCATATTATCAAGCCCATTATCGCTGCTTTAGCGGCAGTTTTCTGCCGCTAAAGCGGCGATAATTTTAACGCTGTGCTTGATAATATGCCCCCACAGATGGCAAGGTTGTAAAGAGTTACACTACTCGGAAAGCAAAGTGAGATAAAAAATGTGCATGCTTGTACCATACATTAGTCGAGTAATGTCTCACAGCAAACACAGTAGGCATTGAGGTGCCACTTTTCGAGATCCTCTGAACGATTAGATAACGAGTCACCCCATGTTCAAGTACACTGGCCATATCCACTTCCAGCAGGAACCAAGGTATTCCAGGCAGAAGAACAAAACATATTCCTCTGTCTTGGAGACCAAACCACAAGCAGGGCACAAATTGGCACCCAGACCTTTCTTCCACGTACTGGCTCTTGGTCAGTAATGGTGTAATAATGTCCAAGAATGGTTCAAAGAACGGGGAGATCTTAAATTCGAAAAACAAGTTTGACAGATGCCCTTTGCGACTTATAAGTAAATTAAATATGTCAATCGGGTATAGCCAATTCTCCTAGGGTCCATTACTATACCCAGGGGTGTTATAGTGCACCCCAAAAACTTCACTCATTTGATGTGAAACACACAGCATTGAAGTGTTTAAGTGATGTTCACATACACATTGCAAAATTGCAAACTAATGCTGAACACGGCTGCACACATAACTAAATAATACCTTTATTTATATAGAATTGAAATGGGTTCAGAACACTGTTTTCCACTAGTCACTTTTATCTTATCAGATGGTACGCTCTTCTCAGATCAAATGTAAAATTGTAAAAACTATCACATTCTGATTTGATTCAACAGAGCGGGTATAAGCAAAAAAAAAAATACCTAATTGTGACATTGGTTTAAGCACGATTGTTGTAAATGCCCACTTTTGTGTATTATTCCCCAGATTATTGCCTTCTTTAACTGAACCTGTTTTTGGGCCATGGGCTCTCTGCACTTTACTCCTGCTAACCAGTGGTAAAGTGCTTTTGTCCTCCCTTTTAAGCATAGTAAAAATTGACATGCACCCAACTGGCACATTTAATTTACTTATAAATCCCTATAAGTCCCTAGTATATGGTACAGCATTTAACCAGGGCCTATACAATATTTAGCCTAAACTTTCCTTTTTAGTACTTATAACTTACCCCTTAGATATGCCCCAAAATGCCCATAATGCAGGTATTTGAAAAGTTGGACCTGTATATTTTATGTTTTACGTGTCCTGGCTTTAAACACGCCCCAAAAGTCATTTTTCTCTGTAGCAAGGCTGGCTCTCCAATAGGAAAACACTGAGGGTCTTATTCACAAAGATAAACATTCACTTTTGTGAAGGTTTACATTTTCTTTCTATTCAAAATTTAATTTAAGAATAATATCTTTATGACTGCCCTATGTTTTTATGTGCGGAGTCTCCACCACAAATAGGGAGACTCTGCAGTCGTAAAGATACTACTTGTAAAAAAAGTTTGTGAATTGCAAAAAAATGTAAACAAACACATACACAAAAGTGTAAGTTTACCTTTGTGAATCAGGCCCTGGATTTCGTCATAACAACTTATAATGTTTAATTTTGGTTTGGGAGCAGTTAGAAAAATTATTCAAGGCCTTATTTTATTAGTAATTTAAAATCCATTATAATGGTAAAGTCAGATTTCAAATTACTATTTCGAAAATGAAAGTTTTAGAAAGTTGTCATTTTCCTACATAATCCAAATGTGCATTTCTGCAAATGTCCAGTGTCACCTGACTGTTGAATGCCACCCCAGACCTGCTGTGAGATGGGTATTGCTCTCAGACAGTGGGAAGAAGGGTTGGATGTGAAGAAGTGTTTTCCCGCTTGAGCATGGTGACCTGGGGGCTCTAAGCCACCCCTCCCTGGGCTTCGAAGGACGCCTAACCTGTGGCAGATATAGTTCAACATAGGCCTGCCTCTCTTTGTCCTACTATTTAGCTTAGCTCAAACCCCAGTGGGAGGGGGTTGCTGCCCCAGAACTGGTTTGAAGTGATCACAAGGGAGGATTTGCCCATTTCCATACCCACACCTCTGGGTGGGCGCAGGGAGCTCTGCCTAGTGAAAGAAGATTCTGTTGGTTTTATGGGAAAGAAGGGTAGTGTCACCCCTGGGAACTTTATCCCATTGGTTAGGAGGTTTTCAGGTATTTCTCCCACCCAGAGTCTGGCACTGGGCATAAATGTGACATGCTCATTATCCTTCTCAGAACAGTCCTGCCCTGTGAAGATCAGAAGAAGGACTCTCCTGCTGTCTTAAGATGGAATAAAGACTGGATCTGATTGCCTTGAACCCAAGACCCCTGAAGCAACTCCCAGGGTCAGTTGGCTGATCTTGTGGTTGAGCTACATGGGCGCAACATGCTTTTGGATGCCTTACCCTGCAGCTACTCAGCTGAGCAGTACCATCTGGACCTGCCCTGGACCCTGCTGCTGGCCTCTGCTGGAGTTAGTACTAACCTCCAAATGGTGCCTCCCCAGGACCTGAACCCTTGACTGGTGTTAGAGTGTACTCCTCCTGTCCCAAAGTGGGACTTAGATTTTTTTGACAACTTGCTTCCTGGACAAGTGTTGGAGACCGGGGCAGCCATCGACGCCACAGCTGTCAACTTGAAATTGCTAGTTGGCTTCAGCTTGCACCACTGAAGGAAATTTGCCTTCCTGACAAATTTCTAAAACTGAACTTAGAGCACTTCATTAGGACAGATGCTGAGCAGCAACCTGTCGACTTTGAGGCCTTCCTGGGCATACACTTCAGAGTTCAGCCACTTGGAGCTTTCTCCCCTTTGTCGATAACTCACTTTGCCACCACTCTTCAAGAATCCACTGTCATCAAGCCCTGCTTCAGATTCAGCTCCCAGCTTGCCCCAACGACGACTTGTCAATGACCACTTTTTCTCTATGAACGTTTCTAAGTCAGAAGGTAAGCTTTCTACCGGGATAACTAGTCCTTGTATCAACTCATGCTCCATTGCTGTCAGCCTTAACATTTGACTTTGACCTGGTCTAGCATGACCACATAAAGGCGGTTGGCACTTTGTGCTTTTTGGTGTTATTTTTTTTAAATTCAAAGTTTAAAAATTCATACCTACTCATCAAACTTTAGACATTTTAGTGCCATTTTATTTATTAAAATGTACTCTGTTATTCTTTGGTTTGGGAGTTTTCTTGTGTTGTGTTTTCACTATTTTTTTGGTTTGAGTACTGTATACTTTACACATTGCTTCGAAGGGAGCCAAAAACAATGGTGAGAAATGAAGCTAGCAGGAATGAAAAATAACCCACAAGAACAACGGTGCTGAAACAGTTTTAAGACGGTGTCCTGGCCATTAACGTCACAAAATACTCAAACGGTGAAGGGAGGCAGCTTGCAGTTAGTCCAACCCATCCTTCATTTGCTCACCATGCCACCTCAGTTTAGAGCCAGTGATATGCATAGCACTCTTGACCCTGCTCCAATGGGAACAGTCCAGTCCCAACTGCCAGGCCCGGTCATCCCTGAACCAGAACACAAACATCCCAGGACCGGTTTTGCCCTAGTTATGGGCTCATTAGTGTTTTGTGTACCGCCCTAAGTGGCATGGGTGTGGCCATACACGGGTCACTCTGTCGATGGAACCGAGATGTACCCCGCTGATGAGCCCATAACTAGGGCAAAACCGTCCTTCCTCCTGGGGGAGTGCCCTGCTGATGAAATGGGTAGTAATAATGCAAAATGATGAGGTCCCCGTGCAGAATGTGATGCATCTTATATGTCTTGCAGACACTAATTGACACTAGGTGGGGTTGGAGGCCTAAGGCCTCCTTCTGATGCCACTGTAGAGGGAATGGATGCGTCTCGTGCTACACAGGATACATGCAGAAGTACCCGTGAGTGGGCGCCATTTCTGTACACACTGCCTGAGGTAGCACAGTGGCTCAGGGGTGAGTGATGTGCAGCACAGAAGGTGTTACACACCACACAGGTGTAGAACATATTACATGCTAATGGAGAGTAAAGTAAACCAGCAGTGAAGCACCTCAAGTGCCTTGACTGCAGCCAGCCAAGCTGAATTGACTGTTATTGTATTGCCAGCCCACCCCTTCTCCAAGGCCCCCTGAAGACAGGTGCCCAAGGTTTATGTCACTATTATCTGGCACAAGTACCACTTGCATATCAAACAGCAAGACTACATCCCACCTGCCTTGAAAGCCCTGTATTGGTTACCGGTTGCCAGAAGATCCACGTTCAATCTACTTTGTATCACCCACAAAGCAATACGTGGAATGGGACCCCTCTTCATCAGGAATAAAATAACCAAACACATTCAACAAAGGAACCTCTGCTCTAAAGGGGCATCTTCCCTCAAAATCCCAAGATACAAGAAAAAACCCATGGGTGGCACATTCTTCCCAGTTCAAGCAACCAAACTAGGGAACTCTTTACCCCCAACATAAGATCCACAGACAACCACGTTATATTCAGAAAACTACTCAAGAATTGGCTCTTCCCCACATAAGACATTTACAGCATATCGCTCTGTAAATAAGCATTTATTTTCACGATAGATATGTACCTATCTTTGTCTATTGCTTTGTATAAGCATGTAGAATAATCATATTTGGTCTACATGTACTTGCTTCCATTGTGCATCTATGTACCTCCATGTACTTGGATCTGTGTGTCTGTTACTTTTCTCCTGAAAAAGCATATCCAATGCACTACCCTAATTTTCATCCTGTACCTCTATCAATATATTTAATCTATATATACTTACCTACTTTATGCATCTATATACTTTCAATGTACTTATGGATCTATATATTTATCACCTTCTTCTAATTTGGCATTTCCAATGCACTACCCTATTTCTCAGCCTATACTTCTCTCAATATATATTCTAGCCCAACTTACTGACTCATCTCAAACTTCTTTACACTACTCTTTCCAATGCACTACCATATCTCTCACCCTATACATCTATCAATATATCCTCTACATCCACTGTCTCATTTATCCCAAACCCCATACCACTACTATGATCCCCAAAATAACCCTTTCTAGACTCTCTCCTATTCTAGCCTGCTTCCATCATCAGACACCTCTTTTACTATCCCGATCCCCCAAAACAAACCTTTCTAAACTCTTCCCTCAGACTCTTCCCCTCCAAAAACCTTTTTTACTCACCCAAAAGCCTCCTCCTACTGCTATGACCTAAAAAAATAAATAATAATTAAAAAAACTAATTCACCACTAATCCTTTATGGGTTCCAGAGTAGCATGCTACTCGCCAATAAAGCATTTCAACACCCCATCAGGGTTACAAGCTCTATATAAATGCAAACCTTTTTCCCTTTTCTACACCTCCCCAACCCTTCTCAATCCAAATAACTGACCAACATATCCACCACTCAAATTAATTTCATGTTTCACCATACTAATTCAACACTAATCCTTATGGGTTCCAGAGTAGAGTGCTACTCGCCACAAAAGCGCTTCAAAACCCCATCAGGGGTAGCAAGCGCTATATAAATACAAACCTCTTTCCCTCTTCTATCCTGCCACCTACTCATCCCTATCCAAATAACTAAATAACATATCCACCACTCAAATTACTTCATATTTCACTATACTAATTTTCAACACTAATCCTTTATGGGTTCTGGAGTAGTGTGCTACTCACCAGAAAAGCGCTTCAACACCATCAGGGATAACAGGTGCTATATGAATGCAAACCTTTCTTCCCCTTCTATCCGTCCGCTATCCTTCTCACTCCAAACAACTAACTAATATCCACCACTCAAATTACTTTCATATTTTACCATACTAATTCAACACTAATCCTTTATGGGTTTCCAGAGTAGCATGCTTCAACACCCCATCAGGGGTAACAAGGGCTATATAAATACAAACCTTTTTTCCTCTTCTTTCCTTCTGAATCCAAATAACTGACTAACCTATCCACAACTTAACATTTACTTGCATGTTTCACTATACTAATTCAACACTAATACTCTATGGGTCCCTGAGTAGCGTGCTACTCGCCGAAAAAGTGTTTCAACGCCTCGTCAGGGGGAGTAAGCACTATACAAATTCAATTACAATACAATATATATACATATATATCAATGTTGCTTTTTACATGATATAATGTAACTGATGATTCAGTAAATCAACATTGACAAAGGCAGAGAGGCCGAAACGCAGTTCTTGGTTCTTTTGTATTTACAAGCTTTAGTAAATTAATTGTGATGCAGCTTTTGGAGTGGGCGGCAAGTCTGTGAATCTAAATTTTTCTAAATGCGAAGGCCCTCGTCAGTTGCCGCACCAGTAGCTGAGAGCGGTGGCTTAGGAGGAAAGGTGACAATGAAGTAAGACCACGTAATACTGTCTGCCTAATTTTAGGCCTCCACGGTTTTGAGTTTCCGTTCGTATTTTGTTGATCAAATGCATATAATCATTAGCACCTTTGAATTTTGGGAACTCTGCAGAAATTTGTTTTGAATTTGATGATCATGACATGGCATCTTGAAATTTAAATGGCGCTAGGCATTAGCCTTATAAGACAATGAATTGTTTTTCTTAAATTGAAATGTAAATATTTGTACATATATGAGATTTGTCATTTAGTTCATTCAGGTCTTTATCTAAATGATAATAAGTATGAACGCGTACTATCATGTGTTAGATTGAAACTTGAGAGCTTTATTGCAATGACAATTGTATTTGGCACAGAAAGATGGCGTATAGCATATTGTCCTTCTCTAATGTTCATGAAATGCACTAGGAGAGAATACGCTGTCCTCTTTCGTTGTTCATGCTTTATTTTGTTTTTTAAAAGCACCCTTCCCCGTTTCCACCAACAGTGGAAAAAGGCGCGATGCCGAAACGCATTCTGTCCCGTTTCATGGCTTTCAGTTTTGAATATAAGAACTGAATTTTCCCCTGCAAGTTGTGTGCGGTCATCCTTGTTTCAGAGAGACGAGGTGGGAGCTGATATATATATATGGTCGCCAGTAGGTAGTTATAGTTAGGACCTAGTTACCATAGGAAAATGCGAACATTCTATTCCCAATAACTTTGGCGCCGATGGATGAATCTTCGCGAAATTTTAAAAACTAATTATTTGTTGAGATCAGCTCCTATGTTGAAAGTTTGGGGGTGATTCTTCAAGGGGGGGCCGAGAAAAAAGGAGGCTCCCAAAACGTGTTTTCTCCATGGTAATTTCTATAGGAAACTTTAGACAAGGCTACAGGTCGAACGGGTGAACGGAATTACCCCAAATTTGGCAGGGAGAAGGGTCTTGGTCTATATTTCAGTATTTTCTGAGAAATATCGAAATGTACAAATATCGATATTTGGGAATTCTGCCATCTGATTGGCTGAGGCGTTACGAGCATGAGCTTGTTGCTGATTGGCTACAAGCGGTGCAAGCGGTTGCAACTAGGAAGTGTTGGCTGCCATTTTGTGATTCCGTTGAAGCGAGTAAGGTGAAAAAAGGGGGACAAAAGGGGGAAATAGGAGGGTAGGAACACTGTAACCTCTGTGGGGTGTTTAGGGTGTGCTATAGAGGGGGTGTGATGCAAAGTATTTACCCCTACCGGTGTGTAAGTGGTGGGCTACGGAAATTAAGTGAGGTATTGCGTAGAGTCGAATCCGGGTAAGGTGAGCTGGTGAATTCCCTTAGAAGCCCAGGTGTGAACCTGGGCTTCTATGGGAATTTACAAGGGCATATCATCAACCCCTTATCGTCGCTTTAGCAGCAGTTTCCTGTCGCTAAAGTGGTGATAATGTTATCGCTGTTGTTTGATAATATAGTCTTACATTATTAGCTACGGGAAAATCGCTTGCATGCACCTGTGCACCCAGGGTGCTGTACCCCAACCCCTTCCCTCGCATTGTGCTCAATTGTAGGTCTTGCACACCGAGGCTTCACTGCTCACTTGCCACCACTGGTGTGTCCCACGACGTGTTGGTGCAAGCTCCTAGTCCGGGGCATGTTTGTACGATAGACCAGGTCTCCGGTCGGGGACGGTGGATTGATACTACAATGGAAGGTGTCAGAATGCCATGGCATCATTACCGGTTGAGCACCTGCTGCGTGCTTTTTAGTACAACTAAAGTCTGAAAAGGGAGAAACAATATAATGGTGGAAACGTCTGGTGGTAAATGAAGGTTTATTTCAAGCTTGATAGAAAATAGGATTTGAGTGCATCCTTCGTTTTTGAAATACGATCTACTAACTGTTAGTGGTAATCGTGGTTCAAAGAGGAGTTGGAGTACACGAGAATACACAAGGTTAAATAATAATATGTTATGCCAAAGTTCACATACAAAGGAACAGAGCGCATGCTAGAAGCATAATGTGCGTGTGTCATGCAGTGGCGGGAGCCTGTGTGCATGTACACTTAGTAAGGAGCTCCTTACTAAGTGTACATGCACACAGGCTCCAGCCACTGCATGTGAACGTTGGCATAACATATTATTATTTAACCTTGTGTATTCTCGTGCACTCCAACTCCTCTTTGAACCACGATTACCACTGACAGTTAGTAGATCGTATTTCAAAAACGAAGGATGCTCACAATTCAGATGGAGTGTTCATTGCAGGAGAGTGTACACCTCAAGGAATTAGCATTTAAAAAAACCTTAGAAATTCACTAAAAAAACATAGGTTTCAGGGACGTTATAGTTAGTTGAACATTTGACTCATATAAAACCAGAGAAATTCGCCTGTTATAGTTAGTTGAGCTAACTATAACTCGCGTGCCCTCAATGCACTGCTGATGATGTCACATATTACATCACTCATGACATGGGTAGTGACATCACTCATGACATCACTGATGACATCTCAAATGACATCATCAGTTTTGAAAATTTTGCGAGGATTCGTCAACCGGCGCCAAAGTTATTCAAAATAGAATTTTGAGATTTCCTATGGAAACACGGTCCTAACTATAACTATCTACTGGCGACCGAAAGTAGATAATATATATATATTATCTACTGGCGGTCCCCAGTAGATAGTTATAGTTAGGACCGAGTTCCCATAGGAAATCTGAAAATTCTATTTTGAATAACTTTGGCGCCGGTTGACTTATCTTCGTGAAATTTTCAAAACTAATGGGGCTCTCCGCTCAGCTCCTACCCTGGAATTCTCGGGGTGATTCGTCAAGCGGGGGCTGAGAAAAAAGGGGGGTCCCAAAATGCGTTTTCCCCTTGCATTTTCCCATAGGACCTTTAGTCGAAGGTACTGCCCGAACGGCTGAACGGAATTACACCAAATTTGGCAAAAGGTAGCCCTTGGTTCACTCTCATGCCTTTTGCTTAAATGATGTAAATCCGTACAGTAGTTCCTGAGAAAATCAAAAGTAAAATCACATATATTTCTGGGCGGAGCCTAACCACACATCTCATCGTGAGATCTGATTGGCTGTCAGCATTTCATCCAAGAAGTGTTGGCAGCCATCTTGGGACCAATATACATGATAGCACCTCATTAAAAAGCATTGCGGTTAATAGAAGGTTTTAAGACTTTAGTTACATTATAAATCATTTGTTGATGGTACCATATCCATTTTAGGAATTGTGGTGTGTTCTAAGTGATTTTACCATGTGAAAAAGCCTTCTGCTGTGATATCATGAATCATGTTTGCGAGAAAATTATTTTCTCATGCTTTTCCCACAGAGGTGTGGAAGGTGATCTATAAGCTAAATTGAGAGCACATTTTCTGTAAATTCACATTATCTTTCTCAGTCATATGAGAATGAAGTCTGACATTCTCAGTAAAACATGTACATCCAACAAGGGCAGAGACTGTCAGTTGATTCCTTTGTGTTCTACTGCAGCTTCCCAGAGTGTTCTAAAGAACAACTAGAGCGCTAACAGTCTTACTTATGACAAACGTATGGCACACCTGAAGCCATCTTGGTTGGAATAAAGTGGTAACTCTTAAAACATTTAATTTAAAAAGGAACAAAATGAGGGGGTTCATTTTGCCATAGAAAGTAGGATTAGTGCTGCAGAAAGAAAATTTAGGGCACATTTTGAGTGACTTCTCAAATCCTCTTCTATTTCATTAAAGAATTCTGACATGCAGACTGAAACATGCACTTTCAATACCAGCAGCAGACTTCCCTGGTGAGCAGTAGCTTTACTACAGTGATCTAATAAGCAACTAGAGTGCTAACATTCTGAATTCATGGCAAATGTGTGACACATCTGAATGCCTTTTTGATGGAATCAAAGTAAAAAACTGAAAGTATTTCCTACTGAGGAGACTGTAGTAAATGAGGAAATTAGGAAACATCATAACAAATAAGTCTCCCAAAATGGCCACCAGAGACAAAAGAGCCCAAATGTAGCCCAAATATCACCCAGATGTAGCCCAAGTATAGCCCAATGACAGAATGTCCCAGAGTGTTCTAACGAACAACTAGAGCACTAACAGTCTTACTTATGACAAAAGTATGGTACATCTGAAGCCATCTTGATTGAAATAAAGTGGTAACACTTAAAACATTTAATTTACAAAGGAACACAATGAGGGGGTTCATTTTGCCATAGAAATCATGATTAGTGCTGCAGAAAGAAAAATTAGGGCACATTTTGACCTCTCAAATCCTCTTCTATTTCATAAAAAAATTCTGACATTCAGACTGAAACATGCACTTTGAATACCAGCAGCAGACTTCCCTGGTGAGCAGTAGCTTCACTACAGTGATCTAATGAGCAACTAGAGTGCTAACACTCAGAATTTATGGCAAATGTGTGACACATCTGAATGCCTTCTTGATGGAACCAAAGTAAAAAACTGAAAGTATTTCCTACTGAGGAAACTGCAGTAAATGAGGAAATTAGGAAACTTCATAACAAATAAATCTCCCAAAACGGCCACCAGAGACAAAAGAGCCCAAATGTAGCCCAAATATCACCCAGATGTAGCCCAAGTATAGCCCAATGACAGAATGTCCCAGAGTGTTGTAACGAACAACTAGAGCGCTAATAGTCTTACTTATGACAAAAGTATGGCACACCTGAAGCCATCTTGATTGGAATAAAGTTTAATTTACAAAGGAACAAAATGAGGGGGTCATTTTGCCATAGAAATTATGATTAGTTCTGCAGAAAGAAAAATTAGGGCACATTTTGACTTCTCAAATCTTCTATTTCATAAAAAAATTCTGCCATGCAGACTGAAACATGCACTTTGAATACCAGCAGCAGACTTCCCTGGTGAGCAGTAGTTTTCCTACAGTGATCTAATGAGCAACTAGAGTGCTAACATTCAGAATGTATGGCAAATGTGTGCCACATCTCAATGCCTTCTTGATGGAACCAAAATAAAAAACTGAAAGTATTCCCACTGAGGAGACTGCAGTAAATGAGGAAATTAGGAAACTTCATAACAATAAATCTCCCAAGATGGCCACCAGAGACAAAAGAGCCCAAATGTAGCCCAAATATCACCCAGATGTAGCCCAAGCATAGCCCAATGACAGAAGTGTGCAAAACACTTATTTGTTGTGTATTTGCAGTTTTATATAGTGCAGACTTGTCAGGTATTGGATTGCTTTACATGAGCATTGGTTACATCACACAAGATCAAATTCATTTTGGTTGTAGACATGGGGAGATTAAGTGATTTGACCAGAATCACAGAATGTTGAGCTGAAGCAAAAACTCCAACCTGGTTCCCCAGTTGCAAAGTCTGCAGCTCTGGAAGTAACACCACATCCTCTCCCCTAGGTGCAACATTTAATCAAGTGGTCAACTGGATAAAAAAACATAAAGATTACAAATAATTTAAAAGTTCTTTGTCGCTATTTGAAAACTCAGAAAATATGTCCTCATTTTAGTTTCTTAGACCACTAACCATAATTTTGATGCAAATAAGACCCTCTCATATATGTAATTTCTAAAGGAAATACTCTAGGTATTACAGTTTTGATTACATCAAGATGACGTCAGGCGTTCCACACTTTTGTAATAAATATAGAATGTTAGCAATCTAGTTGTTCATTGGGATACTGTTGAGAGGCAGAGGCCAGGGGCACGGACTCTGAAAATTGAAGGCAGGTAGGAGAGTGCAGATGCAACAATTTGACCACACTGGGCAGGCAGGAAGGGCAGTGGCAGCATAACAGACTATGGAGGGCAGTGGAAAGGGGGGCAGGGGCAACAAACCAACAATACAGGACTGGGCAGAAGGAAGAGGCAGTGGTAGTACAACCATACATGCCAACAGACCCGTTTCAGCCAGGAAACGTCCAATGTTTTTGAGCTCAAATGGGCTTTATTTGATCTGTCTCCTATCTACAATCTCCTCTTTTTCAATGTAACTCAAAGGGGAAAATCAATACCCAGTTTTTTTTCAAAATCTCCCTCTTACCAAGTTCAACATGTTCGCAAGCATGGTACATTGGATCATGGTAGGCAGGAGGAATTGGGGTAGGGACATGAACTTGGATAACAGAGGACAGGAGGGACATGGAGAGGTGCACCAAACTGACCCTACAGGGCAGGCATCAGGGTTTGCAGCAGCACAATACACCACACAGCGCATGCAGGACGGGAGTGCAGCACAACAATCCATAGAAAGCAATAGGGAGGGGACAGGACCATGCACATGGAAAACAGAGAACAGAGGGGAAAGAGGCAATGGTAGCTAGCTGACCATAATGGACAGACAGGAGTGAAAGCTGCAGCATAACAGACCATAAAGGGCAGGAGGGACGGATCAGGGGCATTACAATGGAACAGACAAGCCAGGAGGGAGGGAATAGAGGTCTGCACATGGAAAAAGAGGGCTGGTGGCAAGGGGGCAGGGCAGGAGCAGCAAGATGACCATGGAGGTCAGGCAGGTTGGGCACTAGAAACAAGACACACCATGGAGAGCAACAATGAGACTATGATGGCATACACACAGACCATGGAGGGAAGATGGAAGGGGGTCAGGGGCAGCTAGCTGACCACACAGGGAAGGTGGGAGGGGCCATGGCAGCACAGAAGACCATGCATGGCAAGCGGGAGGGTTAGTGGCAGCACAATGGCTATGATGGGCAAGAAGCAGGGTGCAGGGGCATGCACAAAGGACCATGGAGGATAGAAGGGAGGGTCAGGAACTGGGCACAGACAAGAGAGTTCAGGGGAAAGGGCCTCACAACAGACCGCGTGGGGCAGGCAGGAGGAGCAGTTGCAGCACATAGACCAGGGAGGGCAGAAGGGTGTGGCAGTAAAATGGACCATGGAGGACAGGAGGAAGGGGATAGGAGCATGGCATGTGGACAGGCAGTGTGGAGGTGGCAGGGACAGGTTACAGTCATCTGACAATGCTAGGCAGGTGGGAGGGGAGTGGCAGCTCAACTGAACACTCAGAGTAGATATGAGTGGCAGGTCCATGGAACATGGTGGGCAAAAAGGATGGAGCAGGGGCATGCACAAAGACATCGGAGGACAGGGGGAAGGAGAATAGGGGCAGCAAGCTAAGCACAGAGGCTAAGCAGGAGGTCAATGATGGGCCATAGAATTGGGCAATGGAGGGAAGGAGGAGTGGACTGGGACATCATGCTAAATGGAGGGCAGTGGCAGCACATCAGACCATGCATGGCAGGAGGGAGGAGGCTAGTCCATGGATTCAGACAACAGAGGATAGGGAGGAGGTGGATGGGGCAGCAGGCTAACTGTTCAGAGAAGGTGGGTATTAGGAACTTTATTGTTTTTAAAATATGTGTCTGTGCGAACTAATTAAAATATAAACAAGTATGCAGCATAATCTCACTTTTATTCAGGAAGAAGTGGACGTTTGTGACTGTGCCTCCGGATTCACTTGGCAGAAACACCCCCTGACCCTCCACCCCCTATCGCAAAAAGTAATGCCCGTGAAAAGGGTAGGTGGACGCAGTGTTATATAGAACATAGTCCTGAGAGCACAATTAAAAATGAAAACTAGATATAGTATATGGTATAAACTATGCACCAAAAAGTGTGATATAAGATGAACCGGGGCGTGAAATATAATATGCAATACATTTTGCGCAATGACAGATTCATTGGAGAGCGCGAGATAGCACAGGCACTAGCGCGTGCTATGCGATATGCGCCTTGGAGTGTAATATGCACAGGGTAGTGTTGTGTAACCTAACTAGTCTCTAAAGTTGTAATATAAAATATCTGCTGGGGAGTGTAACGTTGCATATGCACTGTGACAAAGATATGGATCCCAGATTGTAATATGTATGGCATAGCGCTGTGTGTTATAACATAGGCATCGAGGAAGGCACGTTAGATGGGGCAATATAACCTGTGCGAAGGCAAGTGTGGCATGACATATTCACGGGGTGGTGTTACAGTGCACATGGGCTAGAGAGTGTCATAGCATACGCACTAGCTGGTGGAATACAACACAGAGGTGTGAGGCACTCGGCAGGCACTGGTTGGTGTAACACAGCATTGGGCTCAGCCAGGAGCACGCTGTGACTCTCAAGTGAGGTTCGTCTCCTTTCCAGAGAGTAAAATAAAAAGTATTACACATCCAGCGGTGGATGTGTGTTTTATTAACTGTGAAGGGGGTTTCTTGCATAGCTTGGTCGAATTTTTGTCGAATCCGCTTTGAATGGCTTGGTGTGTGTGTATATTAAATGTGCCCATCAATAGCTACCCATGTTTGTATAAATAAACGACAAGGGTGTCTACTTGGAGAGTACCCACCGGCGGGGGCGCCGGGATTAGGCACGGTAGGGCGTCAGACACGTCAGAGCTTCACTAGCGGTGTAAATACATTCCATGTGAATTCATTCTATGCATAGTCGCCTTTTAATGAACATCACGCAAATCGTCATGGTGATAGGTACATACGGTTTGTCCAGCATGTCCTAGGTTTTTCTATAAATATATTTATGAAAAATTTGTAAACAACCAAGGCCGGCCCTGGGATCCCCGGGGCCATAAGTGGCCTGAGGAGGGGGGCAACGCAGCCCCTTCCTAAAGAATAAAAAAAAAAAGGCCATGACCCGGGGATTGGGGTCCCCGGGGCCGATTAAGGCCTTGGGAGGGCCAAATTAATTTTTTTCAACAAAAAAAATTAGGGTGCAGGCCCTGGGGGATGGGGTCCCCAGGGCCAGTCAATTAGAAAAAGAAGGGGGGCCACACAGCCCTCCTTCTTAAAAAAATAAAATAAATAAAAGACCGGCATCATGCCGGAGGCCACGCCCCCTCCGTGCAGCACTCTGCAAACGCGCCCCCTGGCCAGTTGTAAGTTGGGTAATTAATTCCCCTTCAATTCTGAGGGTCCTTGAGGGCCAACTAGCCCAACAGGTATCTCCAGTATGCACCAGGGAGCTGCGTTGCAGACAGGTGTTCTGAGGCCACACCCCTTTTTACACCTCTATGCAACGCAGCTCCGTGGCGCTTACTGGAGGTACCTAGTGGGCTAGTTTGACCCTAGGGACCCTTAGGATTCAAGGGGACTTAATCTCTCAACTTAGAGTGGCCACAGGGTGCGTTTACACAGTGGTGAAGGGAGGGGACGGGGCCTGAGGTGACGTGTGCAAACACGCTCTGTGGCGCGTTTTAAGTGGGGCAAATAATTCCCTTTCAATCCTGAGGGACCCTGGGGGCCAACTATCCCACCAGGTGCTTCCAGTAAGCGCCACTGCTCTGCGTTGCAAAGAGGTGGTGCAGGCCGTGCCCCTTTTTACACCTCTCTGCAATGGCGCTTACTGGACGTACCTAGTGGGCTATTTTGCCCCTAGGGATCCTCAGGATTCAAGGGGACTTAATCTCCCAACTTAAAGAACGGCCACAGGGCGTGTTTACACAGTGGGGAAGGGAGGGGACGGGACCTGAGGTGACGTGTGCAAACACGCCCTATGGCACGTTTTAAGTTGGAGAAATAATTCCCCTTCAATCGTGAGGGCCACTGGGGGCTAACTAGGCAACCAGGTGCTTCCAGTAAGCGCCACTGAGCTGCGTTGCAGGGAGGTGGTCCAGGCCATACCACTTTTTACACCTCTCTGCAACGCAGCTCTGTGGCACTTACTGGAGGTACCTAGTGGTCTAGTTGGACCCTAGGGACCCTCAGGATTCAAGGAGACTTAATCTCCAACTTAAAATGGCCACAGGGCGTGTTTACACAGTGGAGAAGTGAGGGGACAGGGCCTGAGGTGACGTGTGCAAACACGCCCTGTGGCGTGTTTTAAGACTAGTTTTAATCCCCTGCCCTATTATATACTAGGGGCTTACAGAGGAGGTCATACTGATCACAGGGGGACCCCAACGCATAGTGTTCCCTAGTGTATGTAGGTGTTTTCACTGTATTCTGAGTGTCTTTTAACATAGCACTGGCTCTAGGACTGGTTAGTCAGACTCAGTTACCACCAGTATCCGTCTGAAAAAGTTGAGGGTACAGGATGAATTTGCAACAAGGCTTCTTTCTGCTCTTCTGTTTGTTCTTTCTGCACGTTATCCTTCTTCCTGCACTTTTCTTCGTCTTTGAGGACTTCTGTTGCTTCTTTCTGCATTTCATTTTTTTATTTCTGTGCATTTTTTTCTTCTTTCTTCACATGTCCTATCTCTGTAGGCATAGTTAGAAATTAGCATTTAAAAAACCTTTGAAATTCACTGAAAAAACCATAGGTTTCAGGCACGTTATAGTTATGAATTAGCATTTAAAAAACCTTAGAAATTCACTGAAAAAACCATAGGTTTCAGGGGCGTTATAGTTAGCTGGACTTTTCACTCGTACAAAACCATTGAAATTCCCCCGTTATAGTTAGTTCAGCTAACTATAACTCGCGCGCACGCAATGCACTGCTGATGACATCACATATTACATCACTCATGACATGGTCAGTGACATCACTCATGAAATCACTGATGACATCTCAAACGACATCACTGATGACATCATCAAGTGAATGTGTGTTTTTCTGAAAATTACATATGTTTTATATATCTATATCTCAAGGTTGATGGAAGAATAAATGGGTATATAAGTGTCTAAATGGATGATTTTTTTTGTGAAAAATTGATTGTATAACTGACTGATTAATGTGTATCTTAGTGAATGCATGGCTTAGTGAGTAATGTTTAAATATGTAAATATCTGTATCAGTCTCTCACTTTGTGTATAAGTGGCTGCATGGGTTGGTGAGTAGCTACATGAGTGTCTATATAGGTTATTAGTTGGTTTTTTGAGTATCAGTATGAGTGTCTGAGTGTCTGTATGGTTTGGTGGGGGGTATTACATAGTGCTTAGGTGCATGAATGAGTGACTCACTTTGTATGTGTTGAAGACAGCATGTGTGCAGGGCTGTATGGGTGGATGAGTGTGTACATGGGTGTGTTAGTGAGTGAACGGCTGTCTCAATAGTGTCTTTATGAGTAACTACATATGTTTAAAACTAGTATATGTGACTATTGGTGTATATAAGTGAGTATATGTGAGAGTGAGAGATTGGAAGAGTTCCTGTATGAATAAGTATGTGTTTCTATAAGTGATTGTTTAAAAAACTAAGTATGTGTAAGTTTCTGTAGAAGTAAGTGTGGTGGTGTTTGTATAACTGTATACGCAAGTAAATGGATGTTTGATTCTTTATTAGCATGAGTGACTATGTGTGTGAGTAACTCTATGGATGAGTGGCGTTGTGTAACAGGATGTACAGGTGTACGAGTACATATGATGAGTGAGTACATGTATGAGTGACTGTATAGGACTGTTGGTGAATGAGTGGATGTGTATGTGGATTACTGAATAGGTTGTTGGAACTGATATTGGTATGTCCATTGTTTTGAAAATTTTAGTTTCTATTTTTGAATGTGTGTATCAAAGGTTATATTAGGGGGAGAGGAGGTCTGCCACTCAATCACAAGGATGATGTCATCAGTGATGTCATTTGAGATGTCATCAGTGATGTCATGAGTGATGTCACTGACCATGTCATGAGTGATGTAATATGTGACGTCATCAGCAGTGCATTGCGTGCGTTATAGTTAGCTGAACTAACTATAATGGGGGAATTTCAATGGTTTTGTACGAGTGAAAAGTCCAGCTAACTATAACGCCCCTGAAATCTATGTTTTTTTCAGTGAATATATATATGGATATATTATCTAAAGCGGTCGCCAGTAGATAATTATAGTTAGGACCTATTTTCCATAGGAAATCCGCAACATTCTATTTGGAATAACGTTGGCGCCGATTGACGAATCTTCGCAAATTTTTCCAAACTTTTGGCCAGCTCCGCTCCGCTCCTACCCTGAAAGTTTTGTGGTGATTTGTCAAGCGGGGGCCGAGAAGAAAGGGGGGTCCCAAAACGCGTTTTCCCAATGCAGTTTCCCATAGAATCTGTTGTTGCTGAACGGAATTACACCAAATTTGGCAAAGAGGTAGTCCCCAGTTAAGACTCGTGCCTTTTGCTTAAATGGTGTAAATCCGTTCAGTAGTTCCTGAGAAAATTAGAGTTAAAAGTTAGTGATATCTATGGCCGGGGAGGATCCGCGCACCCTCCCCGAACCCTCCCGAGCACGAGCTGAATGCTAGTTGGCTGCCAACACTCTGAATCAGGAAGTGTTGGCAGCCATCTTGTGCCTCGGTAGAACCGAGGCACAAGAAAGCACAAAAACAAAGACGCAAAACGCGACAAAGGGGCAAAGTAGAAACACCCTGACCCCCTAGGCTTGCTCAGGGGGTCCCACAAGGACCCCCAAGGCCCCCCAAAAATGTTTTCATGTTTTTTTAAATCGCGGGATGCGCATCCCGCTAATGAAAATAAAAACAAAGGGCGGGCTTCCGCGCTTTGTTCTTATTTAGCACCCGGGGGGGCCAAGTCCCGGGGGCAATGTGTTTATCATAATGGGGGGCCCAGAGTGGCCCCCCAGCCCCGGGGACCGCCACCCCCGGGGCTTAACTGAATGTATGCAGGGGGCTCATGGCCCAGCCGCAGCCCCGGGGACAGCCACCCCCGGGGCTTGTTTAAAAAAAAAAAAAAATACCAGTGTGGGGGGTTCGAGCCCCCCCCACATGCCCAGGGCCGGCTCCTGCAGTGTCCCCGGGTGCCCACCCCCGGGACACTGCTGTTTGCTATGGCAGGGTGGGAGCCTCGCAGCTCCCATTCTGCCATAGCAAACTGTTTTGGTATTTGGAAGAGAGAGAAGGAAACCTGCTCTCTCTTCCAAATACCAAAGACGATTGCTTTTCCACACGGGGAGCAGCATGTTAGCTGCTCCCCATATGGAAAAGCAATGCCGGCTCCCGCAGGACGCGGGGAGCCGGCGGGGCTATGGGGGGATTGGGGACCCCCCCACGGCCTCCAACAGAGGCCAGGCCCCAGGGGATGGGGTCCCCGGGGCCAGTAGTGGCCCAGGAGGGGGGCCACGCGGCCCCCCTCCCCAAAATAAATAAATAAACAACAACAACAAAAAACGGCCCCGAGGATGTGGTCCCCGGGGCCAAAATGGGCCACAGGAGGGGGGCTACGCAGCCCCCCTCCATAAAAAAAATAAAAAGGGCCATGCCCCGGGGGATGGGGTCCCCGGGGCAAATTATGGCCTCGGGAGGGGGGCCACGCAGCCCCCTTCCTGATTTTTTAAAAAATAAAATCAAAAAAACAAATTGGGGGCAGGCCCTGGGGGATGGGGTACCTTCATAAGAAGGAGAAAGAAAAAAAAACGAGATCGGGAGGAGGCCACGCCCCCTCCTTCCATCACTCTACAAACGCGCCCCCTGCAGGGGGGGAACGAATTCCCCTTCAATACTGGGGGTCCCTGGGGGCCAACTAGCCCACCAGGAACCTCCAGTATGCGCCAGGGGGCTGCGTTGCAGAGAGTTGTAATGAGGCCACGCCCCTTTTTACACCTCTCTGCAACGCAGCTCCCTGGCGCTTACTGGAGGTACCTGGTGGGCTAGTTGGTTGCCAGGGGACCTCAGGATTCAAGGGGACTTAATCTCCCAACTTAAAACGCGCCACGGGGCGCGTTTGCACAGTGGTGAAGGTAGGGGGCGGGGCCTGAGGTGATACTGTGCAAACACGCCCTGTGGCGCGTTTTAAGTTGGGCAATTAATTCCTCTTCAATCCAGAGGTCCCCTAGGGGACAATTAGCCCATCAGGTACCTCCACTAAGCGCCACGTAGCTGTGTTGCAGAGTGTTGTAAAAAGGGGTGTGGCCCCTGAACACATCTCTGCAACACAGCTCCCTGGCACATACTGGAGGTACCTGGTGGGCTAGTTGGCTGCCAGGGGACCTCAGGATTCAAGGGGACTTAATCCCCAACTTAAAACACCCCACGGGGCGTGTTTGTACATTGTTGAAGGTAGGTGGCGGGGCCTGAGGTGAGATCTGTGCAAACACGCACTGTGGCGCGTTTTAAGTTGGGGAATTAATTCCTCTTCAATCCTGAGGGTCCCTGGGGACCAACTAGCCCACCAGGTACCTCCAGTAAGTGCCACGGAGCTGTGTTGCAGAGTGTTGTAAAAAGGGGCGTGGCCTCTGAATACCTCTCTGCAATGCAGCTCCCTGGCGCATACTGGAGGTACCTGGTGGGCTAGTTGGCCCCCAGGGGACCACAGGATTGAAGAGGACTTAATTCCCCAACTTAAAACGCACCACAGGGCGTGTTTGCACAGGTCACCTCAGGCCCCTCCCCCTTCCTTCACCATTGTACAAATATTCCTCTAAAATCAGCCGAACTACGAATTCCGATTTACTCACCTGTTATCAGGAGAGAACCCAGTGCTGCATCTTTTAGCCCAGCACTGACCCTGAAAAGTAATTCTAAGCGTACTTACCAGTAACTTGTATTTCCTTCCATAGGAATCCATTGTGTGGTTTTCACCAGAAAATTTTCAAAGTGTCAATTTTTGAAACGTACAAATATTCCTCTAAAATCAGCCGAACTACGAATTCCGATTTACTCACCTGTTATTAGGAGAGAAACCAGTGTTGCACCTTTTAGCCCAGCACTGACCCTGAAAAGTAATTTTAAGCATATTTACCAGTAACTTGTATTTCCTTCCATAGGAATCCATTGTGTGGTTTTTACCAGAAAATTTTCAGTGTCCATTTTTGAAACGTACAAATATTCCTCTAAAATCAGCCGAACTACCAATACCGATTTACTCACCTGTTATCAGGAGAGAACCCAGGGCTGCATCTTTTAGCCCAGCACTGACCCTGAAAAGTAATTTTAAGCATATTTACCAGTAACTTGTATTTCCTTCCATAGGAATCCATTGTGTGGTTTTCACCAGAAAATTTTCAAAGTGTCCATTTATGAAACGTACAAATATTCGTCTAAAATCAGCCGAACTACGACTTCCGATTTACACAGTCACTGGATGACGTCATCAGTGATGTCATTTGAGATGTCATCAGTGATGTCATCAGTGATGTCATCAGTGATGTCACTAACCATGTCATGAGTGATGTAATATGTGACGTCATCAGCAGTGCATTGCGGGGGCGCGAGTTATAGTTAGCTGAACTAACTATAACAGGGGAATTTCTAGGGTTTTGTACGAGGGAAATGTCTAGCTAACTATAACACCCCTGAAACCTATGTTTTTTTCAGTGAATATACATATATAGATATATTCACTGAAACCTGAGAAAGTCGGCCGTTATAGATAGCTGAGCTAACTATAACTCACGCCCCCACAATGCACTGCTCATGACGTCACATATTACATCATTCATGACATGGTCAGTGACATGAGTGATGACATCACTGATGACATCTCAAATGACATCATTGATGACATCACTGATGACATCATCCAGTGACTGTGTGTTTCTGTGAAGTTTAAATATGTTTTATATAAATATACTAGCCCCTGATGCGCTGAGGTGACCCGGCCAAAAAGATTCCGGAGTTTCATGGGCAAAATCGAAGGTAACTCCAAGGTATTGGATATCTCCGTGACCGCCACATCATGCAATGAACTGCTGTGAAGACACAATTAGTGACTGCACGGAGGGATGGAAATCATTGCATTACTGTCTCTGGTTCAGCAGTACTTGGGCTATTGTGGCTGGACGTAGGGGGCCAAGAAAGAGGATTATTGGAGAAACATCGGACTCACATCTACATGCGCTCCAACAAAGCTTTTAATACAACATATTTCAGCACTCACTATGAGAAGTTTGGTGACCGTTGAGAGATACTTACTGAGCAAGCCGCCATGGTGCTTGCTGGGAGATGCAGTTTACCGATGTGGGCTGCACCAATGCTCCAATGAAAATCCAGCCCAGCTGACCTGCCACCAATAGGGAAAAAGCTAAACATTTAAAACTGCGTTGGCAGCCATAGCCCGGTGTGAAGGCATTTGATAAAGGCACTACTGCCGAAACGCGTCATGCCATTTCAATAAAGAATCTTTCTGAAGCCCCCACTGTGTCCCTCCGATTGCTTCCTGATGGAGGAGTCGATTGTCGTGATGTTTTGCGTACTAGCCCGTGGTGCGCTGAGGTGACCTAGCCAAAAAGTGTCCGGAGTTTTGTCAGGATCTAGTCGAGGCGCCTGCCTGGACTACAACCCCCACGCTTCCGTAGGTTTTAACTACAAATCCCAGAAGCCCCGGCCGCCGGAAGGATATAGCGTGGCGAGACTGGTAGGGAAATTGTTCGTGATTCAAGTGGACTTGGCGGGAGACGGAGACGCGGAGTTCAGTTCATACGTATCCGGCGGCTGCACGAGACGCGGCACCAGCAGGAGAGCGGATCCAGACTCCTGAGTGAGGGAGAGAGGATTCGTTTGTTTTTGGAGAGCCCCAGGTCGGGGTTTTTGGTGAGCGAGACGCTCGGGCAGGTACCAGGGATTAGGCTGGGGTGCCGGGGAGCGAAGTCCGGGACAGGGTCCTTTGTTCTCTCTGAGAGAAGGGGAACAGGTTGACGCCCGCATAACTCTACGACACCTGCAAGGGGCGGAGTGCGAGGGAGGGAATTCCTCCTCATTGCCGTCACGAAGGTATCGGAGACCGTTGGGCAGAATAAGGCATACAGCGCGGACGGCAGTAGTTCACTCCTACGCCCTCCCGTGTTGATAGACTTGGATGGACAAATATGAACGTGGATAAACGTGGGTGTATATGGAGTAATATATACCTCACATAGCTAGACGTTATTGATCCCTATTTTTCAGAAGAGCTTCTAGTGTGGTGTATTAACAGGAACTTACCTGGAGAGAACCCCGCTGGAGATGATTAATGTTGGGGCATTTCACTTTATGAGGAGGGTACGTGTCTGTCACCTCATACGTTGATACCTCTTAGGTGGACGAGGGGACCGTGTTATCTAACCCTTGTTTTTGGGTTCTGTAGGGGAGGAAGTTGCCAGGAAGGAACGCTGCGGTAAAGCCGCTCTAAAGGTACTGGCTCAGGTGAAGCTCTGGTCTTTAGTGAGATACATTGAGAGTAGAAAGTATTGTATTCACTAAACTGTGTGCTTTGTTTTTCAGCTTCCCTTCCCTGCTGCCCCTTCCTTTCCCTCCCTGGGTTTTTCCCCTTGTTAGGGTTTTTTTCCCTCGCCGTATCCACCAAACACCCTGTACGTATTTGACCACCAGGGTGTTTGGCAGGTCCGGAGGTGGAGCTTATCACTGCGTATGGATCCTGCGGAGTGACCCCGTGACAGAATCACGAACCCACGAATTACATTCTGCCCGGTTCATTTCGCAGTGATAATGGCATCCATGGAGGAGGTGTTAGGTGCTTTAGTCTTGGTTCAGCAGGAGCTGGCGGCGGCCAGAGCCGAAACCAGTGCCCTAAAAGACAAAGTAGAACAGTTAACTAGAAACCCTTTTAGTGCCTCTACTCCTGCTTCCTCCATACAGGTAACGGTGCCCCCGCCCATTCCTTTGGCTACCCCAGAGAGGTTCTCTGGGGACCCTCGAAAAACGCAGGCTTTTCTAACTCAGATACTGTTACATTTTTCTTGTAAACCTGCTTCTTTCCCCACCAATCATTCCAGGGTGGCTTTCACCATCTCCTATTTGGCGGGGGACGCGGCCAATTGGGCTGTGCCGCTTGTACGGAATAACGACTATATCTTGTCAGACTGGGCTGCGTTTAGAACAGAGTTCGAGAAGGTCTTCGATAGAAGGTACAACACTTTTTGTGTAGACAGAGAACTCTTGAGGCAGGGGAAAGGGGAGCTGATTACTTATTTGACCTCTTTTAATAGACTGGTGGCTGAGGCCGAGTGGCCGGAGGAAAAACAAATGTCCCTTTTTTATCAGGGGTTAAAGGAGGATCTGAAGGACGTGGTGGCGCAAGTAGACCCACAGCCACAAACATGCGTGGATATGATCAATCTGGCGTTACGACTAGATAGTCGCATGACGGAGAGAGGAAGCGGCAGGAGAAAATGGGAGAAAGGGACAGTGGGTTATGACAGGCCCCCAAGGAAGACCGTGGGAGGGTCAGAAAGCAGTCCAGAACCCATGGAGATAGGTGCCCTTCGTGCTCCGATAACGAAAGAAGAGAGGGAAGTCAGGCGGACTCAGGGCCTTTGTATGTACTGTGGAAAAAGGGGGCATTACGTTCGGGAATGCCCCTCCAAACCCAGGAGTACGGGGGTCAATAGATTCAAGAGAGTAGCGGTATCTTCCTTAGCCCCAGACATGGGGCTGTCTGAGGACCAAAAACCTGGGGTTGAGAGAGGACCCGAGTGGAAACTCAAATCGCTTTCCACGAGAGACATAGGGGAAACCGAGGCACATCTAGTCATAAGTATGACGCTCGAATGTGAGAGCAAGTTCCATAAGGTATGGGTGATGCTAGACTCCGGAGCGACAGGCAATTTCATTGACGAAGGCCTAGTGTCCCGACTAGCGTTACCCCGGGTTCCGAGAGAGAACCCTGAAGAGGTGTTAGCGGTAGACGGACAGCCATTGAAGTCAGGCCAGATAACGGAAAGAACATCAGAAGTGGGTCTATCGGTGCTGTTGCAGGGAAACATCCATGCGGAGAGGTTGTCGCTAAACATCATAGCGGCCCCACAGTATGAGGTTATCCTGGGCATGCCATGGCTATGCCTACATAACCCTACGGTTGACTGGAGAAATAAGACACTCCTGTTTTCATCCGAGTTTTGTCAGGAGCATCTTTTGCCTAGTTCTTCAATACATATCGCAGCCCTGGCCACCCCTTACTTGGCGGTTACTGCAGCAGAAACCAATGTACAACTCCCTAGGGAATATAGCGGATTTGGAGACGTGTTTAGCGAAATCAAAGCGGACACTCTGCCCCCACATAGGGAATATGACTGCCACATTGATTTGGTAGAAGGGGCTACTATCCCCTCCTGTAGAGTGTATGCCTTGTCTGTTCCAGAAACAAACCATCTAAAAGAATACATAGACCATTACCTCAAATTGGGCTTTATTAGACCGTCTCGCTCCCCGGCAGCCTCCCCCATCTTCTTTATAGCAAAGGCCAATGGAGATCTGAGGGCATGTGTGGATTACCGCGTTTTGAACAAAAACACCGTACATAACCGTTACCCTCTACCGCTCATCTCAGTGTTGCTCGACCAGGTGAGGGAGGCCAAGATCTATACCCGGTTGGATTTACGGGGGGCCTATCACCTGGTCAGGGTACGGGAGGGGGATGAGTGGAAGACGGCGTTCAAGACGTGGTACAGTTTATACGAGTATTTGGTCATGCCCTTTGGGCTTTGTAATGCCCCGGCGGCTTTCCAATATTTCATAAACGACGTGTTAAAAGATTATGTGGACCGTTTTGTAGTTATGTATATCGATGATATACTGATATACTCACGGGATGAAGCTAGTCATACCAAACACGTAATGAGGGTATTGGAGAGGCTGCGAGAACATCAATTGTATGTAAAGTTGAGTAAGTGCGAGTTTGGGGTACCGGAGGTGGAGTTCCTAGGGGTGAATCTCAATGCCAAGGGATTGCAGATGTCAGATCAGAAGGTCAGGGCGGTGCAGGAATGGCCAGCCCCAAAGAACGTGCGAGAAGTGCAAAGTTTTTTGGGGTTCGCCAATTACTACCGCAGTTTCATCGCACAGTTCTCGCAGACCGCCGTCCCAATAACCCGACTGTTGAAAAAGGGGGTACACTTTGTATGGACTACAGAGGCAGAAGAGGCATTTAAAACCCTAAAAAGAGCGTTCACCACGGCTCCGGTGCTAATCCATCCGGTGCTGGAACAACCCTTTGTAGTGGAAGCCGATGCTTCGGAAGAAGCGATAGGGGCTGTATTATCCCAGGGAGATACATTCACCGGTCGCCTCCATCCGGTGGCTTACCTGTCTAGCAAGTTGAGCCCTGCAGATCTCAACTACACCGTAGCTGAAAAAGAGCTATTAGCAATCAAACGAGCATTCCAGGAGTGGAGGCACTACCTGTGGGGGGCCCGCCATGCGGTGACGGTGTACACCGACCACCGCAATCTTCAGTATATGTCCTCGGCGAGGTATCTGACGCAACGACAAATGCGCTGGATGCTTTTTTTTGCCGAGTTTAATTTCGTGGTGACATATAGACCAGGAGTAGATAACCGTAAAGCAGACGCCTTGTCCAGGCAAGGGATGCCAGGAGAACAAACAGAGGGGATCCCGCAAGCCATTATACCGGCAACCAAGGTGTTATGTGTGGTTAGGGCCGAGAGGTTCCTGGATATGGTAAAGAATGCCAAGTCAGTGGGGGCTTGGGAACAATGGGCTGCCAGTAAAGCGGGACGGAAGGTGAGACAAGGGTTGCCTTTTCAGGGAGAAAGTTTGTATCTGCCCACCAGGGAACTACGAAAAAAGGCATTTGTATGGTGTCACGTAATGCCCTTGGCGGGACATCCAGGGATTACAAAGACAGAACGTCTGCTACACAAGTACTTTTGGTGGGAAACCTTGGGTGAGGATGCAAGGCGATGGGTGACTGAATGTGAGGAATGTGCCAGAGCCAAGGGGGAGAACGTTAAGAGGAAGGGCCTACTAAGACCCATGCCCACCCCTGATCGCCCATGGCAGAACATCAGTCTGGACTACATAACAGGATTGCCCCTGGTTCAGGGGTGTACATCTATCCTGGTGGTGGTTGATAATCTAACCAAGATGGGTCATTTTATCCCGTGTACCACTCTACCCACAGCCAGCCAAACTGCCCAGCTGGTGGCGTCTCAGGTCATACGCTTACACGGAGTCCCGCAGGTAATCGTGTCCGACAGGGGCCCACAGTTCATTGCCCGTTTTTGGAGAACTTGGTGTCAGGCCCTGGGGGTTGAAGCAGCTCTGTCCACCAGCTTTCACCCGCAGACGGATGGTCAGACGGAAAGGCTGAACCAGACCTTGAAAAAATACTTGCGGTGTTATTCACAGAAAGCGCAGGAATCGTGGGTGGATCTACTATGGATGGCCGAGTTGGCTTATAACAATGCCTGGCATAGCTCAACTGGAATGTCCCCTTTTAGAGCCACTTACGGTTACAACGCCCGCTTCTTGCCCATTGACATCCCCCCAGAAGGGGACAACCAACCCAGCTTGAGGGAACGCTTGCGTGCCTTGAGAAAGATGCATAGGGACGTGCACACACACTTGGAAAAAGCAAAAGAGACATACAAGCGTTGGGAGGACAAACACAGAACTCCAGGTCCTCAGTTTCAGGTAGGAGAGAAGGTGTGGCTGTCCACCAGAAACCTTCGGTTCAAGATGAGAAGCATCTTTCATCCAAGATTTATTGGCCCCTATCCAATAGTGCGACAGGTCAATCCCGTGGCTTACAAACTAAAGTTACCAAACACTCTACGGATCCATCCGGTGTTCCACGTTCAGTTATTGAAGAAGGCACTAACATCCCAAAGGAGAACACCACCGCCAGTGAAAGGCGAAGAAGGGCTGGAATACGAAGTGAGGTCCATCAGGGACTCCAAGATGCGCAGAGGAGTGCTATGGTACTTAGTGGCATGGAAGGGCTATTCGGAGGAGGAGGACTCTTGGGAACCTTGGTACAACGTGCACGCACCAAGGACAGCAGCTTCCTTTCATCGGAAATTCCCTTCCAAACCTAGGCCTAGAAGGCGCAGGGGAGGAGGACGTACTGTCAGGATCTAGTCGAGGCGCCTGCCTGGACTACAACCCCCACGCTTCCGTGGGTTTTAACTACAAATCCCAGAAGCCCCGGACGCCGGAAGGATAGAGCGTGGCGAGACCGGTAGGGAAATTGTTCGTGATTCAAGTGGACTTGGCGGGAGACGGAGACGCGGAGTTCAGTTCATACGTATCCGGAGGCTGCACGAGACGCGGCACCAGCAGGAGAGCGGATCCAGACTCCTGAGTGAGGGAGAGAGGATTCGTTTGTTTTTGGAGAGCCCCAGGTCGGGGTTTTTGGCGAGCGAGACGCTCGGGCAGGTACCAGGGATTAGGCTGGGGTGCCGGGGAGCGAAGTCCGGGACAGGGTCCTTTGTTCTCTCTGAGAGAAGGGGAACAGGTTGACGCCCGCATAACTCTACGACACCTGCAAGGGGCGGAGTGCGAGGGAGGGAATTCCTCCTCATTGCCGTCACGAAGGTATCGGAGAACGTTGGGCAGAATAAGGCATACAGCGCGGACGGCAGTAGTTCACTCCTACGCCCTCCCGTGTTGATAGACTTGGATGGACAAATATGAACGTGGATAAACGTGGGTGTATATGGAGTAATATATACCTCACATAGCTAGACGTTATTGATCCCTATTTTTCAGAAGAGCTTCTAGTGTGGTGTATTAACAGGAACTTACCTGGAGAGAACCCCGCTGGAGATGATTAATGTTGGGGCATTTCACTTTATGAGGAGGGTACGTGTCTGTCACCTCATACGTTGATACCTCTTAGGTGGACGAGGGGACCGTGTTCTCTAACCCTTGTTTTTGTGTTCTGTAGGGGAGGAAGGTGCCAGGAAGGAACGCTGCGGTATAGCCGCTCTAAAGGTACTGGCTCAGGTGAAGCTCTGGTCTTTAGTGAGATACATTGAGAGTAGAAAGTATTGTATTCACTAAACTGTGTGCTTTGTTTTTCAGCTTTCCTTCCCTGCTGCCCCTTCCTTTCCCTCCCTCGGTTTTTCCCCTTGTTAGGGGTTTTTTCCCTCACCGTATCCACCAAACACCCTGTACGTATTTGACCACCAGGGTGTTTGGCAGGTCCGGAGGTGGAGCTTATCACTGCGTATGGATCCTGCGGAGTGACCCCGTGACAAGTTTAATGAGCAAAATCGAAGGTAACTCCAAGGTATTGGATATCTCCGTGACTGCCGCATCTAAAGAATGCAATGGACTGCTGTGAAGACACAGTTCGTGACTGCACGGAGGGATGGAAATCATTGCATTGCTGTCTCCAGTTCGGCATGACTTGTCCTATTGTGGCTGGACGTGGGGGGCCAAGAAAGAGGATTATTGGAGAAACATCGGACTCGCATCTACATGCGCTCCAACAAAGCTTTTAATACAACATATTTCAGCACTCACTATAAGAAGTTAGGTGACCGTTGAGAGATACTTACTGAGCAAGTAGCCATGGTGCTTGCTGGGAAATGCAGTTCACCAATGTGGGCTGCACTAATGCTCCAATGAAAATCCGGCCCAGCTGACCTGCCACCAATGGGGAAAAAGCTAAATATTTGAAACTGCGTTAGCAGCCATAGCCCGGTGTGAAGGCATTTGATAAAGGCACTACTGCCAAAACGCGTCATGCTATTTCAATAAAGAATCTTTCTGAAGCCCCCGCTGTGTCCCTCCGATTGCTTCCTGATGGAGGGGTCGATTGTGGTGATATATATGTATACATATTCACTGAAAAAACCATAGGTTTCAGGCACGTTATAGTTAGAAAGTAGCATTTAAAAAAACCTTAGAAATTCACTGAAAAAAACATAGGTTTTAGGGAAAGTTATAGTTAGTTGGACATTGCACTTGTACAAAACCAGTGAAATTCCCCCGTTATAGTTAGTTCAGCTAACTATAACTCGTGCCCCCGCAATGCACTGCTGATGAAGTCACATATTACATCACTCATGACATGGTCAGTGACATCACTGATGACATCTCAAATGACATCACTGATGACATCATCCAGTGACTGTATGTTTCTGTAAAGTTTAAATATGTTTAATATATATAGGGAAAGGCAGTTTGAAGAATGAGTGGGTGTATAAGTGTTTGAATGGATGTTTTACTATGTGCGTGACTGACTCTATAAGTGAGTGGTTAAACATATGATACTGAATGCATGGGTTAGTGAGCAAACTGTGTGAATCTGTATCCATCTGTCTGTTGGTGTGTAAGTGACTGCATGGGTTTGTGAATAACAACATAAGTGGCTATATGAGTTATTGGTTGGTTGTCTGAGTATCTGTATGTGTGCCTGAGTGTTTGTGTGGGTGGGGTGTGTTACTCTGTGCATAGAGGTGTGAGTGGGTGATTCACTGGGTGCATAGTTTGAAGTGTCCATCTGTGATGGACTGTATGGGTGGGTGAGTGTGTGTATGGGTGTGTTAGTGAGTGAATGTATATCTCAGTGGTACATGTGTGAGTAACTACATATGTGAAAGGCAGTATATATGTGTGTTAGAGTATATAAATGGCTATACGTGAGAGTGTGTGATTGTGAGAGTGGCTGCATGGATGAGTGTTTGCTTGTAACAGTGATTGTATAAGAATGTAAGAATGTGCTAGTATTTGTATGACTAAGTGAGCTGGTGTGTGTATAACTGTGTAGGTGAGTAAATGGGAGTGTGAATAATTATTTGCATGACTGACTATGTGTGTGAGTACCTGAATGGATGAGTGGCGGTGTGTGAGTGTCTATATAGGTGTATGAGTGCAAATGATAGTTCTGTACTGAGTGACCATAAGTATGAGTGACTGTACGGGTGAGTGAGTGGATGTGTGTGTAGACCACAGAATCACTGAGTGGGTATGTAGTTATTGGTGTTGGAGTTTCTATGGTTTTGAGAATGGCAGTCTGTAATTTAGAATGGGTTAGGAATAAACAATGGGTGAGGCGTCGTAATTTGCACAGGTGTTTCGAATCCCAATTTAGCGGGGTATTTAAACTTGATGATCAAACTGCAATTCGCTACACTGACGCCACGCGATTATGCCGGCAAACAGAAACGGACAAGTAAGTCTATGGATTCACATAATGAAATTGTTTGAGATTAGTGGGGGGCTAATAGGACAGCAGGTAGACTGTCTAATCTAGCAGCCCCAATATATGTATGATATAAAATTGAGGACAAATGCCTATTTAGTAATGAGGGTTGTATTTGCACCGGATTTTGTAGGTACTAGATTGAACCTATTAATATAAAGAAGATACACTGTATAAGCTTATAGCCTTATTTTAAGCTGGTAGCCCCATTATGAGTATGCCTAAGTTATACTCATATAAAGACATGGGACTGAAACCCAAATCTATCTCGTTTTAGATAAATAATCAATCTATTTGAGGAAATGATATACAGGTTGCGTGTATGAGATAAGAAAAAACCTCTCTAACCGTTATGTGTTTTTACAAAAAAGAGACATATGTATACTAGTCTGTGATGTCCGTGGACAGGGGTAGGCACACATTAAATGTTGTTTATTTCAATAGATAGATACCTACTGATTGAGGGATGGCTGATATTGATTAACCTAACGAACTGGGAAAACAAAAGAAACTGAATCATCTAATCGCCATATCACTCCATCAGGTAGGGATAAGTGAATCTTACCCAAATTTTCAATGCAAAAAAAAGCGTAAATCCCCGTTTTTTAACATTAATCTTGGCTAATATGTCTCTCAAACCCTATATGTGTTTCGCACTACAAAAAATAATATGATTTCTTTGATAGATATCGTAAGAGTACACAAAAAATATATCGCAAAGAAAAGAATACTGCAATCTTAACGGTAGAGCACAGACCACAGAAAAACAAAGTCATTAATTAATGGTAAGCGATATGGAATTGATACTATTATATTATTAGTTAAAGGTTTTATGATGCTCCAGTATGACTAAAAATATTCATGTAAAGCATATACGGAAATGTAAATAAATGATATGTCCTAGGAATATAGTATAAAATTGTTCCTTTTTTTAACTTTGAATTCAGCAGAGTGATTATGATCCTATATAAGATGAACTAGAAATGGGTAAAAGGAAGGAATGAAATTTGAGGCCTTTTGCCTTATTTTCTCATGTTAAAAAAAAATTGTCGATTTACTGTTTTAATAGAAATAATTAAGAAACTTGAAACAACATGGTTTGCTTATTTTTATAAAACAAGTTGTAATGATTGTCTATATTGTATAAAGTGTATTATAAAAAGAAAATCTTTTGTAAATAATATATATTGATTTTATGAATATATATGTATTGTTTATAGCCCTGAAGAAGTCCGCGAGGATGAAACGTGTTGGCTATGGTCTGTTTTAACATGTTGAAAGAAAATTTCTGAATAAAGGATCAAAAAAAGGAAAAAAAAACAACTCTGCTGAAAGTCCATGTTTTTTTATGGAAGATAATCTGTCGACAATTACTTATGTCATAACAAATGTTTAATACTTGTTGCATTTTGGGTGCTGGACCATTGGATTGTGTTATGGTTATTTGAAGCGTGGAGCTTCAGGAGATTTAGAGGTTTTGGATCTCCGGTCACTAGCACCATACCTTTATATAATTCTATTAGGGATAGGTGCGGTTGTGCTTTGCCCCAAATCCTCTCTTTTTGCTTAAATAAAGTGTCTATATAGGTGTATGAGTGCAAATGATAGTCCTGTACTGAGTGACCATAAGTATGAGTGACTGTATGGGTGAGTGAGTGGATGTGTGTGTAGACCACAGAATCACTGAGTGGGTATGTAGTTATTGGTGTTGGAGTTTCTATGGTTTTGAGAATGGCAGTCTGTAATTTAGAGTGGGTGTTTCGAACGTTATATTAGGGTGTGAGAAGATGCATCAATTTATCACATGGATGATGTCGTCAGTGATGTCATTTGATATGTCATCAATGATGTCGTCAGTGATGTCACTGACCATGTCATGAATGATGTAATATGTGATGTCATAAGCAGTGCATTGAGAGGGCGCGAGTTATAGTTAGCTCAGCTAACTATAACGGACGAATTTCTCTGGTTTTGTACGAGTGCAATGTCCAACTAACTATAACTTTCCCTAAACACTATGGTTTTTTTCAGTGAATTTCTAAGGTTTTTTAAATGCTAATTTCTAACTATAATGTCCCTGAAACCTATGTTTTTTTCAGTGAATTCCTATGGTTTTTTAAATGCTAATTTCTAACTATAACTAACCCTGGGGGTAGTTTGCATAGTAGCGCTACGCGTAGCTACGCGAAGTGCACTTCGCACTAAGTGAGATACGCGTAGCACTACGCGAACTGCGTAGTGCACTCTTCGTGATAATTGCACAGTGCCGGATGCTTGTCCAAACTGTGCAATCATTGAAAACGGCATCTTGCACAGTGCGAGCTGTCGTTTTCTGCCGCTCAAGTAGATTTTTACTTGAGCGGCAGCTTTCTCAACGCGGACTGGTAGTTTCTTATTGCAAGTGGTCACGAGCATACGTGACCACTCTCAAAGAGAAACCTGACCTTCCCGCTGCTGATAATACAAGTGGTGGACCCAATACCTCTTCTGGTGCAAGAACAACTTCTATCATCAACGTCCATCCACTTTTGTGTCGTGTGAAACAGTGCTGCTTTAAGTGTGAACAACCATTGTGTGTAGGGGAGCAGTCAGTTCATGCAATCCTCTATGCAATTGAGAACCACAAGTCTTAGATATTTTTTTCTTTATGCAATGAGATTTAATTGCATAATTTTTTCATTGTTTTCCTAGTTGGTTCTGTTTAAAAAAAAATTGTAACAAAAAAAAGCACCAAGAAAATGTAAAAAAGAGTTTTAAAAATACAAAAAAACATATAAAACAAAAAAGAAGAAAAAAAAATTCTTTTCAGAACTACCTCTTTGGTTTAAAAAAGAAAAAATAGTAACTGTGGTATGAATTGTAGTAAGTGAAATATATGGAGATGTGTATGCTTAGTGCATATATGATTGAAACAGTGTATGGGTAATGCCTGGGTGATTGTAAGAGTGCAAAACAAATCTCTGGTTGATTGTATTAATGCAGAGATAATGTTTGGGTGATTTTATGACTGCATATCTAATGCCTGAGTGATTGCATTAGTGCGAGGGTAGTGCGTGAGTAATTGAAAGAATGCATGTGTAATGGCTGACTTATTGTATAACTGCAATGGTAGTGTCTGACTGATTGGAATAGTGCATGGGTACTGCACGAGTGAATGGAGCAGTGCATCAGTATTGCTTGGATTATTGCAAGAGTACATGGGTAGTGCTAGGGTGATTGCAAATGTGCATGATTAGTGTCTGGATGATTGGAGGAGTGCACACATTCAGCAAGATAATTTAATAGGTACTTGGGTATTGGCGGAGTGATTGGGTAAGTACATAATACTGGCTGGGTGATTGGAGGAGTGCATGGGAGTGACAAGGTGTTTGCTGGAGTGCATGGGTACTACCTGGGTAATTGAAGGTGTGAATGAGCAGTGTATAGGCAGTTAGAGGATTGTATGGGTAGTGCACAGGTGATTGTGGCAGTGCATGGTTACTGCCTGGGTCATTGCATGAGTACATGGGTACTGGCTTGATGATTGCAGTCATGCAAGGAGAGTGCATGGTGAATTTATAAGTGCTTGGGTATTGGCACAGTGATTGGATACGTACATGGTACTGACTGGGCAATTGGTGGATTGCATGGGGAGTGTCAGGGAGATTGCTGGACTGCATGGGTACTACCTGGGTAATTGAAGGTCTGAATGAGTAGTGTCTAGGCAGTTAGAGGATTGTATGGGTACTGCACAGGTGATTGTAGCAGTGCATGTTTACTGTCTGGGTCATTGCAGGAGTTCATGGGTACTGACTGGATGATTAGAGTACTGCAAGGAGAGTGGATGGTGAATTTATAAGTGCTTGGGTATTGACGCAGTGATTGTATAAGTACATGTGCATGGGTACTACCTGGGTAATTAAAGGTGTGAATGAGCAGTGTCTAGGCGGTTAGAGGATTGTGTGGGTAGTGCACAGGTGATTGTAGCAGTGCATGGTTACTGCCTGGGTCATTGCATGAGTACATGAGTACTGACTGGATGATTAGAATACTACAAGGAGAGTGCATGGTGAATTTATAAGTGCTTGGGTATTGGCACAGTGATTGGATAAGTGCATGGTACTGACTGGGTAATTGTTGGAGTGCTTGGGGAGTGTCAGGGGGATTGCTGGACTGCATGGGTACTACCTCGGTAATTGAAGGTGTGAATGAGCAGTGTCTAGGCGGTTAGAGGATTGTATGGGTGGTGCACAGGAGATTGTAGTAGTGCATGGTTACTGCCTGGGTCACTGCATGAGTACATGGGTACTGACTAGATGATTACAATTATGCAAGGAGAGTGCATGGTGAATTTATAAGTGCTTGGGTATTGGCGCAGTGATTGGATAGGTACATGGTACGGACTGGGTAATTGGTGGAGTGCATGGGGAGTGTCAGGGAGATTGCTGGACTGCATGGGTACTACCTGGGCAATTGAAGGTCTGAATGAGTAGTGTCTAGGCAGTTAGATGATTCTATGGGTACTGCACAGGTGATTGTAGCAGTGCATGGATACTATCTGGGTCATTGCATGAGTACATGGGTACTGACTGGATGATTAGAGTACTGCAAGGAGAGTGGATGGTACATTTATAGGTGCTTGGTTACTGGCACAGTAATTGGATAAGTGCATGGTACTGGCTGGGTGATTGGAGGAGTGCATGGGTTGTGACAGGGTGATTGCTGGAGTGCATGGGTATTACCTGGGTAATTGAAGGTATGAATGAGCAGTGTCTCGGCGGTTAGAGAATTGTATGGGTAGTGCACATGTGATTGTAGCAGTGTATGGTTAGTGCCTTGGTCATTGCATGAGTACATGGGTACTGACTGGCTGATTAGAGTACAGCAGGGAGAGTGCATGGTGAATTTATAAGTGCTTGGGTACTGGCTGGGTGATTAGAGGAGTGCATGGGTAGTGACAGGGTGATTGGAGCAGTGCATGGGTACTACCTGGGTAGTTGAAGGTGTGATTGAGTAGTGTCTAGGGTATTAGAATTTTGCATGGGTAGTGCACAGGTGATTGTAGCAGTGCATGGGTAGACCAGGGTGATTGGAGCAGTGCATGGGTACTATCTGAGTAATTGAAGGTGTGAATGAGTAGTGTCTAGGTGATTAGAATTTTGCATGGGTAGTGCACAGGTGGTTGTAGCAGTGCATGGGTAGTGCTTGAGTGACTCAATCTTACCTTAAGAAGTAGATATGAAAGTCATTGAAACCCTTTTTTCAGTTGTTTTATTATAATCTAAATTTAAAATATTTTCAAACTTTATAATTAATGTCTGTAAAAGAGAAGAAAAAATACTGTTATTACATATAATATTTTAGCTTTAAAAACACAACATAATTTTACACTTACATAACATATTCAGTTTGCCGTTTTTGCTGTTTTCAGATTGTATTGAATTTCACCATACACAGTGATTTCATTGTTGATCATCATGTAACAATGGGAAAAAAAATACAATCAATAGGACTGTTAAAAAAAAAACAGATCTGTGTTCAAAATATTTACAATAAACTTAACTATCTGTTTACATTTTCAAAAATACACACCCTCAATAACATTGCATATAACACAAAGATCAAATATATGAACTGTTCCTTTAAAAAAAAAAAATCTAAATGCAATATCAAAGAGCAGAAACGATAATTGAAACAGTAACTCTTGACATCTTCCCTATAGGCCGAATGATGTTTCTAAAATCGTTAGTATTGAAAATATCCAAAATAAACTCATTAATTCATGTTGACATCTTCCCAATAGGCCGAATGATGTTTTCAGAACTTTGGCATGAAAAATATAAGGTATGAATTTATTTGGTAATTCATAAGGCAACTGACATTTGAAATCCAAATGGGCATCATTACAATGTGTCCATCCTTTAATGCACTTTAAATACACAGTATAGTGTCCAGATGTTGTAGAAGGTCCATCGTGGAAAATAATTGCCACTGCTTTGAAAGTTCTTCCTAATATTTACAGTTGACTTGCCACAAAATCTTTAATTTTGGTTTCCAATTTTCTTCCATCCGCTTTACAACGTTGTATCATTAAAATAATATATTGTCCAAATCTTTCTATAAATAATGTTGATAACATTTCAGATTTGCAGTGACTACATTCCATATTTTGATTAGCTGATTTTACTAATTTGTTAAAAGACACTGTTTTGCAATCTGGTATTGTCAAATATACAAATCTTTCAGTGTCAATTTCAGTGGTTGAAGAAAATGAACAATCTTCACATTTATGATCCCATCTGTAATGAAGTCCAAACAGATTTTCAATTTGTATTCCTTCATCTTCCAATACTGCAAGCACAAATATAAGAAATTCTTGAGCATCTTGCTATATATTAAGTGCAAATTGTGATGAACCAGAACATATATCCAGAAGATGCCGAATGCCAGAAGCACTTTGGATTTTAGTTTTATCAGTTGTCAAGTTTTCATAAGTAGAATGTAACAAAGAACAAAACCTTTTTTCTCGATTCTCCATAATTTGTTGTTGAAGATTTTCTAGAAAAAATATGACGTTCACAACTACTTTAGCATAGTAGTTGATACCTGAACTATTTTCTAACTGATATCCTACAATATCTTAAACAGTGTCCTTTTTCTTTTTGTTTGGAACCTCAACATTCTCTTGATTTATTTTCTTCTTTCCAATCTCACTACAGAGTTTCTAATATGTTCTTTTTCAACATACTACACACTTTTCATATACAGGATATTCACCGAAGTTGGGAGCATGCAGTCTTCTTAACCGATTATACTCTCTTACACAATTTGCATCTGCACAAATTTTTCTCTCATCAAAATCAATCAAATACAATCCAGATAAAGTTCTTATTTTTTTGTCCTCATCTCACCATTAAGCGTCTGCAATTCACAAAAGAAGGCGTCCTTCCAATCTTTGCACCCCACGGCTTCTGCATTCGCTTTAGGCCACACCAGGCCAGCCCCATTGTTCATAGCTTGGTGTAATCATAGGACCGGGGGAGACTATACCAGTCTCAACTCTCTTCCCCAGGATAGAAGAGCCTGCCAGATGTTCGTGCCATACTCACTTATACCCCCTTGATCCAAACGTGCCATAGGAAACACAGCTTTTAGCCAATCCTCACACTGAAGGGGCCACGGATCTTTCCAGTTCTTACAAATTTCCCTTCGGGCAATAAGGCCCAAATTTAACAACAGACCTCTATGTAGCCGCTGTAGGACCTTGCTAGACACACCGCTATCCTCAAATATAACTACAGTGGTATTAACCTTGAGATTACCTTTAATGATACCACATAGAACGTCCTCCACACCCCTCCAGAACGCTCTAAATTCAAGACAATCATAAAAATTAGGAATATCATTGGCTTTGGGGAGGTTGCATCTTGGACATTTGGGGGAGGATAGTGGGGCAAACTTAGCTATCTTCGCCGGTGTATAATAAGGCCTATTAACAACAAAAAAGTGGTTTTTTAAACTGTCCGGCTTGACATTCTTACAGAGAATTTTCAATGACGAATCATACAGATCTTCAATGTCGGAGTCAAGGGGGGACTGATTCCAGACTACATGCTCTGGGGGATGTTCCACATCTTCAGCCTCCAGGAACTTCTCATACCATATCAAAACTTCCTTTCTCATAGGATGTGTCTCTTGCAGAATATGTTCTGTTTCCCATTCTGCTCGAATGGACCCCTTTTTTGAACTCTCTGCTCATTCTACCCTCCCAATTGTTGATATTCCAACACATCACCTCGGTTTTGGAGGTGTTAGCTGGATACCCTGAATATGAACCACATTCTTCCAATAGGGCTTCGACCCTTGGTATTACCGCCCCTGGGTCGTTAGTATACAGCAACAAGTCATCGGCATAGAGAGCCAACTTGCTACTATAATGATGGGACCTAAAAGGAGATATCTGCTCATCTATTCTTATTGCTTGAGCCAGGGGCTCTATACATAAATCAAACAGCAGGGTAGAGGTGGGACAACCCTGTCTTGTTCCTCTTTGGATGTTAAAACTGGATGTTAACATGCCATTTAACAGGATTTTAGCTGAAGTCCCTTGGTAGCAATTTATCAGGGTCTGAATACAAATATGCCCAAAGCCCATCATCCTGAGTACCTCCTAAAGATATACCCAACAGACTCTCTCGAATGCCTTGGCCGCGTCAAGTGCCACAACGGCCAAGGGTCTATATTCCCAATAAGTTGATGCGTCTGTTCCTGGATATATCTCCCTGGTATAAAATCTTTTTGGTCCGCGTTGATCAACTGTGGGGCTATCCTTACCAACCTCCCTGCAAGAACACTCATAAAGATCTTATAGTCAGCATTCAGCAGGGAGATTGGTCTATAGGAATTCACTTTAAGGGGGTCCTTCCCAGGTTTCAGGATGAGCACAATAGTTGCCTCTTTCCTGGACCTGGGAGCCTGACCTTCCAAGCTGTACACAGAGTTAAATAATATATCCAGCATCGGCACCAATTCATCCTGGAGGAGTTTATAATCCTCGCTGGGAAGCGCTTTCGTGCCCGCTGCTTTATTCTTCTTGCGTTTGCTTATTTGTACTCTGATCTCGATCTCAGTAATCTTTCACGACTATCAGCTGTTAATTCTGGTAGGGATTTACCCCTCAACCAATCCAGATAAAGTTCTGACTCCGGACAATGCAACATATGCAAAACCCTCTTTAAACACGGTACTTCCAATGTTTACCAAAGCACTGTCTACACTTAAACCTTGAGATTTATGAATGGTCTCTGCATATGCCAAAGAAAGAGGAAACTGTTTTCTACGAATATACAAGTCTTTAACAAGCAAATAACAAACAGCACAACGTCCAATCTGTTTTACCTCTTCAATCTGATCAAATTTAATCTTCGAAAATTCAATTCCATCTCTATTTGTATAATTAACAAAATTAACAAATTTTTCCATTGCTCCATTTAGTAAACCTTTTTCCTCATCCAAATTATGCCATAAAATTACCCGACAGTTTTCACATATATATATAAATTATTTTCTAAACCAGCAGTCTTAGATATAGATTTTTCCTAAGAATCCAATTTTGGTTTTTTTCAGACAACATAATAGTAATTCCTCAATGTTCTATTTTATCAATGGCTTCCATTTTTATTATTTGTTGTTTTTCCAGCTTTAATAGTTCTTCATTGAATGTAGAACACTCTCGCAGTGTTGGTATTTGACAGATTATAGATTTCTTTTCTCCAATTTTTTGTATATTATTTCCAGAGCAACATTTTCATTTGGAAACAAGTTTGTAAGTAGCCGACTTTGCAAAGCTTCTTTACCATGTTCTGTCAATACACCAATTCTTATATCTTAGAGAATGCTTCCATAATCTGCATCACTTGCCTGTCACATATTTTTAATAATTTCTTTGTATTCAAAATATGACCAAATGTTGACATTTCCAATACTTCCCAAAGATTTCCTGGTGTCTTCATGCACAAGTGTTTTAAAAACTGGTTGCCCTTTTACAGGAGTAAGTTGCAGTAGATCGTCAAAAACAATCACAGGTTTTCCTCCAAATAACACATCATAATCTGTTTTGAAAATGTGCTGTATTTGTAAATGTACTAAGGCAAGCATTAAGTTTGAGACCATGCTCACCTCAACAATTATCAGAAGTTTTATTTTCTATAGTGCTCTCAAAACTTCAAAACAAGCTTCTCCAGAAAGCTTGTGATATTCCAACTTGTTTTCATGTTCAACTGGTAGCATTAGTAAACGATGTACTATAATCCCTTTAATGTTGTGTGCTGCTAACCCAGTTGGAGTGGTTACAACACAAAATAAATGTGATTCAGAGGCTTTCTGTAAATAACTGGTCAAAACTTTAATTAAGAAACTTTTTCCTGTACCAGCTTGACCACTGATATACATTTGAATAGTTTTAAATGATGTGCAGGTTCCATTCTTTATTTTCATGAAGTAAACCATGATCGATCTGGTGTGTAACTTGCTGATATGGAAGTGTTGGCAGCCATCTTGTGCATCGGTAGAACCGAGGCACAAGAAAGCACAAAAACAAAGATGCAAAACGCGACAAGGGGGCAGGGTAGAAACTCCCTGACCCCCTAGGCCTGCTCAGGGGGCCCCACAAGGACCCTAAAGGCCCCCCCAATTTTTTTTTTTTTTTTTTTTAAATCGCGGGGACCGCCACCCCCCAGGGCTTAACTGAATGTATGCGGGGGGCTCATGGCCCCGCCGCAGCCCCGGGGACAGCCACCCCCGGGGCTTGTTTAAAAAAAAAAAATACCAGTGTGGGGGGGCTCGAACCCCCCCACACGCCCTGGGGACCGCCACCTCCTCGGGGCACTAAATATTTAAATAGGGGGTCCGTTACGGACCCCCAAGTCCCGGGGACCACCACCCCCCGGGGCTTAAAATTAAGTGGGAAGGGGGCCGCGCGGTCCCCCTCCTGGAGTCTTGTTGTGGCCCTGGGGACCGCCAACCCCCAGGGCCGGCTCCTGCAGTGTCCCCGGGTGCCCACCCCCGGGACACTGCTGTTTGCTATGGCAGGGTGGGAGCCTCACGGCTCCCATTCTGCCATAGCAAACTGTTTTGGTATTTGGAAGAGAGAGAAGGAAACCTGCTCTCTCTTCCAAATACCAAAGACGATTGCTTTTCCACACGGGCAGCAGCATGTTAGCTGCTCCCCATGTGGAAAAGCAATGCCGGCTCCCGCAGGATGCGGGGAGCCGGCGGGGCTGTGGGGGGATTGGGGACCCCCCCACGGTCCCCAACAGAGGCCAGGCCCCAGGGGATGGGGTCCCCGGGACCAGTAGTGGCCCAGGAGGGGGGCCACGCGGCCCCCCTCCCCAAAATAAATAAATAAACAACAACAAAAAACGGCCCCGAGGATGGGGTCCCCGGGGCCAAAATGGGCCACAGGAGGGGGGCTACGCAGCCCCCTCCATAAAAAAAATAAAAAGGGCCATGCCCCGGGGGATGGGGTCCCCGGGGAAAATTATGGCCTCAGGAGGGGGGCCACGCGGCCCCCTTCCCGATTTTTAAAAAAATAAAATCAAAAAAATAAATTGGGGGCAGGCCCTGGGGGATGGGGTCCCTTCTTAAAAAGGAGAAAGAAAAAAAAACGAGATCGGGAGGAGGCCACGCACCCTCCTTTCATCACTCTACAAACGCGCCCCCTGGCGCGTTTTCAGGGGGGGAACGAATTCCCCTTCAATACTGGGGGTCCCTGGGGGCCAACTAGCCCACCAGGAACCTCCAGTATGCGCCAGGGGGCTGCGTTGCAGAGAGTTGTAATGAGGCCACGCCCCTTTTTACACCTCTCTGCAACGCAGCTCCCTGGCGCTTACTGGAGGTACCTGGTGGGCTAGTTGGTCACCAGGGGACCTCAGGATTCAAGGGGACTTAATCTCCCAACTTAAAATGCGCCACGGGGCGCGTTTGCACAGTGGTGAAGGTAGGGAGCGGGGCCTGAGGTGATACTGTGCAAACACGCCCTGTGGCGTGTTTTAAGTTGGGCAATTCATTCCTCTTCAATCCAGAGGTCCCCTAGGGGACAATTAGCCCATCAGGTACCTCCACTAAGCGCCACGTAGCTGTGTTGCAGAGTGTTGTAAAAAGGGGTGTGGCCTCTGAACACATCTCTGCAACACAGCTCCCTGGCACATACTGGAGGTACCTGGTGGGTTAGTTGGCTGCCAGGGGACCTAAGGATTCAAGGGGACTTAATCCCCCAACTTAAAACACCCCACGGGGCGTGTTTGTACAGTGGTGAAGGTAGGGGGCGGGGCCTGAGGTGAGATCTGTGCAAACACGCACTGTGGCGCGTTTTAAGTTGGGGAATTAATTCCTCTTCAATCCTGAGGGTCCCTGGGGACCAACTAGCCCACCAGGTACCTCCAGTAAGTGCCACGGAGCTGTGTTGCAGAGTGTTGTAAAAAGGGGCGTGGCCTCTGAATACCTCTCTGCAATGCAGCTCCCTGGCGCATACTGGAGGTACCTGGTGGGCTAGTTGGCCCCCAGGGGACCACAGGATTGAAGAGGAATTAATTCCCCAACTTAAAACGCGCCACAGGGCGTGTTTGCACAGGTCACCTCAGGCTCCTCCCCCTTCCTTCACCATTGTATAAATATTCCTCTAAAATCAGCCGAACTACGAATTCCGATTTACTCACCTGTTATCAGGAGAGATCCCAGTGCTGCATCTTTTAGCCCAGCACTGACCCTGAAAAGTAATTCTAAGCATATTTACCAGTAACTTGTATTTCCTTCCATAGGAATCCATTGTGTGGTTTTCACCAGAACATTTTCAGTGTCCATTTTTGAAACGTACAAATATTCCTCTAAAATCAGCCGAACTACGAATACCGATTTATTCACCTGTTATCAGGAGAGAACCCAGGGCTGCATCTTTTAGCCCAGCACTGACCCTGAAAAGTAATTTTAAGCATATTTACCAGTAACTTGTATTTCCTTCCATAGGAATCCATTGTGTGGTTTTCACCAGAAAATTTTCAAAGTGTCCATTTATGAAACGTACAAATATTCGTCTAAAATCAGCCGAACTACGACTTCCGATTTACACAGTCACTGGATGACGTAATCAGTGATGTAATATGTGACGTCATCAGCAGTGCATTGCAGGGGCGCGAGTTATAGTTAGCTGAACTAACTATAACAGGGGAATTTCTAGGGTTTTGTACGAGGGAAATGTCCAGCTAACTATAACACCCCTGAAACCTATGGTTTTTTCAGTGAATATATATATATAGATATATTCACTGAAACCTGAGAAAGTCGGCCGTTATAGATAGCTGAGCTAACTATAACTCGCGCCCCCACAATACACTGCTCATGACGTCACATATTACATCATTCATGACATGGTCAGTAACATGAGTGATGACATCACTGATGACATCTCAAATGACATCACTGATGACATCACTGATGACATCATCCAGTGACTGTGTGTTTCTGTAAAGTTTAAATATGTTTTATATAAATATACTAGCCCCTGATGCACTGATGTGACCCGGCCAAAAAGACTCCGGAGTTTTATGGGCAAAATCGAAGGTAACTCCAAGGTATTGGATATCTCCGTGACCGCCACATCATGCAATGAACTGCTGTGAAGACACAATTAGTGACTGCACGGAGGGATGGAAATCATTGCATTACTGTCTCTGGTTCAGCAGTACTTGGGCTTTTGTGGCTGGACGTAGGGGGCCAAGAAAGAGGATTATTGGAGAAACATCGGACTCGCATCTACATGCGCTCCAACAAAGCTTTTAATACAGCATATTTCAGCACTCACTATGAGAAGTTTGGTGACCGTTGAGAGATACTTACTGAGCAAGCCGCCATGGTGCTTGCTGGGAGATGCAGTTTACCGATGTGGGCTGCACCAATGCTCCAATGAAACTCCGGCCCAGCTGACCTGCCACCAATAGGGAAAAAGCTAAACATTTAAAACTGCGTTGGCAGCCATAGCCCGGTGTGAAGGCATTTGATAAAGGCACTACTGCCGAAACGCGTCATGCCATTTCAATAAAGAATCTTTCTGAAGCCCCCGCTGTGTCCCTCCGATTGCTTCCTGATGGAGGGGTCGATTGTCGTGATGTTTTGCGTACTAGCCCGTGGTGCGCTGAGGTGACCTAGCCAAAAAGTGTCCGGAGTTTAATGAGCAAAATCGAAGGTAACTCCAAGGTATTGGATATCTCCGTGACCGCCGCATCTAAAGAATGCAATGGACTGCTGTGAAGACACAGTTCGTGACTGCACGGAGGGATGGAAATCATTGCATTGCTGTCTCCAGTTCAGCATGACTTGGGCTATTGTGGCTGGACGTGGGGGGCCAAGAAAGAGGATTATTGGAGAAACATCGGACTCGCATCTACATGCGCTCCAACAAAGCTTTTAATACAACATATTTCAGCACTCACTATAAGAAGTTAGGTGACCGTTGAGAGATACTTACTGAGCAAGTAGCCATGGTGCTTGCTGGGAAATGCAGTTCACCGATGTGGGCTGCACTAATGCTCCAATGAAAATCCGGCCCAGCTGACCTGCCACCAATGGGGAAAAAGCTAAACATTTAAAACTGCGTTGGCAGCCATAGCCCGGTGTGAAGGCATTTGATAAAGGCACTACTGCCAAAACGCGTCATGCTATTTCAATAAAGAATCTTTCTGAAGCCCCCGCTGTGTCCCTCCGATTGCTTCCTGATGGAGGGGTCGATTGTGGTGATATATATATATATATACATATTCACTGAAAAAACCATAGGTTTCAGGCACGTTATAGTTAGAAAGTAGCATTTAAAAAAACCTTAGAAATTCACTGAAAAAACCATAGGTTTTAGGGAAAGTTATAGTTAGTTGGACATTGCACTTGTACAAAACCAGTGAAATTCCCCCGTTATAGTTAGTTCAGCTAACTATAACTCGTGCCCCCGCAATGCACTGCTGATGAAGTCACATATTACATCACTCATGACATGGTCAGTGACATCACTGATGACATCTCAAATGACATCACTGATGACATCATCCAGTGACTGTATGTTTCTGTAAAGTTTAAATATGTTTAATATATATAGGGAAAGGCAGTTTGAAGAATGAGTGGGTGTATAAGTGTTTGAATGGATGTTTTACTATGTGCGTGACTGACTCTATAAGTGAGTGGTTAAACATATGATACTGAATGCATGGGTTAGTGAGCAAACTGTGTGAATCTGTATCCATCTGTCTGTTGGTGTGTAAGTGACTGCATGGGTTTGTGAATAACAACATAAGTGGCTATATGAGTTATTGGTTGGTTGTCTGAGTATCTGTATGTGTGCCTGAGTGTTTGTGTGGGTGGGGTGTGTTACTCTGTGCATAGAGGTGTGAGTGGGTGATTCACTGGGCATAGTTTGAAGTGTGCATCTGTGATGGACTGTATGGGTGGGTGAGTGTGTGTATGGGTGTGTTAGTGAGTGAATGTATATCTCAGTGGTACATGTGTGAGTAACTACATATGTGAAAGGCAGTATATATGTGTGTTAGAGTATATAAATGGCTATAAGTGAGAGTGTGTGATTGTGAGAGTGGCTGCATGGATGAGTGTTTGCTTGTAAAAGTGATTGTATAAGAATTTAAGAATGTGCTAGTATTTGTATGACTAAGTGAGCTGGTGTGTGTATAACTGTGTAGGTGAGTAAATGGGAGTGTGAATAATTATTTGCATGACTGACTATGTGTGTGAGTACCTGTATGGATGAGTGGCGGTGTGTGAGTGTCTATATAGGTGTATGAGTGCAAATGATAGTTCTGTACTGAGTGACCATAAGTATGAGTGACTGTACGGGTGAGTGAGTGGATGTGTGTGTAGACCACAGAATCACTGAGTGGGTATGTAGTTATTGGTGTTGGAGTTTCTATGGTTTTGAGAATGGCAGTCTGTAATTTAGAATGGGTGTTTCAAACGTTATATTAGGGTGTGAGAAGATGCATCAATTTATCACATGGATGATGTCGTCAGTGATGTCATTTGAGATGTCATCAATGATGTCATCAGTGATATCACTGACCATGTCATGAATGATGTAATATGTGATGTCATAAGCAGTGCATTGAGAGGGCGCGAGTTATAGTTAGCTCAGCTAACTATAACGGACGAATTTCTCTGGTTTTGTACGAGTGCAATGTCCAACTAACTATAACTTTCCCTAAACCCTATGGTTTTTTTCAGTGAATTTCTAAGGTTTTTTAAATGCTAATTTCTAACTATAATGTCCCTGAAACCTTTGTTTTTTTCAGTGAATTCCTATGGTTTTTAAAATGCTAATTTCTAACTATAACTAACCCTGGGGGTAGTTTGCGTAGTAGCGCTACGCGTAGCTATGCGAAGTGCACTTCGCACTAAGTGAGATACGCGTAGCACTACGCGAACTGCGTAGTGCACTCTTCGCGATGATTGCACAGTGCCGGATGCTTGTCCACACTGTGCAATCATTGAAAACGGCATCTTGCACAGTGCGAGCGGTCGTTTTCTGCCGCTCAAGTAGATTTTTACTTGAGCGGCAGCTTTCTCAACGCGGACTGGTAGTTTCTCATTGCAAGTGGTCACGAGCATACGGGATCACACTCAAAGAGAAACCTGACCTCCCCGCTGCTGATACTACAAGTGGTGGAGCCAATACCTCTTCTGGTGCAAGAACAACTTCTATCATCAACGTCCATCCACTTTTGTGTCGTGTGAAACAGTGCTGCTTAAAGTGTGAACAACCATTGTGTGTAGGGGAGCAGTCAGTTCATGCAATCCTCTATGCAATTGAGAACCACAAGTCTTAGATATTTTTTTCTTTATGCAATGAGATTTAATTGCATAATTTTTTCATTGTTTTCCTTGTTGGTTCTGTTTAAAAAAAAATAGTAACAAAAAAAAGCACCAAGAAAATGTAAAAAAGAGTTTTAAAAATACAAAAAAACATATAAAACAAAAAAGAAGAAAAAAATTGTTCTTTTCAGAACTACCTCTTTGGTTTAAAAAAGAAAAAATAGTAACTGTGGTATGAATTGTAGTAAGTGAAATATATGGAGATGTGTATGCTTAGTGCATATATGATTGAAACAGTGTATGGGTAATGCCAGGGTGATTGTAAGAGTGAAAAACAAATCTCTGGTTGATTGTATGAATGCAGAGATAATGTTTGGGTGATTTTATGACTGCATATCTAATGCCTGAGTGATTGCATTAGTGCAAGGGTAGTGCGTGAGTAATTGAAAGAATGCATGTGTAATGGCTGACTTATTGTATAACTGCAATGGTAGTGTCTGACTGATTGGAATAGTGCATGGGTACTGCATGAGTGAATGGAGCAGTGCATCAGTACTGCTTGGATTATTGCAAGAGTACATGGGTAGTGCTAGGGTGATTGCAAGTGTGCATGATTAGTGTCTGGATGATTGGAGGAGTGCACACATTCAGCAAGATGATTTAATAAGTACTTGGGTATTGGCGGAGTGATTGGGTAAGTACATAATACTGGCTGGGTGATTGGAGGAGTGCATGGGAGTGACAAGGTGATTGCTGGAGTGCATGGGTACTACCTGGGTAATTGAAGGTGTGAATGAGCAGTGTATAGGCAGTTAGAGGATTGTATGGGTAGTGCACAGGTGATTGTGGCAGTGCATGGTTACTGCCTGGGTCATTGCATGAGTACATGGGTACTGACTTGATGATTACAGTCATGCAAGGAGAGTGCATGGTGAATTTATAAGTGCTTGGGAACTGGCACAGTGATTGGATAAGTACATGGTACTGACTGGGCAATTGGTGGATTGCATGGGGGGTGTCAGGGAGATTGCTGGACTGCATGGGTACTACCTGGGTAATTGAAGGTCTGAATGAGTAGTGTCTAGGAAGTTAGAGGATTGTATGGGTACTGCACAGGTGATTGTAGCAGTGCATGTTTACTGTCTGGGTCATTGCAGGAGTTCATGGGTACTGACTGGATGATTAGAGTACTGCAAGGAGAGTGGATGGTGAATTTATAAGTGCTTGGGTATTGGCGTAGTGATTGTATAAGTACATGTGCATGGGTACTACCTGGGTAATTAAAGGTGTGAATGAGCAGTGTCTAGGCGGTTAGAGGATTGTGTGGGTAGTGCACAGGTGATTGTAGCAGTGCATGGTTACTGCCTGGGTCATTGCATGAGTACATGAGTACTGACTGGATGATTAGAATACTGCAAGGAGAGTGCATGGTGAATTTATAAGTGCTTGGGTATTGGCGCAGTGATTGGATAAGTGCATGGTACTGACTGGGTAATTGTTGGAGTGCTTGGGGAGTGTCAGGGGGATTCCTGGACTGCATGGGTACTACCTCGGTAATTGAAGGTGTGAATGAGCAGTGTCTAGGCGGTTAGAGGATTGTATGGGTGGTGTCCATTTAGTAAACCTTTTTCCTCATCCAAATTATGCCATAAAATTACCCGACAGTTTTCACATATATATATAAATTATTTTCTAAACCAGCAGTCTTAGATATAGATTTTTCCTAAGAATCCAATTTTGGTTTTTTTCAGACAACATAATAGTAATTCCTCAATGTTCTATTTTATCAATGGCTTCCATTTTTATTATTTGTTGTTTTTCCAGCTTTAATAGTTCTTCATTGAATGTAGAACACTCTCGCAGTGTTGGTATTTGACAGATTATAGATTTCTTTTCTCCAATTTTTTGTATATTATTTCCAGAGCAACATTTTCATTTGGAAACAAGTTTGTAAGTAGCCGACTTTGCAAAGCTTCTTTACCATGTTCTGTCAATACACCAATTCTTATATCTTAGAGAATGCTTCCATAATCTGCATCACTTGCCTGTCACATATTTTTAATAATTTCTTTGTATTCAAAATATGACCAAATGTTGACATTTCCAATACTTCCCAAAGATTTCCTGGTGTCTTCATGCACAAGTGTTTTAAAAACTGGTTGCCCTTTTACAGGAGTAAGTTGCAGTAGATCGTCAAAAACAATCACAGGTTTTCCTCCAAATAACACATCATAATCTGTTTTGAAAATGTGCTGTATTTGTAAATGTACTAAGGCAAGCATTAAGTTTGAGACCATGCTCACCTCAACAATTATCAGAAGTTTTATTTTCTATAGTGCTCTCAAAACTTCAAAACAAGCTTCTCCAGAAAGCTTGTGATATTCCAACTTGTTTTCATGTTCAACTGGTAGCATTAGTAAACGATGTACTATAATCCCTTTAATGTTGTGTGCTGCTAACCCAGTTGGAGTGGTTACAACACAAAATAAATGTGATTCAGAGGCTTTCTGTAAATAACTGGTCAAAACTTTAATTAAGAAACTTTTTCCTGTACCAGCTTGACCACTGATATACATTTGAATAGTTTTAAATGATGTGCAGGTTCCATTCTTTATTTTCATGAAGTAAACCATGATCGATCTGGTGTGTAACTTGCTGATATGGAAGTGTTGGCAGCCATCTTGTGCATCGGTAGAACCGAGGCACAAGAAAGCACAAAAACAAAGATGCAAAACGCGACAAGGGGGCAGGGTAGAAACTCCCTGACCCCCTAGGCCTGCTCAGGGGGCCCCACAAGGACCCTAAAGGCCCCCCCAATTTTTTTGTTTTTTTTTTTTAAATCGCGGGGACCGCCACCCCCCAGGGCTTAACTGAATGTATGCGGGGGGCTCATGGCCCCGCCGCAGCCCCGGGGACAGCCACCCCCGGGGCTTGTTTAAAAAAAAAAAATACCAGTGTGGGGGGGCTCGAACCCCCCACACGCCCTGGGGACCGCCACCTCCTCGGGGCACTAAATATTTAAATAGGGGGTCCGTTACGGACCCCCAAGCCCCGGGGACCACCACCCCCCGGGGCTTAAAATTAAGTGGGAAGGGGGCCGCGCGGTCCCCCTCCTGGAGTCTTGTTGTGGCCCTGGGGACCGCCAACCCCCAGGGCCGGCTCCTGCAGTGTCCCCGGGTGCCCACCCCCGGGACACTGCTGTTTGCTATGGCAGGGTGGGAGCCTCACGGCTCCCATTCTGCCATAGCAAACTGTTTTGGTATTTGGAAGAGAGAGAAGGAAACCTGCTCTCTCTTCCAAATACCAAAGACGATTGCTTTTCCACACGGGCAGCAGCATGTTAGCTGCTCCCCATGTGGAAAAGCAATGCCGGCTCCCGCAGGATGCGGGGAGCCGGCGGGGCTGTGGGGGGATTGGGGACCCCCCCACGGTCCCCAACAGAGGCCAGGCCCCAGGGGATGGGGTCCCCGGGACCAGTAGTGGCCCAGGAGGGGGGCCACGCGGCCCCCCTCCCCAAAATAAATAAATAAACAACAACAAAAAACGGCCCCGAGGATGGGGTCCCCGGGGCCAAAATGGGCCACAGGAGGGGGGCTACGCAGCCCCCTCCATAAAAAAAATAAAAAGGGCCATGCCCCGGGGGATGGGGTCCCCGGGGAAAATTATGGCCTCAGGAGGGGGGCCACGCGGCCCCCTTCCCGATTTTTAAAAAAATAAAATCAAAAAAATAAATTGGGGGCAGGCCCTGGGGGATGGGGTCCCTTCTTAAAAAGGAGAAAGAAAAAAAAACGAGATCGGGAGGAGGCCACGCACCCTCCTTTCATCACTCTACAAACGCGCCCCCTGGCGCGTTTTCAGGGGGGGAACGAATTCCCCTTCAATACTGGGGGTCCCTGGGGGCCAACTAGCCCACCAGGAACCTCCAGTATGCGCCAGGGGGCTGCGTTGCAGAGAGTTGTAATGAGGCCACGCCCCTTTTTACACCTCTCTGCAACGCAGCTCCCTGGCGCTTACTGGAGGTACCTGGTGGGCTAGTTGGTCACCAGGGGACCTCAGGATTCAAGGGGACTTAATCTCCCAACTTAAAATGCGCCACGGGGCGCGTTTGCACAGTGGTGAAGGTAGGGAGCGGGGCCTGAGGTGATACTGTGCAAACACGCCCTGTGGCGCGTTTTAAGTTGGGCAATTCATTCCTCTTCAATCCAGAGGTCCCCTAGGGGACAATTAGCCCATCAGGTACCTCCACTAAGCGCCACGTAGCTGTGTTGCAGAGTGTTGTAAAAAGGGGTGTGGCCTCTGAACACATCTCTGCAACACAGCTCCCTGGCACATACTGGAGGTACCTGGTGGGTTAGTTGGCTGCCAGGGGACCTAAGGATTCAAGGGGACTTAATCCCCCAACTTAAAACACCCCACGGGGCGTGTTTGTACAGTGGTGAAGGTAGGGGGCGGGGCCTGAGGTGAGATCTGTGCAAACACGCACTGTGGCGCGTTTTAAGTTGGGGAATTAATTCCTCTTCAATCCTGAGGGTCCCTGGGGACCAACTAGCCCACCAGGTACCTCCAGTAAGTGCCACGGAGCTGTGTTGCAGAGTGTTGTAAAAAGGGGCGTGGCCTCTGAATACCTCTCTGCAATGCAGCTCCCTGGCGCATACTGGAGGTACCTGGTGGGCTAGTTGGCCCCCAGGGGACCACAGGATTGAAGAGGAATTAATTCCCCAACTTAAAACGCGCCACAGGGCGTGTTTGCACAGGTCACCTCAGGCCCCTCCCCCTTCCTTCACCATTGTATAAATATTCCTCTAAAATCAGCCGAACTACGAATTCCGATTTACTCACCTGTTATCAGGAGAGATCCCAGTGCTGCATCTTTTAGCCCAGCACTGACCCTGAAAAGTAATTCTAAGCATATTTACCAGTAACTTGTATTTCCTTCCATAGGAATCCATTGTGTGGTTTTCACCAGAACATTTTCAGTGTCCATTTTTGAAACGTACAAATATTCCTCTAAAATCAGCCGAACTACGAATACCGATTTATTCACCTGTTATCAGGAGAGAACCCAGGGCTGCATCTTTTAGCCCAGCACTGACCCTGAAAAGTAATTTTAAGCATATTTACCAGTAACTTGTATTTCCTTCCATAGGAATCCATTGTGTGGTTTTCACCAGAAAATTTTCAAAGTGTCCATTTATGAAACGTACAAATATTCGTCTAAAATCAGCCGAACTACGACTTCCGATTTACACAGTCACTGGATGACGTAATCAGTGATGTAATATGTGACGTCATCAGCAGTGCATTGCGGGGGCGCGAGTTATAGTTAGCTGAACTAACTATAACAGGGGAATTTCTAGGGTTTTGTACGAGGGAAATGTCCAGCTAACTATAACACCCCTGAAACCTATGGTTTTTTCAGTGAATATATATATATAGATATATTCACTGAAACCTGAGAAAGTCGGCCGTTATAGATAGCTGAGCTAACTATAACTCGCGCCCCCACAATACACTGCTCATGACGTCACATATTACATCATTCATGACATGGTCAGTAACATGAGTGATGACATCACTGATGACATCTCAAATGACATCACTGATGACATCACTGATGACATCATCCAGTGACTGTGTGTTTCTGTAAAGTTTAAATATGTTTTATATAAATATACTAGCCCCTGATGCACTGATGTGACCCGGCCAAAAAGACTCCGGAGTTTTATGGGCAAAATCGAAGGTAACTCCAAGGTATTGGATATCTCCGTGACCGCCACATCATGCAATGAACTGCTGTGAAGACACAATTAGTGACTGCACGGAGGGATGGAAATCATTGCATTACTGTCTCTGGTTCAGCAGTACTTGGGCTTTTGTGGCTGGACGTAGGGGGCCAAGAAAGAGGATTATTGGAGAAACATCGGACTCGCATCTACATGCGCTCCAACAAAGCTTTTAATACAGCATATTTCAGCACTCACTATGAGAAGTTTGGTGACCGTTGAGAGATACTTACTGAGCAAGCCGCCATGGTGCTTGCTGGGAGATGCAGTTTACCGATGTGGGCTGCACCAATGCTCCAATGAAACTCCGGCCCAGCTGACCTGCCACCAATAGGGAAAAAGCTAAACATTTAAAACTGCGTTGGCAGCCATAGCCCGGTGTGAAGGCATTTGATAAAGGCACTACTGCCGAAACGCGTCATGCCATTTCAATAAAGAATCTTTCTGAAGCCCCCGCTGTGTCCCTCCGATTGCTTCCTGATGGAGGGGTCGATTGTCGTGATGTTTTGCGTACTAGCCCGTGGTGCGCTGAGGTGACCTAGCCAAAAAGTGTCCGGAGTTTAATGAGCAAAATCGAAGGTAACTCCAAGGTATTGGATATCTCCGTGACCGCCGCATCTAAAGAATGCAATGGACTGCTGTGAAGACACAGTTCGTGACTGCACGGAGGGATGGAAATCATTGCATTGCTGTCTCCAGTTCAGCATGACTTGGGCTATTGTGGCTGGACGTGGGGGGCCAAGAAAGAGGATTATTGGAGAAACATCGGACTCGCATCTACATGCGCTCCAACAAAGCTTTTAATACAACATATTTCAGCACTCACTATAAGAAGTTAGGTGACCGTTGAGAGATACTTACTGAGCAAGTAGCCATGGTGCTTGCTGGGAAATGCAGTTCACCGATGTGGGCTGCACTAATGCTCCAATGAAAATCCGGCCCAGCTGACCTGCCACCAATGGGGAAAAAGCTAAACATTTAAAACTGCGTTGGCAGCCATAGCCCGGTGTGAAGGCATTTGATAAAGGCACTACTGCCAAAACGCGTCATGCTATTTCAATAAAGAATCTTTCTGAAGCCCCCGCTGTGTCCCTCCGATTGCTTCCTGATGGAGGGGTCGATTGTGGTGATATATATATATATATACATATTCACTGAAAAAACCATAGGTTTCAGGCACGTTATAGTTAGAAAGTAGCATTTAAAAAAACCTTAGAAATTCACTGAAAAAACCATAGGTTTTAGGGAAAGTTATAGTTAGTTGGACATTGCACTTGTACAAAACCAGTGAAATTCCCCCGTTATAGTTAGTTCAGCTAACTATAACTCGTGCCCCCGCAATGCACTGCTGATGAAGTCACATATTACATCACTCATGACATGGTCAGTGACATCACTGATGACATCTCAAATGACATCACTGATGACATCATCCAGTGACTGTATGTTTCTGTAAAGTTTAAATATGTTTAATATATATAGGGAAAGGCAGTTTGAAGAATGAGTGGGTGTATAAGTGTTTGAATGGATGTTTTACTATGTGCGTGACTGACTCTATAAGTGAGTGGTTAAACATATGATACTGAATGCATGGGTTAGTGAGCAAACTGTGTGAATCTGTATCCATCTGTCTGTTGGTGTGTAAGTGACTGCATGGGTTTGTGAATAACAACATAAGTGGCTATATGAGTTATTGGTTGGTTGTCTGAGTATCTGTATGTGTGCCTGAGTGTTTGTGTGGGTGGGGTGTGTTACTCTGTGCATAGAGGTGTGAGTGGGTGATTCACTGGGCATAGTTTGAAGTGTGCATCTGTGATGGACTGTATGGGTGGGTGAGTGTGTGTATGGGTGTGTTAGTGAGTGAATGTATATCTCAGTGGTACATGTGTGAGTAACTACATATGTGAAAGGCAGTATATATGTGTGTTAGAGTATATAAATGGCTATAAGTGAGAGTGTGTGATTGTGAGAGTGGCTGCATGGATGAGTGTTTGCTTGTAAAAGTGATTGTATAAGAATTTAAGAATGTGCTAGTATTTGTATGACTAAGTGAGCTGGTGTGTGTATAACTGTGTAGGTGAGTAAATGGGAGTGTGAATAATTATTTGCATGACTGACTATGTGTGTGAGTACCTGTATGGATGAGTGGCGGTGTGTGAGTGTCTATATAGGTGTATGAGTGCAAATGATAGTTCTGTACTGAGTGACCATAAGTATGAGTGACTGTACGGGTGAGTGAGTGGATGTGTGTGTAGACCACAGAATCACTGAGTGGGTATGTAGTTATTGGTGTTGGAGTTTCTATGGTTTTGAGAATGGCAGTCTGTAATTTAGAATGGGTGTTTCAAACGTTATATTAGGGTGTGAGAAGATGCATCAATTTATCACATGGATGATGTCGTCAGTGATGTCATTTGAGATGTCATCAATGATGTCATCAGTGATATCACTGACCATGTCATGAATGATGTAATATGTGATGTCATAAGCAGTGCATTGAGAGGGCGCGAGTTATAGTTAGCTCAGCTAACTATAACGGACGAATTTCTCTGGTTTTGTACGAGTGCAATGTCCAACTAACTATAACTTTCCCTAAACCCTATGGTTTTTTTCAGTGAATTTCTAAGGTTTTTTAAATGCTAATTTCTAACTATAATGTCCCTGAAACCTTTGTTTTTTTCAGTGAATTCCTATGGTTTTTAAAATGCTAATTTCTAACTATAACTAACCCTGGGGGTAGTTTGCGTAGTAGCGCTACGCGTAGCTATGCGAAGTGCACTTCGCACTAAGTGAGATACGCGTAGCACTACGCGAACTGCGTAGTGCACTCTTCGCGATGATTGCACAGTGCCGGATGCTTGTCCACACTGTGCAATCATTGAAAACGGCATCTTGCACAGTGCGAGCGGTCGTTTTCTGCCGCTCAAGTAGATTTTTACTTGAGCGGCAGCTTTCTCAACGCGGACTGGTAGTTTCTCATTGCAAGTGGTCACGAGCATACGGGATCACACTCAAAGAGAAACCTGACCTCCCCGCTGCTGATACTACAAGTGGTGGAGCCAATACCTCTTCTGGTGCAAGAACAACTTCTATCATCAACGTCCATCCACTTTTGTGTCGTGTGAAACAGTGCTGCTTAAAGTGTGAACAACCATTGTGTGTAGGGGAGCAGTCAGTTCATGCAATCCTCTATGCAATTGAGAACCACAAGTCTTAGATATTTTTTTCTTTATGCAATGAGATTTAATTGCATAATTTTTTCATTGTTTTCCTTGTTGGTTCTGTTTAAAAAAAAATTGTAACAAAAAAAGCACCAAGAAAATGTAAAAAAGAGTTTTAAAAATACAAAAAAACATATAAAACAAAAAAGAAGAAAAAAATTGTTCTTTTCAGAACTACCTCTTTGGTTTAAAAAAGAAAAAATAGTAACTGTGGTATGAATTGTAGTAAGTGAAATATATGGAGATGTGTATGCTTAGTGCATATATGATTGAAACAGTGTATGGGTAATGCCAGGGTGATTGTAAGAGTGAAAAACAAATCTCTGGTTGATTGTATGAATGCAGAGATAATGTTTGGGTGATTTTATGACTGCATATCTAATGCCTGAGTGATTGCATTAGTGCAAGGGTAGTGCGTGAGTAATTGAAAGAATGCATGTGTAATGGCTGACTTATTGTATAACTGCAATGGTAGTGTCTGACTGATTGGAATAGTGCATGGGTACTGCATGAGTGAATGGAGCAGTGCATCAGTACTGCTTGGATTATTGCAAGAGTACATGGGTAGTGCTAGGGTGATTGCAAGTGTGCATGATTAGTGTCTGGATGATTGGAGGAGTGCACACATTCAGCAAGATGATTTAATAAGTACTTGGGTATTGGCGGAGTGATTGGGTAAGTACATAATACTGGCTGGGTGATTGGAGGAGTGCATGGGAGTGACAAGGTGATTGCTGGAGTGCATGGGTACTACCTGGGTAATTGAAGGTGTGAATGAGCAGTGTATAGGCAGTTAGAGGATTGTATGGGTAGTGCACAGGTGATTGTGGCAGTGCATGGTTACTGCCTGGGTCATTGCATGAGTACATGGGTACTGACTTGATGATTACAGTCATGCAAGGAGAGTGCATGGTGAATTTATAAGTGCTTGGGAACTGGCACAGTGATTGGATAAGTACATGGTACTGACTGGGCAATTGGTGGATTGCATGGGGGGTGTCAGGGAGATTGCTGGACTGCATGGGTACTACCTGGGTAATTGAAGGTCTGAATGAGTAGTGTCTAGGAAGTTAGAGGATTGTATGGGTACTGCACAGGTGATTGTAGCAGTGCATGTTTACTGTCTGGGTCATTGCAGGAGTTCATGGGTACTGACTGGATGATTAGAGTACTGCAAGGAGAGTGGATGGTGAATTTATAAGTGCTTGGGTATTGGCGTAGTGATTGTATAAGTACATGTGCATGGGTACTACCTGGGTAATTAAAGGTGTGAATGAGCAGTGTCTAGGCGGTTAGAGGATTGTGTGGGTAGTGCACAGGTGATTGTAGCAGTGCATGGTTACTGCCTGGGTCATTGCATGAGTACATGAGTACTGACTGGATGATTAGAATACTGCAAGGAGAGTGCATGGTGAATTTATAAGTGCTTGGGTATTGGCGCAGTGATTGGATAAGTGCATGGTACTGACTGGGTAATTGTTGGAGTGCTTGGGGAGTGTCAGGGGGATTCCTGGACTGCATGGGTACTACCTCGGTAATTGAAGGTGTGAATGAGCAGTGTCTAGGCGGTTAGAGGATTGTATGGGTGGTGCACAGGAGATTGTAGCAGTGCATGGTTACTGCCTGGGTCACTGCATGAGTACATGGGTACTGACTAGATGATTACAATTATGCAAGGAGAGTGCATGGTGAATTTATAAGTGCTTGTGTATTGGCGCAGTGATTGGATAGGTACATGGTACTGACTGGGTAATTGGTGGAGTGCATGGGGAGTGTCAGGGAGATTGCTGGACTGCATGGGTACTACCTGGGCAATTGAAGATCTGAATGAGTAGTGTCTAGGCAGTTAGATGATTCTATGGGTACTGCACAGGTGATTGTAGCAGTGCATGGATACTGTCTGGGTCATTGCATGAGTACATGGGTACTGACTGGATGATTAGAGCACTGCAAGGAGAGTGGATGGTACATTTATAGGTGCTTGGTTACTGGCAGAGTAATTGGATAAGTGCATGGTACTGGCTGGGTGATTGGAGGAGTGCATGGGTTGTGACAGGGTGATTGCTGGAGTGCATGGGTATTACCTGGGTAATTGAAGGTGTGAATGAGCAGTGTCTTGGCGGTTAGAGAATTGTATGGGTAGTGCACATGTGATTGTAGCAGTGTATGGTTAGTGCCTTGGTCATTGCATGAGTACATGGGTACTGACTGGCTGATTAGAGTACAGCAGGGAGAGTGCATTTGTGAATTTAAAAGTGCTTGGGAACTGGCTGGGTGATTAGAGGAGTGCATGGGTAGTGACAGGGTGATTGGAGCAGTGCATGGGTACTACCTGGGTAATTGAAGGTGTGATTGAGTAGTGTCTAGGGTGTTAGAATTTTGCATGGGTAGTGCACAGGTGATTGTAGCAGTGCATGGGTAGACCAGGGTGATTGGAGCAGTGCATGGGTACTATCTGAGTAATTGAAGGTGTGAATGAGTAGTGTCTAGGTGATTAGAATTTTGCATGGGTAGTGCACAGGTGGTTGTAGCAGTGCATGGGTAGTGCTTGAGTGACTCAATCTTACCTTAAGAAGTAGATATGAAAGTCATTGAAACCTTTTTTCAGTTGTTTTATTATAATCTAAATTTAAAATATTTTCAAACTTTATAATTAATGTCTGTAAAAGAGAAGAAAAAATACTGTTATTACATATAATATTTTAGCTTTAAAAACACAACATAATTTTACACTTACATAACATATTCAGTTTGCCGTTTTTGCTGTTTTCAGATTGTATTGAATTTCACCATACACAGTGATTTCAATGTTGATCATCATGTAACAGCGGGAAAAAAAATACAATCAATAGGACTGTTAAAAAAAACCCAGATCTGTGTTCAAAATATTTACAATAAACTTAACTATCTTTTTACATTTTCAAAATTAGACACCCTCAATAACATTGCATATAATACAAAGATCAAATATATGAACTGTTCCTTTAAAAAAAAAATCTAAATGCAATATCAAAGAGCAGAAACGATAATTGAAACAGTAATTCTTGACATCTTCCCTATAGGCCGAATGATGTTTCTAAAATCGTTAGTATTATAAATATCCAAAATAAACTCATTAATTCATGTTGACATCTTCCCAATAGGCCGAATGATGTTTTCAGAACTTTGGCATGAAAAATATAAGGTATGAATTTATTTGGTAATTCATAAGGCAACCGACATTTGAAATCCAAATGGGCATCATTACAATGTGTCCATCCTTTAATGCACTTTAGATACACAGTATAGTGTCCAGATGTTGTAGAAGGTCCATCGTGGAAAATAATTGCCACTGCTTTGAAAGTTCTTCCTAATATTTACAGTTGACTTGCCACAAAATCTTTAATTTTGGTTTCCAATTTTCTTCCATCCGCTTTACAACGTTGTATCATTAAAATAATATATTGTCCAAATCTTTCTATAAATAATGTTGATAACATTTCAGATTTGCAGTGACTACATTCCATTTTTTGATTAGCTGATTTTACTAATTTGTTAAAAGACACTGTTTTGCAATCTGGTATTGTCAAATATACAAATCTTTCAGTGTCAATTTCAGTGGTTGAAGAAAATGAACAATCTTCACATTTATGATCCCATCTGTAATGAAGTCCAAACAGATTTTCAATTTGTATTCCTTCATCTTCCAATACTGCAAGCACAAATATAAGAAATTCTTGAGCATCTTGCTATATATTAAGTGTAACTTGTGATGAACCAGAACATATATTCAGAAGATGCCGAATGCCAGAAGCACTTTGGATTTTAGTTTTATCGGTTGTCAAGTTTTCATAAGTAGAATGTAACAAAGAACAAAACCTTTTTTCTCGATTCTCCATAATTTGTTGTTGAAGATTTTCTAGAAAAAATATGACGTTCACATCTACTTTAGCATCGTAGTTGATACCTGAACTATTTTCTAACTGATATCCTACAATATCTTAAACAGTGTCCTTTTTCTTTTTGTCTGGAACCTCAACATTCTCTTGATTTATTTTCTTCTTTCCAATCTCACTACAGAGTTTCTAATATGTTCTTTTTCAACATACTACACACTTTTCATATACAGGATATTCACCGAAGTTGGGAGCATGCAGTCTTCTTAACCGATTATACTCTCTTACACAATTTGCATCTGCACACATTTTTCTCTCATCAAAATCAATCAAATACAATCCAGATAAAGTTCTTATTTTTTTGTCCTCATCTCACCATTAAGCGTCTGCAATTCACAAAAGAAGGCGTCCTTCCAATCTTTGCACCCCACGGCTTCTGCATTCGCTTTAGGCCACACCAGGCCAGCCCCATTGTTCGTAGCTTGGTGTAATCATAGGACCGGGGGAGACTATACCAGTCTCAACTCTCTTCCCCAGGATAGAAGAGCCTGCCAGATGTTTGTGCCGTACTCACTTACACCCCCTTGATCCAAACGTGCCATAAGAAACACAGCTTTTAGGCAATGCTCACACTGAGGGGGCCACGGATCTTTCCAGTTCTTACAAATTTCCCTTCGGGCAATAAGGCCCAAATTTAACAACAGACCTCTATGTAGCCGCTGTAGGACCTTGCTAGACACACCGCTATCCTCAAATATAACTACAGTGGTATTAACCTTGAGATTACCTTTAATGATACCACATAGAACGTCCTCCACACCCCTCCAGAACGCTCTAAGTTCAAGACAATCATAAAAATTAGGAATATCATTGGCTTTGGGGACATCGCATCTTGGACATTTGGGGGAGGATAGTGGGGCAAACTTAGCTATCTTCGCCGGTGTATACTAAAGCCTATTAACGACAAAAAAGTGGTTTTTTAAACTGTCCGGCTTGACATTCTTACAGAGAATTTTCAATGACGAATCATACAGATCTTCAATGTCGGAGTCAAGGGGGGACTGATTCCAGACTACATGCTCTGGGGGATGTTCCACATCTTCAGCCTCCAGGAACGTCTCATACCATATCAAACTTCCTTTCTCATAGGATGTGTCTCTTGCAGAATATGTTCTGTTTCCCATTCTCCTCGAATGGACCCCTTTTTTGAACTCTTTGCTCATTCTACCCTCCCAATTGTTGATATTCCAACACATCACCTCGGTTTTGGAGGTGTTACCTGGATAACCTGAATATGAACCCCATTCTTCCAATAGGGCTTCGACCCTTGGTATTACCGCCCCTGGGTCGTTAGTATACAGCAACAAGTCATCGGCATAGAAAGACAACGTGCTACTATAATGATGGGACCTAAAAGGAGATATCTGCTCATCTATTCTTATTGCTTGAGCCAGGGGCTCTATACATAAATCAAACAGCAGGGTAGAGGTGGGACAACCCTGTCTTTTTCCTCTTTGGATGTTAAAACTGGATGTTAACATGCCATTTAACAGGATTTTAGCTGAAGCCCCTTGGTAGCAATTTATCAGGGTCTGAATACAAATATTAAAAGAATGTTCATAGCACTGAAAATCTCCAATTAATTCCATTTCAGTACACCAAGGCTTGAAGAGTTGCAGAAGTGCTAAATAGTAAAATTTTATCTGGAGTATCGCAACTCAGTTTCCTGTGATTAATGAGATTTCCTTTACTATGTTTCACTAAACATCCATCAGAAGCAATCACTGCATATTTCTCTTCATTTATGCTCTCTGTAATATTTCTTTTAAAGCTGTAGTATTGTAGTACTTCATAGAGACATATGTTTTCAAGATAGGGACTTCTTTTAGGAGAGTTCGTATCCAACATGTTTGTTTTAAAAATATCTGTTCTTTCCGGCTCATTTAATGCTAAATATTCAATTTCTTGTACAGATTTCAAAACTCTATTTCGTGTTGCAGCAAGACCTAGACTAACCCAAATGATTCCTCTTGACTTTGAATATAAACTTGTAGAGCTCAACCGATCCGAACATTCGTAGGATCCAATCTCTCGATGGGACAGCATCTTCAAACTAAAGCTGTACAATTTGTTCCTAAGAGTCTTCTCTTGTGAAATTTCTTCCCACATTTCTTATTACTCCGTCTTTTCAGATTTTGTTATGTATGACGTAACATACCGAGCAACAGCAATGGAATCATCTGCAACATACTGGATATCCATATTTGCATTCCACATTGACAAAAATCACTGGATTATAATCACTAATATACTTTTATTGTTCACTTCTTTTTAAATTGTAAGTATTTTTGGGAGATTTTCTAGTAATAGTTGACTCTTCCTTTGGATATTACTGGACGTGGAAATCCAAATTGACATTTTGTATAAAACCTTTCCTTTGACATGAATTTCCATCGACAGTATTTGCCAAATCGATGACTTTGAAACCATAAAACTTGTTGTCTTAAGGTATTTTCTTCTCTTGTTTTTGGTATAGCACATGGAACATAGTCTTCAATAAAAGATAAAACAGTCTCATCCGAATCGGTTTCAAATTTGGGTGCATCCTTGATCCATAAAAGCATATGTGTATGAGGAGCACCTCTAGCTTGGTACTCTTTTCTCCAAAAGAAATCAATAACTTCTCCAAGAGGTGGATTGTTGTTATTGCAGATAAAAGACATCATAGCTTGAAAGCTATGATTAAAATATCTGCACACATTTACAGGATCCAAGGAACACAGTTCTCCAGGTGTCTTGAATTCAATGTTTTTAATATTTGAAATTGATCTCGAAGAAATTCAAGTAAATGGTATCATGCGTATTCAGCACAGCTTAGCGTAACAAACCACGTAAGGGTTCCTAAGTTCCTTAGCATACATTTAAGTTCTCCATGACGACGATACCAGTACTCATTAGTACCACCTTGACATGTCATCAAATGAATCAACTGAGATTCTAAATGATCATCTCTCTGTTGTTCTTTGTCCATGAGTTCCTTTGCAGAAACATGTTGAAGATGAACTCCTGTTTTTAATATGTGGTTAACTGCATATGAAAGTCCAGTCAAGTCACTTTCAAACAAAAGATGAAATATATATGGAATACATTGACGAAATCTTGGATCTTCTGAGTACAATCTTGTTGGACGATATTCTGATGCTGGGATCTGTACTGGTCATTCGTCAAATCATACACCTTTTCCAGTGGGGAACAGCTGTGGAAAACAATGAGCTTTCAAACTTTTTTCCCAAACGCTCATGGGAGTTCCCTTCACTTTCTTCATTTGGAATAATTCAATAGTATTTCCAATTACTTCCTTTGAATGTAAAGGATGTACACTATAATGTTCATAAATTTCTTCACTTTTGGAGATGTCCACTTTTTCAATTTGGCCACTTGAAATTTCGCTATCATCTCCTAAAACTATTTCTTCTTCTTCCACATCCACATTTTTTTAGTAAACATTGTTTTTTGTGAGATATAACATAGCCTTCTGCACTTTGCTGACATCTACTAATTCTTGCCATATTTTACGACTCTTCGTAGGAACACCATTAACTAGAATAACTACAGATTCAGTTTCCTCTTTGTCTACACCAATAGTTTCAATATGTTTCTTTAAATCTAAAAGTAAATACACAACTCTTCCTTTTAAGCCTCTTTTGTAAATCTGATGGAGGCAACTTACCTGCTTTAGGCTCCATATGAACAATAGCCTGAAACGGGTGCACAGATTGAAGCAGAATGGACTCATACATGTTTAAATCTACCAGTTCTGGAGGAATAGCTACCAACTCTAGGTTATTATGTACAGCTCTAGCTGGCATTGTGTTCTCTAATTTGGTATATCAATGTATATAAATAAGTTGATCACTACCCAACTCAAAGCAATCTTCCACCATCAAATAAGCATCAAATTCCTTCCACTTATCACTGTTTTCATTTTCACTTTTTAAGTACAGATCAACATTCCTAGTTTGTTTTCTATAGTGAGTACGTCAACAACAAATACACACATAGTTTGGTCTTTCACAACAAATTACCTTAAACTTCGTAATTTCATCTTCAATCTTCTCAGTACTACTATCTTCCACCTCTTCTTCAACACCTACACTTAACAAACTCTCACTTGATCTACACTCCTGTTCAGGACCAAAGTAACAAAACTCTATTTCATCACAAAGTTTTTTTACATCTGATACTGACCCATGCAAAAGAGCAGTGTTTAAGTCACTTAAAATGATTGTAGGACTTTTTACCTAGTACAATCTTCTTACTAACTTCCGCATCGCTGAGTGATGTACTGCTAGCATTCTCAAATGATGAAAAACACTTTGACACACATTTCTAGAAAGACAAGCCAGAGAATGACCTTGCAAACCAGTATTTTTTCTCACTTTGCAAGGATCTAGTCCTTGCAACATCTTAATCTTTTGTTTAATACTTTTTTAGTATAATGCCGTAAGAAATTTCGTAAAATATCAATAGACTCCTGTTGTATTCTACAAATACTACTACAATCCCATGTATACACTGGAGCTTGTGTACGTCTGCCTTGAACTTCTACAGCTATCACTTCTTCCACATTTCTAGGAACCATCTTTTCTTTGTCAATTGCACAACCGTTCTTCACTTCATAAGCACGACCACTGGTTTCAACTGCATGAACTAATGTATTGTTTTGAAAATAGCTCTCTTCATTAAAAAAAGGTTCAGAACTAGAAGTATGCTTCCATTCACCCCAATTTGTTTTACAAAAGTTAGTTCTGTTGATTAGTCTTTTCCTTTTAGTTTTGTTCTTCATAGAATGCATTTGTTTATCTAATGTTCGCATTCTCTTTAAAACTAAAATGAACAATCTTCTTTTCATTTCAAAAGCCTTTTCAACTATACTTTCAATCTTTTTTTTCTTTTTTATAAAATGCAGATCTTCTTTTATATTTCTTGGCATGTTTCAACACATTTTGTAGTACTCTACTTTTATGCATGCGTTTCATAATTTCATTAATGTTTCTTTCGTCTTTCAACATAGATTTTTTTCTCATCTCCTGAATTTCTATTATTTTGTCTTTTTTTCATTTCATTCTTTTTCATTCTACAGGTATTCTTTCTATTTTCATGCTTTCCAAAATCCTTTCCTCCCCTTGAAATTCTTTTTTGACACATGTTGTAGTTCATCTAATTTGTGCATTTCTTTCTCCTTTAAATAGTACTGTTTTCTTTGTTGTTTTTTCCTTTGTGCTTTTCTTTTCATGGTTATTCTTTCTTAATAATAATGCAGAATATCTGTAAAAAAGAATTTTGCAAATAATTTAAGATTATTACATATATAATTATCTATTACTAAATAAACACTTCCTATTTGAAAATCTACAAAGAAATGCATTTATGGTTTTCTGAATATGGTAACAATTACACCTGAGCTGCACAATAAGTGAAAAGGGGTACAGAAATAAATTACAACAGTAATATCTGAATGATTACAGCATTCAATATCTAGTGCATGCATTATTGTAAAACTGCATGGCGACTACTTTGGTGTTTTTATAACTATATGAGAGGGGTGCAGACATTTGCAAGAGAGGTCATACAAAGAAGTAACATTAGTGCATAAGAATCAACAGAGGTGCAAAAGGAGGCAAATAAGGTACACAAAGAAGAAACTGGTGAGCAAAGTAAGGCAAGAGAGGTGCAGAAAGAGGGAAGAGGGGTGCAATAAAAGGCAAGAGAGATAAAGAAATTTGAAACAGAGGTGCAGGAAGAAGGCAGATCAGTGCAGAAAGAACCAACAGAGGTGCAGAAAGAGGGAAGACATTTGCAGAAGCAGGCAAAAGACGTACAGAAAGGAGGAACAGGTGGGCTCAGTGAGAGAAGAGAGGTGCAGAAAGATACTGTGTAAATGATTGCATCAGTGCTGAAGTAATGCCTGAGTGATTACAGCACTGCATATGTAGTGCATGCATCATTGTAAGACTGCATGGTGAGTATTTGGGTGGTTTTATAAGTGCGTGACAGTTGGTGCCAATCCAATACAAAGCAGCCCCCAGTTATATGAGGCGACTCTAAGTCACTGGGTAAGTACAGGACAAGATGACAAGTGACTGGCTAATTTCATGAGTGCAAACATACACATCAAGTGCATGGATAACTGTATAAATAGCAGTTGAAGGGATTCATCAGTCATTGAGTTCTGTCTAGGTGAATACATAAACGCAACAGAAAGGCATATGTGATTTGACGACTGCAAGGGTACTGTGGAGGTGATGAGATGACTACACAGCAATAACCTGCATCTTTGTATAACTGTAGGGGGTACTACGTAAGTAGACCCCTGAGTGATTCCTAGCCTGCAACTCCCGTCCTGTCATTGAAAACATTAATGTCCCGGAGGTGGGCACCCCAGGACATTACAGGAGCTGGCCCTGGGGGGTGGAGGTCCCCAGGGCCACCAACAGCTCAATGAGGGGGACCACACGGCCCCCCTCACATTATTTACGAAGCCCCAGGGAGCTGGTGGTCCCCGGGGCTTGGGAGAGCCCTGGAGGCCCTCATTATTTAATAAAGCCCCAGGGAGGTGGTGATCCCCGGGGCTTGGGGGGGAGGCAGCAAGTCCCCCTTTCAATTACAATTGCCCCAGAGATGTGGCAGTCCCCGGGGCTGCGGGGGCCCTTAGCGGGCCCCTACAAATTATAAAACTGATTACCCCTGGGACCTAGCCCACCCAAGGGTTTATATAAAACGAAGCACCTCGTTTTTTAAAAAATATTCTCATTTGGAGTCGCGAACCCAACGCGTTCACACTGGGGGCCGCGCTGGATGCGATGGAGTTGCGACTGCAAGCACGCGAAAAAAATAAAAGAATGCCCCCTATTCCAAATTGTTTAATTCTGCCTCGGGGACCCCATCCCCCATGGCATACCCTTGGGGACCGTGGGGGGAGCCCAAATGCCCCCATGGTCCCAGTCCGCTCCCCACCTCCTGCGGGAACCGGCGTTGCTTTTGGACAAGGGGAGCTGCTAATATGCAGCTCCCCTTGCCCAAAACCAATACTGCTTTGCTTCTTGGAAGCGAGAGCAGGTTTCCTGCTCTCGCTCCCAAGAAGAGACCCGGGACATTACAGGAGCCTGCCCTGGGGGGTGGAGGTCCCCAGGGGCACGACAGCCCCACGAGGGGGGCCACGTGGCCCCCCTCACTTTATTTACATAGCCCCAGGGAGGTGGTGGTCCCCGGGGCTTGGGAGGGCCCACGAGGCCAGCCTCAATATTATTTTATAAAGCCCCAGAGAGGTGGCGGTTCCTGGGGCTATGGGGGCCCGAGGTCCCCAACAAATTAATTGGCAAATGCCCCCAGGACATGGTCCACCCTGGGGCTTTCAAAAACGAAGCGCAGGAGGACGTGCTTCGTTGTTTTGTATTTTCTCAGCTGGATTCGCGGCTCCAGTGCGAATTGGACCGATTTTCTTTTTTTTTTAAATGCTTTTTTTGGTCCTGGGAGTCCTTGTGGCTCCCCCTGAGCAGACCTAGGGGGTCAGGGTGTTTCTACCCTGCCCCCTTGTCTTGTTTTTCAACCTCTTTTTCACTGTTTTCTTTCACAAGATCGCTGCCAACACTTCCTGGTTTGGAGCGTTGGCAGCCAATCAGAATTGAGCTCGTGCTTAGGAGGGTTCGCGAACCCTCCTCGGTGCTCAGCTATCAATATTTTTCTTTTTTAAATCTCTCAAGAACTAAACAATATTGATATCTGAGCACCAAGGAGAATTCGCGAACCCTCCTGGACACGAGCTTCATTTTGAGTGGCTGCCAACACTCCAAACCAGGAAGTGTTGGCAGCCATCTTGTGACTCGGTAACCGAGTCACAAGAAATCTGTTAAAAAAAAGATAGAAAACAAGAAAAGGGGGCAGAGTAGTAACACCCTGACCCCCTAAGCCTGCTCAGGGGGTCCCACAAGGACCCCCAGTGCCCAAAAAAGCATTTAAAAGCATTTTAAAAAATGGGTGCGCTTCGTTTTCTAAACGCCCCAGGTTGGGCCAGGTTCCGGGCACATTTAATATGTTTATGCGGGGGCCGTGTGGGACCCCGCAGCCCTGGGGACTGCCACCTCCCCAGGGCAATACTTATTCAAATGCAGGGGGGCTCATAGCCCCCTGTAGCCCCAGGGCCAGCCACCTCCTCAGGGATTCATTACTAAAAAATAAAATAAAAAGTGTGGGGGCCTTTTGCCCCCCACACAGCCCTGGGGACCGCCATCTCCTGGGGCATTGGTATCATGTGTGGGGGGCCTTGTGCACCCCCTCAGGCCCAGGGGAACGCCACCTCACCGGGGCTTTTTAAAAAACATTAAAGGCATGGGGAAGGGGCCTGACCCCCTATGCTGCTCCAGGGACCAACACCTCCCCAGGCCAAACAGGATACTGAGAGTGGGAAACTCACCCTCGCTTCCAAGAAGCAAAGCAGCTTTGCTTTTAGACTAGGGGAGCTGAACATTAGCATGCGGCCCCCATCCCACTAAAATAAAAAATAAAAAGAATTGGCCAAGCCCCGGGGTCCCCACGGCCAAAAGTGGCCCAGGACGGGGGCCATGCGGCCCCCCTACAATTGAAAGAAAAAAAAATTGGGAAAAAGAGGCAAAGCCTGGGGGAATGGGGTTCCCAGCAGGGCCCCCTTCCTGTTTTTTAATTTAAAGAAAATATATGGCTCAATCCCTGGGGGATAGGATGCCCAGGGCCCAAAAAATATTAAGAAAAGGGGGACCACACAGCCCCTCTTCTAAAAAAGAATAAGAAAACAGAAGCCAGCCAGCCCCCTTCCTGCACCACTCTGCAAACTCGCCTCTGGGTGCGTTTTGGGTAGGGGGATGAAGTCCCCTAGAGTCTTATGAGGCCTTAGCGGCTAACTAGCCCACCAGGTACCTCCAGTAAGCCCCACACAGTGGGATTGCTGAGAGGTGGTCTGAGGCCACGCCCCTTTTTGCACCACTCTCCAAACGTGCCTCTTGGCGCATTCCTGGTGGGGTGATGAGGTTGTCTTGTGTCCTGAGGAACTCAGGATAAAGTGGACTTCATCCCCCGAGCAGCAGTGCGCCAGGGGCTGCGTTTGCAGAGTGGTGTAAAAAGAGGGCGTGGCCTTTGAGCACTCTCAGCAAACCAGCTGTATGGGGATTACTGGAGCTAACAGGAGGGCTAGTTGGCCCCAGGGACCCTCAGGAGGACATCATCCCCCAAACAGGAGCGTGCCAGGAGGTGGGTTTTCAGAGTGATGGAGAAAGGGGCCTTGGCCTGTGTGTACCTCCCAGCAATCTCACTCTGTGAGGCTTGCTGGAGGGAAGAGTTGACCCCTAAGGATGCCCAGCAGCGAAGGGGACTTCAATCCCCATCCAAGAGCATGCCAGGGAGCGTGTTTGCAGAGTGGTGGGCAAAGGGGGCATAGCCTGCTAAGAGAACTTAGAAATCCTGGTGTGTGGGACTTACTGGAGGTAATAGGAGGGGTAGTTGGCCCCCAAGATTGTGCTTGGGGCCAACTACCCCTCTTGTTACCTCCAGTAAGTCCCAGACAGTGGGACTGCTAAGACATCTTCAGAGGCCACACACCCCTTTCTCCACCACTCTGCAAACGCGCCTCCTGGCAGACTACAGGATGGGAGATGAAGTCCACTTTACCCCTGAGGGACTTTGGGGGTCAAGAAGCCCTCCTTGTACCTCCTACAGTGGAATTCCTGAGTGCTGGTCATGTGAACAAACCGGAAATTTTGTGGAAGGCGGGGAGAAACTTACCGGAGTGTGCCTCAAGCTCTCGGCGCAACCAGGTCCTCTGTGCCCGCGGCGTCTCCCTCCCGCCGTCGCTTGCTGTGGTGGCCGCTGTGTGGGGGGAGCGCACGCCAGTACTACATATCCCAGGAGCCCCTGGGGCCGGAAACACGCTGCCAGCGCGCCCGGAGGCGCTACTTAACCGACCCTGACCCCGGCAGAGCGGGGAACAAACCGGAAATTTTGTGGAAGGTGGGGAGAAACTTACCGGAGTGTGCCTCAAGCTCTCGGCGCAACCAGGTCCTCTGTGCCCGCGGCGTCTCCCTCCCGCCATCGCTTGCTGTGGTGGCCGCTGTGTGGGGGGAGCGCACGCCAGTACCACATATCCCAGGAGCCCCTGGGGCCGGAAACACGCTGCCAGCGCGCCTGGAGGCGCTACTTAACCGACCCTGACCCCGGCAGAGCGGGGAACAAACGGGAAATTTGGTGGAAGGCGGGTAGAAACTTACCGGAGTGTGCCTCAAGCTCTCGGCGCAACCAGGTCCTCTGTGCCCGCGGCGTCTCCCTCCCGCCGTTGCTTGCTGTGGTGGCCGCTGTGTGGGGGGAGCGCACGCCAGTACTACATATCCCAGGAGCCCCTGGGGCCGGAAACACGCTGCCAGCGCGCCCGGAGGCGCTACTTAACCGACCCTGACCCCGGCAGAGCGGGGAACAAACCGGAAATTTTGTGGAAGGCGGGGAGAAACTTACCGGAGTGTCCCTGGGGCCGGAAACACGCTGCCAGCGCGCCCGGAGGCGCTACTTAACCGACCCTGACCCCCGCGTCGCGGGTAGCGCGCGGGTGGCACCGGGAGAAGCCCGGGACAAGGACGGGACCGTCTGTGGCCGTCCGTGGCTGGCCGCGGCTGGGCTGGGCCACAGACCCTGGATAATCGTATCGGCCCTTCATTGATGTGAGTAGGCCTGACTTTGTGGTGGGTGTGTATAACGAGAACTTATTACACCAATTGGACCAATTGTGAGTCAATATAGTAGAAGGTGACATTTGGATCCCTTATTGGTCACTGTTGTTGTTGGATTAATAATATTATTATTGCTTGTACCATGCCTAGTGCTAAACAGGATAAATTGGTAACTGGAAATGGGCCATTGGACAACTATCTTGTAAAAATGGTCAATAAAATCAACAAAGACCGCAGAGTTTCCTTGGGTAAGGGGGACCTTCCTGCCCCCCATGATGCTACTTTTGATCCTGAGGTTGATGGCTCTGTTAAGGGTCCACCAAAGAGGAGCACTCACTCAGGTTTATTGGACGTTCCCTCTTCAATTGAAGCCCAGGATCGTGCTGAGGTCTCCATGATCTCCCAGGACGGGTCTATTGTTGTTTTTGAGGATGCTCCACCTAGCCCTAGCCCTAGACCTGAGAGACCTGTGAGAACATGTAGAAAACAAGGTAGTAAAAGAGGGAAGCATATCAAAAAACGCGTGGATGCCACACATTGTGATGTTTCTGGAAATGCACCCCAGGAAAGTATTTCTCCAGCCGGTACTTTTTTAGCACCTGACCGTTTTGCACTATTAGTAGCTACCCTTGAGGCTAAATTTGAATCTAAGTTAGCTGAGCATACCCAGTGTTTAATGCTCCAACTAAAAAATGCTACCGATGAAGTGATGAGGCTTGGTGTTCTTGTAGCAAGCCTTTTGGCTGGTAGTGGTAACCCAAAGCCTACTAATGTAAGCATTGATGGTGTTCCCAAGGGCACTTTAGGCAATTCTTCCCCGCCAGCTCCTCAGGCTTTAGTTCTATCGCAAATTGCTCCCTCTAATTCCTCTTTACCCAGTGACCCAGTTAAATATACCCCTGCAGGACAAGGTGACTTATCTCCCCATAGCTTTGGATCTAATACCTGTTTCACTAATCTTCCTCCAGAGTGTGCCCCTTACGTGGTTGTTCTGACAAATGTGCCTACCCTTCAGGAGCAGCAAGTACAGCTCCAGGAGGAATCTCATAAGTCACTCAAAAATAAAACTATGTTTTGGCTCAATAGAAAATGCGGGTTCCCCTTAGTATATGCAGATCACATCTTATCTACTAGAAGGACGAAGTGGGTCGGTCCTTCTCGGAAAAGTGATAGAGGGGACTGCATTATAGTTAACTTTAGATACCCCCAACATGTCAATACTGTTCTGCTTCGTGCTGCATCCCAGGTTTGTGAGGCTAATAATGTTATGGTACGACCATTGGGTTATTTTTACAGGCACCATGGTAGACCTCCGAACCACATGAGCCCTAGACCATTTATATCTGGGGAACCTCGGATACCTGTAGCCCCCTGCCGGCCAAACGAGGATACTTTTGGGAGGTTTGAACCCAATGTTATAACCCACAATAGATTTGGGGCACTCTCGGGTTTGGAGGCCTGTGATTGACGCAAGGACTTAGGAGCCCAGGGGACAATTAGTTTGGCAATTGAGGATACCGGAGATACTACGGTAACTATATCATATCCGGGCAGCGCAAAACCAAATGTAGATAATACCAAAGCGGATAATGGTAAAATAGTGAAATTGTTGAGCTGGAATATTGCGGGCCTTCGGTCTAAAAAGAGTGATAGTGGGTGGCTTAACTTTCTAAAGCAATATGATATTATAGCCCTGCAAGAGACCTGGGACAAGAACAGTGATTTTTGGTTGGATGGTTTCATCTCCTACTTTGTCCCAGCTCAGAGCTCTATAGCGGGAAGAGATAGGGGAGGTCTCATGTACCTTATCTCAATAAATATTTTGGGTAATGTGAAGAAGGTGGAATGTTCCTCCCATAACTGTCTTATACTAGAGGTTAGTTTGCCAAATAATATTAAGTTTGTTCTAATCAACTGCTATAACTCCCCGCAAGAAGTGTTTCCTAACGAACACATTAACTGGTTGACAACGTTTTTAGAATCGTACAAGGACAATCAAACCACTTTTTCTTATTATATTTTGATGGGTGATTTTAATGTTCACTTATGTAATCATAATTGCCACCTTAGAGATATTGATGGTCCACAATTCACTACACCACAACATTTTGAACATAGCTCGAAAGGGGAGGCCTTGGAGTCCCTTCTGTCAAACAATGATTTGTTTGAAGTAGGGTTCCAGGATAAGAATACCCGTGTCCCCACTTATGCAGCTAGGGATAGTGAATCGATAATTGATTACATATTTTTATCTGCAGGGCTTTTAAGATATGTGCTTTCTTATAATGCCCTGCGCTCTTGTTTTAGTGACCATAACCCGGTGGTCCTGTCTCTGGCCAATGTTTTCCCTCTTATGAATAAATGTGCTTTGACATCTGGGGTGTTTCCCGTGAGCGCCAAAGACCAAGGGAGGCGCTTAAAGTGGAGCAAGGTAATTCCTGAAGACTTTTTTAATTTAATTACCACTAAGGTAGGCCCTTATCTAAAAACATGTTCCGAGCCGTCCTCTTATGATAGGGAAGTAATTTCGGCTTTTGAAGCCATCTGTTCACAAGTGGCCAAAGAACTTACTTTGAAAGGCAGAACTGTTAAAACTGACCTAACCTGTGGTTGGTTTAACCATAGTTGCACTTCTGCCTTAAACCAACTCAAAAAGGCCCTTAATGCTAATCCAAGAGACAAAGGTCAAGTGGCTCAACTAAGGAAAGAGTATTCTCAAGCAACACTGGCTCGGAAGAGGGAAATTAAACAAGAAGCGTGGGTAGCTTTAACTGATAATGCTACCTTGAAAGATAGTTGTAAATTTTGGGAAATTATTAATTCCCCTTTGCTATCCAGTTCCCAGACTTCTGTGCTAGAAGTGAATATCTCTGAGGATGACTGGTTAGGCCATTTTGGAAAAATCTATGGGAGTAACCTTGAGACGGAGATATTTGAGACCCCATTCACTAGTACTCCCCTTCCTCCCATCATTTTCACTATTGAAGAAGTTGAGAAAGCCATTGAAGGGACGGCTGGGCGTAAGGCTCCAGGCCCAGATGGAGTGCCCTCGGACATGTTCAAGGATGATCTTAAATACTGGGCCAAAGTTTTGCTAAATGTTTTTAATTCGGCGGCGACAGCGCCCCCCCCCAAAGTCTTGGTCCCACTCAGTTATAATCCCTGTGTTTAAGAAGGGCCAAAGGGACGATCCTAGTTGTTATCGGCCCATATCCTTGCTAGATTCCTCGTTCAAAATTTTGGGTAAAGTTATTCTGGCCAGGATTAGTAATTGGGCATCCAAGAAAGGAGTGATCTCTAATGCACAGTATGGATTTAGACATGGGAGGGGCACTGAGGATCAATGCCTTAATCTACATTTAATTGTCGCAAAGTACACCAAAGCTATAGGGGGTTCGATTTACTTAGGTTTTATGGATCTGTCCACGGCTTTTGACCTGGTAAACAGGTCTAAGCTCTGGTCAAAACTCCTGGAACTTGGTTTGGATAGGCCCCTTGTGTACTTTTTGGCCGAATTGCATAGAGACCTGAAGGCGTCAATAAGGATGTCGCAGGAGGGGAAGTGCACTGCCAGCTTCAAGTCTGGTAGAGGGGTTCGGCAGGGTTGTATCCTTGCCCCTATGCTATTTACATTGTATATAAATTCCCTTGAAGATAGCTTGTTAGTTGCCTCCTCTGATACCCCTCGGATTGATGGTATTCCTATACCCGTACTGCTTTATGCGGATGACACTGTTTTGCTGGCCCGGACCCCGCTCGGTCTCCAAAGATTATTGAACTCCTTTGGGAATTTTATGAATTCTTTGGACCTGGTGGTTAACAACGGTAAATCCCATGTTATGGCACTGGGGAAGGGGAAAAATCATTTTAAAACTTGTTATTGCAACGGTGCCGTTATCTCCAGTGTGAAAGTTTTTACCTACTTGGGAGTCGTCTTTGACGAAAAGGGCACTTGGACATCCCAAGTAGCCACAAAGGTGAAAGCGGTACGTTGCTCCTCGGCCGCCATATTGGGCTTTGCAAAACGTTTGGGAGGGAAACCTTGTGAGGCTATTTTAAAAATTTATCAAGCAAAAACTGTCTCAATAGCTAGGTATGGGGCTGCTATATGGGGGTACACCAACCCGGAACCTATTCAAATAGAAGAGAATACATTTTTTCGTGCACTTCTGGGCCTCCCACAATCCACTGCGACACATTCGATCCATCTTGAACTAGGGACGGGATATATTTCAGACACTATAAAACTAGCAACACTTCTGCTATGGATTAGAAGCTGGCTGAATTCGGAGCTTACTCTGAACCATAAGATTCTGAAAGATTGTTGCAAATTAGATAACTGGAAGGGAATCAAGTGGCTGACTTATATTAAATCAACCTTTAAAGTACTAGGACGCCCTGAGCTTTTTTCTAAACCTGATGGACTTTGTAAAGATGATATAATGTGGGTCAAGACATATTTTCTTAAGCACTGCGAGGTCGAGCGTGAATCTCATGAGTATAGTAAACCTTCAGTTAGGGCTCACCTCTTGCTTAGTTCATCTATGACTATGCACCCATATTTGTCAACTGTTTCCAATTTTTATCATGAATGGCTTCTGACTAAATTTCGATTCAATCAGATCCATTTAATATTAAGTGTCCCACAGGGTTGGTGTAGGCCGGAAGATGGGGTCCCCTGTAGATGTGATGATTTTTCAGTCCAAGACACGATGCACTTTATGTTCTTTTGCCCACTGTACCTTGACGCTAGGAAAAGGTTTATCCTGCCTATTATGAGAAAGAATGCTTTCGTCCAGGTCAAACCCGCTCTAATGTTTTTACAACTAATGGAATCACCTACAATTATGTTTTATGTAGCTAGCTTTTTAGTAGCCACTATTAGGCAAAGGAGGGTCAGATTGGCTGTTTTAGAAGTAATCAATTAGTCTTATAAATTGTACCACCGGTTTAATTTATGAATTTTATACCTTTTTAATTATGTATTATATGGAGTGTTAAATTGTTGTTGAATGTATTGTACACTTTTATGGTTTTAATTAATCGAATAAAGTGGTTTTGAAGTCTGAGTCTGAAGTCTGACTACTAGTTAAAGAAGCATGTGCAATGTAATAGGTTTCGCATTAGCGGAAGTTAGAGCTATTGGCGTTGCAAACGTAAACGTTTTTTACTAATGTTTTTTGGAGTGGAGTGGAGTGGAGTGGATGTACGTTGTGTGTAGTGGAATTATGTGGTATGTTGTGCAGTGAAATTATGTGAATAGAAAGTATGTTGTATTTAGTGCATAGGAATTATGTAGAGTAGGATTATGTGTTATGAAGAGTAATTATGTGGCATGGTAGTCTGTGTTGTGGAGTGGTAGCCTCAGGTTTAGTCTTCCTTGTTTCCAAAGAAGCTCCACTATGAACTCAGTGAGACACAAAGTTAGGAATCACTGAGGAGCACTTGTGGACCTAGTTAGAGGTATGAGCAGGGCCACTGGATATATGCGACTGTTTGGCTGCACCGACTTTCTCACAATTATACATTTGCCGCATTAGCCTCATAATCCATCACCTGCTCCTAATCTGCAGATCTGAACAAAAAAAGCCTTGTTTCTAGCTCAAACGGCTCAAACGTTACTAAAAATTCAGCAACAAGTGTTACAACGTGGTGGAAGGCCCTTTGCAAACCTGGAATGGTCACCTGTTACTTATTGCTAAATGTGGGTGTTAAATTGGTACAAATGTTGTGCAAGCAACTCTTGCTTCTTTCTGCGCCTCTCTTGCCTCTGTCTGCATTTCTGTTGCTTCTTTCTGCACATTTCTTTCTTTTTCTGTACTTCTCTTGCCTCTTTCGGCATATCTCTTTTATTTTCTGCACCTTTCTTGCCTCTTTCTGCACCTCTGTTGCCTCTTTCTGTACTTCTTCTGTCCCTTTCTGCAACCCTCTTACCTCTTTCTGCACTCCTTTGGCCTCTTTCTGCACCTCTGTTCTTTCTTTCTGCACTTCTTTTGTTTCTTTCTGCACCTCTCTAGCTTCTTTCTGCACCCCACTTACCTCTTTCTCAGCCCCTCTACCCCCTTTCTGCATATCTGTAGCTTCTTTCTGTACTTCGCTTGCCTCTTTCTCTACCCTCTTCCCTCTTTCTGCACTTCTGTTACTTCTTTCTGCATTTATCTTGTTTCTTTCTGCACCCCTTGTGCCTCTTTCTGCACCCCTCTTCTCTCTTTCTGCATCCCTCTTGCCTCTGTCTGCACGTCTGTTCCTTCCTTCTGTACTTCTTTTGTTTCTTTCCACACCTCTCTTGCTTCTTTCTGCTTCCATCTTGCCTCTTTTTCCACCCGTCTTCCCCCTTTCTGCATCTCTGTTGCTTCTTTCTACACTTCTCTAGTCTCTTTCTGCAAATCTCTTTAATCTTTCTGCACCTCTGTTGCTTCTTTCTGCACATCTCTTGCTTCTTTCTGTACCCAACGTGCCTCTTAATGCACCCTTTTTCCCTCTTTCCTCACCCATCTTGCCTCTTTGTGCACCTCTGTTCCCTCTTTCTACACTTCTCTTGCCTCTTTCTGCACCCTGTTGCCTATTTCTGCACCTTTGTTGACTTTTTTGCACTGCTCTTGCTTCTTTCTGCACCTCTCTTGCCTCTTTATGTACCCCTCGTGCCTCTTTCACACCCCTCTTCCCTTCTTTCTGCACTTCTTTTGTTTCTTTCTGCACCTCTCTTGCTTCTTTCTGTACCCCTCTTTCCTCTTTATGTACCCCTCTTCCCTCTTTATGCACCCCTCTTGCTTCTTTCTCCAACTCTGTTCCTTCTTTCTGCACCCCTCTTGCCTCTTTCTGCACCTCTATTCCTTCTTTCTGTATTTATTTTGTTTTTTTCTGAACCTCTTGCTTCTTTCTGCATCCCTGTTACTATTTATGCACCTCGTTTGCCTGTTTCTGTACCGCTCTTGCCTGTTTCTGCACCATTCTTGCCTCTTTCTGCACCTCTGTTGCTTCTTTCTGCACTTCTCATGCTTTTTTTTCAATACCTTTCATGCTTCTTTCTGCATCCCACTTGCCTCTTTAGGCACCCTTCTTCCCTCTTTGTGTACCTCTCTTGCCTCTTTCTGCACTTCTCTTTCCTCTTTCTGCCCCCCTCTTGCCTCTTTCTGCATCTCTTATGCTTGCTTATGCACATATTTTGCCTCTCTCTGTACCCTTCTTGCCTCCTTCTGTACCTCTATTGTTTCTTACTGCACTGCTCTTGCTTCTTTCTGTACCTCTCTTGCAAATTTCTGCACCCCTCTTGCCTCTTTTTGCATCCCTCTTCCCTCCTTCTGCACCTGTTAGTTCTTTCTGCACTGCTCTTGCTTCTTTCTTCACCTGTTTTGCCTGTTTATGCAACTCTCTTGACTCTTTCTGCACTTCTCTTGCCTCCTCTGCACCTCTGTTGCTTCTCTTGAGCCCTTCTCTTCCTTCTTTTGGCACCACTCATGCTTCTTTCTGCACCATTGTTGTTACTTTCTGCACTTCTCTTGCTTCTTTCTGCACCCCTGTTCCCTCTTTCTGCACATCTCTTGCCTGTTTCTGCAACTCTCTTGCCTCTTTCTGCACCTCTGTTGCTTCTTTCTGTACTTCTTTTGCCTTTCTGCACCTCTCTTGGTTGTTTCTATACTGCTCATGTTTCTTTCTACACCTGCCATGCAAATTTCTGCACTCCTTTTGCCTCTTTCTGAACCCCTCTTCCCTCCTTCTGCATCTCTCTTGCCTCTGTCTGCACACCTCTTGACTCTTTCCACACCTCTGTTCCTTCTTTCTGCACTTCTCTTGCTTCTTTCTGCACCCATCTTGCCTCTTTCTGCACATCTGTTGTTTCTTTCTGTACTTCTCTCGCATATTTCTGCACCCCTGGTGCCTCTCTGTGTACCTCTCTTGCCTCTTTCTGCTCCTCTATTGCATCTTTCTGCACCCCACTTGCCTCTTTCTGCACCTCTTTTGTTTTTTCTGCACTTCGCTTGCCTCTTTATGCACCCCTCTTGCCTCTTTCGGCAACCTACTTGTCTCTTTCTGCACCCCTGTTCCCTCGTTCTGCACCTCTTCTGCCTGTTTCTGCACCTCTGCTGCCTCTTTCTGGACTTCTCTTGCCTCTTTATGCACCTCTGTTGCTTCTTTCTACACCTCTCTTGCTTCTTTCTGCACCCCTTGTGTCTCTTTCTGTACCCTTCTTCCCTTTTCCTGCACATCTCTGGGTTCTTTCTATACCTCTCTTGCTTCTTTCTTCACCCCTTGTGCCTCTTTCTGCAGCCCTCTGGCTTCTTTCTGCACATCTTTTGCTTCTTTATATACTTCTCTCACCTCTTTCTGCACCCCCTTGCCTCTCTCCGCACCTCTTTTGATTCATTCTACACAGCCCATGCTTCTTTCTGAACCTCTGTTGTTTCTTTCTGCACTTCTCTTGCTTCTTTCTACAGCTCTCTTGCCTCTTTCTGAACTCCACTTGCATCTTTCAGCACCCGTCATCCCTCTTTGTGCACCCCTCTTGTCTCTTTCTGCACCCGTCTCTAGCATCTTTCTGCATCTCTTTTGCTTGTTGCTGCACTTCTTTTGCCTCTTTCTGTACCCCTCTTGCCTCTTTCTATATCTCTCTTGTTTCATACTGCAATCCTCTTGCTTCTTTCTGCACCTCTCTTGCAAATTTCTGGACCCCTCTTGCCTCTTTCGGCAACCCTCTTGTCTCTTTCTGCACCCCTGTTCCCTCTTTCTGCACCTCTTCTGCCTGTTTCTGTACCTCTGCTGCCTCTTTCTGAACTTCTCTTGCCTCTTTCTGCACCTCTGTTGCTTCTTTCTGCACTTCTCTTGCTTCTTTCTGCATCCCTCTTCCCTCTTTCTGCGCCACTGGTGCTTCTTTCTGTACTTCTCTTGCTTCTTTCTGCACCTCTCTTGCTTCTTTCTGCATCCCTCTTGCCTCTTTTTGCATCCTTCTTCCCTCTTTCTGCTCCTCTCTTGCCTCTTTCTGCACCTCTCTTGCCTTTTTCTGCACACACAGGGCTACTTTTAAACTGACTTCAGGCTCAGCAGTGCACAAATGCAAGTGCAGAAAAGGGCCGTGGCCTCTAAACCGCCATGCCCTATTATTTGTTAGGGACTTAGAGGTAGTTTTAATCCCTCTGACCTATTATATACTAGGGCCTTACAGGGGAGGTGATGCCAATCAAAGGGGTACCCCAACCCATAGTATACCCTAGTGTACTTAGGTGTTTTGACTGTATTCTAATTGTTTTTCAGCATAGCACTGGCTCTGGGACTGGTTAGGTAGAGCCCAGGGTCAGTCAGAGTCAGTTACCACCAGTACTAGTCAGCAAAAAGTTGAGGGGGGCCCAGGGCACAGGATGACTCTGCAACTAGGCCTCTTTCTGCACCTCTGTTGATTCTTCCTGCACATCTCTTGCTTCTTTCTGCACCTTTCTTCCTCTTTCTGGACTTCTGTTGCCTCTTTCTGCATTTCTTTTGCTTCATTCTGAGCCTTTCTTCCTCTGTCTGCACATGTCCTGCCTAAGTATGCATAGCTAGAAATTAGCATTTAAAAAGCGTTTGAAATTCACTGAAAAAAACAAAGGTTTTACCGACGTTATAGTTGGGGATTAGCATTTAAAAAAACTTAGAAATTCACTGAAAAAAACACAGGTTTCATGGACGTTATAGTTAGGGTATAGCATTAAAAAAAACTAGAAATTCACTGAAAAAACCACCGGTCTCAGTGATGTTATAGTTAGGGATTAGCATTTAAAAAACCTTAAAAATTCATTGAAAAAAACCTTAGGTTTCAGGGACGTTATAGTTAGTCAGATATTGCACTCGTACAAAACCAGAGAAATTCGTCTGTTATAGTTAGCTGAGCTAACTATAATTCGCGCCCTCGCAATGCACTGCTGATAACGTCACAAATTACATCACTGATGACATCACTGATGACATCACTGATGACATCTCAAAATAATCTTTTGTCCTGGGGCGTAACAGAGGCCCTTGCAGTACGGCAGGGTAGTGAAGGGGGAGCATACCGTTCACCTGAAAGGGGGCCCACTAGGGCAGGCCCTCTGCAAACAAATAAAACACAGAATCAGCAAGGCAATGAGGGAATGGGTAAGGGGAGCCCCCTTACTTGACCTTGTAAGGGGCCCCATGAGGTTTTATTGTGCCACTGCTTGTGTCCTTACATTCCTAAAGGCGTAACAACTGTAAATGTTTGGTACTTTGTTGAGGTGTCAATGCCTTATTTTCTGGGCTTGAGTTTCACTGCTTATTGCTAACCGTGTTTCTGCTTGTTCTTGAGCCAGACGCGAACATTACTACCATGGACTGCTGGCCACATCACATACATGAAAGGGGTAATAACTGGCAGAGTGCAATGCAGGAATTAGCACAAAGAGATCCTTCCTCATCAAGAACCTGGATTTCAAGCAAAGATGTTGAGTTTGGGTTACATATTTTGATCATGCCCAAGGTGGTTGTCTTGCTCATGAGGTTTCAAACTTCCCAGTGCTTAATATGTGAAAATGAAAGTGGCAGGGCCCTAGGTATTTCTCAGGAGGCTACTGCAGCTTACACCCCCTACTGCCCTTGCCAGCTCTGCCATATGCCATGCTAGTGCTAAGCACTAACCATCACACTCCTACAAATGTGACAGTTTGGAGCATTCCAGGCCACACAAAGTTGTAAAAAAGGCCTTGATAATATGTATTTAATGTATTTAATTGGTAAGTACTGTGCAGCATCTTTATAAGAATGTCATGCAGTGCAGCAAGTCACCTTGCTTCACTGCTCTGCATTGTCCCTGAGCCGTGGCCCTGCGCTGGCACCGTTTTGGCTGCCTAGGGCCAGTGCAGGGCACCATAGTGCAAGGGTACCTGCGTTGTAAGGTGGATTGTTTTTGTGCAGGAAGGGGTACCTTCCTCACAAAAACAGTCCCCTTAGGCGTACTCCTCTGTGGAAGTGGTAGGAACAAGGAGAAATAGAGATATTTTTTCTTGCTATGCCTCACCTGGGAAGGGATAGCATTTTGGCATATTCCCAGATCTACCACTTCTGGTAAATCATGGATTGTGTCAAAATCTGCCTGGGTTGTGTGGTTATACCCACACAACACCCATGGAAAGCCTTCCCAGGGCAGAGTAATGCAATGCAGCTATTTGTGCTGTGTTGCATTACTGTGAATTTATGAAGCCACTTAGGGTCATGCAAGGTGGCCTTGCGTAGCTTCATAAATCACATTTTGGTCTTGCGTTACGCATGCACCACGTTGTGTGGTTTAAGCGCGACACAACCCCAGTCATAAATATGCCCCTGTGTATTTAAGAAATAATCAAACAGTACAGTGCCAATGCTGAGCAGTGGAAAGCACAGCACAAATTAAGCACTGAAGTTCTTGCAAGATTCTTTTTCTGCAAGTAGAATCCGAGAAACATTCAGCACTCTCCGTCTGTATGACTTCAGAAGCGGTACAGGTGCTGACAGTTTCGTTACAGGTAATTCAGTGCTTTCCACATGATTACCCTTTCTTAGTCAGCATTTGGGTATGAGGGTGCCAAAGAACATTCACTCAATGTTCCCCTGAGCCTTGAGGGTGGAGCCTGATACTCCACTCATTCACCACTGGGCAGTTGGCTGCTTCAATAGGAAAGATGTGACATCTGCTCCAAAGAATCTTGCGTTCCTGAAGAAGCTCTTGCCGGATAAGACTAGGCACGACCTTTCCCATTCGAAGCCTCGTCCGGGGAAGTAAGCCCTACATAAAATAAATGTCTAGTAGAACTCAGTCTGTAAATTCATTGCACTTTACAAATAATGTTAGATTTAGCAGATTTGGAGTTTCTCCAGATTCTTGTGCAGTAGATTAGCTATTCTTCCCTTCGCTTTATCGTTAGGTGAAAAAGGTAGTGGGTGATTTTATTGCATTAGTATTTAATTTAAGCTCTTTTATAGCACACTGTCAGCCAAGGGCATTTAAGTACTTGCCATTTAATAAACCAGTGGATAAAACGAGCAGAGAGAGGAGTAGATCAGTGAAGAGGAGGGGGTATGGAGACTCTAGAGGTTAGAAGTGAAGCGATGGGGTGGTCAGGCACAAAGTGAGACAGTCAGACAGGTGCAGTGGAAAGTTCCAATCAGGAAGAGATTAATATTTGTATCCTGAGCAGCATCCTGAAGGTGAGGAGTGATGGGTGCGTTCTTTGGTCCACAGTAGTGAGGTCCAAACTGAAGGCACTGCTACCACTGAGAAGGAGAAATTCTGAACAAATGTTATTTGGAACTTAGACACCTAAGGGGCATATCAGCAAGGCGGTGCTATAAAATTATCACCGCTTTTGAAGCCGTTTTCGGCCGAAAAGCAGCGAAAATTTTATCACTATATCAGCAAGGTCACGCTATCGCGTGAATCCTTGCCTTAGCGCCCTTTCTCGTAATGCCAACCTTTGCATCTCTAATGAGATGCAAAGTGGGCGTTCCATCCCAAAATAACTGGAGAAATGTCGCTAACTGACATTTCTCCAATTATCAATGGGCACGCTAACAAGCATAGCGATAAGAAAAGTAGCGCTAACCTTGGTTATCACTACTTTCCTTACGCCTGCTTTTAGTTTGAATTAACCATGATATTCAATGGAAGGTGGATATCATGGCTGAGTCTGCCCTGCCCTATCAGCAAGCTATCGCCAAACGTTGTGCGATTATCGCTGGATTTCCAGCGATAATCGCACATTTGGCAGCTTGCGCCTGGAATTTTATCGCTTTTGATATAAGCGTTGCTAATAGTACGCTATCTCAGCGATAAAATTTGGCGATAGCCGGCGATAATTATCCTAGCGCTAAGGGCACTTAGCAACAATTATCGCCGGTTGTTGCTGATATGCCCCTAAATCTTTAGGGCGTTCTGGGTATTGAAGTTTCTTAGGCCTCCAGAGATAGGAAGTAACAAAGAGAGGTAGGAGTGCCTGTTCAAATGGAATGCTTTGTGTCTAAGCAACTGGGAATGAAGGTGATAGACAGTGACATGAACGTTGGGAGGTCTGTTCAAATGTAATGATTTTTAAGCTAAGCTGCACAGATGAATGTGATCCTCTCAGCTATTTATTCTTAGCAAAACAGACTATTATAAATGCACGAACTAAGCTTACCTCCCCTTCGTTTTTGAGTCATTTATGAAACCATACACTCTTTTATTATGCGTAAAATATGCACATGATTGGCAATAGGTAGAATAACTTTACATGCTCTTTTCACATTTACTTTTGTAATAATAGTTATTTTTCTGTGACTTTTGTACAGAGTTCACACGCTAATGATGACACTTCTCGGATTCCTGCATTCTAAATTGCTCTTCTGTCTCATGGTGCTATTTCTATAATGTATATAATGTTTGACATTTGACAGGATTCCTTATCACTGATATTAGCCTGAAGTGTACTAGATATAATGAGTAACGGCAGTGTATAGTTTTTTAATGCAACGCTTACATTGCTTACTTTGTGTTTGATTGCCAGGTAGCTGTAATTGTATTTTATAGATGAATGCCTTAATCTTTAAATGTGGGAGGGATCAAGTATTGTGTCAAATATTCTCTGTTTCCCAGTGACAAATAGCTGGACATGGGCGTGAATCTTTAATTTGAAAACGCATTTTAAATTAGAGTTCTACCTGTTTATATTATAATATATTGCAAAGTTTGTACGTCAACTATGACTAAAATAAAAGGTATGATAAAGTTGTGACAGCCTTTCTTAAGATCAGTCAGTCAATTCTTTATTGGTATCAGTTAATTAAAACCATTAGAAGGAGATAACAAATTTTAAATTAATTCATACGATTGTATAAGTACAATTTATCCCGACATGTGATTCCCACAACAACCACTTTAACAAATATACGCTCTATTTTATTTGGGGGGTAATGGATTCTGAAATTGTGAGTATCTTTTCAAGCACAATAATAACTTTAGGCCAGCAATATAAAGTGCTAGTGCATGGTATATCCGCTAATTTCAGTAGAAGGATTCATGTGCATTAGGGCTTGCTAAATTTGTGAGTTCTTAAAATTGATGATTATTACAGTTACTTATTCGGGGATCTGATTAAAAAAGCTTTTTTTCCTGTGAGAAAGCATATATAATTCCTAAAAGTTAATTTAAAGTAAAACCAATCTCTGAAATAGGGTTGAACTACTCACTGTAAAAGCTTTGTGAGTCCAAGCCCAAACAATTAATTGAGAGGCTATCTTTTTGATTATATAAGTAAATGAAGTATTCAGTGGTTCCATATTCGTTGTTGCAACATTTGTTCATTGCAATGGAATTTATAGTGGCGGGATTGTACCCATGCAAGAACATTTACCCCAAATTATTCCAGAATGGGAGCACCATCAAAGGATGATGAATCTCCTAAAATGTACCCAATTTTTTGTTATTCAAAAACTTTTTGCAGGTAGTTTTCCAATACTGAGTGGCTGAAAAATCACTATTTTAAGGGCAGGAGTAAATTTTTTCATGGAAAGGGAAAGTGGAAGGAACAACTTCATTTAGACCATATAAGAAAACAAAAGTGTTATACAATATGTACATATTGTATTTACGGAATTGAGGAAATCCTGCATCCTCTTCCTTCTTGACAGAAACAGGAAGCAGGAAGTACCAGGGCTCCCAAGTTCCCCGCAGCCAACCACAATGCTGCACTGAAACGTTGGGATTGGTCTGAGCTCCGTGACACGGCGCTCAGCCAGGGGCTAGAGGGGTGGGTATGTTCTCCATGCAGGTTGTAGTGCAGCCTGCATGGAGAACAGGGAAAGTGCGCATGACTGTTTTGGGCACTCTGAGAGGGCCAACCAAAACAGTCATTGCACACTTTTACCCTCCTACCCTGATCTTCAGCCCTGCCCCCCCTCATGCAAGCTGCCACAGCAGGAGGACAAATTAAAATAATAATAACATTAGTTATGATCATTGAATTTTTTCCTTTCTTTTGCTGCATCAAGGCAGTTGGGCGACACTCCTCCGCCTTAGCTGTTTTTTATGAGATAACAAATATGCGTTAAAAAGATTTTGTAAGTAAACTCGGAGTATCTGTGTCCTCATAAAGGCATTTGACTTCTTGCCATGAGCAAATATATGGCAACAGAACTTTCCAGTGACTTGCAATATTCCTATAATGTGCAGTTATAGGTACATTAGCCCTTATAATGTCACTGGGGGATCATCTAATCAGGGAAAGAAGTACTGCAGACTTGAGTGTTCTTTAAATATGTAGCACAGCAGCTCTTAACCAGTCTCTCTATTTAAACGACGTGGGACATTTAAGGCCAGATATACGAAAGCTATTTGTATTCGCAAATTGTCCGAATCGCTCTTTCAGGCTTTTTCAGATTTCAAACCCTTTCATGCAAGGAGGCTGAAGTTTTTGGCTGGTATGCGTAGAAGAAGTCAAGAGAGGATTTTTAGGGTTAGGCTAACCCTTTTTTTTGTCAAACTGAGGGCGGGATGTTTGATAAGTACAGGTTTAGTAGCGGGTCATTTTGTATTTAAGAGCTGATTTACATCCATGGCTACAGACCCCTACAGACAGAAGCAACACTAGTCCTCCGAATTTGCAGGTACTTTGTTGCCTAAACATATTTGCTCCTGGAAGTTACCAGGGAGTGATGGCAGTAACATGGGGAGTGTCCCAAAGTGCGTTGTCACATTTTTTCCATAGATTTACTTGATACTATGATATCCAAAGAGAATGATTCCATTTATTTACCTGCATTTCTGCAGGACTCACAACACACAAAACTTTTATTTTATCGTTGGCCACACTTTCCAAATGCTATAGAATGTGTTGATTTTATTTGAATTTTTTTTTATTAGGGTTTTGCATGCATTTTACCACATTGAACTTTCACAGGTATAAAAGTTAATCATTTTAGCACATCATCATGAACCTTTGCTTAGCCTGTAGTGGGCGGGTACTGTAGTTGGGGCCCTCATACTGATATCTGCCCACCATCTGCAAAATACTGTATTTGTAGAAGCCACAACAATATTAATTCCCTCAATATACAGGCTGTTTGTGGGGCCTCCTGTATAATAACAGGCCTTGGTGCTTGATTTCGAGGTAGCACACATGATTCCTATATGTTCCGCCACAGTGGGTTACAGCCGCGGCCCGTGGAGGGAGTTCCGTGGGGCGGAAAGGCGGGGTGGGGGAGGGGCAGGGTGGGGTGTACTAAAAAACGGAATATGGATAATTGGAGGTAAGTAAACAATTAAATACATTTATTTATTTAATTGTTTACTTACCTCCAATTATCCATATTCCCGTTTTTAGAAACCCCACCCTGTCCCTCCCCGCCCCGCCCCACGGTTATATATAATAGGCTATCTCCAGGTAGTTTTGGCGATGGTTTTCCACTTAATCAGCCTATGTAAATTATTTTACACCCAGTTAATCATCCAAAGTAATGACCCATAGTGATGTAATCTTCCAGTGTCTTTGTAGGGGCCAGTGCATATGCATTATGTATAAAGCGGCGATAATGGGCTTGATAATATGCCCTTGAGAATTCCCATAAAAGCCCATGTTCACACCAGAATCTGGGCTTCTATGGTATTTCTCTAGGGCATATTATCAAGCCCATTATCGCCGCTTTAGCGGCAGTTTCCTGCCACTAAAGCGGAGATAATGTTATCGCCGTTCCTTGATATTATGGCCCTCAGTTCCATGCCAAAATACGATCTTCAAATTTAAAAGAAAAAAGATATTGGCTGTCCAGGTGTAAAGGAATGGAGAAGAATGCCTGACATAAATCGATTACAGTAAACCATCCTGCATTCCAGGGTATCTGATACTAAATCACTGCTGGGATTGGCACTGCAGGACAACAAGGCACAACAATCTCATTAATCTTTCTTAAATCCTGCACTATCCGGTGTTTTCCACTAGGCTTTTTAAGACCCATTATAGGTGAATTACAAGGGCTGCTCATTATTTCTTTTAAAATGCCTTGTTTAATCATTCGATCAATTTCAGAAGTTACTCCTGCTTTGACTTCAGTACTCAATTTATATTATCGGGTGTTAGGGTAAACTGCACCTTCTTTCACAGTCACTTTCACTGGGTCTCCATTTGCCATTAGTCCTATCTCTTTTCCCGTGAAATCCCATACTTCTGGATTCACAGTTGTTTTCAATTCTTCTGGTAAGTCATCTTTTGACATAAATGAATACATTTCATCTGCATCTGTGCCTTGCTTTGCAAGCATTATCTTGTAGCCAATGTCCTCATCAGGGGTCTGATTTGCAACACCATCCGGTGTGCAATAAATTGTGCAGTTCATTTTGCACAATAAATCTCTCCCTAGTAAATTCACTGGACTGGAGTCACACACCACAAATTTGTGCATGTCTTTAAACTTGCCAATTCGCACCTCCATTGGCTCTGTAATTGGGGTTCTAATCTGCTTATTAGATACACCTACAACTCGGATTGCTTCTCCCGAGAGGTTTGGGATGTCTGCTGTTCTCACAGGAGAACGGGTAGCACCAGTGTCCAACAGAAAAGTGATATCGTTACCTTCCACTTTCCCATCAATAAATGGACCTGATTGATCTACCGGCAAGGATGCGCCAAGTACGCGCTCCTCTTCCTCCCCCCTCAGGCACCGTCATTGTTCAAACTCAGTGTTGTTGTTATTTTCCAAAAAATATTGTGAAATCACAGAATTTTTCTTACCACTTCCTCCTTGAAATCCGGCTTCCGCACTGTACTTTGTCTCATCCACAAAATTTGGCATAGGGGTAGGTGGCACCTGACTCTGCTGAATAACAACCTGCTGAGGTTGATTCATAAGCACCTCATTCGGCGTCTGTGGATTTAAATTTTTATTTGGGCCATTATTATTCTGAATATTCTTACACTCGTTTTTCAAATGTCCTTACTTCCCACACCCATGACAAGGAAACTTTTCTTTGCTTCCTCTCTGCTCATTCGTCCTCTTATTTTACCACCACTCACGGCATTATCATTCTGACCCTGTCCTTTTATTTGACCATCAGTCTGATTGTTCAATTTAAGTTCCTGCTGTTCTGCCAATTTTACTTGAGCCCACATCATCTTCTCCTTTAACTTTTAATGCCTTGCCTCTATATCATCTCCACAATAATTTGCATAGTTTAGAATATCATCTATGGGCTTTCCCAGCCAACACTACATATGTTGCTGTATCATCTAACTAATCTCTGGTTTCAAACCATACCCAAATCAATATACAAAAGGACCCATGTCCTTGTCTCCAATGTTCTCAAACCCACAATACTGTTTAAACACTTGCATCAATCGTTCATAATATGCATGAACAGACTCATTCGGCTCTTGGGTTGTTCTATCTATTTTTACCCAATCTGTTTCTTTAGGAGGAATTTTTCCTTTTAAGTAAGTAATTACGTGGTGATATTTCTTCATTACATCATCAGAAGTTGCACCTGTCTTAGGGTCTCTTGGATACTTATCACTAGGCCAATCAACTGTGATCTTGCATCTGTCCACAAATCAGCAGGTACCACTATGTCAAACAGACCATCCAAATCTTTCAAACAAAACCTTCAAAACTTTCACAAACTTCTCGACCTGTTTGTACCATTCAACTAGTTCCTCTCTCAATTTAGGAAAATCATTTGTAAATGACAAAATATCTTGTTGACTCCATGGAACATGAACATATCCTCCTCCTGGACCTTCTCTCATTGGACACAGTCTCTCTCCCTTCTCTGATTCCTTTAGTAAAAATTCAGATGTTGTCCGACTTGCCTGTGCTTCCTCTTTTTTTCTCATCCACCTAGTTTTCTACCTGTCTAAGTCTCCCCACTTTTGCAAAATAGTCATCAGCTCTCTAATCTGTACTTTTCTTCCAGACACATTCATATTTTCTAGGTCTTAATAAGTAAATTCTGCTCTACATTGTTTCTGTAAAACCTTTGAACTCCCTATTTCTATTCCCATTTCAGATGCAAGATCTGTCTATTTCTCATGAAATATCTTTGCATTTCTAGTTATGCTCCTACATATAAACACCAACTCTTCTTCGCTGTAGGTATTTAATCGATCTATTTCCACATTTCCAGCTATCATTTCTTCCAATTCCACTTTCAATTTTTAAATATCTAAAATCTTTGGAGGTGAGCTTTGTTTTTCTATTCCCTGTACCCATCTTTCCAGATCTTCTGGAGGTACCGCTGTTGCACTTCTGACTCCTGAGGATGCCACTGACCTTCCTTCTTTTGAACAGTTTTGTGTAACTTTTCTCGGGTTTCATTTACCTGTTTCCTTATTGACAGAACCATTAATGAAATTACTGAATCAAACTCACTGGCTTGATCAATTATCACAATTTCTTTTCTAGGATTATTCAAAGAGGTTGCCACAACTGGTGGGTTTGGACAATTGACCTTGTCTCCATATAATGGAACAATGGGACCTATAGTTAAAGGTATTGTTAATGCTTCAGGATTTATATTCATTTGCGTTATTTTCTGTATTAGTTCCTCTCTATTTTTGTACAATGCTTCTTTTTCTTTATCCTGAAGTACCCTATTCACTATTGGATCATTTATAATCTGTGGAATCAAAGGTGTTCCGAGAACTGGCGCACTTGGAGTAACTCTACTGGGTCCTTCCTGATACGGTGGAGGATTTTTAATTAAAATGTCCTCCATATATTCAACATCTGATTCACCAAATCCTGTCACTGTCAGATGTTTATTTTTCACTTTACACTTGCCCCCTGACTGTTCCTCAGCCATCAATACTGGTTATAGTCCTTCTGACACCATCGCTTTTCTCCATTGTTTCATCTGACCTTCGCGTGATTCCCTCCGATATCTAGGGAAATAACCCATGTATCTTCCGCTCCTGTTTTTCTCTCGTCCATATGATTCAGTCTCCCATTCTTCTAATGCCTCATACTGCGTCATTCTGGGTCTTGGATCTAAATCATTCATCCGCATTCTCAAATTCTACAAAATTCGTCCATTAAACTTACCATGTTCTGGAAAAGCAAAAACACTGTCACCCTTTGTGTACTCTATCCAATTTTCCATCCATACACACGTATGATATCCTCTCTCCATCATCATAAAAGAAACAGGTGTTTTTGGTGAAGGTATAGGAATTCCCTCCCTAGTCAATACAGGTTTATCTTTCTTAAAGAAATTTTTGATTTTCTTTACTAGTGACATTTTTCTCTTTTCACCATACATTCTATGCTTTGAATAGATAAACAATAATCCGCAAAACCTCGAACTTTTCTTTCAGGGCAACTTACACTAAATGGCAAATAAGAATCAAGCTTACAATTTTCATCAACTAATCCTAGCGCAGCTTCTAGTCTTTTGACCAATCAAACTTGGGCTCACGCTGTTCGTTTAACCAATACTAGTGTGGCCATTTTGTGACATCAGTATCACCCCTTACTACTGTCCCCTCCTTTACAAATTTGCGTCAGTCACACAGCCGCTGTTTCAACCTATCCCAGAGTGGCCCTCTGTGATGTCAGGTCAACTCCAGCGACTGACCCTCCCTTCACATGGTAACACAAAACTTATTTTCTTACAATTTTAATTAATAACAACATAAAAACATTCGCTACTCTGTATGTTCCACAAAAACCAAAGGATAGAATTTTTCATACACTGTGAGTAAAACCTTCCGCTTACCCTTCATTCAAACTCGGAAGAACCTGTTACTCCTTCGGCGGTACCCTTACTAGGTGATATAGGACCAAAGTTTCACTAGTGAACTCTTTTGTTGTCAATCACTCTCACTTGTATACGAAAATAGTCCCTAATGTAGCACCATTAGCACTACACAGCTTCTCAGAGCTATTCTAACAGACGAGTAACCTCACTGCAGTGTGGCTTCCATTTACCACCCACTATTTATTCCCCGAGAAGTTCCAGACGACACAAAACAAAATACAAACGGGTTTGTTAAAACATAAATCAATAATTCAATAATCAATACTTATCACCAAACTAGTCAATAATAACCATAGCTCTGCTACCACAAAACTGATCCAGCGGTGAACCAGCCACAGATAATCTAACACCATATACTCACATGGGCCCATAAACACACATACACACTGACTAGTTAATCCGCTTGGGTCAAAGTTTATGTTGTTTCTTATTGCAAGATTAGTTACCTGTCATACCTAACCAATCCTTCACTGATCAAAAAGTTCTTTCCTCTGGTCAATGGACCATTAGTTGAACTAGTTGATGGTGATCTGACATAAATTTAATTCTCTTTGCAATGAAATAACCATAGACTCTGGAAAGTTTTAAGGCTTTATCTAAATTAAATGCATGTGAAACATTTCAAAGTACAGTACAGTCTCCGTTACTAAAAGGAAGGAAGATTCAATTAATCGATTAATCAGACAATATCATAATTTGTAATGACAGTGCTAGAAAGGAGAGGATAGAGAGAAAAGTACATCTGCACTTTCATGAAATTATAGTTACCTAGGATGGTGTGGAAACCAACCCCTGGCCAAGGAGCTGGGAAGGGTCCCCCGGGAAAGATCAGGCGACAAAGCCTCATGACAGGATTCAGGACAGGATAGATGACCTCTCTAGCACCGACGCTGGTGTCGCACCCGTCTCTGACACTTTCTTCTGGCTCGAGGTTCTTCCGCGATCTTCTTCTATTTTAATTTAGTCTAAGGTGATGTTCTGCTATATTCTTCATCAACATTCACTCATCACTCCGACAGCATCCCGGGCTCTGCAGAAATCAGCAAATCTCCTTCTAACTAACTAACTAAGGCTACCTCAATTATACCCTTCTATGCTCATGTACCACCCATTAATGTTTCAATATTATGAAACTTCTGACTCTGATTGGACAGGCATGGGGAAATGATCATCACACCATGCTTACTTTCTCATTTATTCTTTGACTTCTTTCTTCATTGATCCCACCCCTTAATTTTTATTCATATTTTTTATTCCCACCCGCATTCACATTAATTTAGAAACAATATTATAAACTTTGCAGGTTCACATCAATTTCTCAGGACATTGGGCTGATTCCCAGGTTATGTATCGGTTTCGTCCTTGGACGGCGTTCAAGTCTCGCATCCTTTCCTTCAGCTCCCTTATATTGCGCATGTGTAGCGGTCACATGGGTTATAAACTCCAGCATCCCATAAGAGGCCCAAATTCGTACTAATAGGAAATCAAAAAGAACACATATTAATTTCAAAGTAAAATGATTTCACTGTATTCCACCTATTTCTACTCTAATCCCATTTACTTATAAATGCTCTCCCCGCATTAGCATTTAGTAAATAACTTGTTTTAGTTTCAGCAAAGCAGATGCTTAGCATGTTAGCTTTCAAGCAGCCAGAGATAGCTCGTCATACTGCGTAGATGCAGTTGACGCATGCGCAATACAGATTCCCACGTTAGCAGCCATTTTAGCTTTCACTCAAGTTATTTATTAGCAAGACACATAGGCAAGCTTCTTCTTTATTTTATATCATGTGTGGTGCATATTAATTTTCACAATACATGATTAATACAAGGTTATGAGTTATATGAGAGGATTGCTTCCGAACAAGTGTCTTTTCTACGAGTCCTTGCTCCATCAGATGTATTTAACGACTTCCTCACTGGGAGGTCATCATTCTGATACCAAAATGCAACTTTTCCTATTTGAAGTTTTCTAATATTGATTTGCATTTTATCGATTCCCTATAAGGAAGTCCCTAAATAGTGAATCCGATTCGGACCTTTCATACAATTCAAATAGCGATTTCCAATTAGCGATGCTGATGCAATTGCTATCTGGAACTTGCTAAACAAAACTTACATACATCTGGTTCCAATTATGTTATTAAATCCTAGGAGACCAATAACTAATTTAAATTGGTAACATCCAGTAAGAGCCAGACAGATCTTGTCAAAACCAGCAAGAACCATCTGTAGGCTGCTAAAACCTGTAAAAAACTTCAGGAGCCATATGTAACAGTACAAAATTCGTAGGGCCCATTAGTAACTGGCTGAAAAGAGTAGGACACCATTTACATTGATTGTAATTAGTAACATCAACTATTGCCCATTGGAATTTGGATGAAATGGACAAGACATGAAAAAAAGAGATGTAACTGCCATGCACACAGAAGCAATGTAGAGGTGCAGGATGCTGCTTTGCCAGTTCCTTCGCCACTCACCTTTATATCGCCCACATTAATGTCCTTGAGAGTAGGGCATGCCCTGACTCGGATTAATCAATTTATTATGAGCAAAAAACACAACTCCCCAAGGCTTTATTAGGGGCCTCATATAGCATAAATCTCTCTTAGTGAAGCTTCGCTTTATACAATGACAAAAAGAGGAGCGAATGGTGATTATCTCTGAGTAATTGTGGGATCTGATTTTAATTACAGAATCCTGCCTTTAAGGGTATCTTCTGTCCTTGACTTGGCCATTACAAAAACTTTTTGACATTGGCGTGGCCACCTTCTGACGGAGAGTGTTAGCTGGTTTAGCTAGTTTGTTGGCTCGCTAAGCATGAAATAAGTCAAATGGAGGTAATTGAGTTGTAAGAGCCTGAGCCTAGATGGAATGATCAGTGTTGTGGGTGACACATAGGCATCTCTTCAGTCTGATACATTGAGGGGGCCGAGCCATGTTTCCCATCGAAACATCAGAGTGTTGAGGGAGGTTGGGGAGAGGATGACAAGTGTGATATAGATCTGCAAGATACCCCCTTAACCCAGGGATCCATAAGGAGCTTAGGCCCAGATGTACGAACATTAGGAATACCGATTTCCTAATTGCGATAATCTTAGAATCACAATTAAGATATCAGCATTCCTAATGTATGAAGTACTTTTATTCCCAAATAGCGATTCCTAGTAGGTTGCAAATCAGCTAACCTTATTTATGAGGTAGGCATAAATTTGAGACCCATTAGAAATCACAGCCATCACATCCATCACAGAGATTGTGGCCTATTGTGGTCAGCAGACCACCATGTTTGTGATTGCTTTCTAGCAAAGCAATTTTCCTTTTTTTTTATAAATGCAGCCCGTTTTCCATAAGGGAAAACAAAATGTGTGTAAAAAAAAAAATGAAAATTTGAAGTTTAATTTTTAAGAATAGGCATTAGTCCTGAGTCCACTGCCTACTCTTACAAATATGTTTACATTCTCGAAAGAGTAGGGGTCCCAAAGAATTCCGTCCCATTTGCTAATGGGCTACTCCAACTTTTTAAATGGTTTTAATGTTTTACCGGGATTTGGTCACAAAACAGTAATGCATACCATACCGATTCGGTATTAGAAAGGAACACCAAAAGCACACCCCTTCCAAATACCGAATTGCAAATGCGAATTGCAATTCAATAGCAAGTTACTGAATTGCATTTTGCATTTTGTACATTTGAAAAAGCCTTTTTCCAGTCGCAAATGGTCCAATGCTGTTTGTGACTGAAAAAATGCTTTGTACGTCTGACTCTAAGTCTCTAGTGGTCTAAATTAAAACTTAGGGTAAGTCAGTGAGGGAGTCCTGGTGGGATTAAGGCACATGTCGTACTTGTGTTAAAACTGTGATATGTGCAACGAGAACTCATATAGGAGTACTTGAAAGGATTTAAGGTAGCAGCCCTGCCTGATATAGTCTAACAAGGAGATGGGAATGAGAATCCATTTCTCAAAACTCCTAATAATTGCAAAGTGTTTTAACTACTAGCCTTTCCACAGGAGAGTCTCAAGGGTGATGCTCCGGTCCCAATCAGTTCATCTCAATGTAGATAGCCAGGACCAGAGGCCGGGAGGTATTGAGGGATAGGGTCTCTGTAGAGCAGACCAAGAATGTTGCAATGTTCTAGCCATCCCACCCATCACCCAGCCTGTCGTTCCCCACCAGAAGATGCAAGGCCCAGTAATATAAAGGAATGCCCACCATGCCCATCCTGCTATCATATGATGACTGGACACATTTACCCATTTGTATTTTAGATGATCAGTTGATTCATAAGAAAGCTTGGATTTTAGTAAACATTGTCTGGAATCATCACCAGGGTAACATTAGAATATTCGGGGTATGACTACTCTTTTAAACAATGCAACCCTGCCCAGAGCATTGAGGAGGAATTTGGCCCAGGTAGCAAGCATTGCTGTCAGACTAGTCAGTAAAGGATTTAAATTGAGACTATATGTTAGGTTCAGTTCTAGAGCCATGTGTACTTCTAGGTTTGCAAAACTAAGTCTATGGCCTGAAAATTGGGATTGCCAGTCAGTCAAAAGCTTTATTTCGATAAAAGATTATCATAAAAGCAAATACATACAAACATTAAAAATACAGTTCATTGGAATGGCGAAGTTTTCGGCAAATCACAGTGATAGCTTGATGACTGTGATAAATAACACTCCATATAAAATATTTAAGATTCTTTAAAAAGTGATTAAAGGGACAATAAAAAGAAATACATTTACCGATCAACAAGTGGAGCTAATCAATTTACTTCGGATAATCCAAGACCAGCCTAAAAATGTGGCCACCCCACAGACTAGGACCAAACTTGTGTCTGAACGTAAGATACGTAAAGCGATAGGGAAGTTAGAAACACCCAAGAGACGGCAAACAGGGCCTAGCCATCTTTTTCTCGGGTTAACGTACGCTGGACATTCAAACATAATATGGGCTATACTTTCAACTTTGTCTGTGCATGACGGGCAAGTGTCGGTGGTCTGGTAGGGAGGCTTCCATTTGTTACAAAAGTCACGGGTTGGAAGAATCTCTAGTCTAAATTGTAAATACAGAGACCTGTCCCTCGGTTTTAGTACATACTCCAGATAAGGCTCGAAGCTAACAGACTGTTTGTGAGAATAAAAAGCTTCAGTTAGCCTACCCGTGTTAGGGTTACTGAGGTCCTGATTATCAATCCAGGCCCAGTAAGCTCTTTTAAGGTCCACCTTACTCACAGGGGCTCCCTGGTCCCAGGCTTCACTTAGTCCAAGCTGGATAAAGGATTTTTTAATGTTACGGAGCCAACTTATTTTGTGGGAGCCTGCAATGTTAAATAATTTCTCTCAGGCCCTCAGTATATTTAGCTAGCTCCGGGGTGCGCCATAGGCGGGCCCAAAATAACAAGGGGCGTAGCCTTGCGATGTCTTTAAACGAACGCCTGCCCAAATCGCTAAAAAGCGGTTTCAGAGGGGTACCCATTGGCATTGAGACTAATTCTCTCAGAAATTTATTCTCAGACAAAGTGATTTCATCTAAGTTATCAAAACCCCAAAGTTCTGCTCCGTATAAGGCCGAGCCAACCGCTTTAGCCTGATAGATCACTAGTGCGGGAGTAATTGGCTTGCTCCTCGAGGAGCGATGTTCTTTAGCAATTACTCCCGTAGCTCGCTTATGGTTCAGCAGCATTTTGTTAATGTGGGGTCTCCAGCTCAAAGTGTCGGTGATTCGGATACCTAGATAATCAAATAATTTGACGTGTTCAAGGGGAATTCCATCAGACAAGATGTTTGTGCTGGGAGATTTGTGTGATTTAAAGGAGAGGAGCTTGGTTTTAGATGTATTAATAGCCAAGCCTCTCATTGAACAGAACAGATGAAATCTATCTAAGAGCTTCTGTAACCCTGCTGGTGTCTTAGAGATCAGCAGGGTATCGTCTGCAAAAAGGAGAGTAGGAACTTTTTCCCCCGCCAGTGCTGGAGCATCAGCTGGGACGTCTTGCAAAAACTTCACCACTCCATTCACGAAAAGTGAAAAAAGAGTGGGCGCCAATACACAGCCCTGGCGGACTCCCTTATTGACTGAGATCTTATCAGTTCTCTGACCCTGGGATCCCCATCTTTCCCTGGCAAAGTTGCCCTCGTGGAGCCGAACCAAGAGATCGAGAACAGGAGGGGGGACACCCATTTCCTGTAGGACAGACCAAAGTCGGTCACGAGGGACCGGGTCAAAGGCTGACTTAAGATCTATAAAGGCTAGATGGACTTGCCTCTGCCAATCAAGACAAACTTCCAGTATAACAATAGAAGCCTGAACACCTGGTCAATCGTGCCCGTATGTGGTCTGAACCCAGCCTGGTAGTGAGACAAAATATCGTTCTCGGTAACCCAAGCTAGAATACGCTCCAGTAGGACCCTGCCAATCACCTTCTGACCAACATCAATAAGACTAATTGGTCGGTAGTTGGTAGGGTCCTCCCTGGAGCCCTTCTTAAAAACTGGTATGACCTCCGCTCCCTTCCATGACTCAGGGATGGGTAGCCCCTTAAGGAAAGCGTTAAGTAGGAGGGTAAAGTACACAGCCCAGGGTTTGGGGTTGGAACGAAACAGGTCACCGGGCAGACCGTCGGGACCTGCAGCTTTAGCAGGGACCAATCTATTAATGGCAGACATAACTTCCGACTCTGTAAAAGGGTCATAGTTGGCCAAGGTGGGGTCCACTGGAGTAGTGGAAAGAAGAACACAAGGGCCTAAGACAACATCATCTGAATAGAGGTTCGAAAAGTGAGTGAACCATTCTTGATTTGAAATGTGGTTGGGGATTACATCGGGATCTGAACCTCTCGAGTACCTGCAAAGGTTCCAGAAAGTAGATCCGTCCCTAGCCAGACTGGCGTTTTTTAGAGCTAGCCAGTGGGATTCCTCCCAGTCACACTTTGCATTGGTTACAGCCTTCTTATAAACAGATCTAGCATTTTTAATTGAGGAGCAATCCTTAGATTTAATGGCAATTGCTAACTCCTTCCTGCTAGCTCTACACTCAGAATTGAACCAAGAACCAGGTGATTTGTGTTTTTTGGTTTTGTTAATAGAAGAGGATAGAAAAAAAGACCCAATTAACTCAGTAGTGGCTGTATGTAAAGATGCAGCCTTAGTGATCTCTTCAGGATCCACACATGCGTGCCTAAGTTCTGCAGTTTTTAATAGCCGTATTTCATTAATGGATGAGAGTTTTTGTTCATCTAATGCAATTTTAGGCCATTTAAGAAATCTTTTACAGTTGGATGGGATGACATCTCTAGTGAGCAATGTGGAACAGTGGTCAAGGGATGAGTGATCGGGGGGCCATAGATTCTTTAAAGTAAGGCACAGGGGGTTATGGTCACTATCGGTGGTAGGGACAATAACCAGGTCCACTGTATAATGCCAAAGCCTACGATCAATTAAAATGTAATCGATTCGGGATGGGCTAGAGATTCTGTTAAAAGTACAAGCTGCATGAAGATCGGAAGGAAGTCGACCTTTGGCAGCTCTCAGCCCAAATTCGAGGACCAAGGCATTCAGTTGAATTATCACCGGTGACCATCTCTTTACTGGGGGAGCAGTAAGGGAGGGTATACCCCACCTGGCATCATCCTCTTCGACCTCTAGAATGTCTTCGGAGGCAAGGGGTTCATAGGTACAGTTCAGGTCTCCAGCAACCAATAAGAGAGAATTAGGAGGATAAGAGGAAAGCTCCTCGGCCAAGGTGGTAACGATAGGAGACTTGGTTCCTCCTTGCGTGCCCCTGATATAAACGTTAAAAAGGTCAATAGTGGGTCCTCCATTCAGCCCACTCAGGGTTATATGCAACACATCCGGAGAAGGGCTATGTACATGGCGGACTCTACAGGAGAGGGCAATGTTAATCCATAGTATGAGGCCTCCAGAAGGGCGTCCACGGCCTGAGGACTCTGCGGGAATGCAGTAGCATGAAAAACCGGATTTGTGCAGAGGTGTGAGGCTCCAAGTCTCTTGGAATATGCAGAGATCGAAGGTAGCAATAAAATTATTCCAGTCAGGTCGTAAAAGTTTGGCTTTTAGGCCAGCAATATTCCATGAGATAATTTTTAAGTTCATGTTTGGAACTAACGATGGGGAAGTGGCCAGGTCCAGGGGATGTGAAATTGGGGCTATCGGTTGTGACCCAACTGCCTCCCAGGGCCCACAGTGATTAGCGGGAGAATGTATGTGGGTGGACAGTCTGCGATTAGAGGTCGAAGTAGCATAGGGGACATTGCTTGGGATTGTTGGTAAACTTGGCGCTGATGTTAGTCAGTCAATTTGCCCCAGGGTTGATGAGCCTTCAGGATGATGGAATGGCAGGCCGCCCCTCCTCCCTACAGAGACCTTAGATGGTATAGGGAAACGTCTGAATTGGATCAAAGATGAATCCGGGGAGGAAGATCTAAACTCAAGGGCAATAAGGTCATCTGCTAAGCTGTGATTGGCTAAAATCAGCTCGATTGTATCCGTAGAGGAGTTAAGAGATCTATGTCTACGGGCCCTTAATAAGTCGTCTCTTATAAGAGATCGACAACCTCTGACATGACGGATCCAGTGAGTCACCTTGTTTTTTAGAGAATCTTCGTTCTCGTAGCCAGCAGTCGAAGGAACTCCCACCATATAAACAGTAGGCTGTAAATTGGCTCTGGCTCTTTGCACTATGGGAGATAGGAGCGGCTGGCCAGGGGCAGAAGATGGTTGGGGGGGAAGAGGGTGACTAACCGCAGTGATAGAATTCAAATTGACTGGGTCTTTGTGTTGGGCTTGGAGTAATTAATCCCTACTCTATTGGGTAGTGAGGGATTTGGTCGAGCTTGCGAAGATAAAGCTGACGAGTGAGGCAGTGTGAGTGTGCTAGAGTGGTGGACAGAGTTAGGCAGGATAGATGGAAGTTGTGGCAATTGCGTAGAAGGTCTTTTGGCCATTAATAGTAGTTCATTAACTAGTGCTTTTAGTTCGCTAATTTCAGTTTTCAAAGCCTTGATGGTTTCCAAAATTGGACCTGTTTCTGGGACAGTTTCTCCCAGTAGTTCTTGACATTGCCTAACCCCTCCTGATGGTAGTTCGGGTCCACAATCTCGATCACTACCTACTTTGGATGCTACAGAAATGTCAGGGCTAGCAATAATGCTAGAAGACTCAACAACATCATTAACAATATCACTTAGTAGCTCAAAGCGATTTGAACAAACAATGACCATAGGTTCAAGAGGGACCAAATTTGCAGCGGGGACACAAGGGCTTACTGTTTTGGGTGTTGGGACGGGGTTAGCGTTGCAGCTCTGCATAGTGTCCTGAGGTGATGCCAATAAAGGGCATGGAGCAATTTTTTTGCTAAACATTTGTGGGATAGTAACGGAGCCTGGGCGCTGGATAGTTGGGGGCAGTGGGGCCGTGGACATAGCAGCTGAGTCAGAATCTAGAATGGAGGTACATTCATCAACTAAGGAGTCAATACGCTCTAACGTAGTAGCTGGCGAATGTTTTTTGTTAGATTTTCTGGCCTTGTTTCTTTTAGCCGTGCTGCCAGCCAGAGCGGCGGGACCCCCACACATATCCGTCATTTTCCTTTTACCCATCGTAACCGTAAGTTAGCCACACAATAAGTGGCTTGTTACTTCAAGTAATCCTGGTGGCTAGGGCGAGACAGGAAGCCCCTAAAAGTTGGCACAGTACCTTAAGTGTCAGTCAACGAAGTAGAACTGAGGTGCAGCATCCACCAGGGGTCCTAGATGTTGGGGATATGGCCCGACCCGGCCTCCTCAGGCCCCGGACGGCCACAGACGGCCCGCCCTCTGCCCGGGCTCAGCCCGGCGCCGCCCGCGCGCGTCCCGCGACGCGGAGGGAGCCGCGATTTTTGAAGCGCCTCCGGGCGCGCTGACAGCCGGAAGGGGGCGGGGCGGTGGTGATTCACAGGAGCTGTAGTCTCCCCCAGCAGCGGCCTGCGATGTCGTGTGGGCGGCGGGGGAGTCACACAGCGTAGGCGCCCCGACCAGAAGACACAGCTCTGGAGCCCAGGTAGAGTTGATGGCTGATGCAAGAGAAATTGTCATTGGCATAAAGGGTCACACTTATCGGGTGAACCAGCTGTGAGGCATCCCCAGGAGTCTGTTGGCCAGGACTTTATCATATATTTTGAGTTCAGTGTTTGTAACAGATATTAGTCCATGAGATGCATAGTGCTTAGGAGAGGTCAGAAGATTTCTGTAACACTACAATAGTGATGAGATAGTGTTCCAGGGGGTGCATTTCTTTATTGTCACCTCCTGATGCATTGCCAGGGGGGAGGCAACAAGAGCAGAGAGCATCAGTTATAGTGCTCTATGGGATAGATGTCCACGCCAGCGGTTTTGTCAGAATTCATGTTTTTAAAAGCAAGCCTGATTTCGTCTTACTGTATGGGTTGCTCCAGTGCTTGAAGATTGCTTGGGCTCAGCACTAGCATAGGAAAATCCCAATTAGCGGTGTGGAGGTTTCCCACTGGGATCATTCACGTGCCACTTACAGTGTCTGGTAGTACTCTGCAAATGCAGCTGCTATGCCTAAAGCCTCAAATACTTGTTCTCCATTGTCTAATGCTATGGATACAATCAAGCGGGATGTGTTAGCTTTCATTGACAGCCAAAAGGGTAACTTCTTGCCCCATTCATATGCTTTCTGAGCTAAGGTCAGCCAACATGGCCGAGCCTCATCAAGGTACAGTTGGCAGAGGGTTGCCAGTTTGGTGGCCAGGAGTCATTGTACCTGTCTGATGGGACAACCTAGGCTGGTCTGCTTTAGCGCCGTGACGTTGGCTTTGAGTGCTGTTAACTGTTGGTATTTGGGTCTCTCCTTACCCTTAAATAGGATCTTGCCATGTCCCTGATGGCTTTTCCAGCATCCCCCACTGGTTTAGAAAATCAAGTCTTCGCTGAGCGTCAAATAATCTTGAAGTCTCTGAGCCGGCATCTGGGTGAAACTTATTTCTGTAAATTGCCAAGCTTTGAGCCTTCACATTGGGTGCGGTCCTGTGCCCTAAAACTAACGTAGCTGGGACATGGTTAGAGATACCCCTGGGCAGTGTGAGGGAACTAGATGTTTGAACCAGATCAGCGGCAGGAAGTAATAGTAGGTCAATGCGGGAATGTGTCTTGTGTGCGGCCGACAAGTGAGTATATTACCAGTCATGAGGGTTTCATGTCCTCCACGCGTTACAAAGGCCCAATCCATCATTCCTGTATTTTAGTCCCCCTCTGTATCCCCCCGACTGACTGCTGGGGCCCGTAGAGTCCACCTCTGGATTCAGGACATTATTAAAATCTCCCTTATGATGGTGGTTCCCTTTGATAATTGGAATATCACATTTATCAGCTTCTGTAATGTGGTCTTTGGCCAGGAGAGGAAGTAACAAACGCAATAAGATTGTCTGGTTGACCCTCTACCACAATGTATCTACTCAGGGAATCCTGCATCACTCGAGATACAACCAGTGGGAAGATGCTATGTAGGAGGATTGTGACCCCTCTGGAGTCTTTGGTGTGTCCTGCATGGTGTAACCTATTGCACTCATGCCAAGCTAGAAGGGCACAATTTGTGCCAAATAGGTGGGCTTCTTAGAGCATTAACATTTTGCCAAGCAACGAGCTGCACCCCTCTTTATTCTATCATTGAGAACACTGAAATTCCAGATCATAGTTAGAGACCCATATTTGACGGTGGGTCTAATGACGAAGCATGTATGGTCGCGAGACCATGAATGACAGTGATAATCGGTGTTTAGTGTCTGAGGTCTGGCTGCTTGGCATTGTTATAATGCAGGTACCGCAATGCGCATAAATGGCAAAAACACAAAATCAACATGAAAATAAACAACTGATGCACGAACAGCCAAACTATATCAACTGCCACCCCCAAAAAACCCCACCCTACACTTCTACCCAAAAGCATCTGTAGCCCTTCCAACACAACTAGGTGTGAGTTCAACCAAATTCCCCCAACTTGACCTAAGCAGGAGTGTCACCACACAGGATATATCTATGCTGACGAATAAAAAATAATCATAAGTTGTAGGGGCAAGTAGAGCAGCAGGTTACAGTTTTGCAGGACCTTCCATGTCCATGCATGCGAGGAAGGTGATCCCCTCTGTGGAAATTCAGGTGGCTGGTCATTATTGGCCTTGGTGTGGATATCTTCACACTCTGGTGAGGCTCACATCCTGGAGTTCAACCTTTGTTGCCTAAGGGATTTCTGGTGACCCCTGTGTTCCTTTGTCCGAGCCGAGACATTCGGCTCATCTGATGATCCCCAAGGGAGTGTTTGTTTACTGTGGAGTGATATCTCCTCAATCGCCCATTCCCAAGTGGCTTTCGGAGAATCAAGGAAAAGCAATTTAGAGGCATACATTACTTTAAGAGTACCTGGGTATATAGCAAGTATTGGATTTTGAGGGCTCTGACTTTCTGTTAACCTTGTTGTGTGGTTTTCTCCTATGTTGTACGTTGTGAGTATAGTCTGGGAATCTAATGATGCATTGTGATTGAAACAGGAGCTCCCCCAGTAGATGACCCTTTTACATAATCATGTCTCTGTCCCTATAGTTGAGGATTTTTGCCATAAGGGCTTGTGGGGGGCCCCAGGAAGGGTCTCTATGTTATGGCTCTATGGACGAGTGTACTGATGAAATAGGAGGATAGGAGACCTGCGGGAATCCAGGACAATATCCATTGTTAAAGGAAAGCCTTCAGGCGAGCGCCTTCGGCCCCTTCAGGGAATCCCACAAATCTTAGGTTACAGTGCCCCCCTCTTTTCAGCATCTTCCACTCAATCTGCCATCGTTTTAAATGTGGCTGATAGACAGGATACCGTAGACGTCAGCTCATATACCTTGTCTTCCATTTCTGATATGCACCAATCCATTTCGGTGACTTTATGGACCACCCCTGGAGATCTTGGTGCAGTAGGGAGTCTTTGAGCCCGACCTCCCCTATTTAAAATTCAACAGCAGAAGGGGATGATTGAATGGTCTGAAGGAAGTTCTCAATCTCCCCAGTCTTGGTGTTAAAGTCGATCGTTCTTCAGTAGGGGGGCCATTGCGGGACCCTAACATTTTGGCCACAAATTTATCAATATTGTTCTGGGAATGAAAGGAATGCCGCTTGTCATGTCCCATAGCACCTGAATATATATATATATATATTCACTTAAAAAACCATAGGTTTCACACATGTTATAGTTAGCTGGACATTACACTCGTAAAAAACCAATGAAATTCCCCCGTTATAGTTAGTGCAGGCAACTATAACTCACGCGACCGCAATCCTCTGCTGATGACTTCAGATATTACATCACTGTATTTAGACACTTATTTACCCATGTCTTCTTCCATTAATCTTTAGCTATACATATATTACAAATATTTATTTTTCATAAAGGCACATATGTCATCAGTGATGTAATATCTGACGTCATCAGCAGAGGATTGCGGTCGGAGGCAGGGTGCGCGCACCGTGCGCGCACGGTGCGCGCGTATAGGTATTGAAATGCTTTTAAATGCTATTTTCTCAGGAAATACTGAACAGATTTACACCAGCAAAAGGCACTTCCTTGACCTTATGGCTACCTCTCTGCCAAATTTCACGTAATTCTGTTCAGCCGTTCGGGCTGTAGCTGCGACTAAAGGTCCTATGGAAAAATGCATGGGGAAAACGCGTTTTGGGACCCCCTTTTTCTCGGCCCCCGCTTGACGAATCACCCCGAGACTTTCAGGGTAGGAGCTGAGCAGAGCGCCCCATTAGTTTTTAAAAATTTCGCGAGGATTCGTCAACCGGTATAATATATATATATATATATATATATATATATATATATATATATATATATATATATATATATATTCAGTGAAAAAACCATGGGTTTCACACACGTTATAGTTACGAATTAGCATTTAAAAAACCTTGCAAATTCAGTGAAAAAACCATAGGTTTCACACACGTTATAGTTAGCTTGACATTTCACTCGTAAAAAACCAATGAAATTCCCACGTTATAGTTAGTTAAGCTAACTATAACTCGCGCAGCCGCAATCCACTGCTGATGACGTCACATATTACATCACTCATGACATGGTCAGTGACATCACTCATGACATCACCGATGACATCTCAAATGACATCACTGATGAGATCATCCAGTGAATGTGTATTTGTCTGAAAATTAAATATGTTTTTTTTTTTTAAAAAACACTAAAAAACAATTACCACATTACAAGGTCTTTGAGGGATTAATAACGAAATACTGAAAATCTGTTTGAGGAGAAGTGGAAGAAAGGGACCATCTAATTTCTGACTTACCTGACCCACCCAACAATTTAATTATCATTTTAAATTTAATTGAAATTGCTTGTAAAAATTGTTTTTTTTTTCGAAAATGTTCTTTCTCAATCTGAAAAAAAGAAAAAAGTATTAATATTTAATAAAACATTATATAATACAGTACACGTATTTACATATTTTCCAAAAACAATTTTTTGCCATTTTTTTGCTGTTTTCAGAATATATTGCATCTCACTATAAATCGTGAAAGCAATTGCATTCATCACTTAACAGCGGGCAAAAAAAAAATAACAATCTCAAAGATTGTTTTAAAAAAGCCCAGAATCTCTTTTCACTTAAACATAACATTATAGAAATGCAAAATATTCAAAAAAAATCAACTATTTCTTTAAAATACCGTCTGACAATTTTGTTACAGAAGCATAATCACAAAAATAATATATCTCAAATAACTCAACAATACATCTGGTTACCTTTCCTTTAGGCCAAATGGTAATTTTAAAATTCTTTTTTGATTAAATTTCCAATGGTAATCCAATAAAATTCCAAAATTTAAATTGTACAGATGTTACCGATTCTCTCTAAAATTTTTGTTTCCAAAAGATTAATTAGTAATTAAATAAATCCACAATACAATTGGTTACCTTTCCTTTAGGCCAAATGGTAATTTGAAAAATCTTTTTATTTGAAAATTCCAATGGTAATCCAATAAATTGGTAAAATTGTTTTGTACAGATCTTGCCAATTCTCTCTAAAATTTAGGTTTCAGGAAGATTAGATAGGAATTTGCTAAATCAAAAGGCAAACGTTGCTTGAAAATCAATTGGGAATCATTACACAGTGTCCAGCCTTTTTCACATTTAAGATAAACTGTGTAATGTCCTGAAGTTACAGTAGGTCCTTCATGGAAAATTATTGCAACTGTTACAAAAGTTTTTCCTGAAATTGATAATTGCTGTCCTATAAACTTCTTTATTAAAGTATCCAATTTTGAACCATCAGCTCCACATCGTTGCATCATTAAAATTACATACTGTCCGTATTCCTTTAAAATTAACGTTGAAAACATGTCAGATTTACACTCACCGCATTCAATGCTATGATTAGCATCTTTAACTAATTTAGCAAAAGTGACTGTTTTACTCTCTGGCAATGTTAAATAAATAAACCTTTCAGAATCAACATTAGAGCCACATGTATTGAAACAGTTTTCACAACTATGTTCCCATTTATAAGAGACACCAAACATATTTTCAATTTGTACCCCTTCTTCTTCCAGTACCTGAAGAAAATACATCAAGAATTCCTGTGTGTCTTGCTGTACATTTTGAGAAAACTGTGTTCGTCCTGAACATACATCTAAAAGTTTTCTAATTTCAGTAGCACTTTCTATTTGAGTTTTATCATTACTCAGCTTTTCAAAAAGGAGACTCAACTCAGAACAGAATCTTTTTCTCTGATTTACTATTATCTGCTCTTGCAAACTTTCCAGATAAAATACAACATTCAGCACTACATTAGCGTAGCAGTTGACACCAGAGCTATTTTCAAAATGACAACCTACAACCTCTTCAACATTTTCCTTTTTCTTTTTGCTTGCAATTACATCACTCCTCTTTTTTTTTCTCCTCTCTACATCCTCATTACAGATATTCTCAAATCTCCTTTTTCGAGAAACAACACGTTTCTCCAACACAGGATACTGACCTAAATGAGGAGCATAGGTTCTTCTTAATCTATTATACTCCTTTACACAATTTGCATCAGCACTAACTTTTGAATCATCAAAGTCTATCATAAATAAACCAGATAATGTTTTCACTCGTGACAAAGCAACATAAGCCATACCTTCTTTGAACACAGTTGAACCAATGTTTACAAAAGCACAATCTACAGTCAATCCTTGAGACTTGTGAATAGTTACAGCATATGCTAGAGAAAACGGAAACTGTTTCCTTCGTACATATAAGTCTTTCACAAGCATGAAACGAACTGTACAACGACAAATGTCTATAACTTCTTCTATCTGATCAAATTTTATTTTTAAACATTCAATTCCATCTTTTTTCTGGAAATTAATAAAACCCACAACTCTTCCCATAGCTCCATTCACTAAACCTTTTTCAACATCCAAATTTCTCCTTAAAAATACTCTACAGTTCATGCAAACATATAGATTTTTTTCTAATCCAGAAGTTTTGGAAATGTTCTTCTCTAGTGAATCCAATTTATTTTTCAGTTTGCCTGTTAATGTAATAGTAATTCTTTCATGCTGAATTTTGTCCACTGCTTCCAATTTCCTAATCTCTTCCTTTTCCAATTTCAAAAGTTCCTCATTGAATATTGAGCATTCACGTAGAGTTGGCATTAAGCAGATGACACTTTTCTTTTCTGCAATGTTCTTGTATATTTTCTCTGCAACTATTTCTTCCTTTGGGAATAAATTATGTAGCAACCGACTCTGTAATGCTTTCGTGCCAGCTTCAGTGAGTAGTCCAATTCTGATATCTTTCAGAATACTTCCATATTCTTCATCGTTTGCTTGCCTCATATTAGTAGTAAGTTCCTTGTACTCAAAGAAGGACCAAATATTTGCATTACCAATGCTTCCCAATGACTTCTTTGTGTCTTCATGTGTCACAGTATTAAACACTGGTTGTCCTTTCACTGGAGTAAGCTGTAGAAGATCCCCAAAAACTATGACATGTTTTCCACCAAATAACACGTCATAGTCTGTCCTTAGAATTTGCTGCATTCTTAAATGCACAAAGGCAAGCATTAAGTTTGATACCATGCTCACCTCATCAATAATGAGAACTTGCATCTTCTTCAATACTCTTGAAACTTCCAAGCATGCTTCTCCAGTTAGCTTGTGGTATTGTATTTTGTTCTCATGCTCCACTGGTAACATTAGCAAACGATGTAAGGTGATTCCTTTTATGTTATATGCTGCTAACCCAATTGGAGCAGTAACCACACAAGACAAAGTTGAATCCGTTTTTTGCTGTAGGTAGCTTCTGATGACTTTTATTAAGAAACGTTTTCCAGCTCCAGCTTGTCCGCTTACATACATCCTGATTGGTTGAAATGATGTGCATGAGCACTCTTTTTTTTCATGTAGTAATCCGTGATCAATTTTGTTTCTGATCTCTTCATGAATTTGTTGCTGCTCTTCATTCAGTTGTCTTTCCAAATTTGGTAAGTCTATAAATTCTTCTTGAGCTTGATTCATAGCCGTTTCCACTTCAGTCATAGCTATTGCAGCTTCATTTTCAACGATTGGTTGTCCTAGGGGATCTTGACTGAGTGTTCCAGAACTTTGGCTGTCTTGAGAACTGTCTCTAGCTACTTCAGCTGCAATTGTAGTTTCCTGTTCAATTTCTTCATTTAACATTTGCACATAATTTGTGAGAAAGTACTGCATTCTATGCTGTCTTTGCAAGCATTAAAGGAATCTTCATAGCTTTGAAATTCTCCCAGTAGTTCGTCCTCTGAACGCCATGGTTTAAACAGCTGTAAAAGAGCCAAGTAGTAAAATTCCTTTTTGTCAGTAGTTTCGCAACTGAGCTTCCTGTGATTAATCAAACTTCCTTTTGTTTGCTTCACCAAACATCCTTCCTCACCAATGACTTTATATTTTCCATTGTTGATGTCTTCTGTGACTTTCCGTGAATAAATGTAGTTCTGCAGCACTTCATAGAGACACATGTTCTCTAGATGAAGACTTCTCTTTGGGTAATATGTGTCCAACATGTTTGATTTCAAAATATCTGTACTTTCTGGGTCATTCTCGGCCAAATATTCAATTTCTCCAACAGATTTCAGTACCCGATTTCTCATTGCTGCAAGGCCTAAACTTGCCCAAATTATTCTTCTTGATTTCGAGTAGAGACTTGCAGAAGATAACCTATCTGAACATTCGTAGGATCCAATTTCTCGATGCGATAACATCTTTAAACTGAAACTGTATAGCTTCTTACTGACAGTCTTCTCGTGAGAAATCTCTTCCCACATTTCTTTCAATTCAGTTTTTTCTGATTTAGTAATGTAAGACGTTACATATCGAGCAACAGCAATGGAATTGTCAGCTACATACTGAATATCCATGTTAGCATTCCACATGGATAAAATGACTGGGTTGTAGTCATTTATATTTTTTGATTCTTCTTTTCTTTTTAGGTTGTAGGTATTCTTAGGTGATTTTCTTGTAATAGTATGTCTCACAGCTGACATAAAACTGTTTACTCTTCCTTTTGAAAGAACAGGTCTAGGAAATCCAAATCGACATTTAGTGTAGAATTTATCTTTGCTCTTGTATTTCCGCCGACAGTATTTTCCACACCGATGACTTTGGAAACGTAAAACTTGCTCCTTTAACTTTTTCTCTTCTGTGCTTTTTGGTATAGCACATGTTGCATATTCTTCAATGAAAGATAACACTGCTTCATCAGTATCTGTTCCAAACTTTGGGGCATCCTTGATCCACAACAGCATATGAATATGAGGAGCACCTCTTGCCTGGTACTCTTTTCTCCAAAAGAAATCCACTACTTCTCCAAGAGGTGGATTTTTTTTATTGCAGATGAAGGACATCATAGCCTCAAATCTATGATTGAAATATCTGCAAACATTAACTGGATCCAATGAGCACAGTTCTCCTTCTGTCTTGTATTCGATGTTTTTAATGTTTGAATTTGCCTCTCGTAGAAAATCCAGTAAATCATCCCAAGCGTACTCAGCACAGCTTAGGGTAAGGAACCATGTTGGTGTTCCTAAATTCCGTAACATGCATTTTAATTCACCATGGCGTCGGTACCAATATTCATTTGTCCCACGCTGACAAGCCATCAGATTGATTAGTTGTGTTTCCAAATGATCATCTCGGTGCTGCACTTTCTCCATAAAATCCTTAGCAGACACATTTTGTAAATGTACTCCACTTTTTAAAATGTGATTTACTGCATAAGATTATGCAGACAAGTCGCTTTCAAATAAAAGATGGAACAAATAAGGAATACTTTGTCGAAATCTTGGATCTTCTGCATATAGTCTTGTAGTCCGATACTCAGAAGCTGGAATCTGTTCTGGACGTTCATCGTATCGTCCACCTTTTCCTGTAGGAAACAGCTGGGGAAAACATCGAGCTTCCAAGCTCTCCTCCCATACACTCACGGGAGTTCCTTTTGCTTTCTTCATCTGAAACAGATCAATAGTGTCTCCCATAACTTCTTTTGAATGAAGAGGATGTATGCTAAAATTTTCATAAATTTCTTCTTCCTTTGACTTGTCCACTTTTTCAATTTGTCCAGTTGGTGTTTCTGTGTCTTCTTGTAAATCTTCTTCTTCTTCTTCTATATAAATTGATTCATACCATTTGTTATTCCTTTTCAAATACAAATTTGCTCTTTGTACTTTCCGTACATCTACCAGCTCCTGCCAAATCTTCTTATTCTTTGTAGGTACACCATTAACCAGAATAACTAATGGTTCAGTTTCCAAAGTATCTGCATCAATAGTTTCCATATTTTTTTTCAAATCCAAGGGCAAATACACCACTCTACCTTTTAAACCTCTCAGTAAATCTGAAGGAGGTAATTTACCAGTTTTGGGCTCCATACGTACTATGGTCTGGAACGGATGAACACATTGAATAAGTATAGACTCATATGTATTTAATTCAGAAAGTTCGGCAGGAATAGCATCCAATTCTAAATTATTATGTACAGCTCTGGTCGGCATTCTATTTTCTTCTAACTTGTTGTAACAGTATTTACAAATACGCTGTTCTTCACCCAATTCAAAACAATTTTCAAGAAATATATATGTGGCAAAATCCTTCCACTTATAATTATCTTCATTTTCACTTTTTCTGTAGAGATCAACATTCCTATTTTGTTTTTTATAATGAGTTCTGCGGCAACAAACACAAGTAATATTTGGTCTTTCATTAGAGATTATTGCAAATTTTGTTATGTGATCATTAAATTTCTTACTTACAGAGGGTTCTACATTCTCTTCCACTTCTTCCTCATTTACTGTGTCCTTTTCTGCACTTTCTTGTTCTGGACCAAAGTAACAAAACTGAATTTCATCAGTAACCTTCTCTACATCTGATACCGATCCACGGAACAGAGCCCTATTCAATTCATCTAACTTTATTGCTGGACTTTTAGCAAAATACAATCGTCTCACAAACTTTCTCATTTCAGTATGATGAACAGCCAGCATCCTAAAATGATGAAAAACACTTTTACACAATTTTCTAGATAGACAAGCCAGAGAATGTCCCTGCAAACCAGTATTCTCTCTCACTCTGCATGGATCTAGACTTTGAAGCACCTTAATCTTCTGTTTAACACTTTTTTTTACTATATTCTCTTAGAAACTCACGAAATTTATCAATAGATTCATGACGCACAGTGCAAATACTACTACAATTCCAAGTATACACTGGGGCTTTAGGACGTCTCCCCATAGCCTCATCCGCCATCACTTTTTCCTCATCTCTTGGAACCATTTACTCCTTCTCCATTATACAACCATTTTTCACTTCATAAGCACGACCTCTGGTGTCAACTGCATGCAGCAAACTATTACTTTGAAGATAACTCTCTTCATTAAAAAAAGGTTCACTACTTGAACTATGCATCCATTCTCCTAAAAACACTTTACAAAAGTTTGTTCTTTTCACTAGTCTTTTCCTTTTGCTTTGTGATTTCAGTACATTGACCATTTTATCTAATGTACGCATCCTGTTCAAAATTAAAATGAATAGTTTCCTTTTTAATTCTAAAGCCTTTGCTGCAATGGCTTCAATTTCTTTTTTTCTCTTATAAAATTTAGCTTTTTTCTTATATTTCTTCACATCCTTTATCAAATTGGACATAACTCTTCTCTGAAACATTTTTCTACGAATCTCTTTAAACGCTGTTTTTCTTTTTAAGTTAATCTTTATTGTTTCTGAAGGTATATTTGCATTAACTAAATGCTCAATTTTTTCCTGTTGTTTTCTATTTAAAACATTCTTTCCAGTACAGACATTTTGTACATTTTTCCTTTTTTTGAAGATATTGTTTAAAAAATCTTTTGTCTGCTTACCAGAAGACTTTCTCTTTTTCCCAACATGAGCATCTCCAACTAACTTAGGTCCTCCAGTTGTCTTCAAATATAGATTTTTTTTTGTGGTTTGTCCTTAGTCTGGATTTTGTAGGCATCTTAAATTTTGTTCACTGCTCTTCAGCAATATCTTAAAAAAACTAAAAAAAAAATCCTTTTTTTAATTTAAATATATTACTATATTTTTTATGATCTTTTCAAATCTTAAATTACTATGTACCCCTTTCCTACAAGTGAAAATCACAATAACACCATCACAAATTAAATATCTAAAAACAATTCCTGTGTGCACACAGAGTCATGGTTTGATATTAGGCAGAAAACGAAATTTCTTTGCCAATTTGAAAGCACACTTACTACTCTTTTTTTGGCAAGTGATAAGTACTTTTACAGTCTGACACATTTTGAATCCACTTTTCAGATTCTGAAAACAGCACATGTTCAAACAGCTTTTTGAGACCAGGAACATGTGTAACCTGGGTGAATGACTACACTCCAGCAAGGGCAACCAGCCTTAGTGATGCTGAATGTATTTGCATTACTGACTGCAACCTCAAACCCCACTCGGTTGTGAATACTATGCATGATTCTACAGGATAAGCAGCTGGGTGTGTGCTAAGAGTCTGCTTCTGCAGAAAAATAGCTGGCCCTTTCCTACTAATGCAAATGTAAAATTACCAGAGTAATACGCAATAAATCTCTGTCTATAATTCCTCTTTGCACACAGAGTCATGGTTTGAAATTAGGCAGAAAACGAAATTTCTTTGCCAATTTGAAAGCACACTTACTACTCTTTTTTTGGCAAGTGAAAAGTACTTTTACAGTCTGACACATTTTGAATCCACTTTTCAGATTCTGAAAACAGCACATGTCCAAACAGCTTTTTGAGACCAGGAACATGTGTAACCTGGGTGAATGACTACACTCCACCAAGGGCAACCAGCCTTAGTGATGCTGAATGTATTTGCATTACTGACTGCAACCTCAAACCCCACTCGGTTGTGAATACTATGCATGATTCTACAGGATAAGCAGCTGGGTGTGTGCTAAGAGTCTGCTTCTGCAGAAAAATAGCTGCCCCTTTCCTACTAATGCAAATGTAAAATTACCAGAGTAATACGCAATAAATCTCTGTCCATAATTCCTCTTTGCACACAGAGTCATGGTTTGAAATTAGTCAGAAAACTAAATTTCTTTGCCAATTTGAAAGCACACTTACTACTCTTTTTTTGGCAAGTGATAAGTACTTTTACAGTCTGACACATTTTTAATCCACTTTTCAGATTCTGAAAACAGCACATGTCCAAACAGCTTTTTGAGACCAGGAACATGTGTAACCTGGGTGACTGAATACACTCCAGCAAGGGCAACCAGCCATAGTGATGCTGAATGTATTTGCATTACTGACTGCAACCTCAAACCCAACTCGGTTGTAAATACTATGCATGATTCTACAGGATAAGCAGCTGGGTGTGTGCTAAGAGTCTGCTTCTGCAGAAAAATAGCTGTCCCTTTCCTACTAATGCAAAAGTAAAATTACCAGAGTAATACGCAATAAATCTCTGTCTATAATTCCTCTTTGCACACAGAGTCATGGTTTGATATTAGTCAGAAAACGAAATTTCTTTGCCAATTTGAAAGCACACTTACTACTCTTTTTTTGGCAAGTGATAAGTACTTTTACAGTCTGACACATTTTTAATCCACTTTTCAGATTCTGAAAACAGCACATGTCCAAACAGCTTTTTGAGACCAGGAACATGTGTAACCTGGGTGAATGACTACACTCCAGCAAGGGCAACCAGCCTTAGTGATGCTGAATGTATTTGCATTACTGACTGCAACCTCAAACCCCACTCGGTTGTAAATACTATGCATGATTCTACAGGATAAGCAGCTGGGTGTGTGCTAAGAGTCTGCTTCTGCAGAAAAATAGCTGCCCTTTCCTACTAATGCAAATGTAAAATTACCAGAGTAATACGCAATAAATCTCTGTCTATAATTCCTCTTTGCACACAGAGTCATGGTTTGATATTAGTCAGAAAACGAAATTTCTTTGCCAATTTGAAAGCACACTTACTACTCTTTTTTTGGCAAGTGATAAGTACTTTTACAGTCTGACACATTTTGAATCCACTTTTCAGATTCTGAAAACAGCACATGTCCAAACAGCTTTTTGAGACCAGGAACATGTGTAACCTGGGTGAATGACTACACTCCACCAAGGGCAACCAGCCTTAGTGATGCTGAATGTATTTGCATTACTGACTGCAACCTCAAACCCCACTCGGTTGTGAATACTATGCATGATTCTACAGGATAAGCAGCTGGGTGTGTGCTAAGAGTCTGCTTCTGCAGAAAAATAGCTGGCCCTTTCCTACTAATGCAAATGTAAAATTACCAGAGTAATACGCAATAAATCTCTGTCTATAATTCCTCTTTGCACACAGAGTCATGGTTTGATATTAGTCAGAAAACGAAATTTCTTTGCCAATTTGAAAGCACACTTACTACTCTTTTTTTGGCAAGTGATAAGTACTTTTACAGTCTGACACATTTTTAATCCACTTTTCAGATTCTGAAAACAGCACATGTCCAAACAGCTTTTTGAGACCAGGAACATGTGTAACCTGGGTGAATGACTACACTCCAGCAAGGGCAACCAGCCTTAGTGATGCTGAATGTATTTGCATTACTGACTGCAACCTCAAACCCCACTCGGTTGTAAATACTATGCATGATTCTACAGGATAAGCAGCTGGGTGTGTGCTAAGAGTCTGCTTCTGCAGAAAAATAGCTTCCCTTTCCTACTAATGCAAATGTAAAATTACCAGAGTAATACGCAATAAATCTCTGTCTATAATTCCTCTTTGCACACAGAGTCATGGTTTGATATTAGTCAGAAAACGAAATTTCTTTGCCAATTTGAAAGCACACTTACTACTCTTTTTTTGGCAAGTGATAAGTACTTTTACAGTCTGACACATTTTTAATCCACTTTTCAGATTCTGAAAACAGCACATGTCCAAACAGCTTTTTGAGACCAGGAACATGTGTAACCTGGGTGAATGACTACACTCCAGCAAGGGCAACCAGCCTTAGTGATGCTGAATGTATTTGCATTACTGACTGCAACCTCAAACCCCACTCGGTTGTAAATACTATGCATGATTCTACAGGATAAGCAGCTGGGTGTGTGCTAAGAGTCTGCTTCTGCAGAAAAATAGCTGCCCTTTCCTACTAATGCAAATGTAAAATTACCAGAGTAATACGCAATAAATCTCTGTCTATAATTCCTCTTTGCACACAGAGTCATGGTTTGATATTAGTCAGAAAACGAAATTTCTTTGCCAATTTGAAAGCACACTTACTACTCTTTTTTTGGCAAGTGATAAGTACTTTTACAGTCTGACACATTTTTAATCCACTTTTCAGATTCTGAAAACAGCACATGTTCAAACAGCTTTTTGAGACCAGGAACATGTGTAACCTGGGTGAATGACTACACTCCAGCAAGGGCAACCAGCCTTAGTGATGCTGAATGTATTTGCATTACTGACTGCAGCCTCAAACCCCACTCGGTTGTGAATACTATGCATGATTCTACAGGATAAGCAGCTGGGTGTGTGCTAAGAGTCTGCATCTGCAGAAAAATAGCTGGCCCTTTCCTACTAATGCAAATGTAAAATTACCAGAGTAATACGCAATAAATCTCTGTCTATAATTCCTCTTTGCACACAGAGTCATGGTTTGAAATTAGGCACAAAACAAAATTTCTTTGCCAATTTGAAAGCACACTTACTACTCTTTTTTTGGCAAGTGATAAGTACTTTTACAGTCTGACACATTTTCAATCCACTTTTCAGATTCTGAAAACAGCACATGTCCAAACAGCTTTTTGAGACCAGGAACATGTGTAACCTGGGTGAATGACTACACTCCAGCAAGGGCAACCAGCCTTAGTGATGCTGAATGTATTTGCATTACTGACTGCAGCCTCAAACCCCACTCGGTTGTGAATACTATGCATGATTCTACAGGATAAGCAGCTGGGTGTGTGCTAAGAGTCTGCTTCTGCAGAAAAATAGCTGGCCCTTTCCTACTAATGCAAATGTAAAATTACCAGAGTAATACGCAATAAATCTCTGTCTATAATTCCTCTTTGCACACAGAGTCATGGTTTGAAATTAGGCACAAAACAAAATTTCTTTGCCAATTTGAAAGCACACTTACTACTCTTTTTTTTGGCAAGTGATAAGTACTTTTACAGTCTGACACATTTTCAATCCACTTTTCAGATTCTGAAAACAGCACATGTCCAAACAGCTTTTTGAGACCAGGAACATGTGTAACCTGGGTGAATGACTACACTCCACCAAGGGCAACCAGCCTTAGTGATGCTGAATGTATTTGCATTACTGACTGCAACCTCAAACCCCACTCGGTTGTGAATACTATGCATGATTCTACAGGATAAGCAGCTGGGTGTGTGCTAAGAGTCTGCTTCTGCAGAAAAATAGCTGCCCCTTTCCTACTAATGCAAATGTAAAATTACCAGAGTAATACGCAATAAATCTCTGTCTATAATTCCTCTTTGCACACAGATTCATGGTTTGATATTAGTCAGAAAACGAAATTTCTTTGCCAATTTGAAAGCACACTTACTACTCTTTTTTTGGCAAGTGATAAGTACTTTTACAGTCTGACACATTTTGAATCCACTTTTCAGATTCTGAAAAGAGCACATGTCCAAACAGCTTTTTGAGACCAGGAACATGTGTAACCTGGGTGAATGACTACACTCCAGCAAGGGCAACCAGCCTTAGTGATGCTGAATGTATTTACATTACTGACTGCAACCTCAAACCCCACTCGGTTGTAAATACTATGCATGATGCTACAGGATAAGCAGCTGGGTGTGTGCTAAGAGTCTGCTTCTGCAGAAAAATAGCTGCCCCTTTCCTACTAATGCAAATGTAAAATTACCAGAGTAATACGCAATAAATCTCTGTCTATAATTCCTCTTTGCACACAGAGTCATGGTTTGATATTAGTCAGAAAACGAAATTTCTTTGCCAATTTGAAAGCACACTTACTACTCTTTTTTTGGCAAGTGATAAGTAGTTTTACAGTCTGACACATTTTTAATCCACTTTTCAGATTCTGAAAACAGCACATGTTCAAACAGCTTTTTGAGACCAGGAACATGTGTAACCTGGGTGAATGACTACACTCCAGCAAGGGCAACCAGCCTTAGTGATGCTGAATGTATTTGCATTACTGACTGCAACCTCAAACCCCACTTGGTTGTGAATACTATGCATGATTCTGCAGGATAAGCAGCTGGGTGTGTGCTAAGAGTCTGCTTCTGCAGAAAAATAGCTGGCCCTTTCCTACTAATGCAAATGTAAAATTACCAGAGTAATACGCAATAAATCTCTGTCTATAATTCCTCTTTGCACACAGAGTCATGGTTTGAAATTAGGCACAAAACGAAATTTCTTTGCCAATTTGAAAGCACACTTACTACTCTTTTTTTGGCAAGTGATAAGTACTTTTACAGTCTGACACATTTTCAATCCACTTTTCAGATTCTGAAAACAGCACATGTCCAAACAGCTTTTTGAGACCAGGAACATGTGTAACCTGGGTGAATGACTACACTCCACCAAGGGCAACCAGCCTTAGTGATGCTGAATGTATTTGCATTACTGACTGCAACCTCAAACCCCACTCGGTTGTGAATACTATGCATGATTCTACAGGATAAGCAGCTGGGTGTGTGCTAAGAGTCTGCTTCTGCAGAAAAATAGCTGTCCCTTTCCTACTAATGCAAATGTAAAATTACCAGAGTAATACGCAATAAATCTCTGTCTATAATTCCTCTTTGCACACAGAGTCATGGTTTGAAATTAGGCACAAAACGAAATTTCTTTGCCAATTTGAAAGCACACTTACTACTCTTTTTTTGGCAAGTGATAAGTACTTTTACAGTCTGACACATTTTCAATCCACTTTTCAGATTCTGAAAACAGCACATGTCCAAACAGCTTTTTGAGACCAGGAACATGTGTAACCTGGGTGAATGACTACACTCCACCAAGGGCAACCAGCCTTAGTGATGCTGAATGTATTTGCATTACTGACTGCAACCTCAAACCCCACTCGGTTGTGAATACTATGCATGATTCTACAGGATAAGCAGCTGGGTGTGTGCTAAGAGTCTGCATCTGCAGAAAAATAGCTGCCCCTTTCCTACTAATGCAAATGTAAAATTACCAGAGTAATACGCAATAAATCTCTGTCTATAATTCCTCTTTGCACACAGAGTCATGGTTTGATATTAGTCAGAAAACGAAATTTCTTTGCCAATTTGAAAGCACACTTACTACTCTTTTTTTGGCAAGTGATAAGTACTTTTACAGTCTGACACATTTTCAATCCACTTTTCAGATTCTGAAAACAGCACATGTCCAAACAGCTTTTTGAGACCAGGAACATGTGTAACCTGGGTGAATGACTACACTCCAGCAAGGGCAACCAGCCTTAGTGATGCTGAATGTATTTGCATTACTGACTGCAGCCTCAAACCCCACTCGGTTGTGAATACTATGCATGATTCTACAGGATAAGCAGCTGGGTGTGTGCTAAGAGTCTGCTTCTGCAGAAAAATAGCTGGCCCTTTCCTACTAATGCAAATGTAAAATTACCAGAGTAATACGCAATAAATCTCTGTCTATAATTCCTCTTTGCACACAGAGTCATGGTTTGAAATTAGGCACAAAACAAAATTTCTTTGCCAATTTGAAAGCACACTTACTACTCTTTTTTTTGGCAAGTGATAAGTACTTTTACAGTCTGACACATTTTCAATCCACTTTTCAGATTCTGAAAACAGCACATGTCCAAACAGCTTTTTGAGACCAGGAACATGTGTAACCTGGGTGAATGACTACACTCCACCAAGGGCAACCAGCCTTAGTGATGCTGAATGTATTTGCATTACTGACTGCAACCTCAAACCCCACTCGGTTGTGAATACTATGCATGATTCTACAGGATAAGCAGCTGGGTGTGTGCTAAGAGTCTGCTTCTGCAGAAAAATAGCTGAACCTTTCCTACTAATGCAAATGTAAAATTACCAGAGTAATACGCAATAAATCTCTGTCTATAATTCCTCTTTGCACACAGATTCATGGTTTGATATTAGTCAGAAAACGAAATTTCTTTGCCAATTTGAAAGCACACTTACTACTCTTTTTTTGGCAAGTGATAAGTACTTTTACAGTCTGACACATTTTGAATCCACTTTTCAGATTCTGAAAAGAGCACATGTCCAAACAGCTTTTTGAGACCAGGAACATGTGTAACCTGGGTGAATGACTACACTCCAGCAAGGGCAACCAGCCTTAGTGATGCTGAATGTATTTACATTACTGACTGCAACCTCAAACCCCACTCGGTTGTAAATACTATGCATGATGCTACAGGATAAGCAGCTGGGTGTGTGCTAAGAGTCTGCTTCTGCAGAAAAATAGCTGCCCCTTTCCTACTAATGCAAATGTAAAATTACCAGAGTAATACGCAATAAATCTCTGTCTATAATTCCTCTTTGCACACAGAGTCATGGTTTGATATTAGTCAGAAAACGAAATTTCTTTGCCAATTTGAAAGCACACTTACTACTCTTTTTTTGGCAAGTGATAAGTAGTTTTACAGTCTGACACATTTTTAATCCACTTTTCAGATTCTGAAAACAGCACATGTTCAAACAGCTTTTTGAGACCAGGAACATGTGTAACCTGGGTGAATGACTACACTCCAGCAAGGGCAACCAGCCTTAGTGATGCTGAATGTATTTGCATTACTGACTGCAACCTCAAACCCCACTTGGTTGTGAATACTATGCATGATTCTGCAGGATAAGCAGCTGGGTGTGTGCTAAGAGTCTGCTTCTGCAGAAAAATAGCTGGCCCTTTCCTACTAATGCAAATGTAAAATTACCAGAGTAATACGCAATAAATCTCTGTCTATAATTCCTCTTTGCACACAGAGTCATGGTTTGAAATTAGGCACAAAACGAAATTTCTTTGCCAATTTGAAAGCACACTTACTACTCTTTTTTTGGCAAGTGATAAGTACTTTTACAGTCTGACACATTTTCAATCCACTTTTCAGATTCTGAAAACAGCACATGTCCAAACAGCTTTTTGAGACCAGGAACATGTGTAACCTGGGTGAATGACTACACTCCACCAAGGGCAACCAGCCTTAGTGATGCTGAATGTATTTGCATTACTGACTGCAACCTCAAACCCCACTCGGTTGTGAATACTATGCATGATTCTACAGGATAAGCAGCTGGGTGTGTGCTAAGAGTCTGCTTCTGCAGAAAAATAGCTGTCCCTTTCCTACTAATGCAAATGTAAAATTACCAGAGTAATACGCAATAAATCTCTGTCTATAATTCCTCTTTGCACACAGAGTCATGGTTTGAAATTAGGCACAAAACGAAATTTCTTTGCCAATTTGAAAGCACACTTACTACTCTTTTTTTGGCAAGTGATAAGTACTTTTACAGTCTGACACATTTTCAATCCACTTTTCAGATTCTGAAAACAGCACATGTCCAAACAGCTTTTTGAGACCAGGAACATGTGTAACCTGGGTGAATGACTACACTCCACCAAGGGCAACCAGCCTTAGTGATGCTGAATGTATTTGCATTACTGACTGCAACCTCAAACCCCACTCGGTTGTGAATACTATGCATGATTCTACAGGATAAGCAGCTGGGTGTGTGCTAAGAGTCTGCATCTGCAGAAAAATAGCTGCCCCTTTCCTACTAATGCAAATGTAAAATTACCAGAGTAATACGCAATAAATCTCTGTCTATAATTCCTCTTTGCACACAGAGTCATGGTTTGATATTAGTCAGAAAACGAAATTTCTTTGCCAATTTGAAAGCACACTTACTACTCTTTTTTTGGCAAGTGATAAGTAGTTTTACAGTCTGACACATTTTTAATCCACTTTTCAGATTCTCTAAACAGCACATGTCCAAACAGCTTTTTGAGACCAGGAACATATGTAACCTAGGTAAATGACTACACTCCAGCAAGGGCAACCAGCCTTAGTGATGCTGAATGTATTTACATTACTGACTGCAACCTCAAACCCCATTCGGTTGTGAATACTATGCATGATTCTACAGGATAAGCAGCTGGGTGTGTGCTAAGAGTCTGCTTCTGCAGAAAAATAGCTGCCCCTTTCCTACTAATGCAAATGTAAAATTACGAGAGTAATACGCAATAAATCTCTGTCTATAATTCCTCTTTGCACACAGAGTCATGGTTTGATATTAGTCAGAAAACGAAATTTCTTTGCCAATTTGAAAGCACACTTACTACTCTTTTTTTGGCAAGTGATAAGTACTTTTACAGTCTGACACATTTTGAATCCACTTTTCAGATTCTGAAAACAGCACATGTTCAAACAGCTTTTTGAGACCAGGAACATGTGTAACCTGGGTGAATGACTACACTCCAGCAAGGGCAACCAGCGTTAGTGATGCTGAATGTATTTGCATTACTCACTGCAACCTCAAACCCTAAAAGTATTCCTCATTTATACCAGTACACCTTAATTTATGGTGAAAACAGAGTGCATAATATTTTACATGTTCCTTACATTTAAATTTCTCCCAAAACACAAAATGATAAACACAACTTCAACAAAAGGAATTCCAATTCTATTATTCATTTCTTAATTTACCACATACATCCCCTCTCAAACTCATAACTCACCTTTAAAATTAGTTAGTTTTGAAAGAAATGTGGCACTCAAACAGCAGATTATCAGAGCTAGGATCTCTGTTCTGCACACCTCTCTCCTCTCAGCAGAACCAGATAATGGCCATGTTTCCCTCTCTTTTTCCACACATATACATGTTAATTTCAAATCTCAGTGCTTCCCCCTTTTTTTCAAATGTAATCACACATTTCTATTGGTTGAAAACCAACCCTTTTCCAAAAGTACCCTTCCCCCAACTTGACTTCTGCCTAGTACCCTTCCCCCAACTTGACTTCTGCCTGCTACCATAGCAACAGCTCATGGAACACTGCTGTGTGAAGTCAGGTCAGAAGTTCACCACACAATGTTTTATTTCCAAAGAGCAAGAGTGCTTGACTTTTCTAACCTAACAGCAAATCCATAGTAATGTTCTTTGGTAACACATTTTTCTGTACCAATACAAAACATGCTTCTATAAATTGACACATACAGCCTAGTTTTTAGTGTAGAATGGTATGAAACAGCCAATGAGTTCTTTTTATTTTAAAAAAATATGTATGCCTCCATTTCCAAACTGTCTTTCATTTCTTTTTCCCATTCTACTGAAATACACCTCCTGAGTGCATCCAGATCTCCTTTGAAGATGTTCACAGTGTGGATTGTAGGGCACAGCTATGTCTTCTGGAGTGAAAAGTATGCAGAGAAAACAGGTATGGTGAGAGACCTTGCTTTGCCAAATGTAGACATTAAATGGATTGGTCAGAGAGGGTTAAAGTGGCACCAATTGATGCCATTGGTGAAATCCTTCATGCAAATCCAACACCCTGACCTCATAATAGTGCACTGTGGTGGCAATGACCTAGGCACTTTGACTGGGGTAGGTCTGGAAATGGTTATGAAGGAGACCTTTGCACAACTGTTTTCACTTTTCCCTAAAACTGCCTTTGCGTATTCTAACATATGCCAAAGGCAAAAATGGAACTGGTCCAATCATTTTTGTCCGCAGATTGACAAAGCAAGAAAGCACGTCAACAAATCTGTTTCTGCTTTCCTCCGAGACTATGGTATGGGTTCCATTTACCACAACAACTTGCGTTACGACATGCAAGACATTTATAGAGGAGATGGTGTACACTTCACTGATGAAGGGAACAGAGTCTTCCTCTTGAACCTTAGACTCTGCATCGGTACTTACTTGTAGGTACCGAAAAACACTTCATAAACACAATGGCTCTTTTTAGAGCCCCCTAATATCTTAACACTTATATCTGAATTTTATTTCATTTTTTATTTTTTTTTCTAACGTACGCGTACGGTAAGCTTACCGTACGCGTACCCGCGATTTTTTTTTAAAATTAATATATATTTTTTGTTTGTACTTTTCTGTCCTTCTTTGACCCCCTTTCAAATGTTAGGGGGTTTGTAACTCTCTTCCTTTCCCCCTTTTCACGTTATCTCCTTTTTTTTTCTGTGTGAAACACACGAAATGGCGGCCGACACTTCCTGATTTCGTCCGATTCGAATGTTTACAGTCATGTGACAACCAATCAGATTTGAGCTCGCGCACGGCGCCGTACGCGTACGGTAAGCTTACGGTAAGCGCACGGAGCGCGCTTACAGATATATATATTGATTTAAATGCTATTTTCTCAGGAACTACTGAACAGATTTACACCAGACATACAAAAGGCACTTCCTTGACCTGCGGACTACCTCTCTGCAAAATTACAAGTAATTCTGTTCAGCCGTTCGGGCTGTAGCTGTGTCTAAAGGTCCTATGGAAAAATGCATGGGGAAAACGCGTTTTGGGACCCCCTTTTTTTCTCAGCCCCCGCGTGACGAATCCCCCCGAGACTTTCAGGGTAGGAGCGGAGCGTAGCGCCCCATTAGTTTTGAAAAATTCGCGAGGATTCGTCGACCGGCGCCAAAGTTATTCCAAATAGAATGTTGCGGTTTTCCTATGGAAACAGGGTCCTAACTATAACTCTCAACAAAAAGGGAGCCAAGGGGGTCAAAGGGTAGGTCGCCCCCCTCTCAGGACCATATAACAGAAAAAGACCTACCCCGGGAAAGAAGTTAATATTATTATATTTGTTTGTACTCTGGGCACCCAATAATCGATGTCCCTATCTCACTCAAACCTCTTGTGTTTCTGCCACGTAAGTGGAAATCTAATACTATACACAAACCGTGTCTATTATTACAGTCTGTGGAAAGGAAAGCTCCTATGTGTCAATGTGTTTCCCACAACTGGTGTGCTGTGAAGTACTATTAGTAGTGAAGCAAAAAGTACAGGAAAAAAAGGGGTGTGAAAGGCCGGCAGTGCCTCACGGAAGTAGCCCCAACGAGGTTGTGTAGACAGGTACTCGCCTACTACCTCACGTTATCATCATAGGCCACTGCCGCCAAAACAGAAAAAAGAAGAAAGAAGGAGTGCTGGAAACCTCATGCTAATCCTAATATCTAGTGTTTAGAAAGAAAATCATATAGTGACATATATCTAATTGTGTAGAAAAAATAAAGAGGAAATGTCGACCCAACAGCGGGAAGACTGAGTCTGATCAGGACCCAGGTCACTCCAGTTAAAACCGAGCAGCACTACACTGGCTATCTGAAACTTTATTCTATGCTGTGTAGCTGCTCATTAAAACCAACATGTTACGTTGCCCAGTTAAATTTAACGGCAACTTCTTCAGGGCTAGGGTCGACTGGTCTCTCTGCGTCGCTAGTTCAGACCAGCGATTTGTTTGTCAGCACCATCACAGATGATGTCTGTCAGCATACCTGAACCTTTGGTATGTGTGGATGTATGTCATGTCATAAAAACCTGGACTGCTTGCCCAGCGGCTGCGGAACCACGTTTCTCGTCAGCCTGATCGTCCGGACGTAGCTCATCGGAGGATGTCGAAAGACATGAGCAGGAACGGACCACCACACAACCAAGTCTTGTTTCAATCTCGAGTGCTTTATTCCATACTTTCAGCCAGCATGCCGGGTTTCGACCGGGGAACCCGGTCTTGATCTATATATATATATATATATATATATATTCACTGAAAAAACCATAGGTTTCAGGGGTGTTATAGTTAGCAGGACATTTCACTCGTACAAAACCATTAAAATTCCTCTGATATAGTTAGTTCTACTAACTATAACTCGTGCACCCGCAATCCACTGCTGATGATGTCACATATTACATCATTCATGACATGGTCAGTGACATCACTGAAGACATCACTGATGACATCTCAAATGATATCACTGATGACATCACTGATGACATCATCTAGTGAATGTGGTTTGGTTCGATATTTAAATATATATTATATATTTCGCATTCTGTATTGAAGACTGACCGGATGTATAAGTGTCTGGATGGAGGATTTAGTTGCACTGTGATTGACTGTGTAAGCGTCTAATTTAAAATGTCTCACTAAATATATGGGATAGTGATTAAACTGTGTGAATATCTGTTTCCCTTTATCTCTTGTTGTGTAAACTACTACATAAGTTGGTTACTAGCTATGTAAAGTCTATATTGGTATTAATTATTTAAGTGAGTATTTATATAGGATAGTGAATGTGTGTGTGATTGGATGGGAGGTGTGTGACTGTCCAAAGATGTATAAATAGTTTATTTAGTAGGTATATGAGTTAAGACTGGACTTGGAAACACTTGTTTGGGTGAGTGAATCTATTTATGGGTGTGGTAATGAGTAATATTTCTCAATGATACATGTCTAACAAAGTAGAAATATAAAAGGCAGTGTATGTGACAGTTGTTGTTTATAAATAAGTATACTTAACGCAGTGATTGTATGAGTGACTGTATCGAAAACTCTATACTTGTAATAGTGATTTTATAACACACTAAGGGCCTCATGTAGGTAGCCAAATACCGGTCGGTAACGGCCGATTTTCGGTAAATATGCCGTTACCGACCGGTATTCAGACAAGTGAGATGTAGGAGTCCAAAAACCACTTTTCGGTAAATATGAGGCGGTAAATACCGATTCATAGTTACCGAATTCTAAAATACCGATTCATATTTACCGAATACATTATTAACGAATCGGTAAATATGAAGTGGTAAATATGAAGTGGTAAAAATTGAAAATGACATGTAGGAGCAGTCGGTAATTAAGAAATCCAGGAAAATCGGTAAATAAGAGTTGGTAATTAACACGGATGGAAAGCAGGTGGTAACCATCAACAATGCACATAAGCAATCCCAAAATGCAACAGCGTGGACAACATGGCCGCCATGTACGTCATAGCAAGGCGCCTACGTCTACAGGCAGCAGGACTGAGGGTGTGGCGACGGGAGGAACAAATCTACAGACAGCGCATCACACTATTCCAGCTGACTGATGCAGAGATACATGAGAGGTACAGGCTACACCCCGAAACCATCATGGACTTAATCAGGGACCTTCACCCACTCCTGGACCAGCCAATAAGAAGGGCGCACGCCATACCCCCACATGTGCAGGTGCTCTGCAGCCTACATCTGTTGGCATCCGGCAGTTATCAGGTGGTGATAGCTGCGGTGGGTGGGGTATCCCAGAGTTGCCTGTCACGTTTCTTCAGGAAGTTCCTGGATGCCATGATGCAGAGAATGCACCACTACATCAGCTTCCCAAACACACAGGCTGCACTGCAGAAAACAAAAACAGACTTTTATCACATGGCACAGTTCCCCCATGTCATCGGCTGTATTGATGGTACACACATCCCAATCTGTCCTCCAGCTGACACAGAGCACATCTACAGGAACAGGAAGTCCACCCACTCCATCAATGTGCAGGTGATCTGTGATGCAGGGAACATCATCACAGATATTGTTGCAAAGTTTCCTGGGAGCACCCACGACTCTTACATCTTCCAGAATAGTGGGATCTACACACGACTGAGAGCCGGAGAATTCGGAGAGGGATACCTGCTGGGTAAGTAACAGTGACGCCCCTTGAAACCTGCAAATCAGAGTGTATAGAGGCATGTAACTGATGGTTCCCTTTTACTCATCCAGGCGACAGTGCATATGCATGCCGTTCATTCATCCTCACTCCCTACCTACACCCAGCAACCCAGAGTGAGAGACGATACAACGTGGCCCACAAATCTACACGCAATGTGGTGGAGCGCACATTTGGACTGCTGAAGAGCAGGTTCCGCTGCCTCCACAAGAGCGGAGGCGCACGCCAGTACAAACCCATCACCTGCTGCAAGATAATTGCCACTTGTGCAATGCTGCACAACCTTGCCACGAAAAAAGGTACAGATGTGGAACTAACATATTTTGAGGACAACGAGGATGAGTCAGGCCAGCCAGAGGGCAGCGCAGCTAGAGTGCCAACTGCAATCGATGGGAGAGAGAGACGGGCAGAGATCACATGCAACTATTTCTGAGTAAGTGAGGGGACACAGCGAGTCGTGAGAAGTCATGACGTAGTTTAATGTGGCACCACGCCATGAACACATGAACAGGCCAATCTGGCAATATGCCATCTATACAATGAGTATGTCCAGGGTTACGTCACCCAATGGCAAGTGGATAAGCAGGGCCACATCAATGTTTGCGCATACGCGCTGCAGTGGTGGATTGCACGGCCTGTGCATCCTCACTAGAGCCAACCCCAAGCCGCCTGCTGCTCCTGCGTGCTTCGGGGACGGGGGGTGTGATGCTGCTGCTGGTGTCGATGCTCTCCGCAGCATCCCCTGCAGCAGTTGTCGACGCCTGACTTGTCAATAGCACCCCTAGTGCACTTGTCACCTGCACCATCCCCCGTGACAGGTCGCTGCAGCACTGTGTTAGGCCCTCCTGCATCGTCACAGAGCGCCGGCAAAGTAGGGAAGTCGCAGTTGCCAGACGGTTGAGTGCCCTGCTGGTAGTGTCCCTTCTCTGGCGTTCCCGGCGCCGTGCTTCGATGTCAGCATCTAATTTGCTGCACAACTGCTGGATTGACTGGGACATGTCCCGAATGCCCGCAGCCATGCCGCCAATGTTTGTGTCCATGTTGACTAAGCTTGTCCTCATCACCCGCATGTGCCTCTGGACTGACATTACTGCCTTTGATTGCAGGCGCTGTTGCTTCAACATTTGGCCCTCGAGCCCCAAGAAGACACCATGGCCGTCAGTGGGTGCTGGTGGACTCTGGACACGCGACCTGCGGCGCCCTCTTGCTCCCGTCTGTGCTGCCTGTGATGTTTGGGGCACAGTGGGATGGCTCCCTTCCTGGGGCCCGGTGCGGTCTTCTGGGCCCATGCTGTCGTCTGACGAGGTGTCTAAGGCTCGTAGCCTGGCTGCTGGACGCCTCCTCATTCTCACACCTGCAAGCGGAGATGTGGCCGGTGAATCGAACATGAGTGGCGATGCTGGCTCTGGTGGTGGTGATGCTGGCTCTCGGTGAGGTGATGCTGGCTCTGTGTGCGGCGAGGCTGGCTGCGTAGGTGGTGCGGCTGCAAGTGGGCCTGCTCCCTGGTCTGCACTCGTGCTGGCTAGAGGTGATTTTTGTGGCCGGTGTGCCGTCTCCCCTGCAGCATGCCCTGTACTGCATGATGTCACATCTGTGGACAGAAAAACAACATTGGCTCAGTGTCCCCGAAGGGCTGCATTGCAAGCGTCACAATAAATCATTTCACATTCCAATCTGTCCTCTGTCTCCTTGTGCCTCGAGTGCGTGACATGCCTTGTTGCCCTGTGACATTTACGTCATGGTTAGTGTTGCCCTGACTACATCTCCCGGAATGCATTGCCTGTCTGCACTGACACGTGTGGACTGCAGTGTGATTCTCGTGTCACAATGGGGGATGTGGGATAGGGGTAGGGGCGGCTACATTGCTGTGCTTTCGTCTTACCTTGGTGTGTTGCGGCTCTGGCAGAGCTGTCGGCGTCCCCAAGACCCACGACGCTCTCTTGCTCGAGTGTGGCCACCACCAGCTCCTCCAGTTCGGTGAGGGCAGGTGCCCTGTTGGTTCCACCTCCGGTCTGGCTGGCCTCCTTCTGGATGTCGCCCATCTTCCTCTTGGTCACAATCCTCAGGTCATACCAGCGCTTTTTGAGGACCTCAATTTCCCTGTGGGTCACTCCCACAGCATTGACCTGTGCCTGGATGGCCAGCCATATGTTGCGCTTTTCGGCCTCAGGCACTTGCAGGGATTGCCTCCCAAACAGCTTCTGGTGCTGCTTCACCACCTCCTCCACCAGCACCTGGAGTTCCTTGGGGCTGAATTTGAGCTTCCTCCTCCTTTCCCCTCCGTCTTTCTGTGTGCTCTGGCTGGACATGCTGTTCGTTTCCCGCTCGCACATGCAACTGCTCCCTGCCTCTCCTCTGCACTCCGAGCCTCTCCAGGGTCGGCTAATTATGTACACCTGCCTGGGTGTGGCCACTTCGGCTAATTGTGTACACCTGCCTGGGTGTGGGCAGTTCCTGGTTGGGTGGGCTGTCGTTGCACAGGATTAGCTGTTTCGTCAAGTCATGTGATGTTATTTACCGAATCCGTACGTACCGATTCGGTATTTTCCGATTCGGTAGATACCACCTCGGTATTTTCCGATTCGGTAGATACCACCTCGGTATTTTCCGATTCGGTAATTATCACCTCGGTATTTACCGAATCGGTGAATTCCGATTCGTATTTACCGACTGTTACCGAATCGGTAACTGTTACCGAATTTTTACCTACATGTAACTTACCGATTCTAATTTACCGATTCGGTACGGCTCGGTATTTAAGAACCGGTAAAATTTATTTACCTACATGAGGCCCTAAGTATGAGTTACTATCTATATGAATAAATGAAGTGGTGTTTGTATAAGTGTGTGGCTTAGTAAATGTAAGTATGATCAATTGTTTGCATAAGTGAGTAGGATGACTGCATAAGTGAATAGGATGTGTGCTGGTGTGTAATGTCGATGTAGGTGTATAAGTATATTTAATAATGTTCTATTGATCTTTGTTAGCATGTATGAGTGAATCAATAGGTAAGTTTTTAGATGTGTGTGTGTAGATATAGGAATCACTGAGTGGGTGTTTAGAAACTTGTATTGGTGTGTTAATGGTTTCAAATATGCTACTCCATATTTTATAATGAGTGTTGAAAGGTTATACTAGTGTATGATGAGGAGTATCAGATTGTCACGTGGATGATGTCATCAGTGATGTCATTTGAGATGTCATCAGTGATGTCATCAGTGATGTCACTGACCATGTCATGAATTATGTAATATGTGACATCATCAGCAGTGGATTGCGGGCGCGCAAGTTATAGTTAGTTGAACTAACTATAATGGAGGAATTTCAATGGTTTTGTACGAGTGAAATGTCCTGCTAACTATAACACCCCTGAAACCTATGGTTTTTTCAGTGAATACGGTTTTTTAAATGCTAATTCCTAACTGTAACATGTCTGAAACCTATGGTTTTTTCAGTGAATTTGAAAGGTTTTTTAAATGCTAATTCCTAACTATAACATGTCTGAAACGTATGTTTTTTTCTGTGAATTTCAAAGGTTTTATAAATGACAATTTTTAAATGTATTAATTGTTATATTTATTTATTTTTATACTGATTTACTACTTTTTTTTAACTATTTATTTTTAGATATTATTTTATTTAAATTACATTATAATTACATTATACATTACATTACAAAATATACTTTCTCAGAATGAATTACATTAGTTTAAATACTTTGCAAATAGGCAATAGACCTTTAAGTACAGTAGTTACAGTTGTTGCAATGTGCAACACAATTTCAGACACAATGCAACATTGAGCTCAATTTCTATTTCTAGCTAAATGGAATTAGTTACTTTATGGATTACTTTTTTAACCACAGGACTGGATCCTAGATTCAGTCCTTGGACATATTCTGTAAACAGTTGAGTAAAAGCGTTTTGGTTACACTAGTGATTTTTAAGGAATATTATTGAATTTTAAAAGTTGACACTTAGAAACTTTTTCACATAGAATCACCAATGTTATCCTTTGGGAGGAAATTCACTTAGCAGGTAAGTAGTGTTATCGTTACTTTTTCTTACTCAGTGGTGGATCCTGGATCCAGCACTGGTGCATCTCCTATAAACAGTTGAAAGAATGCATTTAAGTCATACAGGCGATTTTTTAGGAATATTTATAGTTTGTGAAAATAGACAATTAGAAACTTTTCAGGTGAAAACCAGACAATGGATTCCTATGGAAGGAAATACAAGTTGCTGGTAAGTACGGTTAGAATTACTTTTCAGGATCAGTGCTGGGCTAAAAGATGCAGCACTGGGTTCTCTCCTGATAACAGGTGAGTAAATCGGAATTCATAGTTCTGCTGATTTTATAGGAATATTTTAAAGTTCCAAAACTCCACACTTAGAAGAATTTCCAAGTGAAACCAGTCAATGTTACCTATGCAAGGAAATTTCACTTACCAGGTAAGTAGTGTTATCGTTACTTTTTCTTACTCAGTGGTGGATCCTGGATCCAGCACTGGTGCATCTCCTGTAAACAGTTGAAAGAATGCGTTTAAGTCATACAGGCGATTTTTTAGGAATATTTTTAGCTTGTGAAAATAGACAGAAACTTTTCAGGTGAAAACCAGACAAGGGATTCCTATGGAAGGAAATACAAGTTACTGGTAAGTATGGTTAGAATTACTTTTCAGGATCAGTGCTGGGCTACAAGATACAGCACTGGGTTCTTTCCTGATAACAGGTGAGTAAATCGGAATTCGTTGTTCAGATGATTTTAGGTGAATATTTAAAAGTTACAAAACTCCACACTTAGAACAATTTTACAAGTGAAACCAGTCAATGTTAGCCGATGGAAGGAAATTCAAGTTACTGGTAAGTATGGTTAGAATTACTTTTCAGGATCAGTACTGGGCTCAAAGATGCAGCACTGAGGTCTCTCCTAACAGGTGAGTAAATCGGAATTCGTAGTACATCCAGTAAGCGCCACAGAGCTGCGTACCAAAGAGATGTAAAAAGGGGCACGGCCTGCAGCGCAGTGGTGCTTCCTGGAAGCACCTGGTGGGCTACTTGGCCCCCATGGTCCCTCAGGTTTGAAGTGGAATTTTTTCCCCAACTTAAAATGCGCCACAGGGCGTATTTGCACACATCACGTCAGGCCCCGTCCCCTCCCTTCACCACTTGAGAGATTAAGTCCCCTTCAATGCTAAGGGCCCCTAGGGTCAAACTAGCCCACTAGGTACCTCCAGTATGCGCCACAGAGCTGCGTTGCGGAGAGGTGTAAAAGGGGCGTGGCCTCTGAACACCTGTCTGCAACGCAGCTACCTGGCGCATACTGGAGATACCTGTTGGGCTATTTGGCCCTCAGGGACCCTCAGTATTGAAAGAGTATTAATTCCCCAACTTAAAACGCGCCACAGGGCGCGTTTGCACAGTGGTGAAGGAAAGGGGGCATGGCCTGAGGTGATATGTCTGCAAACACACCATGTGGTGCATTTTAAGTTAGAGAATTAATTCCTCCTCAATCCTGTGGGTCCCTGGAGGCCAACTAGCTCACCAGGTACCTCCAGTAGGCGCCAGGAGGCTGCGTTGCAGAGAGGTGTTCAGAGGCCATGCCCCTTTTTACAACACTCTGCAACGCAGCTCCGTGGTGCTTACTGGAGGTACCTGGTGGGCTAGCTGGCCCCCAGGGACCCTCAGTATTGACAAGGAATTAATTCTCCAACTTAAACCGTGCCACAGGGCGTGTTTGCACACATGTGAACTCAGGCCCCGCCCCCTCCATTCACCACTGTGCAAACGCGCCCCGTGGCGCGTTTTAAGTTGGGGGATTAACTCCCCTTGACTACTGAGGGTCCCTGGGGTGCAACTAGCCCACCAGCTACCTCCAGTAAGCGCCACAGAGCTGCGTTGCAGAGAGGTGTCAAAAGGGGCGTGGCCTCAGAATGCCTCTCTGCAACCAGCTCCCTGGCGCATATTGGAGGTACCTGGTGGGTCGAGGTCAATGGAAGAATAAGTGGGTATATAAGTGTCTAAATGGATGATTTTGTTTGTGTGAAACTGTTTGTATAACTGACTGATTAAGTGTATCTTAGTGTATACATGGGTTAGTGAGTAATCTGTAAATGTGTAAATATCTGTATCAGTCTCTCACTTTGTGTATAAGTGGCAGCATGGGTTGGTGAGTAGCTACATGAGTGTTTATATGCGTTATTAGTTGGTTTTTTGAGCATCAGTATGTATGTGTTGAAGACAGCATGTGTGCAGGACTGTATGGGTGGATGAGTGTGTGTATGGGTGTGTTGGTGAGTGAATGACTCTCAGTAGTGTCTTTATGAGTGTATGTAAGTAAGTATATGTGAGGGTGAGAGATTGGAAGAGTACCTGTATAAATGAGTATGTGTTTCTATAAGTGATTGTTTAAGAGAGTAAGTATGATAGTTTCTGTAGATGTAAGTGTGGTGGTGTGTGCATAACTGTATACGCAAGTAAATGGATGTTTGATACTTTCTTTGCATGTGTGACTATGTGTGTGAGTAACTCTATGGATGAGTGGTGGTGTGTAAGGGTATGTATAGGTGCATGAGTACATATGATGAGTTTGTGCATGTATGAGTGACTGTATAGGACTTTTGGTGAATGAGTGGATGTGTGTGAAGATCTTGGAATTAGTGAATGGGTATGTTGTAACTAGTATTGGTGTGTCCATTGTTTTGAAAATGGTATTTTGAATTTTAAAGTGTGTGTATCAAAGGTTATATTAGGGTGATTGGAGGTCTGCCACTCTATCACAAGGATGATGTCAACAGTGATGTCATTTGAGATGTCATGAGTGATGTCATGAGTGTTGTCACTGACCATGTCATGAGTGATGTCATCAGCAGTACATTGCGCGGGCGTGATTTATAGTTAGCTTAACTAACTATAACTGGGGAATTTTTTTGTACGAGTGAAATGTCCAACTAACTATAACGCCTCTGAAACCTATGGTTTTTTCAGTGCATTTCTAAGGTTTTTTAAATGCTAATTTCTAACTATAACGTGCCTGAAACCTATGGTTTTTCAGTGAATTTCAAAGGTTTTTTAAATGCTAATTTTTAACTATAACGTGCCTGAAACCTATGGTTTTTTAAGTGAATTTCAAAGGTTTTTTAAATGCTAGTTTCTAACTATGCCTACAGACGTAGGACATGTGAAGAAAGAAGAAAAAATGCACAGAAAGAAGCAAAAGAAATGCAAAAAGAAGCAACAGAAGTCAACAAAGACGAAGAAAAGTACAGGAAGGCACAACACATGTGCAGAAAGAACCAACAGAGAAGCAGAAAGAGGCCTTGTTGCAAAATGATCCTGTGTCCACATCTTTTTCAGACGGGTACTGGTGGTAACTGACTCTGACTAACCAGGCCTAGAGCCAGTGCTATGCTAAAAGACACTTAGAATACAGTGAAAACACCTACATACACTAGGGAACACTATGCGTTGGGGTACCCCTGTGATTAGCATGACCTCCTCTCTAAGCCCCTAGTACAGTTTAGGGCAGGGGGATTAAAATTACCTCTAAGTCAGAGGAGCAGGAATATGCTACTTTAACAAGTAGTCGCGTTTGTAGAGTGGTGGAGAAAGGGTGCTGGGCATCCAACCAACGCTCTGGAATTCCGCTTCGTAGGACTTACAGGAGGTACCAGGAGGGATTATTGGCCCCCAAACTTCCTCAGGACTAAATTGGACTTCACCCCCATCCCGTAGTCTGCCACGAGGCACGTTTGCAGAGTGGTAGAGAAAGGGGGCCATGGCCTCCGAAGACGTCTTAGCAAACCCACTGTGTGGGACTTACTGTAGGTAACAAGAGGGGTAGTTGGCCCCCAAGGACATCCTTGGGGCCAACTTCCCAAACTATTACCTCCAGTCGTCCCACACAGCAGCATTGTTAAGTACTCGTACCAGGCCATGCCCACTTTACCCACCACTCTACTAATGCCCTCCCTGGCATGCTCTTGGGTGGGCATTGAAGTCCCCTTCACTACTGGGGCTCCTTTAGGGGGCAACTAGCCTACCTTTTACCTCCAGTAAGCCGCAAGCAGTGGGATTGGTGAGAGGTAGACAAAGGCCATGCCCCCTTTCTCCACCACTCTGCAAACACACCCCCTGGCATGTTGTAAGTTAGGGGATTAAGTCCCCTTGAATCCTGATGGACCCCCTTCTTTTTCCTTTCTTTGGGCCGTGGGGACCCCATCCCCCAGGGCCTGACCCCTTTAAAAAAAAAAAAATTAACGTGAAGGAGACCGCATGGGCTAATTCCGGCCCCGGGGACCCCTTCCCTGGGGCATGGCCACATTATTTTTCTTTTTTTTGTGGAGGGGGCTGCGTGGCCACAGGGACCTCATCGCCCGGGGCCGGCCTTGATTTATTTATTTATATATTTTTATTTTGGGGAGGGGGGGGCCACGTGGCCCCCCTTCTGGGCCACTTCTGGGCCCGGGGACCCCATCCCCCAGGGCCTAGCCATCCTTTTAAAATTATTTTTGGGAGTGGGCCGCGTGGCCCTCCTCCTCAGGCCAAATATGGCCCGGGACCCAAACCCCCGGGAGCTGCCCTCTCCTTTTTTTCTATACACAGGGGAGGGGGGGGCGCGTGGTCCCCCTCCCGGGCAACTTTTGGCTCCGGGAACCACATCCCCCGGGGCCTGGCCTCTTTGATGGTGACCGTGGGGGGAGCCCCAATGCCCCCACGGTCCCTGCCGGCTCCCGGTGTCCTGCATGAGCCGGCATTGCTTTTCCACATGGGGAGCTGCTAACATGCAGCTCCCCTTGTGGAAAAGCAATCTGCTTTGCTTCATTGAAGCGAGAGCAGGTTTCCCTGCTCTCGCTTCAATGAAGCAAAGCAGTTTGCATCGACAGGGCTGGAGCCACGCGGCTCCCGCCCTGTCATTGCAAACTGCAGTGTCCCGGGGGTGGCACCCCAGGACACTGCAGGAGCTGGACCTGGGGGGTGGCGGTCCCCAGGGCCATTGAGAGCTCCAGGAGGGTGCCTCGCCGCCCCCCTCCCAATGTGTACACAGGAGGTGGTGGTCCCCGGGGTCCATTACGGACCCCCGAATTAACATAATTAGTGCTCCGGGGAGATGGCGGTCCCTGGGGCGTGTGGGGGGCTCGAGCCCCCCCACACAGGTGTTTATTTAAAAAGATTAATGCCCCGGTCCCCGCGATTATGATTAATAAAAGCCCCGGGTGGTGGTCCCCGGGGCTTGGGGGGACCTTGGAGGCCCCCACACAATAAAAATAAGAAGCCCTGGGGAGTGGCGGGCCCCGGGTCTGCGGGTGGGCTATGTGCCTCCCCGCAAATATTTATGGAACGAACCCGGGCTTATTGAATGCCCTGGGACTTGGCCCACCCGGAGGCTAAATAATAACGAAGGGCGGGAGCCCGTGCTTCGTTTTATTTATTTTCGTGGCCGGATCCCCGGATCCTCCGTGCATCTCGCCGATTTTTTTTAAAAAAATGCTTTTTTGGGCCCTCTGGGTCCTTGTTGGACCCCCATAGCAGGCCTAGGGGGTCAGGGTGTTTCTACCCTGCCCCCTTTTCTTGTTTTACACATTTGTTTCCCTGGTTTCTTGTGCCTTGGTTCTATCGAGGCACAAGATGGCTGCCAACACTTCCTGGTTTGGAGCGTTGACAGCCAATTAGAATACAGCTCGTGGTCGGGAGGGTGCGCGGATCCTCCGTGCCTCTAAATATCGAAATTTTTATTTTTGCTTTTCTCAGCAACTACTGAACGGATTTACACCACTGAAGCAGGCACTACCTTTTTGCCAAATTTGGTGTAATTCCGTTCAACAGTTCCAGCTGTAGCCGTGTCTAAAGTTTCCTATGGGAAATTGATTTTCTGACCGCTATTTTTTGAATTTCTCAGGAACTACTGAACGGATTTACAGAATTTCAAAAAAAGGTCTCTTTCTGAACCAAGGGCTACATTGTTGCCAAATTTGGTGTGATTTCATTTAGCAGTTCGGGCTGTAGTCGTTTCTAAAGTTTCCCATGGGAATTAACATGGAGAAAACACGTTTGGGGACCCCCCTTTTTTCTCGGCCCCCGCTTGCTGAATCACCCTGAAACTTTCAAGACAGGAGTTGACCGAAGCGCCCCACATATTTTGAAAATTTCGCAAACATTCATCAACCGGCGCAAAAGTTATTGGGAAAACAAGAAAATGCTTTTCCTATGGAAACTAGGTTCTAGCTATAACTACCTCCAGAAAGGAGTAGGTAATATATATATATATATATATATTCACTTAAAAAACCATAGGTTTCACACACGTTATAGTTAGGAATTAGCATTTAAAAAACCTTGCAAATTCACTTAAAAAACCATAGGTTTCACACATGTTATAGTTAGCTGGACATTTCCCTCATAAAAAACCAATGAAATTCCCCCCGTTATAGTTAGTGCAGGCAACTATAACTCACGCGACCGCAATCCTCTGCTGATGACATCAGATATTACATCACTGTATTTAGACACCTATTTACCCATGTCTTCTTCCATTAATCTTTAGCTATACATATATTGCAAATATTTATTTTTCAGAAAGACACATATGTAATCAGTGATGTAATATCTGACGTCATCAGCAGAGGATTGCGGTCGCGTGAGTTATAGTTGCCTGCACTAACTATAACAGAGGAAATTTCATTGTTTTTTTACGAGGGAAATGTCCAGCTAACTATATCATGTGTGAAACCTATGGTTTTTTAAGTGAAGTTGCAAGGTTTTTTAAATGCTAATTCCTAACTCTAACGTGTGTGAAACCTATGGTTTTTTAAGTGAATTTGTACGTTTTTTTAAATGCTAAGTTATGTATTTATTAATATTTTTTTTTCTTCAGGTTTTTCACCGTGCACGCACCAATATATATATATTATCTACTGGCGGTAGCCAGTAGATAGTTATAGTTAGGACCGTGTTTCCATAGGAAATCCGCAACATTCTATTTGGAATAACTTTGGCGCCGGTTGAAGAATCCTTACAAAATTTTCAAAATAGGTGGGGCGCTCCGCTCCGCTCCTCTCCTACCCTGAAAGTCTCGGGGGGATTCGTCAAGCGGGGGCTGAGAAAAAAGGGGGGTCCCAAAACGCATTTTCCCCATGCAATTTTCTATAGGGACCTTTAGTCCAAGGTACAGCCCGAACGGCTGAACAGAATTACTTGAAATTTGGCAAAGAGGTAGTCCTCAGGTCAGGCATGTGCCTTTTGCATATATGGTGTCAATCTGTTCAGTAGTTCCTGAGAAAATCAAAAGTAAAATCACATACATATCTGGGCGGAGCCTAACCACACATCTCATTGTGAGATCTGATTGGCTGTCAGTACTTCATCCAAGAAGTGTTGGCAGCCATCTTGGGACCAATATACATGATAGCACCTCATTAAAAAGCATTGCAGTTAATAGAAGGTTTTAAGACTTTAGTTACATCATAAATCATTTGTTGATGGTACCATACTCATTTTAGGAATTGTGGTGTGTTCTGAGGTAATTTTACCATGTGAAAAAGCCTTCTGCTGTGATATCACGAACCATGTTTGAGAGAAAACTATTTTCTCATACTTTTCCCACAGAGGTTTGGAAGGTGATCTATAAACTAAACTGAGAGCATATTTTCTGTAAATTCACATTCTCTTTCTCAGTCATGTAAGAATGAAGTCTGACATTCTCAGTAAAACATGTACATCCAACAAGGGCAGAGACTGTCAGTTGATTCCTTTGTGTTCTACTGCAGATTCCCAGAGTGCTCTAAAGAACAACTAACGCTAACAGTCTTACTTATGACAAAAGTATGGCTCACCTGAAGCCATCTTGATAGGAATAAAGTGGTAACACTTAAAACATTTAATTTACAAAGGAACAAAATGAGGGGGTTCATTTTGCCATAGAAATTATGATTAGTGCTGCAGAAAGAAAAACTAGGGCACATTTTGACTTCTGAAATCCTCTTTTATTTCATAAAAACATTCTGACATGCAGACTGAAACATGCACTTTGAATACCAGCAGCAGGCTTGCCTAGTGAGCAGTAGCTTCACTACAGTGATCTAATGAGCAACTAGAGTGCTAACATTCAGAATTTATGGAAAATGTGTGACACATCTGAATGCCTTCTTGATGGAATCAAAGTAAAAAACTGAAAGTATTTCCTACTGAGGAGACTGCAGTAAATGAGGAAATTAGGAAACTTCATAACAAATAAATCTCCTAAAATGGCCACCAGAGACAAAAGAGCCCAAATGTAGCCCAAATATCACCCAGATGTAGCCCAAATGTAGCCCAATGACAGAAGTGTTTTATATAGTGCAGACTTGTCAGGTATTGGAGTGCTTTACATGAACATTGGTTACATCACACAAGATCAAATTCATTTTGGTTGTAGACATGGGGAGATTAAGTGATTTGACCAGAATCACAGAATGTTGAGCTGAAGCAGAAACTCCAACCTGGTTCCCCAGTTGCAAAGTCTGCAGCTCTGGAAGTAACACCACACCCTCTCCCCTTGGATGCAACATTTAATCAAGTGGTCAACTGGATAAAAAAAGTAAGATTACAAATAATTTAAAAGTTCTTTGTCGCTATTTGAAAACTCAGAAAATATGTCCTCATTTTAGTTTTTAAGAGCACTAACCATAATTTTGATGCAAATAAGACCCTCTCATATATGTAATTTCTAAAGGAAATGCTCTAGGCATTACAGTTTTGATTACATCAAGATGACGTCAGGCATTCCACACTTTGTAATAAATATAGAATGTTAGCAATCTAGTTGTTCATTGGGATACTGTTGAGAGGCAGAGGCCAGGGGCACGGACTCTGAAAATTGAAGGCAGGTAGGAGAGTGCAGAGGCAACAATTTGACCACAATAGGCCAGCAGGAAGGGCGGTGGCAGCACAACAGACTATGGAGGGCAGTGGAAAGGGGGGCTGGGGCACACAAACCAACAATACAGGACTGGCAAGAGAGGCTGTGGCAATATAATAGACCATTGTGGGCAGAAGGAAGAGGCAGTGGTCATACAACAATACATGCCAACAGACCTGTTTCAGCCAGGAAACGTCCAATGTTTTTAAGCTCAAATGGGCTTTACTTGATCTGTTTCCTGTCTACAATCTTCTCTTTTTCAATGTAACTCAAAGGGGAAAATCAATACCCCAGTTTTATTTCAAAATCTCCCTCTTACCAAGTTCAAAATGTTCGCAAGTATGGTACATTGGATCATGGTAGGCAGGAGGAATTGGGGTAGGGACATGGACTCGGATAACAGAGGATAGGAGGGACATTGAGAGGTGCACCAAACTGACCCTACAGGGCAGGCATCAGGGTTTGCAGCAGCACAATACACCACACAGGGCATGCGGGACGGGAGTGCAGCACAACAATCCATAGAAAGCAATAGGGAGGGGACAGGACCATGCACATGGACAACAGACAACAGAGGGGAAAGAGGCAATGGTAGCTAGCTGACCATAATGGACAGACAGGAGAGAAAGCTGCAGCATAACAGACCATAAAGGGCAGGAGGGACGGATCAGGGGCATTACAATGGAACCGACAAGCCAGGAGGGAGGGAATAGGGGTCTGCACATGGAAACAGAGGGCTGGGGGCAAGGGGGCAGGGCAGGAGCAGCAAGATGACCATGGAGGTCAGGCAGGATGGGCACTAGAATCAAGACTCACCATGGAGAGCAACAGTGAGACTATGATGGCATACACACAGACCATGGAGGGAAGGTGGGAGGGGGTCAGGAGCAGCAAGCTGATCACACAGGGAAGGTGGGAGTGGCCATGGCAGCACAGAAGACCATGCATGGCAAGCGGGAGGGTTAGTGGCAGCACAATGGCTATGATGGGCAAGAAGGAGGGTGCAGGGGCATGCACAAAGGACCATGGAGGATAGAAGGGAGGGTCAGGACCTGGGCACAGACAAGAGAGTTCAGGGGAAGGGGCCTCACAACAGACCGCGTGGGGCAGGCAGGAGGAGCAGTTGCAGCACAGCAGACCAGGGAGGGCAGAAGGGTGTGGCAGTAAACTGGACTATGGAGGACAGGAGGAATGGGATGGGGGCATGGCATGTGGACAGGCAGGGTGGATGTGGCAGGGACAGGTTACAGTCATCTGACAATGCTAGGCAGGTGGTAGGGGAGTGGCAGCTCAACAGAACACTCAGAGTAGATAGGAGTGGCAGGTCCATGGAACATGGTGGTCAAAAAGGATGGAGCAGGGGCTTGCACAAAGACATCGGAGAGCAGGGGGAAGGAGAATAGGGGCAGCAAGCAAACCACAGAGGCTAAGCAGGAGGTCAATGATGGGCCATAGAATTGGCAATGGAGGGCAGGATGAGTGGACTGTTACATCATGCTAAATGCAGGGCAGTGGCAGCACATCAGACCATGCATGGCAGGAGGGAGGAGGCTAGTCCATGGATTCAGACAACAGAGGATAGGGAGGAGGTGGATGGGGCAGCAAGCTAACTGTTCATAGAAGGTGGGTATTAGGAACTTTATTGTTTTTAAAATGTGTGTCTGTGCGAACTACTTAAAATATGAACAAGTATGCAGCATAATCTCACTTTTATTCAGGAAGAAGAGGACGTTTGGGACTGTGACTCCGGGCCCACTTGGCAGAAACATCCCCTGACCCTCCACCCCCCATCGCAAAATGTAATGCCCGTGAAAAGGGTAGGTGGACGCAGTGTTATATAGAACATGGTCCTGAGAGCACGATTGAAAATGAAAACTAGATATAGTATATGGTATAAACTATGCACCAAAAAGTGTGATATAAGATGAACCGGGGCGTGAAATATAATATGCAATACATTGTGCGCAATGACAGATTCATTGGAGAGCGCGAGATAGCACAGGCACTAGCGCTTGCTATGTGATATGCGCCTTGGAGTGTAATATGCACAGGGCAGTGTTGTGTAACCTAAGTAGTCTCTAAAGTTGTAATATAAAATATGTGCTGGGTAGTGTAACATTGCATATGCACTGTGACAAAGATATGGATCCCAGATTGTAATATATATGGCATAGCGCTGTGCTTTATAACATAGGCATCGAGGAAGGCACGTTAGATGGGGCAATATAACCCGTGCGAAGGCAAGTGTGGCATGACATATTCACGGGGTGGTGTTACAGTGCACATGGGCTAGAGAGTGTCATAGCATATGCACTAGCTGGTGGAATACAACACAGAGGTGTGTGGCACTCGGCGGGCACTGGTGGGTGTAACACAGCATTGGGCTCAGCCAGGAGCACGCTGTGACTCTCAAGTGAGGTTTGTCTCCTTTCCAGAGAGTAAAATAAAAAGTATTACACATCCGGCGGTGGATGTGTGTTTTATTAACCATGAGGGGGTTTCTTGCATAGTTTGGTCGAATTTTTTGTCGATTCCCCTTTGAATGGCTTGGTGTGCATGTGTATTAAATGTGCCCATCAATAGCTACCCATGTTTGTATAAATAAACGACAAGGGTGTCTACTTGGAGAGTACCAACCAGCGGGGGCGCCGGGATTAGGCACGGTAGGGTGTCCGACATGTCAAAGCTTCACTAGCGGTGTGAATACATTCTACGTGGATTCATAGTCGCCTTTTAATGAATATCACGCAAATCGTCATGGTGATAGGTACATACGGTTTGTCCAGCATGTCCTAGGTGTTTCTATAAATATATATTTTTTTAAAAACAAAGGCCGGCCCCGGGGATTGGGGTCCCCGGGGCCATAAGTGGCCTGAGGAGGGGGGCAACACAGCCCCCCTCCTAAAGAATAAAAAAATAAATAAAAGGCCATGACCTGGGGGTTGGGGTCCCCGGGGCCGATTAAGGCCTTGGGAGGGCCAAATTAAGTTTTTTCAACAAAAAAAATTAGGGTGCAGGCCCTGAGGGATGGGGTCCCCAGGGCTAATCAATTAGAAAAAGAAAGGGGGCCACACAGCCCTCCTTCTTAAAAATAAATAAATAAAAGACCGGCATCGTGCCGGAGGCCACGCCCCCTCCTTGCAGCACTCTGCAAACGCGCCCCCTGGCCATTTGTAAGTTGAGGAATTAATTCCCCTTCAATACTGAGCGTCCCTGAGGGCCAACTAGCCCAACAGGTATCTCCAGTATGCGCCAGGGAGCTGCGTTGCAGACAGGTGTTCTGAGGCCACGCCCCTTTTTACACCTCCATGTAACGCAGCTCTGTGTTGCTTACTGGAGGTACCTAGTGGGCTAGTTTGACCCTAGGGACCCTTAGGATTCAAGGGGACTTAATCTCTCAACTCAGAACGCCCACAGGCCCTGTGGCGCGTTTTTTAAGTTGGGGAAATAATTCCCTTTCAATCCTGAGGGACCCTGGGGTCCAACTAGCCCACCAGGTGCTTCCAGTAAGCACCACTGCTCTGTGTTGCAGAGAGGTGGTGCAGGCCTTGCCACTTGTTACACCTCTCTGCAACGCAGCTCTGTGGCGCTTACTGGAGGTACCTAGTGGTCTAGTTGGACCCTAGGGACCCTCAGGATTCAAGGGGACTTAATCTCCCAACTTAAAATGGCTACAGGGCGTGTTTACACAGTGGGGAAGGGAGGGGACGGGGCATGAGGTGACGTGTTCAAACACACCCTGTGGTGCGTTTTAAGAGGTAGTTTTAATCCCCTGCCCTATTATATACTAGGGGCTTACAGAGGAGGTCATGCTAATCACAGGGAGACCCCAACACATAGTGTGCCCTAGTGTATGTAGGTGTTTTCACTGTATTCTGAGTGTCTTTTAACATAGCACTGGCTCTAGGACTGGTAAGTCAGACTCAGTTACCACCAGTATCCGTCTGAAAAAGTTGAGGGTACAGGTTGATTTTGCAACAAGGCTTGTTTCTGCTCTTCTGTTTGTTCTTTCTGCACGTTATACTTCTTCCTGCACTTTTCTTCGTCGTTGAGGACTTCTGTTGCTTCTTTCTGCATTTCTTTTTTTCTTTCTGTGCGTTTTTCCTTCTTTCTTCACATGTCCTATCTCTGTAGGCATAGCTAGAAATTAGCATTTAAAAAACCTTTGAAATTCACTGAAAAAAACATAGGTTTCAGGCACGTTATAGCTAGGAATTAGCATTTAAAAAACCTTAGAAATTCACTGCAAAAACCACAGGTTTCAGGGGCGTTATAGTTAGCTGGACTTTTCACTCGTACAAAACCATAGAAATTCCCCCGTTATAGTTAGTTCAGCTAACTATAACTCGCGCGCCCGCAATGCACTGCTGACGACGTCACATATTACATAACTCATGACATGGTCAGTGACATCACTCATGACATCACTGATGACATCATCCTTGTGATAGAGTGGCAGACCTCCTCTCCCCCTAATATAACCTTTGATACACACATTCAAAAATAGAAATTAAAATTTTCAAATCAATGGACATACCAATACCAGTTACAACAACCTATTCAGTAATTGTAAGATCCACATCCACATCCACTCATTCACCAACAGTCCTATACAGTTACTCATACATGTACTCACTCATCATATGTACTCATACACCTATACATCCTGTTACACAACACCACTCATCCATAAAGTTACTCACACACATAGTCACTCATGCTAATAAAGAATCAAACATCCGTTTACCTGCATATACAGTTATACACACACCACCACACTTACTTCTACAGAAACTTACACATACTTAGTCTTTTTAACAATCACTTATAGAAACACATACTTATTCATACAGGAACTCTTTCAATCTCTCACTCTCACATATACTCACTTATATACACCAATAGTCACATATACTAGTTTAAAACATATGTAGTTACTCATAGAGACACTATTGAGACAGTCATTCACTCACTAACACACCCATGCACACACTCATCCACCCATACAGTCCTGCACACATGCTGTCTTCAACACATACAAACAGTGAGTCACTCATTCATGCACCTATGCACTACGTAATACCCCCGACCGAACCATACAGACATCAGACACCTATACTGATACTCAAAAAACCAACTAATAACCTATATAGATACTCATGTAGCTACTCACCAACCCATGCAGCCACTTATACACAAAGTGAGAGACTGATACAGATATTTACATATTTAAACATTACTCACTAAGCCATGTATTCACTAAGATACACTTAATCAGTCAGTTATACAATCAATTTTTCAAAAAGAAATCATCCATTTAGACACTTATATACCCATTTATTCTTCCATCGACCTTGAGATATACATATATAAAACATATGTAATTTTCAGAAAAACACACATTCACTGGATGATGTCATCAGTGATGTCATCAGTGATGTCATTTGAGATGTCATCAGTGATGTCATGAGTGATGTCACTGACCATGTCATGAGTGATGTAATATGTGACGTCATCAGCAGTGCATTGCGGGCGCGCGAGTTATAGTTAGCTGAACTAACTATAACGGGGGAATTTCTATGGTTTTGTACGAGTGAAAAGTCCAGCTCACTATAACGCCCCTGAAACCTATGGTTTTTTCAGTGAATATATATATATATATATATATATATATATATATATTCCAACAAAGATGCCCATGCATTCAGAGGCGCCACTCCTCCAGCCGGTGATTTACAAAACCTTTATTTCAAGGAACAGGCATTTCAACTCCAATACAGTGATATCTGTTTGCCTGACGCGTTTCAGAGCATCTGTGCTCTTTCTTCAGAGGCAGTTTGTGCACACGACCGTTATTCAGCTCCCATGGTTCCCTGCATGTTCTTCAGTTTAAAAGGCCTCCGGTGTGCCATTGTTAGTCAAGATTATTTACGATGCATGCCGGAACTTGTGGTTCCGCTTGATTCATTTTTTACCTCCAGTGGTATGCGTGTGCTGCAAAGCATTTCCCAGATTAGTAACAGCCCTCCAGTGAGCCTCAGAGTCTCATTTCTGCTCCATAATTATGAACCAGCTGCGCCATCTCTGGAAACCCGACAGTTCAGGTAAGATGAGCCCTTTCTGATATTTCCAAAGGGCGGTGCGCACTCCCACGGCTAGACCCACCGTGCTATAAATTCCAACAAAGATGCCCATGCATTCAGAGGCGCCACTCCTCCAGCCGGTGATTTACAAAACCTTTATTTCAAGGAACAGGCATTTCAACTCCAATACAGTGATATCTGTTTGCCTGACGCGTTTCAGAGCATCTGTGCTCTTTCTTCAGAGGCAGTTTGTGCACACGACCGTTATTCAGCTCCCATGGTTCCCTGCATGTTCTTCAGTTTAAAAGGCCTCCGGTGTGCCATTGTTAGTCAAGATTATTTACGATGCATGCCGGAACTTGTGGTTCTGCTTAATTAATTTTTTATATATATATATATATATATATATATATATATATATATATATATATATATATTACCTACTGGCGGTCGCCAGTAGGTAGTTATAGTTAGGACCACGTTTCCATAGGAAATCCGCAACATTCTATTTTGAATAACTTTGGCGCCGGTCGACAAATCCTCGCAAATTTTTCAAAACAGGTGGGGCGCTACGCTCCGCTCCTACCCTGAAAGTCTCGGTGGGATTCGTCAAGCGGGGGCCGAGATAAAAGGGGGGTCCCAAAACACGTTTTTCCCATGCATTTTTCCATAGGACCTTTAGACAGGGCTACAGCCCGAACGGCTGAACAGAATTATGTGAAATTTGGCAGAGAGGTAGCCATAAGGTCCATGAAGTGCCTTTTGCAGGTCTGGTGTAAATCTGTTCAGTATTTCCTGAGAAAATAGTATTTAAATCATTATATATATCTGTAAGCGCGCAGCGTGCGCGCTGGGTGCGCGCACCTTGCCGTGCGCAATTCTGATTGGTTGTTAGATCTTAGTAAACATTCGAATCGGTGGAAATCAGGAAGCGGCGGCCGCCATTTTGTCTCTCGCACTGAGAGGGGGTGATAAACAAAGGGGGAGAACTTGAAAAGGGGGCAGAGTGGGGAGAAATTAACCCAGTAGGCATTGTAAGGGGGTCACAGTAGGACCTTGTAGGGCAAAAAAAAAGATTTATATTTTGTTAAAAAATATCGCCGAGTGCGCGCACCCAGCGCGCACCCGAAAAAAAACTTTATTAAAAATTTTTTTTAAAAACGCATTTAAGTGTTTAGATATAAGGTGGCTCTAAAAAGAGCCCTTGTGTTTATTGTTTGTTTTTTGGTACCTACAAGTAAGTACCGATGCAGAGTCTAAAGTTCAAGAGGAAGACTCTGTTGCCTTCATCAGTGAAGTGTACACCATCTCCTCTATAAATGTCTTGCATGTCGTAACGCAAGTTGTTGTGGTATATAGAACCCATACCATAGTCTCTGAGGAAAGCAGAAATAGATTTGTTGACGTGCTTCCTTGCTTTGTCAATCTGCGGACAAAATTGGTTGGACCAGTTCCACTTTTGCCTTTGGCATATGTTAGAATATACGAAGGCAGTTTGTGGAAAAAGCGACATCAATTGCACAAAGGTGTCCTTAATAAGCATTTCCAGACCTACCCCAGTTAAAGTGCCTAGGTCATTTCCACCACAGTGCACAATAATAAGGTTAGGCTGTGGGAGATGTAGAAAGGTTTTCACCAAAGGCATTAATTGGTGCCACTTTAACCCTCTCTGACCAATCCATTTAATGTCTACATTTGGCAAAGCAAGGTCTCTCACCATACCTCTTTTTTCTGCAAATTTTTCACTCCAGAAGACATAGCTGTGTCCTACAATCCACACTGTGAACATCTTCAAAGGAGATCTGGATGCACTCAGGAGGTGTCTTTCAATAGAAAGGCAAAAAGAAATGAAAGACAGTTGAAAAATGGGGGCACACATACTTTTTTTATAAAAAGAACTCATTGGCTGTTTCAAACCATTCTACACTAAAAACTAGGCTGTATGTTTAAATTTTAAAAAGCATGTATTGCATTGGTTCAGAAAAAAGTGTGAAAAAAGAACATTAGTTTGGATTTGCTGTTAGGTTTGAAAAGTCAAGCACTCTTGCTCTTTGGAAATGAAACATTGTCTGTTGAACTTCTGACCTCTCTGCTCACGCCTGTGTTCTATGACCTGTTGCTATGGTAGCAGGCAGAAGTTAAGTTGGGGGAAGGGTACATTTGGAAAGGGGTTGAAGTTTGGAAACTGTGCCATTAACTGGTTCTGCTGAGAGGAGAGAGGTCTGATAAACTGCTGTGTGACTGCCACATTTCTTTCACAACTAACTAATTTTAAAGGTGAGTTATGAGTTTGAGAAGGGGGTGTTTGTGGTTAATTTTGATATATAAAAAAAAATTATGATTATTTGTTTAAAGTTGTGATTTACATTTTCTGTTTTGCGAAAAATTTAACTGTTTTGAATATGTAAAATAATATGGAGTATGTTTTCAACATAAGATAATGTGTACTGGTAACAATGAGGAATACTGTTTTGTGCCTACCTCAAACCATGAGTCTGTGTGCAGAGAAGAATTGTGGGCAGAGATATAATTTGTGTTGCTGTTGAAAAGTAAGACTTGCAGTTGAAAGAAAAGAACAGCTTCTTTTTAATTGTGATGGTTAGCATTTAGCAGAAATCACTTTGAAAAAAAAGAGAGGAAAATGGCAGCACATTTGAAAAAGCATTAGTTCTGTTAGAATTGATAACCCAGGAAAGGGGCAGCCTGTGTTTTGTGCCTACCAACACAGCATGAGTCTGTCTGTATATAGGAATTGTTGTCTGAGATTTAATTTGTGAAGTTGTTGTTCAGTAAGAAATGTAGTGCTTAAAATGATGACATGAGTCTGTGTGCACACAGGAATTGTGGGCAGAGATTTAATTTGTGAAGATGTTGTTCAGTAAGAAATGCAGTCCCATGGAAGGGGCAGCCTGTTGTGTTTACACAAATTATCCCTTAGCACACATGCACTGTTACATACATCCCTGCAGTCTTCATGCAGTTCTGGAAGTCTCTTTGCTCATCTGTCAAGCACCAGACAATCCACAGTGTTCAGAAACACACTCTTGGCACACACGCAGCAGCTTCTCCAACACTCTCATGTGTAGTACTCAGCTCTGTGTGCTGTTTCAGATAGCACTGTGTAATGCAAACACATTCAACGTCACCATGGCCTCATTTAAATTGATCTTGTTTATTTACTCACTCTGTAACATATGGACATGGTCTTAAGGAGCTGTTAGGAAATGTGCTGTTTTCTGCTTCTGTAAATAATAAGGGAAATGTATCAGGCTGTAACAGTAATTTGGTACTATTCAGGGACACTGTTTTGTTCAAAAAAACATAGCATGAGTCTGTGTGCGCACAGGAATTGTGGGCAGAGATTTAATTTGTGAAGTTGTTGTTCTGAAAGAAATGCAGGCCATGAAAGGGGCAGCCTGTGTTATGTGCTTAAAATGATGGCATGACTCTGTGTGCTTCCATTTCTTCCCCTCTTTTTGTATATCAATTTTTTTTTGATAAAAAAAAAAAAATTAAAATAACCTTGGGTGCGCGCAGGGTGCGCGCACCTCAAAAAAATTTCAAAAAAAATATCTCAAAAAAAAATTTGGGGGGTTTAGTTTATAAGTGGCTCTTAAAAGAGCCCTTGAGTTAATGGAGGGAAACAGGAAGAGAAAAACGCAAAAAAAGAAAAAACATCTATGGCCTAGTGCACGGATGCGCATCAAATTTTCTCTGAAGGAGATCAAGACTGGTCTCCCCCACAGAAATAAGAGAACCGCAATCAGTGCACCGTGTAGACAACCTCGCCAAACAAGGTGGACCAACAAGAGGTGTAGAAACAGGTGAAGGCACCATCGCAGCTGAAGTGCTCCCCTGAGCTGCCGAAGATGTGCTCGGCTGAGCTGCTGCAGATGTCGTCGGCTGAGCAGGTGGAGGGTTTTCTCCAGAAGCTCGACGAAAAGTTACTGGATGCATTTTGTTAACATGTCTCAACATAGTATGAATGCTAAAAGAATATTTCTTGTTAGGATTCCCACGAGATAAGACTTTTTTACAAAGTACACATGTAACTTTCGGTGCATTTACCTTTTTCAGACCTTCAGGAAAAGTAAAAAACTGCCATATAAAGCTGTCTTTCTGCTTCCTGTTCCTCTGCCTCTCAAGAGTGTCCTGGTCACTGTCTGAAGATGGTTGCTGTTCAGCCATTGTCTCTCAACAACAGAATAGCTCCTTCTCCAAAGGAATCAGAACTAATAATGAGGGGAGTAGGTGTGGTTTGGGAAGAATCTGGAACTGAAAGTACTTCAAACCAATCAAAAGTGATGATTCATGATCACATGACTTGCCATGAGGGGATTGGGTGTGGTATTGAAACAATTAGAAACTGAAAGTAATGATAACCAATAAGAAATATTGTTTTATTATGTATAAACCCGAGGTGCGCGCACTGCGCAAGCTCCGAGCGCGCACCCCGTGATGACGTATGCACGAACGCGTAAGCGCGCAGGTGCATACGTCATATGCGCGTACCTAGCGCGCATACGTTGAACACGCGTATACACGACCGTTATTGCGCGTAATTTTAGCGTATGCGGAAGTAAACCGCGTCGAGCGCGTAGGACGCATGCACGCATGCGTACGTACGTACGCATACGTACTGGGTGCGTGCTCCCAGCGCGCACTATAACGTATATTTGCGTACGTAAATAACGTACGCCGGAATTCATAAAAAACTTACGAAATAGTACTAGGAGCGCGCTCAGAGCGCGCACCCCAAGAATTTATATTAAAAAAAAAAAAAGTGGTCAAAAAATGATTTAAAAAATTAATAAAAAAAAAAATTATCCTAATTGAATTTTTAAAAAAAATACATTAAAAAAAAGATACAGATAATATATAAAGGAATATATAGTAATTTTATTTTTATTAAAAAAAAAATATCTTTAATTAAAAATACAAAAATTAGCATATAAAAAACCGTACAAATTCACTGAAAAAACCAAAGGTTTCAAAAACGTTATAGTTAGGAATTAGCATTTAAAAAACCTTGCAAATTCACTGAAAAAACCAAAGGTTTCAAAAACGTTATAGTTAGGAATTAACATTTAAAAAACCTTGCAAATTCAATGAAAAAACCATAGGTTTCACACATGTTATAGTTAGTTGGACATTTCACTCGTAAAAAACCAATGAAATTCCCCCGTTATAGTTAGTTCAGCTAACTATAACTCGCGCACCCGCAATCCACTGCTGATGACGTCACATATTACATCACTCATGACATGGTCAGTGACATCACTCATGACATCACTGATGACATCTCAAATGACATCACTGATGACATCATCCTTGTGATTGAGTAGCAGACCTCCTCTCACCCTAATATAACCTTTGATACACACATTCAAAAATAGAAACTACAATGTTCAAAATAATGGACATACCAATACCAGTTACAACAACCAATTCAATAATTCAAAGATCCACATACAAATCCACTCATTCACCAACAGTCCTATACAGTCACTCATACATGTACTCACTCATCATATGTACTCATACACCTATACATCCTGTTTAATAATGTCACTCATCCATAGAGTTACTCACACACATAGTCACTCATGCTAATAAAGATTAAAACATACAATTATATGCATATACAGTTATACACACACCACCACACTTACTTATACGGAAACTTACACATACTTTGTCTTTTAAACAGTCACTTATAGAAAAACATACTTATTTATACAGGAACTCTTTCAATCTCTTACTCTCACATATACTCAATTAAAAACACCAATAGTCACATATACTACTATAAAATATATGAAGTTACTCATAGAGACACTATTGACACAGTCATTCACTCAATAACACACCCATACACACACTCATCCACCCATACAGTCCTGCACACATGCTGTCTTCAACACATACAAACAGTGAGTCACTCATTCATGCACCTATGCACTACGTAATACCCCCCACCGAACCATGCAGACACTCAGACTGATACTCCAAAAACCAACTAATAACCTATATAGACACCCATGTAGCTACTCACCAACTCATGCAGCCACCTATACACAAAGTGAGAGACTGATACAGATATTTACATACTTAAACATTACTCACAAAGCCATGTATTCACTATGATACACTGAATCAGTCACATAATCAATTTTTCATAAAAAAATCATCCATTTAGACATTTATATACCCATTTATTCTTCCATCGACCTTGAGATATACATATATAAAACATATTTAATTTTCAGAAAAACACACATTCACTGGATGATGTCATCAGTGATGTCATTTGAGATGTCATCAGTGATGTCATGAGTGATGTCACTGACCATGTCATGAGTGATGTAATATGTGACGTCATCAGCAGTGGATTGCGGGTGCGCGAGTTATAGTTAGCTGAACTAACTATAACGGGGGAATTTCATTGGTTTTTTACGAGTGAAATGTCCAACTAACTATAACATGTGTGAAACCTATGGTTTTTTCATTGAATATATATATATATATATATATTCCTTACTCCTTTCTCCAATCGGTTCCCCGTTGTTTTCGAAAAAGGCCCGAACTCCGCTTAATGAGTGCTAATTCCTTTATTTTTCACAGTGCATAGCCGCCATGACGTGTTTCAGACCTCTCAATCCTTGATCACATGACATACCATGGTTTTTCTCCCAATATTTAAAATGCTAGGTGCTCATTATTTTACATAATAGAACAGGAAAACAGACTACCCGGCTGATTTCCCCATTTACGCATTCAAGAAACCTCTATATTAAGAGCAGTCTTATTTCAGAGAATCAATATTTGTTTTTCTAACAGTATAAATACATTGCAAATATACATTTTGATGTTATTTTACAATTGTTGGTATTTCGATCACAGTTCATGTTGTATTGTTTGTAACCAACATTCATGATTAATCAAGTCAGAATAAATCATCCCTGAACTTGTGCAAAATACGCATATAGGTTCTAAATAAACTGTATGAATACATTGTTTTTATTTAAATGAAATATCCTTAAAATATCATAAAGTCCTGGTCTCATATGGATTTCTGTGCAAAATACGCATTCATGTGTAAACAATGTAAAGATTATTCTCTTTAGAACTGTTTCTAATGTGCAAATGTTGGCAAAAAAGTGCTTTTTATTGTATATAAAAAAAGAGCTAATATTTATTAACATTCACCTGCAAAGTGCTGTATATAAAAACAGTTTTGTGTTGCCACATGAGCCCATGTTTTGCAACTACAAAGAAGAAAAAAACATTTATTACTGGGGGGAGGGGAGTTATATTTGAGGGAAGGTTTTTAATAACCTTTCTATTCCTAAAATAAAATTAATTAATAAATGGACTTTCTGTTCTCATACTTTCATGTTGTAGATCTACTGACTTCAGATTCTACTGTTCTCAGCTTGCATAACTACGGTTATAGCCAGGTGTATAAGTCTTCAGTTGTGTTCAGTCCATGTGGGGTCTTGCTATCTAATTCAAGGATGTATTTTGTTTCTAACCGCCTGAGCATAGCTTCCCTATCTCCTCCTCTCCTTGGTGGCGGGATGCTATCAATTACATAATACTTTAAATGGTCCAGGCTACTAGCGTGGACCTCTTCAAAGTGGCGGGCCACCGGATAATTCATATCTTTGTTGGTGATGGCCCGTATGTGCTGGAGTATCCTCTTGTGGACCTGCAGCTTCGTGCTTCCCACATACCGCAGTCCACAAGAGCACTCCAGCACATACATGGCGAACTCCGATTTACATGTCAACAATTTGTTGATGACTGTAAATCTATCCTTGAATGTTGTAAAAAATGAGGTCTTACATTCAAACCATTTGCAAGCCCTGCATGTTGAACAACGAACAAATCCTTTTCTATTGGACAGCCAGTTATATATATATATATCGCAACCGCAATCCTGATAGCAGATGTCCTCTTCCAATGGAAAAATCAGGTACGGACCACTCGGCAGTTTAAATTATATGGTGCTTTATTGTGTGCCCAGCAACATGACGCGTTTCGACCGGGTTTCTCCGGTCTTGATCACATGACATGTCGAGACCCAATGGTGTTTATATACAATTACACCTTAAAAGTAACTCCTCCCACATCTTTCATGGAGCTAAACAGCAGACTACTATTTCATCATGATTAAGGTTAAATACTAATGGAAGCAATGTTTCATTTCATGAAAAATCTTTACATGTGTATGCTTTCTCAGAAAAAATCAATTGTATCAAAGAGTCTGCAAATGTAAAATTAATACATATTTGAAATACAGGGCAAGTGCCCTTAAAAAAGATAATTCAGATTTAACCTAAAACATCATCATTATGTTCATAATAAGTCTGTTGTTAAACTAAAGTGCATAGTGCAAGATGTGTGCGACAAAATTTGGAAAAAAGTGCTATATCAACTGTACTAATAATACAAGTAAGACCTAATCAACTATTTCATCATAGTTAATTCATTTACTACAAAATAAATAAATCACAGATGGTTGGACAGACGTTCTCAAACTTAATTTCATCAATATAAAATGCAAAAACAAAATATAATAAAAGTCTACCTAAATGCATAGAGCCAATTGGCTAATACCCAATAATGTATAAACTTGACTTTACTCCAATGTGCAAAAAACCGCTGTCATGTCAAATATCGGAACTAAAAATTATTATATGTGTGTGTATAAATGCATGTATATGCGTATATGCATACGTGTACACAGAGACATCATGGTACAATATACCTATATGGTACAATATACTTAATAATCATCAATGTATCCTTTAAAACTCCACCAAAAATCGCCAGATTAAAATACCTCACAGACACAGAATAAAAACCAGTAAAACCAGTAAAACTAGTAAGACCAGCTAAAACACGGTAAAAATAAGGCTAAAATCCAGCAAACAAATCAGTCAAGCTAAAAACTCATTTCATGTGTATAGCAGCAATAGACACCAATAATTAAATAAATAGATGCCAGGTATAAACAAAATCTCATGTGAATATCAAATTCATATACAGTTCAGACTAATTGGAAATCAACTAGTTTATAAAAAGTTGTGTAGGTCCTCTCCGGTGTTTAGGGCTTTAGGCATCTTTGTGTCTAATTGTAAAATATACTGACTTTCCAATTGCCGCAGTTTTTTCTCCCTGTTCCCCACTCTTAGTGATCTGGGGACAGCATCTATTACAAAATAACATAGATCTTTTAAGTTTATTTGGTGTACGAGTTTAAAATGCCGAGCAACCAGATAGCTTGAGTCTGAATTCACAATTGCCCATAGATGCTAAAATGCGTTTAAAAACCTGAAGTTTAGTATTGCCTACGTACCGGAGGTGGCATGTGCATTCCAGTAAGTATACTGCATAATCAGTTTTGCAAGTAAATACCCCCTTGATTTTGTTTGGGGTGTGTGCAAATGCATCCAGGTACTGTTGTTTATTAATCTCAAACTTGCATGCCCACAGAAGCTACATTTATAAAAACCTGTCCTGTTCGAAAGACATTTTCCTGTGTTACATACTTCTGGACTAGTTTTTACCAGAGCATCCCTCATAGAGGGTGCCCTTCTAAATGTGATAGCTGGCAATGCTTCTAGAACTGGGGCTAGAGTAATGTCGGTTTTCCATATAGACCAATTTTTATTTATGATATTTCTAAGTTGTTTTTCATGGCAACTATATGTTGTTATTAACCAAACTTCATTTTCCTCATTTTCTGGATTACTTATTCTCGCTTTTGCTAGTTTACTAGTACTTGTAGACAGGACATATTATCTTTCTGTGTTGTGTATTTTGGTTAAAGCTGTCTGTAGATCACTCATTATATATCCTCGGGCCTGAAACCTTTGTACAGAATCTTCCAGGCATTCAATTAAGTCAGTACTATTGCTGCATATACTCTTGATTCTTAAAAACTCCCCATAGGGGATGCTCTTAATGAGGGGTCTGGGGTGGGAGCTGCTTGCATGTAGTGTTGAATTCCCAGCCGTAGCCTTTCTATGAAGATTTGTGTGAATAACATTGTCTTCCACATATATCTCAACATCTAGGAATTCGACCCTTTCATTGCTGATAGTAGCAGTGAACTCAAGATTCAAATTGTTATCATTGATCTCATCAACAAAAATCTGTGCAGCTTCTTTAGATCCATGCCATATTATGCACACATCGTCTATAAATCGCCACCACTTGATAACATTATTGGCAAACCGTTCCCCATGGGTGTGGCCGAGGACATATCTCTCCCACCAGCCAACGTGCAGACACGCGTAGCTGGGGGAAAAACATGCCCCCATTGCCACACCCCGCAGTTGTTGGTACACTTCCTTATTAAATAAAAATAAATTATTCTGTAAACATATCTTAATCATTTTCAACCGCATTTTGTTATGCTGGTTAAATTGTACACTCCTAGTGGATAGAAATTGCTGTACTGCATTTAACCCATCATGGTGATTAATGCTTGTGTAAAGGGAATATACTACTATAAACTGATATTCTGCATTCCAGGTAACTTCTCTTAGTTTGTTCAAAAAGTGACCTGTATCCTTAATGTAAGATTGAAGAGATTCCACATAATCATGAAGAAAAAAGTCCACGTATTTTGACATGGCTTCAAGAAGGCTGTGTTGTGCTGAGATAATAGGACAACCAGGCACAGGAGATGTTTGTTTATGCACTTTAGGAATAAAATATAGAGTCGGGTGATTGGATGATCATTTCTAAGAAAATTGTGTTCATGTTTACTGATCAATCCGTCTCTTTTCCATTGAGCCAACTCGTTAAAAACTTGATCCTTCACTATTCTCAGTTCCTGGAATGATGCTTTCCTATAGCAGATTGGGTCATTCAAGTGCCTCTGCGCTTCCTCTAAATATGCATCACGGGGCCATAACACTATATTTCCCCCTTTATCAGCTTTATTTACAATAATATTGCCATTGTCGTTGATTTTTCGCATAAGTTTAGAGTACTGTATTTCAGAATAGCTTCTATGTTTATTTCTTTGTTCAATAGTCCGATTAACCTCTTTTAGATCATCAATCACGAGATCGCTAAAAATGTCCGTTGCATCTTTGGGCATGAGGGGAATGAAAGTTGAAGGTGGACGAAATGGACTCTGTTAGACTTGGGGGTCTCTAGTTGGCACAGGTGTGCACTTGTGACAAATAGGGACCCTCGCCTCTAGTCAGGGTAAAGGGGTACACTCCTAAAATAACCCCTGCTCACCCCCTTGGTAGCTTGGCGCGAGCAGACAGGCTTATCTCAGAGGCAGTGTGTAAAGCATTTGTGAACACATACAGTAATCAAGTGACAACACTACAGATGGACACCACACAGGTTTTATATCAAAATAAGTTTTCTTTATATAGATTTACTACAAGACCATTAAATGACAAAAATACACAATACTGTTACTTTAGATAGTAGAATTCTAAGTTCTTAGATGCGACACTTTAAGTCAATGTACCTTTTATATGCGACACGCAGGGCAACAAAAGTGTTGCAACGATGTTGATGCGATGAAGTTTTTGGTGCAAAGAAATAAAGACGTGAAGATCTTCCAGATGCGGTACGCTTCTTCGATGTTGCGAGAAGACTCGACTCGATGCTTCAGCTGCAGCGGCGTCACACTTTACACGATGCGATGACAGCGGCATTGGCAGCGGCACTCTTCTCCAACGTTGCGAGACGCTTCCGCTTGATGCGATGTTGCAGCGGCGACACCCCTTTACGCGATGCGACGACAGCGGCTCCGACGTCGGCATGCTTCTCCGTGGATGCGAGGCACTTTTCTTGATGCGGTGCAATGCGACAACTAAGATGGCTGCGATGGCGACACGCTTCTTCCTCAATGCGAGACTCTTCTCTTGATGCGGTGCAATGCGTCAGCTATGATGGCTGCGATGGCGACACGCTTCTTTGGCGTTGCGAGACACTTCCTGGATGATGCGAGACGCTTCAGCTCGATGCGATGCTGCAGCGGCGACACACTTTACGCGATGCAACGACAACAGCTCCGACAGCAGCATGCTTCTCCCTCTTGAGTCGCGCTTCCAGCTCCTTGCGACACGCAGTCCCTCAGAAGGCCCAACAACAGCAGTAGGCACTTCCAAAGAACTCTGGGGAGCTGGGGGTTGATGTCTGTTGTTCCTGAGACTTCAGCAGGAGGCAAGCTCTTTTCCAAGCCCTTGGAGATACTTCACAAGTTGAACAAAAGTACACACAAAGTTCCTTTCTCCTTTCTTTGGCAGTAGGCAACCCCTGCAGGCCAATCCCCCAGTTTCAGGGATAGTCTCTCCTCAGTTTCTTCTTGGTTCCTCTCCTCAGCAGAGTTTCTTCTTGTTTCTCAAAGTGATCTAAATTCTTGGGATCAGGGTCCCAATACTTATACCCCAAAATCCTGTGTCCTCTGACGGCAGAAGGGCCTTTGCCTTGTTCAAACCAGTTCTGGTCAGTCCTGGAGCACTTTGTTTGCCTGACTCCTTCTTTCCTTTCAGAGTGCAGGACAGAGACATCAGATGCACCACAGGAGGTGGAGCCAGCATTGTGGAGGGAAGGCACAGCCCTATTCAGGTCCCAGGTGCAACTCCTCCCACCCATCTAGATGCAGATCTCTCAATTAAGCACTGGGCCACCTCACCCTGTCTCCTGCAATTCCCCAGCCCTGTCACTCAAACTCCAGACAGGGAATACACAGCCTAGCAGAGGCAGGTTTGAATGGTTAGACAAGAAAATATTTTCAAACACAGAATGTTAAAACCAACTTCACTAAAAGATGTATTTTATCATTCTGAGTTCAGGCATACTAAATTCTAATTTCTACCATGTTCTCTGAGTCAGTTAGGATTATAAAATGTAATAATCAAACTGCCCATTCTGGCCTATGGAGAACAGGTAGCCTTGCAATAGTGAAAAACGAAAATGGCTGTAATTCACTATTAGAACATGCCACACACACCAGGGCATGTCCTACCTTATCCTTACAATGCACACTGCCCTTGGGCCTACCATAGGGGTGTTTGATATGAAGGGAAGGTTTAGGGACTGGCAAGTGGGTGCACTTGCCCAGTCAGCATGACAGTACCAGACTGCACGCAGGCTCTGCAATGGCAGACCTTAGACACAGTTTTACAGGCTGCTTCTGTGGGTGGCACAACCAGTGCTGCAAGCCCACCAGCATTATTTGGATTTACCAGCCCTGGGCACTCCTGGTGCACTGTACTAGGGTCTGACAGGTAAACCAAATCAACCAATCATGGAATCACTAATTTGTACAATAATTTACAATAGGGAGAGCATATGCACTTTAGCACTGGTAAAGTGCCCAGAGTCATAAAACAGCCAACAACAGGTCAGAAGAAATATAGGAGGAAGGCAAAAAGTTCAGGGCTGACACAGCAAAAAGGGCCAAGTCCAACACAACCCCCTTCCAGGCAAAACGCAGGGTAGACCAATCACTACCTTGATGGGCTTCCCTGCTTTGGCGATAGAACCTGGACCTGGCCCACAACTGCAGGGGGATATTCCAGTTCTACGCCAATCTGAACCTGTTTCAATTCCTCTGTCCATACTCTCAGGGCCCACCAAGCTAATCCATGGGGAACCCTTCTCCTCACCTGTGGACACCCTCTGTGCAGCAACTAACCTTAACTTGCTCACAGGTGTGTCCCAACAGACAGACAGCAAAATGCCACAGTTGCCACTGACAGTAGTCAGGGATGAGACCCAGGTCTTATGCCTCTCAGGGCTCTCAAACCTCTGTGGCATCAGGGAGCAGGGAGCAGTAGCCCCAGGTGCTTGGCACCCTTTGTCCATTCTCCCTCCTGTCAGGTCAGGTATGACATCCTGGCACTGACCCACCAGCCCCAGGCCTGTACCCGGTGGCTCGACCAAAGACTGAGGTGGCCTCTCCCACACCCGGTCCTCCTCCTTGGGGCTCTGTACCCTCCCACTTGGAGTGGTACCCCCTTCCAAAATTGCCAGGGCACCTGTGACAGGTGTTCTGTGCAACTCGCCCACCAGTTCAGGGGTTCTATCCTGCAACTGAGTGTCCAGGTCAGAGGGGACACCCTGAACCTGGCCCTCTAACCTAGGGTCTAAACCCTCCAGTTGAACCAGGGTCAGAGGCGAGGACTCCCTCCCTCTGCACCCCCTTCCAGATGGCTGTACCCTCCCCCCTGGAGTGGTACACCAAGACAGACTGGTAGGGACACGGATTACAGATGTCCCTCCCTCCAGGTCAGACAACACCTGAACCTGGCTCTCCAAACAAGGGTCTAAACCCTCAGGCTGCACCGGGGTCAGAGGCGAGGACTCCCTCCCTCTGCACCCCCTTCCAGAGTACTGCACACTCCCAACTGGAGTGGTACCCCTAGAAGCAACATGGGTCAGGACACTGATTACAGTTGTCCCACCCTCCAGGTCCGACAACAACTGAACCTGGCTTCCCAACCCTGGGACCAACCCATGTGGTTGAACGCTCGCCTGGCGCTCCAGGACTTCCTGGGGCACACGCACGCCCCCCCCCTGAGGGTGACACATAACTCATGTGTCGTGTGACAGTCTGCCTGGCTCAGATCTCCTGACCCCTGTCCATCTGACAGTGCGCCAAGATCCCCCAGGACAGAAGTGGTGTCACCATGGTCATTCACAGGTGATGCAGCCCTTCTGGCTGGCCCCTGACCCACTGGTTCTTCCACTGGGGACTCTTTTCCCCTCTCACCCCTCACTCTGGACTTCTGCACCCTCCCAACTGGAGTGGCACTGCCCAACGGGCAGCCCCTCAGGACAGACTAGGCTCCCTACCTGGTGTTCCCTTAAAGAACCATCCAGGCTCTGAGACTGAGGTTGGGCACTACCGGGACATAACCCATTCTCACTCCTTCCCCTTAAAGACAGGACGTGACACCCTACACCCCTCTCACTATTACAGGACCTAGCTGGGCTACTCTGAGCCACTTCCACCACACTGGGTATGAAGATACCTGAACCACTCATCTTGGGATCACTCCCCAATGCCTCTTCAGACCCTCTGGAATCCACCAACAGGTCTGCCTCCAAAGTGAACTCCCTGGGGTCAGAGAAATCACTCTCCAACAGGTGTTGGCATAGCTCTGGAAAACAGGGACTTACAATATGCTCTCTGACAATTTGATCACACAGCCCCCTAGCAGGGCTAACCAAACTATCCTTCACCTCACCATCCAGTGCCTCGCACACGTACTCCACACCACTCTCTTGAGATTGGCAAGACAGTATCTGACTGTCTCTGTCACTTAACCCACACTCTTCTGGGCGGTCTTTACACTCACACACCAGGATCTCAACCATGGGGGAATCCCTCCCACCACTAGGACTATGAACCCTGTACCTGTTTCCCAATTCACCTGAAGAACACTGCACACCACTGGAGCTACCTCATATCCTTGAACCTCCTGGTGTAAATTAACCCCCTCCTTCAAGTTAGTCCCCACATCTCTGGGTGTGTGTACTACTCCCTCAGCACTAGAAAATTCTATATTGCTGCCACCATCTGAGCTGGATTCCTCCTCCCACTCAGCAAAGCTCAATCTCTGAGCTACACACATTTCTTGTTGCTGGGCTGAGACATTCATGGCCTCAAGCCTCTCGAGCTCTAAGTCAAGCTTCCTCATACTCAACTCATGCTCCATTTCCATTTTCTTTTCCTCTAGGGCTAACTTTGTAATCTGCCATTCCAATTCTAACTGCCCTTTTAACTTGAGATTGGTCAGCTCCATTTCATGCATCCTACACTCTTTTCTATCTGCCACCTCCTCTGGAGATAGACTTTTACCAGAAACACTGCTACCGGCAGGGGAAGGGGTTCTCCTTCCTCTTGGACCCACTGGCCCTTCCAGCTGCTCCTCTGCATTATCATTATCAGTGGCATTCCTTGCTTCTACCCAGGCCCTTAGCACCATGTAGAACTCTGCCTTATTTTCACATCCAGTAGTGGAAACATTAAATTACTTGCAGAAGAATTTTAGCTGCCTTGTAGTGTAGCTGTCCATTTTCTCTTCTTCCCACTCAAACTCAGTATCAACAGAGACTATGGATGCTGCTTTCTCCACCATGGATAAGCTTGGCAGTACTCAAAAATAGGAAGTCCCAAAAAGAAATCTACCAACAAGTATTGGTTGTTTTATGGTCTGCACTCACTAAGTAGTGTTCACCAATCACTGTACATGAGTCACAAATACAAGTCCAGAATCCTCACCGCTGACCGCCAATGTTAGACTTGGGGGTCTCTAGTTGGCACAGGTATGCACTTGTGACAAATAGGGACCCTCGCCTCTAGTCAGGGGAAAGGGGTACACTCCTAAAATAACCCCTGCTCACCCCCTTGGTAGCTTGAAACGAGCAGACAGGCCTTTCTCAGAGGCAGTATGTAAAGCATCTGTGAACACATACAGTAATCAAGTGACAACACTACAGATGGACACCACACAGGTTTTATATCAAAATAGGTTTTCTTTATATAGATTTACCACAAGACCATTAAACGACAAAAATACACAATACTACTACTTTAGATGGTAGAATTTTGCTTAGTTATCTTAAGTTCTTAGATGCGACACTTTAAGTCAATATACCTTTTAGATGCGACACGCAGGGCAACAAAAGTGATGCAACGATGTTGATGCGATGACGTTTTTGGTGCAAAGAAATAAAGACGTGAAGGTCTTCCAGATGCAGTACGCTTCTCCGATGTTGCGATAAAACTCGACGTGATGCTTTAGCTGCAGTGGCAACACACTTTACGCGATGCGACGACAGCGGCACTCTTCTCCGACGTTGCGAGACGCTTCCGCTCGATGCGATGTTGCAGCGGCGACACTCCTTACACGATGCGACGACAGCAGCTCCGACGGAGGCACACTTCTCCGTGGATGCGAGGCGCTTTTCTTGATGCAGTGCAAAGCGACAACTACGATGGCTGCTATAGGAGAGTAGGATCTGCTTCACATGGGTACCCCACTTTTTGCTGGTGTTTCACTGTTTTTCGACCTTAGTCTGGCTGTGGCCCTGCTAATCAGGCCCACAGCCTACCTGCTTCCGCTCTAAAATGGTTTCCATGTACATTAGGTACATATCTAATTGGAGTCTGGAGTGCCTTATAAGCCCCCTGGTATATGGTATACTATGTACCTAGGGCATAGTTACCTCAGAGGCCTACCAGGGGCTGCAGCATGTATTTTTCCACCTGGTAAGCACTCCAAAATGACACCACAGGTCTGCTACTTCAACCTGGGTAAGGGTGTGCTTGCACCCCTTACTGTGGTATAGGCTACCTATATCACTACCTTATGCAGACACATATAAACCTATAAGCCACTCCTATGGCAGGCCTTGACAATCCTGAAGGCAGAGTGCTTGGTTTTATGTGAGAGGGTGCCCAAGCATGAGGTGAGCCCCTCTGCAGCTTTTGGAAATACTTCCTTATGGCTGTTCTGTGATACAGCCATACCATATACTCTTAAGTGCATTATAACCTCGCGGTAAATACTAACTTTGGGATGGCTGCATCAAAACATGTCATGTTTGGTGTCAAACGCTTTGGAATACTACCCCCCGCCAGTTCTGGCAGCGGGGGTAGCATTCCACCCTTCTAGAGGGAGAAACATGTTCACACTGGCTAAATTCGGTTAAATCCTTTCAAAGCCCTGGCATCACACAATGGATGCCACTGCCACAGACACGGGTCTAGCCTCCTGCTGCTGGGGGAAACTCCGACAGGGGAGGCCTGGACAATAGGTTACCTGTCACAGGGAGGTGTAACCACCTCTCCAGACAGGCAGATGTGTATTGGGACAGGGTGGGTGCATTCAGAGAAAGCTTTGGAGACACTGCCTGGGGCACACAAGGTGTCCCTGTGCATAGCCCAGTTCAAACCGGTTGCAGGGGCACTCAGCCCCTGCTCTGGCGCGAAACTGGACAAAGGGGAAGGGGTGTAACCACCCCCATCCCAGGCCCACCCATAGGTGGAGCCTTAGAGTTAGTCCATCCCCTAAACTTAGTGTATAGGAATCCAGTCCCTAGGACTTTAGATTACCCTGGACCTCTGAAACATATATCCTAGACCTTTGACTTTCAATCACGACTAGAAGATGGAAGAAATCTCCCTTGGTGTCAAGGAGTGACTCCCCTGCTTGGCAGGCACCAAAGAAGCAACTGACCGGTTTGCATTACTGAAGCTCCCGCCGGACGCCAAAGTCTCTGTATCCCCTGAGGTGGATTTCCAGACTTCCTCGAGGCTACCCTGAGTCCACAGCAAAGCTGAGGCCCGTGGCTATTGTGGGTAACATGGAACCGTGACCCGTGGACATAATGAACTTTTTCAGCAACAACACCTTCCTGGTCATACTCGAAGTTGTGCTTTGGGCGCCAAGTAGCCCCAGCCTTGAGCACCTCCTGCACCAAAGATTGTTGGCTAGTGACCCATGGGCCAGCTTCCAGTGCGACTGCTCGAGGCTCCTTCGCGATCACTAGCCCATTGGCTAGAGGGTCCCCATGAAGGCAACTCCACTTCTGTTGGGACTTTTATGGTTGCTCCAGACTTGCTCTTACTTACCCTCACTGGGTGAGTTCATCAGACCTTGCTGGTCTGCACCGCAGTCCTTTCTCTGATTTCCTGAGTCTTGCCGTTGCCATGGCTTGTAGGGTCCTTTCTGGTCGCCGACACTGCAGCACTCGACAGACTTTGTGGCACAGCTCGAATCCGGCTCGTGGCTTTCGTCGACCCCTCCTGGACCTCGTGGCTGAAGAGTCAAGACACCCATCAACTCACCTGAAGCACCCGACATCTGTGGGCATTGGTCCATCCTGCCCTAGGTCACTGGCAAGTGACCCAGACTCTGTCCCCACTGCTTTCAGGTTCCTTAAATCCTATATCCAGGCTTGGATCTCTCCGGACACCTCCCTTCTTCATGGCAGCAGCAGTTCTTTGCAGGCTGCCATAGAAATCGATGACGCGACCTGACACCAAAAGACACCTATGCACCCGGCTTCCCTGGGTGAGGTAACTCTAGTACTCCGGTGCTCTCATGGGTGCTAGCCCTGGAACTTCCTAAATCCAAGAGGGTTTGGTCCTGACTCGATTAGAGGTATCCCTAATCTTTAAAATTCCAACCGCGACATTCCCCATAGAAAGTAATAGGAACCCGCGGTTGTGTTTCCACACTGCATACAGTTCCAGTGGGTCCCCTGTGTCCCTACCTTGGGTGGCTCCTTGTGGTCCCAGTGATTCTAGCGGCAATAGACCTAGTGCCTATTACAGTCGTGGTTCTGATACCACTTTTTTAGTATATAGTTTGGTACGCCCCTAGGGCTCAAACATGTATTTGTGCTTTTACTGATGCTTAATCACTTGTAACTTTAGTACTTCGAACTCCAGTCTCATAAAGAGACTAGAGGGGTGTGTTTAACCTTAAATACATATATTTTGAATATATACCTGGTGTGGATGTCTTTTCATTTGATCATTCAAGAGATTATAGACTGGTAAAACAAGCTGCTTTACATTCCTTCAAGACTTAGCCTGAAGGCTGCTCTCCATAGCTACCACTAGGATAGCTTTCACATAAGGTTGTCTTTAACCATTCACCATAAGGGGTTGTTTGGACTGATACAGGGTGCCCACTAGAATTAGTGGACAGCATATATCAGACCACCTTCTCACAGCTGCGATGGCGACATGCTTCTTCCTCGATGCAAGACTCTTCTCTTGATGCAGTGCAATGCGTCAGCTACGATAGCTGCGATGGCAACACACTTCTTCGGCGTTGCGAGACACTTCCTGGATAATGCGAGACGCTTCCACTCGATGCGATGCTGTAGCAGCGACACACTTTACGCGATGCGACGACAACAGCTCCGACGGCGCCACGCTTCTTCTTCTTGAGTCGCACTTCCAGCTCCTTGCGACACACAGTCCCTCAGAAGACCCAACAACAGCAGTCGGCACTTCCAAAGAACTCTGGGGAGCCGGGGTTTGGAGTCTGTTGTTCCTGAGACTTCAGCAGGAGGCAAGCTCTTTTCCAATCCCTTGGAGATCCTTCACTAGTTGAGCAAAAGTACACACAAAGTTCCTTTCTCCTCTCTTTGGCAGTAGGCAACCACTGCAGGTCAATCCCCCAGTTTCAGGGATAGTCTCTCCTCAGTTTCTTCTTGGTTCCTCTCCTCAGCAGAGTTTCTTCTTGTTTCCCAAAGTGATCTAAATTCTTGGGATCAGGGTCCCAATACTTATACCCCAAAATCCTTTGTCCTCTGAGGGCAGAGGGGCCTTTGCCTTGTTCAAACCAGTTCTCTTCAGTCCTGGAGCACTTTGTTTACCTGACTCCTTCTTTCCTTTCAGAGTGCAGGACAGAGACATCAGACACACGACAGGAGGTAGAGCCAGCATTGTGGAGGGAAGGCACAGCCCTATTCAGGTCCCAGGTGCAACTCCTAACACCCATCTAGATGCAGATCTCTCTATTCAACACTGGGCTACCTTACCCTGTCACCTGGAATTCCCCAGCCCTGTCACTCAAACTCCAGACAGGGAATACACAGCCTAGCAGACGCAGGTTTGAAAGGTTAGGCAAGAAAATACCTACTTTCTAAAAGTGGTATTTTCAAACACAGAATGTTAAAACCAACTTCACTAAAAGATGTATTTTATCATTCTGAGTTCAGGCATACTAAATTCGAATGTCTACCATGTTCCCTGAGTCAGTTAGGATTATAAAATGTAATAATCATACTGCCCATTCTGGCCTATGGAGAACAGGTAGCCTTGCAATAGTGAAAAACGAAAATGGCTGTAATTCACTATTAGAACATGCCACACACACCAGGGCATGTCCTACCTTATCCTTACAATGCACCCTGCCCTTGGCCTACCATAGGGGTCTCTGATATGTAGAAAAGGGAAGGTTTAGGGACTGGCAAGTGGGTGCATTTGCCCAGTCAGCATGACAGTACCAGACTGCACGCAGGCTCTGCAATGGCAGACCATAGACACACTTTTACAGGCTGCTTCTGTGGGTGGCACAACCAGTGGTGCAAGCCCACCAGCAGTATTTGGATTTACCAGCCCTGGGCACTCCTGGTGCACTGTACTAGGGTCTGACAGGTAAACCAAACCAACCAATCATGGAATCACTAATTCGTACAATAATTTACAATAGGGAGAGCATATGCACTTTAGCACTGATCAGCAGTGGTAAAGTGCCCAGAGTCATAAAACAGCCAACAGGTCAGAAAAAATATAGGAGGGAGGCAAAAAGTTCAGGGATGACCCTGCAAAAAGGGCCAAGTCCAACAGACTTGCTGCTGCATTCCCACTTACAATGCCTATTTGTGGAAGCTCTTTTTGGGTGTCCAGAGCGGCCTCCTCAGTGTGTCCTGCCAATGTATACAAAGATCTAAGTGTGGAAATATCTGCTGCTTGGTGATTCCTACTCGGTTGATTTTCTGCAATGATGGTAGCAGCTGATTCACTTGCTTTGTTAAGTTTAAAGTACTTAATCAATTTTAATTTTCTTATGAATTTGAACACATCTATGCAAGATTGCACATATTTGAATCCATTTTTTGGGCAAAAAGATAGTCCCAGAGCTAGTAATTGAGTCTCAGCAGCATTTAGATCTAATTCTGTGAGGTTGATTACTGTATTTGCGATACTTGTGTTGGTATTCATTACAGGGGCCGTTGGTTCCCTCTCCCTCGTTTCCCTTTCCTGCTGCCTCCTACGTTTGTGCCTCTGTTTGCAGCATTTGATCCGCTTGTGCCGTTTTTCTTCTGGGGGAGTCTTGGCCTGAGTGTATGCCGGCGGTCCTCTATTGTAAACCCCAATTCCTCAGAGGGAGTAAAGTTATTAAGGGGCTGCAGTTGTTGACCCGCTGAAATGCCATCATCAGAGTCTATACTGCAAATCAGTGTCAGACGTTTCAGCATTTTCTTGATTCTGTGCAGGAACAATTGGGACCTTCGTGATTAGCGCTTGCCTTTTTACTGACTCAAATTGTTTCGAAAATTTAAAGACTCTGCCCGTCTCGTAGTCCCTCTTGTTGCGTGCAAACTTGAACACTTTGCGTGCTTTCATAATTTCCTCATGTTTATCAAGGCGCTTTTTAATCTCATCTCTTCCTTTCTTTACTGCTTCTTTTTGCTCAAGAGCGTCTAATTCTTGGTTCAATGTATCGATTTGCTTAACAATTTCCTGTCAATCTCAGCATACTTTATTCTTATACAGAACATATTCATTGATGCCTCCAAATTATTAGTCGCCCATTCCTTTAACATTAGGAGGTTAGGGTTCTCAAAAGATGGCGCAATGAGCACCCGCAACCCCCGTGGCACTCTGCCTGCTTCCTTATATTTCTCAAGGGACTTTTTCTCCCACCACTTCATTAAATTCGGTACGAAGCAGTTTCTCCAGTTTTTTAAGCAGTGTTTTTGCATCATATTTATCTCCCAAATTACTATTGGCATCTTTATTGGTTTCTTTGACATCCGGCAGATTAAGAAACAGAGCGTCTGCCACCGCCTCTCGGTCTCGAAGCACATCCGCTGCGGCTACCATTGCGGTTCGTATTACACACTTTGTTATGCACTCTGTAACTCGAGCCTTAAAGTGATGAGATTGTCTCTACGGGCTCCTGTTATACGTATACTGCAATCTCTTCACCCGCTATAGTCCTTAGAGCTCTGACAGCGCTTACGGCTTACCTAGGGTTGGAACCCGGCTGGCCCTTGGGGTCCTCCGACTGCTTGAACACCTCCAAAGTCTCAACTTTAGGAATCGACGATTTACAAACGCAGCCGCTGGCTTCTTCACTTTTGACTGCTGGGGGCTGGCTCCATGAACTCATTCCAGGTAAACCACAAATCGTGGATGCGATGTCAGCTGCAACCAGTGAGCCACTTACGAAGAGAGGGTCCGTTTGAATGGCGGTAACAGCCACCCGCCAAAATTGTATCGCAACCAGAATCCTGATAGCAGATGTCCTCTTCCAACAGAAAAATCAGGTATGGACCACTCAGCAGTTTAAATTAAATAGTGCTTTATTGTGTGCTCAGCCACATGATGCGTTTCGACCGGGTTTCCCCGGTCTTGATCACATGACATGTCGAGACCCAATGGTGTTTTTATACAATTTCACCTTAAAAGTAACTCCTCCCTCATCTTTCGTGGAGCTAAACAACAGACTACTATTTCATCATGATTGAGGCTAAATATTAATGGAAGCAATGTTTCATTTCATGAAAAAATCTTTACATGTGTATGCTTTCTCCGAAAAAACAATGGCATCAAAGAGTCTGCAAATGTAAAATTAATACATATTTGAAATATAAGTATATAAGGAAGGAGTTCCACAGAGGGAACATCACAAACAGGGCAGATCCAAGGCAGACTCTGCCACTGTTGATGGCCCGACCCACTTGCGCCACTAGATCACAAGAGCAGGCAAGGGGTTCACCTGAACTCCTCAGGAGGGGTTATAAAGTTGCCGACCCCCCCAGGAACTGCCTTAGGGCATGAAGTAGAAGGGATCTGTAAACCCATTTCCCCCTGCTGCTCACTTTTAGTCACAGAAAATGGGGGAATCTCAGGGGGTCCCAGTAGCCCCATCTCAGTACTCCTGACTCTACGTTAATGGTGAGAAGGTCAGGTAGATTGAGCCTGCCTCATCCCTGCTGTTGGTTTGCTGCTCCAGGAGGGTTTAGCATGTCATGGTGTGGGCGGGAAGCTCCCAGGAGTCCAAATTATGGAGCCATAGGTGAGAGAAAGCAATACTGCAGACTTAAAGGTCGCTTCACACTGCACGGTCAGGTACACATGGGGCAACAGTATCCCTGGCTTCTCTCTCTCTGGGCCGGATCACCACAAGGTGCTCCTCACCTTGCCCTGTCACCAGGGTTCACGGAATAAGAACTGCAGGTATGGCAGCGGCCTCAATGACACCCAGCTCAGCGTCTGCGCTGGCTCACAGGCCACTACCATGACTCTTTATTGTAAGGAAACTCCCACCTGCCATCTTGCTCCACATGCCACTCCTCCACTGCAGCTGCGAATCCCTCAGCCACCTTGGAAACAGGTGGCCCTTAAATCTGGTGGGGAAGCCCTCAGGGTGTTGCACCCTTGAGAGGCACTCATCGCCTCAGATGGGTCCTTTCCAATACTCAGGTTAACCAATGCTCCTGCTAGGAAGCAGAAGTTCAGATAAATGTAAATGTAAATGTAGTGCATTTATATAGCGCTCCGCACACCCCCGAAAGGGTCTCTCAGGCGCTGTGCACATACCGCTGTGGAACCCTTCCTGGTCTTTCCCTGTGAAGTGACCACTCCTGGGCACCCCCAAGGTGAAGCCAGGCATCCTTAGCGCTGTTGGGGCCGTAAGAGAGTCCACCACCATGACCCCCTCTATCATGCCCCCTACTTTGCTTTTATGATAACCTTTGACAACTTTAATATCTGGGTTGATGCCTTCTCGTCATCTGACACTGCTAATTTTCTGTTATGTTTTCATTTTTTTGCCTTGAGAAATCATTATCAAATAGCATGTACTAGATGATCAGTAATGACTGCCAGGCAAATATCAACGCACAGAACATATTGAAATCATTTGATAAAATAGTGAGCTTGATATTAACAAAAGCCCAACCGTAACATCATATAGAGCAGTCTGTATAGTCAATAAATAAGTATTCATGGAGCAACAGTATGTAAATGAGAAAGAGGGCTATCTGGCTCTTGGGCCAGCTAATCCTCGAGGCCTATATTTGCATCAAGTATCGCATGTGTAGGAGGACACGTGTACATAAGTAACATCTTTTCATGTAGGTGTGAAAAAGAGCTCACATGTTCGGAAAATGCTGCAAAATATCTTTTACCATCGGTGCCAGCATTTCTATAGTATGTAGATGCCAATTCTTTACTCACCAGAACTCAATGTTCTTGAGATCAGGAGCCTTTTGTTTCTGAATGATGTACAGCAATGCAGCCAGAAGCAACTGAAAGACTGACTTGGCTGAGGAAACCCAAAATGAGCAGGCATTCTTTGTCTACCTCTCCTAACAAAGCAACTTTAGGATTAAAGACCAGCTCATTATTAGCAATTTCTTTGATAGAGGTCAGGACCTCTTTCTGAAATATTTTTATTTAGTTGCATGAACACAATAAACAATGATAGGTTCCTGTGTCACCAGATTTTCTCTGGCATGCTGCCAACCAACCAAACATAGGGCACAATGTATCACTCCAATTTGTTAACTGGAGATACGCTATTTGCACATTGACTGCTTTGCAGATGAGAATGCAATTTACAATTTGACCTGTGTACTAATAGGTCACATCATAAATTGCTAATGTGCAGGGGTGATGCAAAATGACCTGCCTAATGAATAACAGTTTGGCAGGTTGCAAGTTGAGACCCCCTTTGAATGGTTGCCAATGCAGGGTTCCCATGCCTACCGCAGGGATTCAGTGCTTAGCTGTTATCTATTACCACTATAGGAATATCTGCATTTCATTAGCTCCCATAAGGGGTGTACAATCCTGTAACCAAACCAACTTTGCAATGTGTAGTATTCTTCAAGGTTGTGCCATTAAAGGACTCTCTTTTACCTAAAATAGTTGCACCTGGATGGACTGCATTGTATCTGAAGATTAAGTTCTGAGATCTTGCCCCACTCGCTTCCTCCCTTAGAAGCCTGTGTCCGCTCGCACATGCTACCCTAGGAGTCAAGTCCAGACAGGAGTGACCATTTCCCAATTTTCAGAGCCATAGTAACATCAATCCAAGGACTCCTGTGGCAAAATACTTCAACTACCATGATTGGGGTGCAACTGCCCCTGTCTGCCCTATGACTCCTCAAACAGGGTCTGACATTTTGGTTGCAAGTAAATCCAACATCACAAGGATCAGTTACCTTGCTCCATTGGCCTGAAACAAGTTCCCATGTGCAAGCTTTGAACAATTTGATAGCATAGATTCATTCTGTTAAGACAGACTAAAAGACAGGACATCACACTAGAATCAGCAAATTAAAATTACACAAGTAGATTCACCATAGTGTGACCCAAATAATATAGCTGGTGCAAATTGCATATTCTCCAGCTTTTACCAAAAGTTTAGAAACAACTTTTCATATTTCAATTACAACAGGACGTGCTTTCCATATTAAAGCAGCTGGTAAGGAGATATTAGATCTATTCAAATACACGTTATGAAAACCTTTACAAACACTAATGCATCAAAAATACAATTTGCACTGTATTGGCTCCAGCTCTAATAGTGGGTGGAATTGAACTTGTGGTACTGTTACTATTGAAGAAGCAAATAAACTGAAGAGAGATCTTAGAGTATGAATCGAGATGCAAAAAGGGACTTGTTATTGACAACCCACAAGTACAAATAAATATGCCAGAAAAGACTGATGAAACGATTGTTCTTCTAACTTTTCTGACATGAGAGTTGTTCTACAGAACTACACCAGTAATGACGTTGAGGGGCAAAACTGATTCTCAGAAGAGCAACAGGAAGAAAATAATGGTCTAAAGCTGAGAGCAGACCTTTTACTCCCCGCTGAGCATCTTCTGTCTGTTCAAAGCCACATCCAAGAATATTACATACACACTACACCCGGGGGAGATAAGGGCATTGAAATTGTCAATTTTTAGTCTGCACATAACACGGGCAGAAATTATTATCAATTATGATGATCAGTACAGAAGATGTGTGATTGCTGTATGTGGCAGGGCTTCCATGTGATAATCTATGTTACATGCAAGACAGGCCTGACTGTATGTAAAAAGTGACTGCACCTAATGCTAAAGAATGTGTGTATTCAGTGTACTACCTAGAAAAGCAAACTAATTGTTTGATTGGTAATGGTGACAAATGTGTGCTTGATTGACATGTTTTTAGTTTAGAAACTTCATGAACTCCAACACTGTTCAAACTAACAAGACAAAAAGGGGACATTTTCCGCTTCTCTGGTACATGTGTTGGGACCATGGCTGCAAGTAACCATGACCTTGCAGGGATCCATCTTGGAAGGAAGATGGGAAAAGTAAGTTTAGGCTCTATAACTTCTGTATGCTAAAACAAAAAGGCATTGTTTTCAAATTTTTGTAGCTGAGCGAGAGCTTAGCACGAGTGACCCATACTTCTTCCATAAGACATCATTGGTTATAAAGTTATCTAGGTTACTACTGCATGGGCAGGGCTAGACACATGGGCCTGTTGCTGATGCTCAAGGTTGTGCCATTAAAGGACTCTCTTTTACCTAAAATAGTTGCACCTGGATGGACTGCATTGTATCTGAAGATTAAGTTCTGAGATCTTGCCCCACTCGCTTCCTCCCTTAGAAGCCTGTGTCCGCTCGCACATGCTACCCTAGGAGTCAAGTCCAGACAGGAGTGACCATTTCCCAATTTTCAGAGCCATAGTAACATCAATCCAAGGACTACTGTGGCAAAATACTTCAACTACCATGATTGGGGTGCAACTGCCCCTGTCTGCCCCATGACTTCTCAAACAGGGTCTGACATTTTGGTTGCAAGTAAATCCAACATCACAAGAATCAGTTACCTTGCTCCATTGGCCTGAAACAATTTCCCATGTGCAAGCTTTGAACAATTTGATAGCATAGATTCATTCTGTTAAGACATACTAAAAGACAGGACATCACACTAGAATCAGCAAATTAAAATTACACAAGTAGATTCACCATAGTGTGACCCAAATAATATAGCTGGTGCAAATTGCATATTCTCCAGCTTTTACCAAAAGTTTAGAAACAACTTTTCATATTTCAATTACAACAGGACGTGCTTTCCATATTAAAGTAGCTGGTAAGGAGATATTAGATCTATTCAAATACACGTTATGAAAACCTTTACAAACACTAATGCATCAAAAATACAATTTGCACTGTATTGGCTCCAGCTCTAATAGTGGGTGGAATTGAACTTGTGGTACTGTTACTATTGAAGAAGCAAATAAACTGAAGAGAGATCTTAGAGTATGAATCGAGATGCAAAAAGGGACTTGTTATTGACAACCCACAAGTACAAATAAATATGCCAGAAAAGACTGATGAAACGATTGTTCATCTGAGCTTTTCTGACATGAGAGTTGTTCTACAGAACTACACCAGTAATGACGTTGAGGGGCAAAACTGATTCTCAGAAGAGCAACAGGAAGAAAATAATGGTCTAAAGCTGAGAGCAGACCTTTTACTCCCCGCTGAGCATCTTCTGTCTGTTCAAAGCCACATCCAAGAATATTACATACACACTACACCCGGGGGAGATAAGGGCATTGAAATTGTCAATTTTTAGTCTGCACATAACACGGGCAGAAATTATTATCAATTATGATGATCAGTACAGAAGATGTGTGATTGTTGTATGTGGCAGGGCTTCCATGTGATAATCTATGTTACATGCAAGACAGGCCTGACTGTATGTAAAAAGTGACTGCACCTAATGCTAAAGAATGTGTGTATTCGGTGTACTACCTAGAAAAGCAAACTAATTGTTTGATTGGTAATGGTGACAAATGTGTGCTTGATTGACATGTTTTTAGTTTAGAAACTTCATGAACTCCAACACTGTTCAAACTAACAAGACAAAAAGGGGACATTTTCCGCTTCTCTGGTACATGTGTTGGGACCATGGCTGCAAGTAACCATGACCTTGCAGAGATCCATCTTGGAAGGAAGATGGGAAAAGTAATTTTAGGTTCTATAACTTCTGTATGCTAAAACAAAAGGGCATTGTTTTCAAATTTTTGTAGCTGAGCGAGCATGAGTGACCCCTACTTCTTCCATAAGACATCATTGGTTTTAAAGTTATCTAGGTTACTAGTGCATGGGCAGGGCTAGACACATGGGCCTGTTGCTGATGGGAGATGCTGCAGAACTGAATTCCAGTGGTGGCTGGTATTTTGGAAGAGTGGCGGGGCAAGGGGAGGTGGTGGGGGAACGGGGGGACAGACGAAACAAATAAGCAATAAAAAAGACAATTTACCTGCCACATCACCGGATCATGAGTCTGGGAGCCTGTGCTTGCTCTCTTCAACCCAGATACGCAGCTGGTTTAGAGGGAGCTTCAGTGCGCATGACTATTTGGTCGGCCTGGAACGGCCGACGAAACTGTCATTCACACTGATTGCAGTGCAAAACACTCCTCTCGTGCCTGCCCACCTCGCCCTTCCCCCAAAAGTCTGCAGTAGAATTTGTTTTTTTAAAAGATAATAAACCATGTTTATTTTCATTTTATTTTTTGTGTTCAAGGCTGTGCAGGGGGACGTTGATGCTCCTCCCCCATAGCGCAGGAGCCGCTGCTGTTGAATTATCGCTGCTGATCAGATGATCACATAACCTATGCAAGCAAACTACACATGGCTTAGCATAACTTAGGCTTTGTTAATCAAATACAAAATAAATGGCCGACAAAATCTAGGAATATCTGGAAGCTTTCGCCAGTGAGCAGACTAACAGGTTAGGTATATGTAATGAAATATGATCTGCAAATTTTCTGTTGAGTTATTTGTAATAGTTATGAAAAGTAAGTAACCATTGAGGGAGTGTACTGTTTTGGGTTACAGGGATGGGTCTCTATTCACCATCATCTGCAGAGAAGAGATTCTCTAGCAGATTTGTCTGACTCCTAACACTACTCATCTGATAGAACACAACTCACTAGAGAAGGAGGGAAAGACATCTACCAGACCCACTAATCTTGGGATAAACGTGACAATTTAGTATTAGAAGCAATGTGGTCTGACTGCAAAAATGTTATTAGAGTCCCCTGGGTGCTGGTTGTGTCATGGCGTGCCATGGAATAATCATAATATTGGTCCAGTGGGACTCATTAATATCATTACCCTATGTGGAAAATCAAAGGTAATGGAATTAATCAACATCATCAGTTTACTGTCACCACAGTGATGTCACTCAATGGTTGACTCATGAATACTGTAATATTCTTTTTCTCTCATTTGCAAGAGTATAATCTTTATAAGAAATATTACAGGTGCAATGAAAAGCATGATATTAGGGTGGACGAAGTATTGCTCAGGAAACGGGAAAATACATGCATACAAAATCACATAAAACACTGTACAACACCCAGAGTTGGTATGGTAATTCTAGACAACAGTGACCCTGTTAAAAGTTTCACAGGGTAATTTAATAAGAGAAAATCATAATTCAAACAAGGGTGAATTTTCCATGTTTCAACCCGGTAGTGAAATGAAGGGTCACATCAGAACAGTGGTCATCTGTCAAATACTCTCAGAACACTTGTAGAAGTCAGTTCAGAAACAGAATGTCAACGGCAAAAGTTTCCTCATTAAAATGAATGGACTGGTGTATCATGAATGGATGACAAAAGGACTGTTCTTCTCTCTTCCAACAACAAATTGCTTCAAAGTAACCATATATTCCAGCATCAAAATCCAAACACAAACACCTGGTAACTGCTTTCCAATGTGTCATGTGTGTACATTCGTCAAAGTGGGCTTATTGGGTTTGTCCTTGTGCTTATAACATGGCGTGTCACGGAAACACCCTATGAAATATACGTGTGTGGATGTTATCAAGGAGGCTATTCCCAGGCCAACTAAATATGCATCCCCCTTCAATGTGATTTTAGTCGGCTGTGTCGCATAGGCGCCCTGCAGGTGAGCGACAAAAACTTCCGTAATGCCACGTTGTGTGGAAATCATGTGGCCTTGCCAGACTCGGACACCTCACACTAGAGGAGTCCAAGTGTCATTCCAGAGTAACCTAACAAGCAGGCTACTAGCCTTATTGCCCTCGATGTAGAGTCTCTGCCTATAACTATTGTGTACAAATCTATCCAAACTATCTCATGTCTCCAGCAACTCCCGTTTACATTCTGTCCAGACAGGCAATCTCTGTGGTTGCTCAGGCATACCTCTCTCCAGGTCTCCCTGCCTTTTATCCATCATATCCAAGAATCTGGAAAGTTGTTGTTTCACCCTATGAGTGACTTCCAGACATTCTCCATGCAACACCACCTTCATAGCAACCCATTCCACAGTTTTGCTGTCGCCCTCCCCCAATTCTCATCACAATAATGTTCCAGGACCTCTGCCACTGCTTCTGCGAACACCAGTTCGACAGTGCCTCCGCCTGTATCCTATATGGGGGTACCTTGGGGGACTTCCTAGACATCCAGAGAGATACCAGCAAGAGTGAATGATCTGATAAGTATCTTCAAGATATGTAACCTCCTCTGTAAATTGGGGTAAGGTCCCAGACAATAATTGAGTCAACTGAACATACCAGTCGCAGGCACAAAGCATCAATATACCCTGCTGACTGTGAACCTCTCCCTCCAAACATCCTGGAGTCCCATACCAACCATAATCTCCTTACGGGCATTCATCATCATGGGCTTCGTGTCTATTTTGGGAGGGGAATCAATCCATCACACCACCGGGCACACAATTCAGTTCTCCTGCAAGAAGAACCTCAGAGATAACATATTCAGCAGCCGCCCTCATCACTGACTCAAAGATTTCCACATCGTCCACATTTGGAACATACACATTCACCAGGCACATGTCTCTCGCATCAAACGCTCCAGAAACGATAAAAGATCTCCCTTGTGGGTCTAATTGTACACCATTGGCCACAAAAGGGGCTCCTGGAGCCGCTCACATCAGGACCCCGTGAGCAGAGCAATAGAAGGTCACAAAGATTTGTCCCACCATCACCATCTTAAACACACAAAGCAGTCACCCCATGAGTGTGTCTCTTGCAAGAATGCCAATGACACCCCATAGTGGCTGAAGTAAGAGTGTACCCTCTGCCGTTTTTCTTGGCGGCCTTATCCCTGTACTTTCCATATCATTAATTTCCGGGCTGTAGCCATAAGTCCCAGACAGTATGCACTCTCCAGTCCCACCACGCACCCGTCGCACCCTCTCCCCATCCCTTGCAGTCTTCCAGCATTCCCCAGGTGGATTGCTCACATTGCACAGCTTCATTCTATACACTTCATAAACAGTAAAACCTGTTATAAACTGTTGAAAACTGCCCCCACTACAGGCAGTGAGTCTGAACAACTAGGGCACCCACCGGAAGGCTAGGCCAACCCCACAGTCCCATTGCCCCAAGCCTCCCGCTGAGGCTAAGGCCTCAACCTTAATGAGTGCTATTAGTTGTGAGCCTTGCATCCCGCCTGTGTACAATATCCCACTCAGATCTCCTGCCAGAATCAACACTTTGCCCATTTGTTCCAATGTGAAGGAAAATATTGAAAGGTATAGCGGTCTCCCACACCAGCCTCTATCACATCTTGAAGTTAGCAGTTCCCATCACTAAAGGAGGTTCCCCCAACAGTTTGTTACTTTACATGCACAGCTTGCACGGTGGGACTTTAATGGCCCTTCACACATTACCACCAGCCTAACTCCAGTTCCTGACCCGTTCCATCACTGTGGTAGTCCCTGACTCCCCTGTGTGTCCTGAAAGAATCATATGTATCTGGAACAAAGTGCGAGTCTTCCAGAGTTCCATCAGAGCACACTAGGAATTTCCATCTGGCAGACACCAGAACTCCATCTGGAATCCTCAGAGTGCCTACATGCTGTAATGCTTCTTTGGGCAGCAACCCTCCCACCAGTTTTGTTGCTCAACATTTCCTTGGGGCCCACCCACCCAGTGAGTCCAGCCAATCATTTTCATCCCCAGAAGTGAAAAAAAACTAAGCCTTCCCTTCATACTGTACTCTTAACTTCACAGGAAACAAGAGACTGTAACGGAGTCCACATTCCCATAATCATTTCTTGGTCATCATGAAGTCCTTGTTAGGTCCTGAAACCTCCACATGTCATCCAGGAAGATCAAAATGTCCCTCTTCTTCTTTTAAGGGGGAGTGCCATGTGTCCTTACATGTTGTAGTATTGCTTCCCTATCTCTTGATGAGGAGGACGATATTTGCGTGCGGCAGTGCCCCCGACTTAGGCACCGGAGCAAGCATTCGATGGGCTCTTTCAATAGTCAAGAATTTCGAGAGGCTTCTGGATTGCAGAACTGTCATGATGCAGTTCTCCAGGAACAACTCTACTGAATGGCCCTCTGCCCACTCGAGGAACCTCACAAAATGGAGGTTGTTACTCCTGGAGCCCCCTTCCACATCTTCAAACCTTTCTCCCATGAGTGATATCAGTGTTTGTAGGGTGGGTAAAGTTTTCTTGACAGAGTTCACTTCTTTTTTTTTTTTTTTGAAATATTTTTATTAAATTTGCAAATACAAAAGAAAAAGAACACCACTCATCGATCTTCAGGCATAGCAGGAGGTTACTCCAAACGGAATTCAACAGTGCAGTATTGTTACAAGTGAGACATAAAGACATGTAATACGTAGCATATCGCCGTTCCCAGCCCGCACCCGTGCATCTGACCAGCACACTACTCTTGATCACTGAGTTCAGCATCCGACGCGTCTGGTGGGGGCTCACAAATATTCCCTCTGTATACATTCCACCCGCTCCACACCTGTGACCATTTCCGGGGGCACCCTCTATGTATATATACCGATTTTTCAACCACCATTACTTGGTCCATGTCACGTATCCATTGCGCCAGGGTAGGCGCCTGCCCCGAACCCCATCGTTGGGCTATATTGCGTTTTGCCAGCATAATCCCTAACGTCACCCATAGCTGCATCATTCTCTTATGATCAGTTTGTTCCCATATGTTAAGGAGACATCGCCGAGGCTCAGGGGGTGTCACGATTCTGGTCACCTGGGAGAGCGTATGCATCACCTCCCTCCAGTAGACCTTGATGGCAGGGCATATTCATATGGTGTGGAAGAAAGATCCCTCGTGACCACAGTCCCTGAGACATTGCGGGGACTCCGCACGCTGTAGTTTAAATAGGAGTGTACGGGTGTAGTAGGTGCGATGCAAAATTTTGAGTTGGACTAGTCTGAGCTTGGACGATATGCCCACCTCCCTGGGGGACGATAGCGCGGACTGCCACTCCGTCTCATCTAAGTCCCCAAGTTCTGCCTCCCATTTACTCTTAAGGGTCAGGAAAGGATCAGGGCGATTATTTATTATTTTCCTATATGTGAGGGACGTCGCTCTTTGAATAAGATGTTCTGTCAGGAGCCGGTCCTCTAGGGGCGATGACTCCGGGAGCCGTGTCCCTGGTGGAATCGCCGCCCGGAGAGCGTGGCGGATTTGTAAGTATCGGAATGATTCAGATTCAGCCAAGTCGTACTCCGTCTGCAGTTGGGGAAAAGCAACCACCTCTCCCCGTTTCCAGAGGTCCCCGACCCTGGAGATACCGATGAGGTCCCATTGATGGAATCCCTTGGTGGTGCGGAGCACCCCGAGCCGTTTCGTGTCCCAGAGGGGCGTAGCCTGGGTAATCCTTCCGGCCCAGCCCATTGCGCGCTGTGCCGTGAACCATATCCGGAGAGTGTGGGACGCGGGCCCCTCCGGAGGGTGACCTTTTTTGGGGTTGTATAGGGCTCCCAACACCCCCTCCCCCCCCAGCAGCTGCCTATCCATGCGGTAAGCAGGGTCATCTTGAGGCGCATGGAGCCATTGGTTTATGATCATAAGTTGCGACGCCCAATAGTAGGTCTTGATATCGGGGAGGGCTATACCGCCATCGTACCAGCCGCTGGTGAGCTTGTGTAGAGCTATTCGTGGTGCCTTGTCCTCCCATAGGAGGCTGGTAACCTCTGCGTTGATAGCCGTGAAATAGGAGGCTACCACCGGGAATGGGGTATTTTGTAGCATATATAGGAATCTAGGGAGGGCCAGCATTTTGAAGAGCGAAGCTCTTCCCAGCCACGTCAGGGGCAATGAGCGCCAGTGTTTGACGTCGGCACGTAGCCTTTGCAGGGGCTTCATGAGATTTTCAGCCATAAATTTGTCGCGATCCGCCGTCACATAAATGCCAAGATATTTGAAGCCATCAGGGGCCACTCGAATATTACAATTCCTCGGAAGGCGAGGCGGGGAGCCCTGGAGCATGTAAAGGATGGATTTCTCCCAGTTGATCTCATAGCCCGACCTCCTCCCGTACGATGCACATATGTCGAGGAGACAGGTAATGGAGCGTGCCGGCGAGGCTAGGTACAGGAGGACATCATCGGCGTATAGGGAGATACGGTCCTCCCATCCCATCGTCCATTTGAGGCCCCGTATCACAGGGTCCTGCCGTATCCATGCAGCCAAAGGTTCTAGTGCCAGCGCAAAAAGGAGCGGAGAAAGGGGGCACCCCTGTCTCGTCCCCCGGCCCAAAGGGAAGGCGTCCGAGACGTGGCCGTTAACTACTACCTGCGCAAGTGGCTGGGTGTAGAGAAGCTGGATCCACGCGCAAATCTTGGGGCCCAGCCCCATGTGACGAAGAGCAGCAAACAGGAAAGGCCATTCTACCCTGTCGAATGCCATCCGCGCATCTAGTGACAGGATGGCCGCGTCCTCCTCTATCGAGGAGCGGCACGCAACAATGCCGTGTAGACGTCGTATGTTCAGAGCAGTGTTTCGGTGGGGCATGAATCCCGACTGGTCCGGGTGTATTAGGGTAGGGAGGTAAGGCTGTAGTCGTGTCGCCAGCACCTTGGCTAGGATCTTCGCCTCCGCATTCAGTAATGAGATCGGGCGGTAAGATGAGCAATCGTGCGTCGGTTTGTCAGGTTTCGGGATCGCCACTATCGTGGCCATCCTCTGATCGCGGGGGAGGATCCCGGTCGATAGCCCGTCCCTATACATAGCTAGCAGGCGCGGGACCAATAGGGAGGAGTTTTGTTTAAAATATTCAATCGGGATTCCATTAGGCCCCATCGCCTTCCCGGTGCGAAGGGCCAGAATAGCAAGTGTGAGCTCCTCAGCCGTCAGGTCCGCATCCAGGGCCGCTACTCCCGAAGGGGGCAGTCGAGGCATTGTGATGTCCTGAAGGAAGAGCTCATTGTCTGCGACGGTAAAGGAGGCCTCCGGAGTGTATATCTTTTTGTAGTGGGCCGCGAAAGCCCCAGCTATTTGCCTGGGCTCCGATGTAAAGTCCCCGGGTCCAAGCTGAATCATGGCCACCCACCGCGCCGCACGTTCCCCTCTCTCCAGCCATGCCAGGAGTTTGCCGGCTTTGTCCCCTAGTTCGTAGATCGTATGGTGCGTTGCCACCTGTTTAGCTCGTGCCGCCTCCCAGAGATGGGATCTGTATTCCTGCTGCGCCATGCGAACTTTATGTGCAGAGTCCTCATCAGCCTGCATGGCATGAAGCGCTTCTGCCTCACTCACCCCCTGCTCAAGCTCCAGCACAGCGAGTCGCTGGGTTTTCTTGTGTGCCGTAATGACGGAGACGGCCTGCCCTCGTAGGACTGTTTTAAAGGCCTCCCAGAGGGTTGCTGGGCTCCCGACAGAGTCAGTGTTTTCAGTGAAATAGTGTTTGGTCGCCGTTTTAAGGGCCTTACTGATTTTAGGGATTTTGAGAAATCCGGGGTGAATCGGGAATACGGTGCGGTTACAGAGGTCGACGGCAGCAAACGAGATGACCACCGGTGAGTGGTCCGAAATGCCCCTCGGGAGGTGTGAAACTTCAGTCATCCCTTTGAACCCAGCGGGTGATGTGAAGATATAGTCTATGCGGGAAAGAGTGTTGTGTGCTCCGGACAGGAAGGTGTACTGCCTCTCCTCTTGCCTATACGCCCTCCATGTGTCTATGAGGCCCAACGCCCCAGTAAATTCTCGGAGAATGGGGGTGTCACCGCCGTGTGCCCTGCAAGACGACCTATCAAGCGAAGGGTCCATAGTCGCGTTAAAGTCTCCGCCCATGACAAGCTCGCCCCGCGGCAGCGCCAACAGGAATTCACCCAATGCCCTGAAGGAGGTCTGGTGCAGTGTCGGGGGGATGTATACGGTCACTAAGTTGTACACTTTCCCCTCCCATTGGCAGGTCAGTGCAGCAAAGCGACCATGCTCCTCTCGACGAGAGTCAAGAAGAATCAGGGGGGAGCGTATGTTGATCAGTATACCCACCCCTCTGGATCCGGTTGTAAACTCAGAATGTATCGCCATCTTGAACCCCCATCTGTCCAGGGCTTTGGTGGTAGTGCCCACTAAATGTGTTTCCTGCAAAAGTGCCACCGCAGGCCCTCTGCGCTTAAGATACTGCAGCACTAATCCCCGCTTGATCTTGTCCCCCAACCCGTTAACGTTCCAGTACAGAATAGTGAAAGAAAGACCGCGCTGTTGTGTATGGACGTCTAGTAGTTTAGCATTAGTCTCTGATGCCATAGTGGGTGACGCCATAGTATTGTATGGGTGCGGGAGAGGCGCACGGTCTTGTGTCGCCCTTGTGTGCCTGCACATGTCTATCTAGCCTAGCGGACCAATGAGTAGTTAACAAACCTAAAAGAAAACACAAACAAATATTCCGAGAAAACCCCGTACCCCCCACCCCCCTCCCTGCCTCCCTGCCCAGCGGATTTAGAACTACCCGCCACCCCAACTCAGCAGAGTGCTTAGTTCCCATTAACTTGATACTTGCGTGTGGGGGGAAGCCGCTCACAGTCCCGCCGCCGCTCCCCACACCATATGTTCATCCCTTCATATGTCCAAATGTACGATGAGTCAACAAGGTCAAGAGTCTGCGGCCCCTGTTCGCCTCTAGGCCTCAACGGACGCCATGCGCCCCAGGCCAGGCCCATCCACCATCCCCAATGACGGCTGTTTGTGGATAAGTTTGACCTCAAGGCACGCCATCCTCTGCTCCGGTCCCCCCGACATCCAAGTCCCTAGGGGAGGCGGAGAGGCCGCCAGGGGCACGCTCCGTGCGATTTTTCGCTCTCGCTGGACGCCATCCCTCAAGCCACTCCGACACCTCTGCAGGCGATGCAAAGAACCATGTGCGACCCTCAGCCTCCACCCGCAGCTTCGCCGGGAAGAGCATGGAATATTTAAGTTCTCGAGTCCGGAGTTCAGCCTTGACCGCTGTGAAGTCTCTTCGCTGCCGCATCACTGTCGCCGTGTAATCCGGATAGAGGGTGACTGTGCTGTTGTCCACCCGGAGTGGGGGCGCACCGCGGGCCGCCTGGAGGATCGCATCGCGGTCGCGAAAGTTGAAAATGCGGGCCAGGATCGGGCGCGGGGGGGCTCCCGGTCGAGGCCTTCCGCCCGGTACCCGGTGCGCCCTTTCCACCGAGAAGAATTTTGAGAGCCCACGAGGCTGCAGCTGTTCGGTGATTAGTTTTTCCACAAAGAGGTCCAATGCCGGGCCACGTTCACTCTCCGGTACACCCACGACCCGGACGTTGTTTCTTCTGGACCTGCCTTCCTGATCATCCAGCTTGGCCAGCAGCTGTTTCTGCACCTGTTTGAGAGTTTGTATGCGTTTCTGATGGTCGGCCGTGTCGTGGGTGAGGGTTGCCGTGGTCGCCTCAACCTCGGTAAGCCTGGAGTTGATTTTAGCGACATCGGCCCTGAGGAGTGTAACCTCTGTGGAGATCGTGCCGATCGAGGCCTGCATCTGGGTCAGCGTGGCCATGACATCTGCAAGCGTAAACTCCGCTGTCTTATCCGGGGGGGGGTCGCACCCTGGTCCTTAAGGAAGGCGTACTTCTCAAGCTTCGCTTGTGCCCCTCCGCGGTGGCCCTTTCCCCCCATGTTGTCCGGCCCTCGCCGCGTCCGCTCCAGGCCCGTCCGGGCTCCGGGAGGTCCGGGGTGTGTGAGGCACGCGTGCGGGGTGAGCCCGGAGAAGGCTCCGTTTGCTTCTGGGGATGTGAGATGTCGCAGACAGGAGTTGTGGCAGCACTCGGGCCGAGCCACCAGAGGCAGAGTAGACTAGTCTGGTTTGTCTTTCGGGCCGCTCCTTGCAATGTCACTGCTGTATGCCGGGCCGACCGGGCGTCAAGGACTGCGCAGTCTTCCAGGTGCGGTATCGCCAGCAATAATATCAATCTGAGCGCCTACGACCCATCCACTGCGTCCCCAATGTCACAAGCATACTAGCAGCAGAAGACCATGTGGTGCAGGCCAGGCGTACCAGGGGGCACGACCTCCATCGGGACGAGAGGCCCGAGAAACAGCGGTGGCTGCGCTGCCTCTAGACACCCACTATGTCCGTTTCACGCAGCTGTGTTGGTCGAAACTGAGGCGGTCCGAGCCCGGACGCGGCAACGGCCCCCCCCAAGAGGGCGACGTCCTTCTCTCGTGGCGTCGGAGGGCAACGTTCCCGGGGGAGACACCACCCCAGCCGGGGCTCGGGAGAGGTCCGATGCTTCAAGCAAGCGTCTGGCAGGTCTTGACAGTATTCCCCCAGGGCCTCATTTGTGGCTTAGCGCTCCCTGCACCAGCCCACTCTCAGTCCGCGGGCATCATCCGGGGCGCATCGGGCATCGGGTGCGCACTGTCTTTAGGGCGGGCGCAAAAATGGCTGTACCGCTCACCTTCTGGGTTCCAGGGTAGTCCGGGTGGGAACGCTCACTCAGCAGTCCCCTCCACGATGCCTCCACTCCGGCGCAGGCCGCCTCGCGGCTCAGGTCCCGATCAGGTCGCCGCGTCCAGGCCAGGAGGGGGGATGGGAGGACACCGAGACTCCCCTCCAGGCTCCCAGCACACCGATCAGGCTCCCTCGCTCGCGAAGTGGGGACGGGTGAAAATCACAGCCAGAGCGGACAACGCCTCGTCCCCCCCCCCGCAGGGATCAGGAAGGGGCCACGAGAGTCAGGTCTCCGCAACTCCGGGGACCGGCGTGCTCCAAAGTTCCGTCCCGCACGCAGGGCGACGCAGCTCCGCCCCGAGGTCACTCCAGCTCGGGGAGCCGAGGCCCAGCGCTCCGCCTGCAGGTAAGCCCCGTAACTCTGGATTGGGGCGGCCAATGGGGCCCGGAGTCTCAGCGACGGGATGCGGAGGCACTCAGGCACAAGGATCCAGCTCCCATATGTCGTTTATTGGTGAAGGGTAGTCGGATATTTTCAGGATAGACTGGCGGCGTGGAGGAGCTCGAGGCTCAGGCGGCCATCTTCATCGCGAGCCAAGCTCCGCCCCCCCACAGTTCACTTCTTGCTGTAGTTCCATGACCTGCCCCTCCACCTCAGCAACCCTCTCCAATAATTATCGGACGAATGTATGACGTTACAACGTAAACATTTACAACGCATGCCTTTACAACGCAGTTTTTACATCACAACATCCATTGCAATGCATGTTTTTACGACGCATGCCATCACAACTCATTTTTAGAAACTACATTTACAATGCATTCCATTACGATGCATACCATTACAACGCATGCCATTACATCGCATATTACTTTTAGGTAAGGTGAGTGTTGGATAGTGTTGGGGTAAAATGTACTATTCCCACTCCAGTGAGAGCAACAGTAGGGTAAGTGTTGGATAGTGTAGGGTAAAAATTACTATTCCCACTCCAGTGAGTGCAACAGTAGGGTAAGTGTTGGATAGTGTATGGGTAAAAATTACTATTCCCCATTACCTACCCTATAATGCGTTGTATTGGCATGCGTTGTAGTGACATGCATTGTAATGACATGTGTTGTAGTGACATGCGATGTAATGGCTACGTTGTAATGGCATGCGATGTAAAGGATGTTGCATGTTTTAATGACTGCGTTGTAAAGGTAGTGTGTAGTAATGACTGCGCTGTAAAGGTTGTTTCCCTTATCAGACACTGGCGCAGAGCAGGCCCACCTCTTACACAACTGTATCAATCTTCACAAGCATTACTTTTTATGGACCCCTTTATTTATGCCTTAATATCTGCCATTGTGGTAGTCCCCAGGTCTGCTGGTGGACCCTGCTGCACCTGTGGTAGTAAGTGGGTGTAATTTTTAATTTTGTTTGTTTGAGCAGTCTTAGTTGACTTGTCTTTCACCATGATGTGCTCCCCAACCTGTCCCTTTTCACAAGCTCTCAATGATTGGCTCCTTCTCAGTCACTGCCTGGTCTCTATGCAGCCCTGGGTGTGTTCTGACATCCAGGCCCAAACTTCCGTAGGCAGGGTATAGCAAGATGCTGCACTATCAGTGGTCGCAGCTCTCATTCAAAGCCCCCAGTCACCTTGTCAAGTCCAGCAAGTGAGTCCTCCGTTTGGCTCAGTGACTCTCGAGCCCCCGACTGGCTCTGCCACCCGGCCCACTGGCCACACCTCACTGGCAGGTGGTATTCTGCCTAGTTATGACGGAATCTCTTGAACCAACTCTCTCTGGGCCAGGTTGAGGTCCCCCTTCATGCCAGACAGCAGCCCACCAGGCCTGTTCACTTTTCAGTATGAAATTGTTCTTCAAGCGCCTAAATTATGATTGTCAGACAATAGGTCCTGGGGCCCGTTCTGTGGGACCCTTCTCCTCTCTGTAGCCCTTCTCAGCTGCATACCATATTGCTTCGTTGGGATAGTCTGGCCATGGTGCCCAGGCTCCCAGAGCCTGGTTTTTCCATCCTCAAGGCCCCAAGTTGGGCCCACCCAGGCTGCAGCTCTTACCGGTGCCAATGCAGTCTAGCGGTATATGCTCACCTCTGGCCTGGCATCTGAATCCAACATCTGCTGCTGCCCCGATATGAGCTATCAACTGCTGCAGTGTAGAACCACAGCTGCTCCGCATAGCATTCTCACAAGCCAGCGTCACTCATTCCCTTTATCAGGATGAGGTGCGAGTGTGGCCTGATTGTGTCTTTGTGTCACGCGGCCGCTCTCCACGGGTATCTCTTGTGCTGGTTTCAATCGCGGCCACCATCAGAGCCCACCTGTGAGCCCACAGTGCTGCACGGCTGCCAGCAGCAGATTGCAGGTGGTTCCCTGCAAATTGACTCCTGAGGCAGAAGCCGGGAGTATTGCTTTTTAAAACTGTATTTGACTTCTAATGTTGTTGTGACCTTACCTCTCGCTGTTCTCTCCCCCCGCGCAGCCGATTGAGGCGCTGCTGTGGGTCGCACAAGGATTGCCGCCATTCCCGGAAAGCCTGAGCCTAGGCCACGCCCATTGCCGCAAGGCCACGCCCCCTCCCTCTATATTAACCGCGCCTTCCTCCCTGCGCGTGTTAGACGGAAATTGACTCCTGAGGCGGAAGCCGGGAGTATTGCTTTTTAAAACTGTATTTTACTTCTAATGTTGTTGTAACCTTACCTCTCGCTGTTTTCTCCCCCCGCGCAGCCGATTGAGGCGCTGCTGCGGGTCGCACAAGGATTGCCGCCATTCCTGGAAAGCCTGAGCCTAGGCCACGCCCATTGCCGCGAGGCCACGCCCCCTCCCTCTATATTAACCGCGCCTTCCTCCCTGCGCGTGTTAGACGGAAATTGACTCCTGAGGCGGAAGCCGGGAGTATTGCTTTTTAAAACTGTATTTTACTTCTAATGTTGTTGTGACCTTACCTCTCGCTGTTCTCTCCCCCCGCGCAGCCGATTGAGGCGCTGCTGCGGGTCGCACAAGGATTGCTGCCATTCCCGGAAAGCCTGAGCCTAGGCCACGCCCATTGCCGCAAGGCCACGCCCTCCGCTTTCCTCTTAAATGATGTGCCTCCCCCGGGCGTGCAGCGGACGCACGCAGCGGGCGCGCCGATGGCGCGCCGAAGGCACGCCAAAGGCAAGCCCGTCTGTGCCCGTCCGCGCCAGGCCGGGCCCAGGGGCCCTCCACTCTGATCGCCCCTTCACCTATTCACCTACCCAGCTCCTGGCATGCCAGGCTGACTGGCCCATCAGTCCGTGCATTTCTGCCCGGATTAACTCTCTTGAAATAGCCCAGCCTGATCGCGCTAAGCTCTTATGCCCGTATCCTAACTTTTGCAAGAAGGCGTCATGCCCCGCCTCTTTTCTTTTCTGCTCTAATCATCCCGACAGCCTTATCTCCACGGCTTCAATCTCTCTTCTTAACACTCGATCCGCGGTCAAGCACCAATTAGAGCTCTTCGACCTTCTTGATACCTCCCAACCCGAGATTCTGTTCCTCACGGAAACTTGGTACACTGCCACTTCCCTCCCCGATATTCTTACTTCCCTCCCGGATCCCTACTACATCCTCCGCGCCGACCGCCCCAAGGGGAAGATGGGCGGCGGAGTGGCAATGATAGTACGCTGTAATCTCCAATTCCAGCTTCTTTCCTATCACCCTATTCCCTCGATCGATTTTTTGGTTGCACGCTCCACGAATCTTGCGTTTCCACTTACTTTTCTACTCCTCTACTGCCCCCCCAACCCATGCCTCACTTTATTCCAGCCTTACAGGACTTACTGGCTACTCTGGTGGTTAACAACTCCGCGGTCCTTCTCTTAGGCGACTTCAACGTTTGGCCGGGTGACCCTCGCGAAGACACCATGTCCAAAGTTTTTTCTGACTCCCTCCATTGTCTTAACTTTACCCCTCACATCTTTTCCCCGACCCACACCCAGGGGCATACCCTTGAGCAAGTTTGGTCTGTCAATCTGTCAATCTCTCTGCCTACTCTATCCCCCTGTGCTTGGTCCGATCACTCTCTGATTACCTTTTCCTTACCATTAGGGGAGATCAATGTCCCCCCTCTTCCCAAAAATATTTACGCACGCAACTGGAATAGGGTGGATTTGACCGCCCTAGATCAATCCTTAGCCTCTTCTGCCCCTACCCTGACAGATTTGTCCCCTAACAGGCCGGTAGCCATTATCGCTAACTGGCTCTCAGAGGCCTGCAACCATGTTGCGCCTCTCAGACTGGTCAGAACGTGCCGCTCTCACAATGCCAACAGATGGTTTTCTAATGCCTTAAAGGACCAGAAGTTGGCACTCCGGCAGGCTGAACGCCAGTGGCGCCGCAGTTACTGCCCTGACCTTAAAATCCTTTACTTGACACTACTTAGGGCCTATAAAAAAGCCATACTTACCGCCAAGCTTGAATACTTTTCCAGGAAAATTCATCAGGCAGCCAACAAATCTAAGGAGATATTTACGATCGTTTGTGAGCTTGCTGCCTCTGAGAGACTCGCATCTAGACCCATTCCTTCCCAATCCCTCTGTAACTCCCTTAATGACTTTTTTATCGAGAAGATTGCCACCATCAAGCAGAACATTCACAGGGCACCTCCCCTGTTCTCTTGCCCTTCCCTACCCTCACCTCCCTCCTTTCTTGACCAATTTCCCTTGATTTCAGAAGAGGCCTTCTGTACTCTCCTGGGAAAAGTCATAACTGGCTCCCCTGCTGATGTTTGCCCGGCACATATCTTAAGGGAGATCTTCTCCCAATGCCCAGCCCCCCCCTATTACCCTGCTTAACACATCTATTACTTCAGGAATTGTACCTGATGTTTTCAAAGCAGCCACGGTAATTCCTATCATAAAAAAAAACGGCGCCGATCCAACGGTCCCTTCCAACTTCAGACCTATTTCGCTTCTCCCACTCCTGGGTAAGATCCTGGAGAGCCATATCACCTCCTCGCTCTCCACCTACATTGAGGCCCATCATCTCCTGGCGGACTACCAGGCCGGCTTTCGGCCTGCACATTCCACGGAATCCGCTGTCCTCTCAGTGGTTGATGAGCTCAGACGCAGTGCTGACACCAACTCCCTCCAGGCCTTAGTTCTTCTCGATCTCTCCACTGCCTTTGACACGGTCGACCACTCCATCCTTCTCGACTGTGTCAGGGGCGCTGGCCTACGGGGGTCGGCCTTGACCTGGCTTACTTCTTTTTTAGCAGGCCGTACTCAGGCAGTTCATCTGGGAGGCTTTCTGGCACCCTCCCGCCCTGTTTCTTGCGGGGTACCCCAAGGCTCCTCTCTCTCTCCCCTCCTATTCAATCTCTATATACACCCCCTCATTGCTGCTCTTCGGGATTTTGAGGACACGGCGTTTAATTACGCTGATGAAATCCAGCTCATTTTCAATCTCTCCTCTTCTTCTGATTCAGTTTCTAGGGTTCATTCCACACTCACTTTTCTCTACAACTGGATGAGCCTCAATCAATTAAAATTGAACCGATAAGACGGAGCTGGTTCTCACTGGTGGCCCCTCCAATCCCTGGTCCCCTGCTTTCTGGCCTTCCATCTTTGGCTCTCCCCCGTCTCCTTCTACCTCTGTTAAAACTCTGGGCTTCAAGGTCCTCTCTTTGCGTCCCCAGATAAGCTTGACAGTCTCCTCCTGCTTTCTGGCTCTAAGAACTATCCGGAAAGTCTTGCGCTTTTTCACGGTCAAAGCACTTAAACTCATTATCTTGGCCATGATCCTTTCTCGCCTAGATTATGGCAACGCCCTGGATGTGGGCATCCCTGCCTACGAGAGCCGTCGCCTACAGCTTATCCAAAATCAAGGGGCTCGCCTCGTTTATAGACTTCCCAAATCCAGTCATACCACCCCCTTGTTAAAGGCTCTTCATTGGCTCCCTATTAGGGAGCGTTCGATTTTCAAGATGGGCTGTTTGATTTTTATGTCTCTAGTTGGTACTGCCACTGCATTCATTAGATCTAAGATCAAGTTATATGCTCCGGCCAGAAACCTCCGTTCTTCCACTCAATTCCTTCTCTCTGCCCCCCGATTTCGCAAGAAAAAATCGGGTGGCTCCAGATTTTCGATACTTGCCCCCCTTTTCTGGAACTCCCTTCCCCTGACAATTAGATCTACCCCCTCCTACTTCGAATTTCGAGCAGCTCTGAAAACTCATCTTTTTTCTTCTGCTTATTCGTCTTAATTTCTTCTTCTCTTCCTTCCTCAGTTTGAGCTTCCTTCTGCAGCGCCAAGAAACCGCTTGGTAGTAGAGCGCTATACAAATTCTTTTCAACTTCAACTTCAACTTCCCTGTTCAGTAGACACCCTCCGACCAGGGGATGCAGGAGTTGAAACTTCACTGGGGCCCGGCAACTGCCAAACCAACCCCCCCTTCCTGGTGCAGACTTTTTCAGATTTAAGGGTGCAGCTCAATCCTTTGTGCCCTCCAAAATGGGTGCACCCGTCTAAGGAGGAGGCAACGCAGTTGTGATGAGTGCCAGATTGGGCGATTGGAAGCAGGATTAGTAATGGATCTTATCTGTGCCAGCAGAAGCTGCCGGGAAACTCTACAGGGCACATCATTATTTACACAGCGCTAGTGTTGCATGGACAGTTTCCAATTTTACACAATGGGGACATTACCTGACTCCTTTTGTGGGTAGCTCCAAGAGGTATATGGACAAATTAGTATATTTATCAGGGCATATTCATGTTTACTTTTAATTTTAAATTACCTCCTCACTAGCAAACAAAATATGCTGACCCACACAAAATCGATTTACTCTGATTCATTAATCTCCCAAGTGGCCCTTAAAGGCTATGAGTATTGTAAAGATACTACTGATTTGAAAGGAGTTTGGGGACCTAGACACTGGAAAGTGCAGGGAACATACACTTTATTGCCTAGGTGGAAGCAAAGAAGGCTGAGAATGGTGCCCGGTCTAACCTCAAACAACAGAGCCCTTTCCCAGTGGTTAATTGTATACTGCAGATTGGACTCATTAACAACGTTTGTTTGTAACAAAATGAATTGCCGATTTGTGGGCTTTGCAAACTTGGCAGCATCCTTTTCAACTGCCTGTCCTCTAAAAAGGCACAATTCAGCCAACTCTTATCAGACTTGTTCATGCCAGTAGGAATTGGGAACAGTAAGGGTCTACCCAAAAACGTGGAGCATGCTTTGATGTAGGACAACAATGGAATATTCTTCCCCGGATTACATTTAAGAAAGCCCATGACTACTTGCTGATTTAACGATGTTCCAAACAGACTACCATAAATGTAGGGGGTGAGTTTAATGTAGTCCTCAATGTATGTGAGTCCCAGCCAGGAGGTTGCAACAACAATCTGCGGCAGATGCATTTCTCTTCAATTTGCAGACTTGGTGCAGGTGCATATCCCCAGGTGCCTGCACAGTCGTTTGTGACAGGAACAAATTTCTGCAAAAAACTTTGAGAAAAGGTGCTGTGGGTTTATCCCAAACTTGAGGGCTACGTTAATTTGGGCACCCACAGACTGCATGGATTTAAGACACCTTGCAGCTAGGTTTGTGGACCAAGAGCCCTTATGGTAAAAGCAAATCCTCAAAAATGGAAAACTGGATACTGCTGACAGCGTATTGGAATTAATGTGAATGGGTCTCATACTGCTGGTCTTAGCACCACATGCCATCACATGAGACTTGGAATAGTTAATGACCATATCCTGGGATGTCATAAAAAAAGGAAAAGGACAATATTAAGTGTGAAAAACATCTGGGTGTATGGGCTAGAAGAACAGCTATGTTAGCATTGAGTTGGCATTGAGTAAGGCAGGCACTAGCTCCTTGCTGATCCATAGTATGTCCTGCCCACTCTCTAACAAGTGGTCATACAAACTGTTAATGTAAAGAATGGATAGAATGGGTGCCAGAATGGACCCCTGCCATATCCCTCTATGGAGGCCAAAAGATTCAGTGCCCTCCCCGCTCTGATCATATCTAACTCTGGCATATAGTTTTAAGTGGAAAAAATGAAAATAATAGGGTGGCATCAAGGCTCAGGCCAAGCAACATGGACCATAGCTGGGACCTGTTCACGTAATTAAATGCGCTAGACAGGTCCATAAATCCAAGGTACAGCGAGCAGTGCATGGTAACCATATACTTACTTAAGATAAGATGTAAGTTCAGGCACTGCTATACTTTACTCAAGCTCTCTATCCATACTGGCAAAAGCTCATGACGTTATTGCCGTTTGCCCAGGTTCTGATTCGGTTATAGATTACTCACACTACAACTTTAGAAGAAGAGTCAATGAGAGATATCGGTCAATGGATCAGGGCGGTCTCTTTTTTTTTTTTTAAATGGTACAATTAAAGAGCAAGTCCACAAAGGAGGTAGGGAAGGCACATTCACTTGATTGTAGAGGTTTGTAAGCACTGGAGCCCTGACATCATAGTTGCACTTAAAGGACTGGTGATAAAGTCTGCTAAATTAAACATAAGGTTGTCAATAGAAACATCTACAAAAGGAGCTGCAGGAGAATCAATGCTACTGTGGGAACAGTAAACTTAAAAAAAAAATAGGAAACCCTGAGATCAGAGGAGATATCGGAACTAGGGGGAGACTTACTAACGTTATCATTCCTGATACACTTGACTGTAAGCCAAAAACATTTGTCTCCTTTAGTCTTACTAGCTGACATTAAAGCAGTGAGATTGAGATCCCTATTCTCCCACTTTTTTAGGAGAAAATTCTGTTATAAAAAGCCCTGCACCGCCTTACTTCCTCTCAGGCCTTATTAATATTTTAAAAGAAGGTTTCGACCTGTCAAAGGAATTATTTTGACAAGTCAAATTGCAGTTTTTGCTATGGTCAGACTACAATGGTATGCATGAAATCATGTTTACACTGCCACTGTAGTGGATGGCACAATAGGTCCCCGGTATGCCTGGTACCATACACCTGTGACTTATAGGCAAGTTAAATATGGCAATTAGGAGTATATCAATTCAACCATGTTAAAAGGGGAAGCACAGGCATTTTACTTCTGGTTAGCAGGGGTAAAGTGCACAGAGTTCTACAGCTAGTAAAAACAGAAGTCCTGGGGTGCACCACGAAGAAGACAGTCATTTCCTACAGTGCCATTATGTGTGGATTTGCTAAGTTCGTCATATAACAATATGCCTTTCTTCTTGTGTTCTGGGTAGCATTGTGGCATGCAAGAAATGTTATTGACAGAACAATGATTTAGTTGTGTAGTTTATGCTATGTAATTTATTGGATTTTATAAACAAGCTGTGCAAATTTGGAGCTTCACCCTGCTCTATGAGATATTGGTGTGAGTTGGTATCGGAAATCTCATTTAATTTGTAGGGGTGCATCATATTCACGTGTAGAACGCATCCACATATAATCATGCAAATATCGTTGACATGAGGTGTTAGAATTATGAAACGTATAAACGCAATTATGTGACGTGCTTTAGATTATGGATAAATATCATGGAGAATTAACGTAGGGAAATAAATGCCACTAGCAGAAAACATGAACAGGAGGAACTCGTATTGTGTACCTGACACTTATACGTATATTAAATGTGCTTATTAATTATGTCCTTTCACATGTCGGTAAATTTATTAATTAAATCGCTAATAATGGTTATGTAAATTGTATTGATGAGAAGAGACACGTCTTATGTCAGCTGAAATTCTAGGCCTGAAATGCAAGTCCCTGGAAACTCTTGTTTTAATAACTAATAGTTGAATTTCATGTGCATTGCAGATTCTGTTCTTTCTCATGTTTTCCATTGCAGGTGGAGAATACATTCTTTAGGAAAAGTAATTGCTTTGGTTTAGTAAGCTAGGCAAGGAGATAAGAAGTTACAATCGTGTGGCTTGGGTTGATAAAGGAAGATCGTTATGCTTCTCACAGAAGAAGGCCTGGGAACCAAGGACAAGGTGTATCAATGAAAGTACACCGTTGACATCGTGGAAAAATACCTTCAGGACTGTACCCAAGAAGGATAGTATGATCCGAACTGCCCCATGGGAATGTTACCCCTGAATAACTGGTTGTTGGTGTTAGGGATAGTGCGCCCCTCTTTTCTTACCTCCAGAGAGAGAGCATCCTAGAAGGAGCTCTGTCTTTTGTGGCTTCATGCTACTAGACCCATCGATTGAGGAGAGAATTCTTCGGGAGGCTCCACGTGCTGACACATTTTACCCCTCTTTCTGAAAATGCTTTTTTAGGGATGTCACTTTAATGCTAGTGAAGGGATAGATTTATGCTTTTCATTCACCAAACCATCGATGCAGGGAAATTTGGCCTCATGCTTCCGATTTTTTGTATTCTACTTCTTGAATTAATTGTGTTGTTTTTGCTCCATCGTCTAAACTAGATGCACAGATTTGGCTTCAAACTGATTCCTTTTAACTTCAATACTCTTGTGCTGAGGTGTCTCTATGTTCAGTTGTTCTTGGCTTTAGAATAAATCAACTAACCTTAAGTAGTTGTCTGTGGGTTATTATGTATCAAGGAGAAATATTGGCTAATTGATTGTTTCTCTAATGATTGTCCCCCCTTTACACTTTCATGCTATTAAAAATAACTGTCAGAGTGTGACTCTAGAATGGCTTAGAACATATGGGCAAATTGTCAGTTGTAAATGCACAAGGGGAGGACACTTTTCCTGAGGAGGTAAGCAAAGTATTGCTGTCTCCTGTGAGGGAGAAGAAGGCAGGAGGGGAAAGTGTATTAGATGAAATAGGCCTTGGATTCCCAGGGTGTAGGAAAAGAACAAGTCTTATCCTTGTTGTCCTCACACACCCCGAAGGATGCCATGCTTCATCATCGGGCGGTTGCTCCTCATCGGTCCAGCGCTGCAATGCCCTACGGGTCCCCCGAAGGGTCACTTTGTCAGAGATCTTCTATGAACTGCCGTTTGGTGCATGTGGATATTTGGTAGGAGTCCTAAACGAGGAAAGTGCAAGTGTGCGAAGTGGTTTAAAATTGACTAGGGGTTACCAGAGAGGTCTAAGTTTTAACAGGACGGTATCTGTGTCAAAGATAAAAAACCCGTAGGTTAATTGTTACCTATGAAGCGTAATGTGCCTAGGTAACTCAAAAAAACAAGGTCAACATGTTTCGCGCCTCTGTGGTCCCATGGGAACCGTGGCGCTTCTTCAGGACCAGGTGAGTGTGGTGTGGTGCATGTGGTGGGTTAAAGTGCACACAGAATCAGAGGGTTTAAAAATTGTGAGGAGGGTATAGTAGCCCTCCTCAGTATTCAGGGCAGGTCCAACCTAACTGTAAATACCACAGGGTTTCAACTGATTAGTGCACTCTGCTGCCTAATACATGGCCTAAAGGACAAAGAGAAATAAAAGAACAAACATGCGTACATCTGTCAGAGGGCTGAATTGCAGCATGCTGAAGCGCATCGTAACTGAAGAACAGAAGGAGAGTGATGTCGTGGACATGATCACACTGCGTTAAGAATCCATGATGTATATGCACATTCTGGTAACGATTCTCGGCAAGGTGATGAGCGGCGGCCAGGGCCCAGAGCCACTTGCGGAGTGGATAGGGCACCTAGAGCCGCCACAAAAACACCCAACAGAAATCACATCCAGGTCAGCGTGCTTGTGAGAAGGTCTCCGGGGAGAGAAACAGTGCCCGGGGGCGCTCTCAAACATATAGCATAATACATTGAGTAATGATAACTCAAAAGCATTCCTTCAGGGTGCCAACTGTTTGACCTGGAGCCCGGGGTGATTCACACCGTAGTTACTCGAGGATGAGCCGAAGGTGCATAATTAGCAAACTCCTTACTTAAAGATACGGGGAGAAATTCTCCATCGGCTAAAACTTGGGTTGCCCGCACCTTACCGGGCTAGAAGGAACAAAAAAAGAAAGAAACACATGGCAAAAGGGCACGTTAAAAAAAGATCTATAGCATATGTCAGCCTCACTACAGAGCACTCACTGTTTAGTGGGACCCCAGTCATAGGCGCGTAGCATCATACTCACGAAAAGCTTCGGGTGCTGGCTCATCTGCAGCTTCTCTTATAGTCATTTCTAATTCGTTGTTGGGCGGCAACTGCTTCCGGAATGATTCGTCATGGCTGTTGTCTGCAGTGTCTGTCTATGGGCGGGTAGTGTGCATGCGTGCCCCAAGATTGCCGGTATCTGTGAATATGCACATGTGCAAAAAAGGTAGTGTTTGTCTCCCGTTCAGTGACGGGAGATAAATCACAGATAAGTGAAACGTGGGATACGGGGACCTAATGTTCGAGGGCATAGACAGTTGGCCCTGTCAGGAAGAAAGAAAGTATCCCATAAAAGGTGCATAGGTGTGTGCTATACAGCTAATAGACAGACCTATTTGTCAGACTAACTCCATTTTAATGTACGGCTGATAAAGCAGAGTAGTAAAAGGGGTGAAGATGAAACCAACAGACAATCAGCAGAGTTCGCAAGAATAAAAAGGCAATGTCCTTGGTCTCAGCAGACTGTTGTGGAGTGTCAATGTCACAGCTCAATCCATGGTATTTCTTCATTTATACCGTGACGATCGGTTTTGAGGCACAGGACCCAATGAGAGAGGCATGTCATCACAGCAGTGGCCTTTCTCTATGAAGTGATTGGTCATCCTTGTTGCGGATCGTCCGCATCTGATGGTGCTTTTATGTTCACTAATCCTCGTTTTTATAGGGCGAGTCGTCATGTCCACATACCTGAGTTGGCAGTGGCAGGTTAATAGGTAAACACAGTTGGCCGTGTTACATTTTGTGTTTTCGCTGCTCCCAAGTTATGTCTCCCAGATAAAGTGATTTAGAATGTTTCATCTGGGGGCAGACAGTACAATGACCACAAGGGTAGTGGCCGGTCACAGGGGGTAGATTCCACAGGGTGTTGTCCTGTGTAGGTTTTCTTCTGCGTAGGCGGTATTGCCCAGTTGCTCATGTAGATTGGCGATGCGTTTGAAGGCAAGACGTGGCTGTTCAAGGTAAAGCCCATCAGTGTTCAGGATTTTCCAGTTTTTGTTGATTATTTTATTCAGTTGGTTGGACAGAGGGGTAAAGGTCGTGTCACAAGTGATCACATTGCTAATCTCGGGTTCCCTTGACTCAAGTATTGCCTGGCGGTTGCTGTTCCTAGCGCGTTTTTTAGGTTTCTTGACCACCTGCTCAGGATAGTCCCTGGCCTTAAGGTTGCTAGCCAGTAGGTTGGCTTGGGTGTTGAATTCAGGGAGGTTACTGCAATTACATTGGAGTCTCAAAAATTGGCCATACGGCAAGTTCTCTCGTAGGGCTTTTGGGGGAGGAGGCTGTTGCAGTCTGTGCTCTTTCTGTATACCATGGTATGCAGGTGTACACTATCCAGACTGATCAGTAAGTCCAGAAATGAGATGGTCTTCTTGCTGGATGTGATTGTGAATTGTAGGTGGGGATCCAAGGTATTGATCCATTCATGGAAAGCAGTGGTCGATTCCTCAGTGCCATTCCAAAAGATGATCACGTCATCGATATACCTCTTCCAGGTAATCATATTTTGATGAAAGGGGTTGGTTTCAGTAAAGATGTTGACGTCTTCAAAATGCGTCATATAGAGGCCCGCCAGACTCGGCGCAAAAGTGCTCCCCATACTTGATGGAAGATGGTAGTCTCATATTGGAAGAAGTTGTTCTTCAGGGCCATGTTAATGATGTTGATGATGAATTCCGCTGGGGTGTTGCTGGGAAGGGGGGTCTCTTGTAGGAGGTTGCCCACGACCTCGATGGTGGCGTCCTGGGGGATGTTCGTGTATAACGCCTCAACATTGAGGGTGAGCAGTAGATTGATCTCCTCAGTGTTATCATCATTAATATCTTGTATAAGTTTGAGGACATCACGGGTGTCCATCAGTTATGCCGTTGTCCGTGGGACCAAAGGACGTAGGAAATGGTCGCTGAATTGGCTCAGGGGTTCAAGCAGGGAGCCTATTCCGGGCACAATATGTCTCCCTGGTGGGGGTATGATGCCCTTATGGATCTTCGGTAGAAGATAAAAGTAAGTCATCTTGGGGTCCGTTTTCACAAGAAAAGCTCCTTCTTTTGGGGAGATCCATCCCTCACTGACGGCCACATTGAACTTTATCCGGATCCTCGTCTGGAGTCGTCAGTTCCCAGTCTGTGCTCTAATGACCAATGGTAATTTTAGTACTTGGGAAAGGCTTTCTGTGGATTTCTTTTAAATAGGTAGGGCATATGAGGAGCGTGTTTGTTTTAAAACAATTGATAGCATATGTCATAGTGGTTTCTTAATTAGTGGAGCAGGAAAAGGTTAAAGATATTAAGTAAAAAATCTATTTTCTTTTAATGTTTAGAAAGACTGAGAGAGCCAAAAAATAATGCACTTATTTACAAATCATAACTACATGATATGATGACAAAACTACATGACTTAATACATATGATCACATAATGACATAATTACATAACTATAAAGTGGTTTCTTAATTAATGGAGCAGGAAAACGTTAAAAATATTACGCGAAAAAAAGTATTTTCTTTTAAGGTTTTGAAAGACTAGGGGGCATATTCACAAGAACGTGTGATAACTACCGCAAGAGTATCTTAACGCAACTCTCAAAATTGCTGCCCATTGCAGGAAAATAACCCCATGTCAATGTGGAATTCACAACAAGGCGGTACCATGCGATAGTCCTTGCGGCCAATGTACGTGATACAACCACCCCGACGGAGATAAAAACACAAACCACAACACCAGAAAACATGCGATGTGCCCATCCGCGATGAGGAAAGCAGAGATAAGCATCGCCAGGACCGCGAAACACACGGCAGGTGGGAATAAACACTACAAGACCAAACAGAGAACAACAACCAACCACAATGGAGGTAACCCGAGCCAGCAGACTCCCCCACAAAACCCATTGGCAACAAAACATTGTACATGGCAGGCCAACTTGGACAAGATGTATGCAGCCTGAGAGCAGAGGAGGACAATGGCACAAAACCAGAACTCCAGCAATGATGCGAAAGGCACAAACAAGCAGATACGTGCCAACAACAAGAAGGCAGCAATGCCCACCGGAGGTGGGAGTCCAGCGCCACACCAGGAGCTGGATGACATGGAGGAAATGAGGTCCACCACATCAGTCTGGAGATGTTGGCAGGACTCGGGGACCGCAAACTGCACCAAACAACAGACACAACAGCAACAGGGAGAGGAACCAGCAGGGACTGGGGGACGGGGGGAGATGGGCACAAAGGCACACATGCACAACTGAGCACAGCACACCAGCAGACAAACCATGCCCACGAGCAACAACACCAACCAGGTGCACAAGTCACACGACCTGGCAATGTCACACCACTGAACAGGCACAGGAATGAACACAACACCGCCTGAAAGGGAGAAGGGTGAGCCAAATCAGAGATGAAGGGACATCACACACACAATGCAGCACACACACATAGGAAGCAGAGCACCCCAACATCCAACACAATGTGGTACAAACACCAACTTGAGCACAACCATACACAGGACACAAGTGCACCCGCCTGTGGCCGGTAAAAGCCATACGCATCTGGCAAAGCACGAAACAGGGACATGATAATGCACATGTACAAACACACAGTCCTGATGGGGTAGCAATGCACGGATGGCAGGGAGCCAGAGAGTCCGTGACACACATTGGCATACAAATCAAGACACAACATTGTGGGAGACAAGTGAAAGTGCGGAAACTTTATCAACAAGTGCAAGTCAGTACGGCCAAGATAAGTGCCATGATATGCAGACCAATGCAGCAGCATGTCTGAATGAGGAATGTAGGAAAGCGCCAATGTCCATCTCGGGGGAGTCCCTCACCAACACAAATCAGTGCCAACCTGCATTGGTTGTCCGTGCCTGGAACAGGAGTACTGGCCAATGCAGCCATGTCCACTGTCGTTTTTGGACCATATCTACAACATGCAAGCATGTGTTGTGACAAGTGCAATGGCTCACATCCAGTTGCGGCTGCAGGTACCTTGTCACTCGTCCATGAACACGATCGTCGTCCACCACATCTGACATGTCATCGATGTAATCCATCAGCTGACCAGGACAGATGTTCTGACTCCAACCAGTGGACCCAATTGCACCAAGGCCCAATCGGGTAGTGGCTCAATGTGCTCACTGCACTGATTCGTGCAATCTCCCAGGCCCAGTTTCCAGCCTGCATGCCGAACATCCATGCATGCCATAAGCAGTCATCCTGGTGACACTCCTGGTCGTGGTCCAACAGGGGGTGCACACACACATTGAAATCCAGGTCAGCTACCGTTACGTTGGAGAGGCAGACATCCATGGACCACTCGAATATGCACGAGTGACAATGCAACACAGGCTGCACCCAGGTGACGTGTGCAAGGCGGAAGCCCACCCAGTGACTGATCCGCAGCACTGCCAATGGCAGTGCCCCCAGTACATGTAACAGACGTCCACAGTACAGCTCCACGTGACTGGAGTAGACCATGTGTCTGGGATGGTCTGCCATTGCATCAGTGGCTCTGCTTAAAGCGGCACTGGCTTGCCCTGAGACAGTCCGGAGGATGAAATGGCACAGCTTAGTGCAATGAGCAGTGTCTGTGTGCAATGGGTGCAGGCCTAGGGTGGGGTGGGAGTACGTGTGAAGGCCATATCACGCACGCCAACTACGACCAAGGACCACTGCGTGTGGGATGTGTAAACATTTATCTCACGCCGGGCAGTGCGTAGTGTGGGATTCGCAAGCAAATACCATCGTACCTGTCAGGGGGTGCTGGACACATGCAAGTTGCTACTCAGAGCTGCAGAAGTGCTACGGCCTGATAGTACAGACAAAGTACCTTTCATCCCTACGTTAACTTTACCAGCTGCATGCATACAGGAGACGTACAGAGGCCGGTCGTGGGTGTGGTGGGATGTCTGCGACCCTGGGAATCATGGATGATATGCCCAGCACGATGCACATGAGCGGCCTCACTGCGTGTCACGTTGCCCTACAACTGCTCTGCCCTGTCACAGGCTCCAACACTTGTGTGCGCTGATTGGTTGCATCATGTGCACTCCTACAGGACACAATTCTAATGCCTGTCTGTGCATGTCCAGTGCCATGCCAACAACACCGCAAAGCTGGCCTTCGAAGGTGTGCACCCACTTGGGTATAGGCCAATGGTCTGGACTGGGCAGACACAGGTGCCCAGCCCATGGCTGGCTGCGACTGCACTGCGAATGAGGACAGGCAACAGACTCATGCATCCACAAGACTGATACACATCACATCTGGCATGCATGTGCCAAGACACCAGTGTCCTAGCGCTCCTACATGTCTCCATATATGCGGGCCTGCCCTCCTGGTAAATGCCATATTGCAACATAATGTACTGTGGCCCTGGTGGCGACAACACCCCAATACAAAGACACACGTACCGCACTTCCTGCACTGGGCCACATCTGGACCATGCCCTGCCCCGCCTGCTGAACCAGCACACGCAGCCTGTGCATGCTGGGGGGCAGGTGCAGGGCTACATGTCGAGGTTCATTGCCAATGCTGAGGTGACATGGCATTGTCTGCAGAAGACAGCACACTGTGATGTTGCAGGGCCCGTGCACATCATGCTGACACAATGAAAACAGGGACACACTTGCTCAGATGGTGTGAATGGCTACATGCACGTGCACACGGCCACATTTATTAGCAGGTACACTTACCGGATGACACCTGTGTTGGATGTGTGTGGGGTGTGAGCACACCAGCCGGCAAGGGCTGCCTGGTGCAGTCAGAAATCAACAACAGTGTACATCGTAAAGGACACAACTATACAACCATAAAGGCCCCATGATTTGTACTGCACAGAGTTAGTGGCCCGGATGCACAACGTCCTGCATGGGCCTGCAACCACGGGCCGCTGACTTGCGGTGCACTGGGGCAGGGTCACGGGTGCAGAAGAGCAGGTCCACGGGATGACAAGGGGCCTTGTTGCGGAGTGTCTCGATGGACAGTGGAAGGTGTACCCCCAGGGCAGGATGCAGAGGGAAGACCCACGCTGATACAGTCACTATTGGGGCGATGAATGGAACAGACACATGTCGAACACCAAGTCCGGTCCAGCCAGATGAAGATGCAGAAAACCACCAGGCCATGGGCTCTGATGTCACCAGGGTCCAAACAGATGGTGCCCATTACTGATTGCGCACCAGTGCAGTTAGTGGCACCAGTGCAGTTAGGGGATGCCACCTGCTATCAGGCGTGTCCAATGGTGTGGATTCCTCCACATCTTACCCAAAACACAGTTCCACATGTGTGACCTAATGGACCGCAGTGTAGGCCTGAGTTAGCGCTCGGCACGGGCCATTCACCGAGTGTCGCCGGCATAGGTTGGATGGCCCCACCAGCCTGCGTAGTTCAGGTTCAGTGGCACCATGTGACGTGGACTTGCGATGAACAGGGTTGATGGCACCAGGTCAGTTGTTGATAGTGTCCGGTCACCTCCGTGACCGTGACCCGGGTTTCGTCCAGACTGAGCCGCATCTTCCTCTTACTCCTCTCTGGGTGACCACTGGTGTGGACTCTGCCATTCGTGATTCACGACTAGGTGCTGGATGTGGGACCTACTGGTCCGCAGGGTAGTCCAGGTCCCTCATCCACATGTGGCCGGCTGGCATTGAACAGGGTTAGTGGCACCACATGTGGCCAGCTGGCATTGAACAGAGTTAGTGGCACCACGTGTGGCAGGCTGGTGTTGAACAGGGTTAGTGGCACCAGGTGTGGCCGGCTGGCGTTGAACGGGGTTAGTGGCACCACGTGTCGCAAGATGCACATATGGAACTATGCCTCACTGATCGGGGGTCTGGTGCTGTGGCTGCTGCCTAGGCTTTGGGGTCACTGCCATTCAGGACTCAGAACACAGTTTTACATATGGGACCCACTGGGCCGAAGAGGATGCCGGTGTAGTATGTGATTGTGGAAGGAGTAATGTGGGCCAGCGTTGGGGGGCCAGCGATGGTCTGCGGAGGCTGCAGAAGTCACAGAACTGGTGCTTGGAGCTTGCACCGGCATGTGGTGGACCCTCCATGACACACACCAGTGTCAGCAGGTGATCAGTGTGGCCTGGCTGCGCAAGGGCAGGCCAGCGGGCCCAGTACGGCAGGCACACAGGATAGCAGGCAACTCCGTTCACGAGGACGGCCTTGGCATCATGCTGTAGTGAGAGGTGCCGCCCTGGCAGAGATGTTGGGCTTTCTAGAAGTAGACCACGCCAAGGGCTACGTGCTTTTTATTCACACCCCTATGCTGGCCTGGCGTACGCCGGGCAATCCCACTCTGCTCACGCTTACGAGGGGGACATAACAGGCAACATTTGCGCGAACTCCCCCACTGGCCGGGGGGACATGGTTGCGTCCACTGTCCACCACACTAGTGGTGTGTGTCGCCATCGATATGTCTGTGTTCTGCATATTGCGGTCTGTCCAGCACATCTCTGCCACTCTTGGCATTGTGTGCTTTCCTAGACATGGTTCTCCTGTCTCCTTCACACATGCCTGATTACAACCTCTCCCCACATTCCGCTAGTGTGTGGCTGAGGTGCCATGCCGTTGATGGCTCATGTGCAGGGCTTGCCCAGGTTACCATTGTGAGTTGTTCTGTCATGTCTGGTGGGTGGGCATTTTGTTTTGCATGTTGGTTTAGATTTTGTGACCTGTGCATTTCCAGAGTTGTGAGTTGCATGGTTGTGGAGTTGAGGTGAGTAGGGTGTTTATTTTGAACTTGCCAGGGGGCTGTGCATTTCCCTTGGTGCCATCCTGGGGATGCTGGTTGCTGATGGACTGTCGGAGGTTGGAGGAATCGTGCACAGTGGCTGGGTATTTGGAGGCGAGATTGGTGGAGGTTCCACGGTGTTCGGTTGTTGTCACATTGCTGTGAGACGTGTGATTTCTGTTGCGGTGATTGTGTGCTGTGTTGGCAGGGGGCACAGGTATGACATGTGTGCTGTGGATTGCCCCCCGACACGTGCGTGCATCCAGCTATGGTGTATGGTCCTTGCTTGGTGTCCAGCGGATCCTGGGCATTGTGTTGAACATTTAGGGACTGGGGTGACAGGCTGATGGTGTTGTCCAGGTCAGGTGTGAGGGACTTGGATGTGGCTGGCTGTGTGACTCCTCTGACTGTGGCGGGTGTTGGTTGGGGGGTACCAGGGGCCAACAGGTGCAGCACAGCCAGCAGCTTTGTGTGGGGTGGGATGTTGGTTGTCCGCTGTGTTGGTGCCGTCAGCCTGTTGGGCGTTGTTGGTCAGGATGCATAGGATGGTTGTCCTTTTTGGCCTGTAGCGGGCAATGACATTGTCAGGTTTTGGGTCTGTGAGGCTGGTGCGTTTCCTGGGGGTCCACTGTCTTCATCAGCGCCTCTGTGGTGGTCCGGGGTGGTGTGTTCCAGGTGGGGTTTGTGGTCCTGGGGTGGTGGCGGTGGGTGTTGTGGCCCTCTTGGGTGTCCGGGCCGCATGACCAGTGGCTCCATGGCATCTGTTGCCCTTCCAATGTGGCTGTGGGCTGTGCTCCCTTTTGTGGTGCAGGCTGTGGTCCGACTTAGCACCAGGTCAGAGCAGGTGTCATTTTCCTGCTGCTATCGCCGGTTTGGTGTTCTTATCGCAGTTCTGTCTGGTCGTTGTGAATGTTGTGAAGTGGTGTTGTCGCGGTTTTTGGCACGGGAACGCCTACCATGCATCTCATTAGCAATAGTTGTGCGGGTCATCCGCTGCAATGTTTTTTGCTGCTGCTATCACGGGTAAATTGGTGCTGTGGGCTGTTAACACCAGCTTGTGAATGGGGCGATACATTTATCGCAACTTTGGCTTCGATAAAGTGCCGTTAACTCGGCGATAGCTCCTTGTAAATATGCCCCTAGGTGAGCTAAAAAATAATGCACACATTTACAAAAGATAACTACATGCGATTTCCTTGTTTGCACACCCTTCCTTGGTGTTGAAAGTCTTGTTCCGGCTAATTGTTGTTAGCTCGATCCAGTTTTTCATGTGAAAGGTGGGTGCTATGAAATGTCAGCGTGCCAATTACCCAGACTGCGCAATCCTGAGTCCACCTCATGCCTCTCTAATCCACTATCAGACACTACCTGCCTCTTTATCTCACTCTTGCAGGTTCGTTTTTACTCCTTCTGAGACGATAACCCATCTTTCTTTTCTCCCTTCTTTCTCCTTTGTGTGCTTTTCCCTGTGTTGCTATTTTGGACATTTCTGAAGCAGCGCTGGCCCCCAAAATGAGTGCCAGTGGGCCTCACTGCCAACCACCGACTGAGATTAAGCACTGGGCGAAATCACCAGTTCATTGTTTGCTACAAAAACTTCATGAATGATCGCGCTTTGTTCCCCTGTGGACAACAATTTGTGCTAGGCGTACTTTCATTGTTTCTTATCTGGTTGAAATTCATAAATGACCACGTGATATTATTTGCTTTCCTAATCTGCAATTTTATTTTTTAATAATGGAGTATTTGATGCACAAAGTATTACCAATTCTTGCTGGCTTTTAAGTACTAAATTTCATGCATTTAATCCTAAGGGCATTTTGGGCTGAAAGGGCTCTTTGGCACGAAACATACCCTATCTGTCACCTTCGTAATAGTGTATAAAACACATACATTTGTTATGCATTTTGGTTTATGTACATGGAGTGAACAATACTTACTAGCCAGCAAGCATTTCAACCAGATATTAAACTATGCAAGTACTTGGCCTATCCTATATAGCAGAGCACCGTGAAACATTGCAATCATGCGCGCTATGACTTTAGTGACACATTTACAAAACAGGCACATTTGATGCATTTCCAGATTTCTTTTACTATCGTGTGGGCAGATAAAAAAGGAGCACGTCTTTGGTTTTATTTATTTTGTACGTTTCCTGCTTTGCAGGGAGGGGAAGCTTCACAGAGTAAGTGTATTTTATTTTCATTGTTTCTGTTTGTGGGTGTTATACAGAAATGTGCAGCTGTCCTGGTATCAGGTTCACAATTTTGTGTGTGTAGGCATGTTCCTTGAATAAACACAATTAAAGTGAATTACAGTGAAATAATAAAAACCCCTGAAATTCACAAGTTCTGGTTAGCTCCACTTACCATAATTCATGCCACCACCATGCACTGCTCATGACCTTACCGTGACATCACCAAAGACATCTCAAATTACATCATTGATGGCATCACTAATGAGGATTAATGACTTTTTTTTAATTGCGGTTTGTTAACTTACTGATTGTGTATCAGTCATTTTTTTAGAAACTATTCAATATATTATTTATTGGACATATGTACAGTTTTGCTGGGTCTCTTGTTGCCTGACACTGGCTGCGTGGTTATGTAATGCTGGATTTGTAGGATATATTATTGTTTTTGTGTTGCAGATTGAGGGGCGTGCCTGTGTATATGATGACAGCTGCATTGGTTTGATAGTGTATATGTTAGTAAATGTCTGTGTGTGTGATTCTCTTTGAATGTCAGTGCGTTCATGGCTGTTGCTGCTTGTTTGATTTTCGGTTGCTTGTGTGTGCTTGCATTTGATAGGAAGTGTTTTGCTATATGACAGTAAGGATATGGCTGTATGAGGCAGGTGTGTGAATGTATGATGGAAGGGGTAGTGCCATATGATTTGCTTATCATTGTAATGCTATCTATGTGGTATGCTATGGTGTTCATGTGGTGGTGTGGTAGTGGGTGTGTGGCTGTGTGATGGTGGCTCAGTTTGTTTATGCTGGTTCCTGTAGTGTGGTATATAGTAGTAGTCGTGTGATTTCATATTGTTGTGTGTGTATGTACATTCGCAGGATCCTCTTGAAAGTGGAGAATGTGGGATATCTTCCAAAATGTGACGGATGTCCTGTCCATCAAACCTTCAGTTCCCCCTCTCATTCAGAGTTGGGAGAAAGCACCATGTTCATGATGGAGCACAGCTACTCCACTGGTGCAAACCTTAGACTGAGGGCTCATCCACTATTGGGTCATTCGATTATGTACATCAGACGTCTGTGTCCTCTGAGTGTGAACATTCTGATGTACATTTTTCCTCTTCGGCTATGCCAGGGAAAGCATGACTATTCTGACCAGGAAACCATCAAAATTGCCACTTATGCTCTGGTAGAAAGTTCCCAGCATGTCAGAGCCATTTGCTTTTTGTCTTTCAATGACAAAAACCTTTGTCAAGGAAGCACATTCAGCTTGGTGTCCACTCAGCAAAGCTTCAGTGACTTCAGAGGAGCTGCTGGGGTGGCTCAGCTGAAGGAACTGAGATCCTTATCTGACTGGCAGGTATCTTTAAATATGGCAGGCGGCGTTCTGCCAGAAGAGTAGAGGACATCTCTTCACTGACCTGATAGGCTGGCGAGCCGCTGCCAATCTGTGAAGAAGCCCCTAAATTTGTTCAATTAGTATCTGACAGTGGGCGTGTTTGTGTCTTATGGTCATGGTAAATGCTTTGGATTGTAGTAATACAATGGCTGTATGATGAGTTATAGCAAATTAGGTAGGCAAGACAGGAAGGCCTTAATTATGAGTCCCCCGGATTTACCATTACAACAAGCGTGTTAATTCCGGGAGCACATGCTGCACATGGCCTGTGAACACACATAGCAGGGGTTGTGTGCCTGCCTGGCCTAAGGGCAATATTAACAGTCAATGCTCTATGGCTAGCTTTCCCTCACTGCACACATTCTCTAGCCACATGCAGTGAGTGTTGACTCTAGGCTCTGGCTTGCTACACCAAACCTTCCAAAGGCGATCAGCTCCCAGAGTACAGAACCGCTGATCATGTGCAATAGGGGTTGACCACAGGGCTTAGTCTTGTGACAAAAATATGCTAATAGCAATGCATAGTGGAGTGTCAGAAATTGGTTATTAATTTGGGTGGGGTGTGTCCCTGCCAACTTAAGCACAAGCTGGTTCGGTGACAACACAGTTGTGAGAGAATCTAAGCTCAAACCATGGTAGCAAACAGCAAACAACAGGTGATCCCACAGAAGCACAGGTTAAGTTCAAGCAGATATAACAATTTTAATGTAAAGAACTCACCACATTAATATGGATAAAACAATTGAGGAAACGTGTTATAATTGTAATGATCAAAAAGGCACCAAAATCATTAGGATAATGGAAAGCAGGGGACGCTGCTGCTGAGCTATTCGTGCTGGGGCCGACACTGGGGGCACCTGTGACATCGCCAGAGGGACTGTAGTCCCAGGGAGCACTGCCAACCGGTGCTGCCTGCACTCCTGCAAGCCCGCACTCACCCTGGTGGGGCTACAAGTTCCATGGTGCACCTGCCATCTTCTTCCGCCACCGCTAACGAGGGGAAGGCGCCAGCATCACGCTTAAAGCGCTGCACCACCCCCTGCGGCGCAGAACACGCGTGGGCCGGGCCAAGGGTGGGCCCGTCCTTGCCTGTCTTAGCCAGGAAGAGGCAGGGCAGGGCCATCTCCCTTGACTATGTATTTACTTATTTATTTTGTAGTTTTATAGAGTGCGAACCAGACTTGTGAGGGTATCAGAGCGCTTTACAGGTTTAAGGGTGGTATACAAAGCGTTAGGAAGGGAGGGACCACTTTGGTAAAATAGGTGGATACATTATACAAGAAAAAGCACGCAGTCTAAGATCCCAGCTACATATGGGATAAAAATTAAAACAGGTAGAAACATTATAAAAGAAGGCACGCAGTCTCAAATCTTGGGTGGGATGCCCAGGAGTGCAGGAATAGGTATCATCCATAGAAGCCGTGGATAATGCTGAGGAGGAGGCTTTTGAATCAACGTCGCATTTATACCATTAAGACTTCTCTGGGACCTTTAATCCAGTTGTTTCTACCCGGCACACCCAGATCATTTGGCAGAGCGCTGGTACGTTCCCCCTATTTATCACTTTGTTTGGTGGCGGATCCAGGGAACTGGTAACTCAGTGACCCAGAAGAACAATCTGTGGAACTCATCCGTGCTTCATATTATGATGGTCATCAGATGAGACATTTTCTCCTTGTGTTTACTGACCCCTTAATATCCCCCTTCTTACAATTCTAGTGTCATTTGTTTAATTGGCCTACAGATTGTGTTTTATGTATTCCCTTCTCTAAATTGCAATTTTGGTCTTGTGCCTTAGTCTGCTCTACTCCTTTTAGGCTCACATTGGGGGTGACCCGTCCTTGAATTGAATATGGGCAAGCGTATCTGTGCAGTAAAAAAACGTCCCCAGGTGCCTATCCCGGCTCCTTTGCCACAAACCTCAATAGACAGGATGCTCCAGAGGGCCATTGGGGTGGTATCCACCGAAAAAGAATTGACGGAGAGGCGCCTGTCCTTAACTCCAGACATATTCAGACAGGGGCCTGAGCCACCTATCTCTCAACCAATAATTCCTGGTTCTCCACTGGGACTAACAGAATCCTTGTCTGGAACAATTGAGTTATCCTCACCATCACCACACAACTCCCAGTGAAGCCAGTAACTCGTAGAGGTGGTACCACCACTAGCTCTTCCAAGACTGTTAGATGCAAAACTGGAAATGGGGCAGGAACTAAATGAAGGAAAACACCCAGAATTAATAAAGAGTGTAGATGAACTAGTTAGTAGTGGAAGAGTGACTGAACCTCTTACTAACCCTCAAACATCTTCTGACTGTCCTTTTTGGGTGAGGAACTTGATAGTGGAGTTGGAGACCCAGATGAGAGCTATTGTAAAGGAAGAGCTCGTGCTTCTACTCAACCACATAGGCACAAGTCAACTGACTGGATTGAGCAGTAAGGGCAATTCCCCTGGCAGTACTACCCCTGTTTTAGGGAAGTGAAAATATATTAGCTCCCAGACAGATAGTGTAGCCCAATCCTCCCCTGGCAAGCATGGACATTCGAGGGTTGTATCCCCCGCTGTCCAAATGAGTGCCGGAAGGGCAGAGGCTCTTAGTACTATGCCAGCTGATAATACCCCATCTCATACAGAAAAATCTGGCATTCATCCATCTCATGATCTCAGGACAACAACTGGCCCTAGGAGTAACCACTCTGCCCCTAACAAGGATGACCTACAAAGAAGAAGGCCCAACCGTATAGAGCACAGGGAAGGCAGGGAAAGGCCAAACCTAGTAGAGGTTGAGGATACAGGACAAGCACTATTGACTACACTGACTATAAACCTACCCCCAGCCTCACTCCCTTATGTCATCATATTAACAGGGATTCCGGAGATTAGAATGGCCAGAAAGAAACACAGCTAGACCTAAGGAACAAGTGCCTCTTTTGGCTAAACAGTTCACCTATGATAGGGCTGGAGAAATTGTAATGATTTGAAGAGTTGGATGGGTGGATAGTCATCAACTTTAGCAATCCCCTGACTGTACAAACTTTAGCAGGTCAGCCTGCCAGTCCCCATGCACCGTGCACTGAGGTCCGAGCTCATACTCTGGATTTTTTCTATTTTAACAATCACACCCCACCCTGGATTCCAATCTACAGGGCCCCAACAAATAGGTTCCAACCCTATCCAATAGCAGGTCAACACCCTAGACCTCTCTTTAAAATCCCAGTTGCAAACAGATTTGGGGCCCTTGAGGAGGTGGATTGAGTCGCGCTGCAAGGCGGCCATATCCCCAGCCCCGGGATCTGGGGGGCCAAGAGGGAACCAGGGGTGAACACTAGTGGGCAGCAGACACAGTATATCCTCAGTAGCAACAAAGATGAACCAGGGGACCAACAATTCTTATCGCAATGGGGAGCCTCAAACTATGACAGGATAGGTGTAGACTTGTTTAATAACCCACCCCCAACTTCTCCAGACTATTTAACTCCTTGTTCAGCTAGGAGTGCCCCTCCATTGGAAGATGTTGAAGTAATCCCCATGGTCCAGCCAGATGTCATCCGAAGCCGTAGTACTAACAGTCATAATGCACATGGTGGCAATCCTACCCCTGGCCAAAAGCTAAGGATTCTATCATGGAACATCGCTGGAATAAAAAGCAAACTGCACTGTCCAGACTGGGGACAATTTGTAGGTACCCATGATGTGTGAATGTTTCAGGAGACATGGGCAAGAGATGACATAGTGAGGGGGGCTATGCAATCTTCAATGTGCTGGCTACTACACGGGGAAGAGGTAGACCATCGGGGGGCTTATGCACTTGGGTTGCTACCCACTTGGATTGTACCGTTGAGCAGTTGAACACCCTATCCGACGCCATCCAGTGTATTGTACTCACCTTTCCCTCCAGGATTAAATTAGCCTTCATCAACATCTATTCCTGTCCTGTAAGTATCACACAGGATTCCCCGACCATAGATTTACTTAACACTTTTATTGACTCAGCACCCCTGAATGCAAGGCTGATTATAGCGGGAGATTCTAATTGTCAATATGAGCCCCTCGCTGCCCCCACTGATGAGGATTGTCTTTGGCTAATTCCTGATCCTCAAATCCCACCGGTAAAGGCCTGGACTCCCCTCGTACTCCAGATAAATGCAGTAACACTGACCCACTCCCTGAGGGCATGCAATCGCCGTACCAAGTCAGACCAGCCAGGGAAGCTAACCTTCAATAGAACAGGACAATCCTCTCTGCTGGACTACATCCTAGTGGAGACAAGCATATGGCAGTGGGTTGTGGACTTCGCTGTCATGCCGAGACTTGACACTGATCATAATGCCCTGATAGTGGAGCTGGAGTCTCCAGAACTCTACAATCCCATGGCCATTGGTACCCCTGTAGGTACCAATTTAACACTTGCCAACAATAGAAGGAAAATCAGATAGGGAACACTTAAGCAGTCATCAGACAAGGCTGCTGCATTATATTCTCTAATCATTTCGCCCATAATGGAAATGGAGGTGGCTGCCACGTCATTTAACACTCCACAAACCGTTAGTAGACTAGAGGCTCTGCATGTAGAATTGTCAACAAGCCTGACTTATATTTTTAATCCTCTGACACAATCCAAGGTGAACAAGGGTGCCAAGCAAACTTGGTTCAATAACTCTTGTGGCAAGGCAAAGGGTGCCCTCATAGATGCTATCAAACACAAGGACAGACCTTTAATCAAGCAGGGCCCTTTATCGAGATAGTATGAAGTTAGCCAAGAAGAACTGGGAGCTTGAAAGATGAGATAGCACTTTCCAACAAGGACATGAACATGTTTTGGTCATTAGTGAGCACAGACAGTGCTGGAGCAGGATTTTCTAAATGAAAATCTATAGGGTTTTGAAGCTCTGGTTTGTCTATTTGTCATGATTAAAATTAATAATCATTAATTAATAATTATTTGTTTTGTGTAAGTGTGTGTTTAAACTTACCAACATACTAATGATAAGAAAACCGACACGTGGGAACGCTTTTGTATTGCTATTAATAAATGTGCATGTTTTATTAAATAAACGTTGCTGAGTGCTGTTTATTTTAAGCACGAAACGCTTTTGAATTAATGCTTTTTTGTGTTGCTAAAGCTAGATAATTACATACACATAAGGGTATTAGTGGGGTTAACACTGTTTAATCACTATGCTGTGGTAACGTTGTTTTTGTCTCTTTCAATTAAGATGGTCTATTGTGGCCTATTGTGGCCTAATCAAAGATGGTTGACTTTTGAAGCCAGGTTTCGAGTGAGAGTTTGTGATGGAAAAGGCCTTGCTGAATATGGATGCGAGTCATCTGTCCACAGTCCTTGCCTAGTTAAAACTTTCCGTGAGGACAGCAGCAGATCTGGGCAAGTCTCCAGATGCATTGGGACAGCCTTGGCAGCCTTGGAAAACAAAGGAGCTTTAAAGAAAGACTCTAAACTCTGAGCTCACCAGAGGAAATGTGTGGAAGTTGAGAAGATACATTTAATATTTAGTTCCTGTTCTGTCTTTTTATTTTTGTGACTTTTTCTGAGCGGAGATTTTTCCAAATGTAGCGATGCTACATCCTTTTCCTTCTCGCTCTGCTCAGCGGTTCGGCGGATGAAGTAATATTAAATGTTTCTTTCTTTTGTCTGAATTATTATAAATATACTAGACTAGAGAGGGTTTGCGTCATTGCGTTTGGCCACTTTGCCATTTTCTTCCCAAACCTGCGTTGGTGAGGATCGATGCTGTGAAGACGGTGACTTGGGAGATTTCCACTGAGAGACTTGTCCTGATGACCCATTCTGACATTTAGCTAGAATAGGTAATTATGAGAAAATGATTTATTCTGATTAATTTCTTTTGACTAATTTTGGATAAAGAATCATAATTTTAAATACGGTGTTGGTGATTATTCCTTGTCAATTATTGAGTACTCTATTTGATTATTAATGTATAGATTGTTTAGATTATGACAATTGCAATAGCTAGGTCTTATCGACCTCGGTGTAGGTGTGGGGTTTAGGAGTTTATGAAGGTTTCTTTCCACAGGTTCAATGCTGGTAGAGTATTAGAGTGTATGTTAGTGAAATGGGCCCTAGTGTATGGTGAGTATATGTGCGTGTAACTGTGAAATTACTCTATCCGTGGAAGTAGGGAGATTTTGTACACCCCAATCTGCATCAAGTTCCTGGTAGCAGAGTGATGATGGTTATTGATGATTGTCTTGATCTGATTAGATTGCTTGTACATTAGCTTATTGATTATTGATTATTGATTGATGTTGGTATATGTACTAATACTATATGTTGGAGTCGTCATGTTGAGTTATATGTAGTGCTTCTGGAATTTGGGAGCTAGTAGCAGTTCCGTAGTAGGGCAGAGGGAAGTATATGCTGCTCTCGGGAAAGACGGGATTGTTGGTCCTGTACGTATGCAGGAAAATTCACATTGTCTGGGTTCGGAACAAGTGACATCGTTATATGTTACTATTAGAGATATTTCTGGTATATAAGGAGTGCGTATGGTAGTGAAGGTTATCTATGAAACTCTGGTCTTAAGTCCCAGGGATCCGTAAGGTTCGCCGTTAAAGCTTATCACGGGAGAAGTAATAGGTATTCTCTGAGCTTGTTTGAGAAACTGGGCAGAGGTAAGCTGCTTGGTTAACGTGTGTTATAATTCTGTAGTGGAGCAGATTGTTCGCTGTTCTCGGGAAAAGCAGGATTCTGTGTGTATGTACTATATATTTTCTTGTATGAATGTGCGTGAATGCTCATATTTAGTTGATTGTAAGACTCTTTGGACAAGTCCTAGAGGAAACAATTAATGAATGAATGAATGTTAGAAGGGCAGAGTAGAGGGATGTGCTACTGTGTCAACGGAATTCTTGTGAAATAGATTTTCTTTACTATTCTATGGTTAGCGAAGCAGACAATGGAGATGTTTATATGTTGTAACTAATAGATTTTGTAGAAATTTGACACGGAGTCTACTGAGAAATTTTGTAAAGGAGGGGTAGACGAGTGACAAGAGACAGGAGACAGAAGCGACTGCAGCGACTGCTGACGTCAAACAGACCGCGCTCTGATTGGATATTAGATCAGAATAGTGCTCGCGCTGAGATTGGTGCGTTGGTGTGAGCCGCGCAAGGATTGGTGGAGCTATTCTAGTGACGTAAACGTTCCAGGATTGGTGCGTTAGTGTGAGTCGCGCTGTTATTGGTTGAAAAATCATATTGTGTAGTTGTATTACGGAAGGGATTAGAAAGTTTTGGTAAGCGTTAAAATGTATTACCAAGAGGAGAAAAAGAAAAAATCTTTGTTCAGAAAGATTAAAAATTGGTTCGACAAGGATAAAGATGTTAAAACGAGAGAGGGTGAATTGTTACCTCCATCGAAAACGCCTGCATCCTTCATGGCTGCGAGATATGGGTATCATACCTGTATATGGTTGGAGAATTGGGTTAGGTATACCAAAGAAGATGGAGTTTTAGCATTTCCAGAGCATGGTTCATTTAATCTGGCCGTGTTGAAAAATTTACGGGAAAAGATGTTATGTCTTGACCCAAGACCAAGGCCGACACAATTCGAGGCTTTAGTGGAATGGGAAGAGGAAGTACATGAGCGAGAGAAACAGAGGTCTGGAGGCAACTATAGGTACATGTTCGGGAGGAGACATGGTCGTGAAACTCATCATGATCGAATGACGAGATGGCGAGATGCTAGTATGTCAGAGGGATTATATCCTGTGAGAACAGTTGAAGAGGGAGCAGAAAGAGTTCCTGAGGCAGAAGTGAGAAGATATGGAGTTAATGAATATGAGGATGAGGTTTTAAATGACATGATTTACAAAAGACCACCTCCATATAGACCGGAACCAGAAGAGAGTACACCAGTTGTTTCTCCGATAAGAGATACGCATCGTATCATTGAGACAGAAAATGTGACACCTGAGTTAAGAAGTGGTAATCCTTTCAGGGAGAGAGAGAATAGAAGCAGTGGCGAAAATACGAGAGAATTAGCCAGAACTACATCGGAGTTGACTGAAAAGATCAAGGAACTGACAAAAAATCTAGATGCTGTTACGGTACCCGTAACCATAGGTCCGGTTATGCCTGTTTTTGATAAGCAGAGGAAGGGTGAGAATGGTTTGGTTATTCCATATGTTGGGAATAGATTGACAAGTTTGGCTGGTCCTTCAGGAGATTCAGGAAAAAGGGCAGGAAAATTCAGACATGACACATGTAATGAAGGATTAGAGGAGTCTAATTCAGGACTGGATGCTGGTGAAGCTAGTTGTTCAGGGATGCCAATTTTAGAACCGCAGAAGAAAGTGGTTCCAGTGAGAAAATCTACTGAAATAACAGCTGAGGATCTGAATGAATGGATGAAAGTTCTTCAAAAGAGGGATAAAGATTCACAAGCAATTGATGTTGCTAGGTTACGTGTAGGATTAGAAGAGCTTGTTGCAGGGACAGTTCCAACAGAAATTCTAAAAAATCATCATGATGGTGAATTATTGTTTATGTGTAAGAATATCACCTGGAGAGCGAGAAATACACATGACAGATTAAGAGCAATAGCAAATGACTATGGAGTTGACATTGATAAAGTGAAAGTTTTGCAGAAGTCTTACAGGATGGATTTTACAGACAAAGACATAGAAAATTTGAATGGTACTGGTAGAACAGGACAGATTAAAGAGATGATCGCTTTATTGCGAAAATGGGGTGATGTTGAAAAGTGGAAGGATAGATGGTACAAAAAGAGAGAAGAATTAGGGGATAGGACTTATTCAGCATTTCCTGTGAGAGAAAAGGAAAAACCAGTGGATACTTATCCTATGAGAGAAATACCTGGAGGAGGATATGTACATGTTCCATGGACCAGACAGGATATTTTATCATTTACGAATGATTTCCCTCGACTGTCAGAAAAGCCCGTCGAGTGGTACAGGCAGGTAGACAGGTTTGTGAAATTGTCAAAAGTGCTGTGGATTGACCTGAATAGTCTGTTTGATATAATTGTTCCAGCAGACTTGTGGGCTGAGTGTAAAATAGTTGTGAGTTGGCCTACTGAGGAATATCCAAGGGATCAGAGAACAGGAGCACCAGATCCAGAAGTAATGAGAAAGTATGAGCAGGTGATTGTATACCTGAAAAATAAAGTACCTCCAAAAGAAACAGACTGGGTTAAAATAGATCGAACACATCAGGAAGCAAAAGAATCAGTTCATGCTTTTTACGAGAGGCTGATACTGGCATTTAAACAATTCAGTGGAGATGAACACCTGGGTGACAAGGATTTGAGTCATTTTGTATACAGATTTGTATATGGCCTGAGACCTGAGATTAGTGAAAGAATTCGTGAGCATACTGTGGATTGGCAGAGTAAGAAAATAGATGAGATTCTGAGACATGCAAAATACTTCAGTGATGAGATTGAAGCAAAACAGAGAAAGCTGAAAGAGAAAGCAATGTGGGCACAGGTGAAAGTTGCGGAAAGACAGGAAGCACAGTTGGTGGAACAGGCGAATAATCCAGGAAATAATGCAGGGAATAGACCTAGGTATGCAGGGAAAGGAAAGGGGAATCTTGAGGAAGCTAAGAAAAAGTTCCCATGTCACAACTGTGGCCAACTGGGACACTGGAGATCAGAATGTACCAATCCACCATTAGTGAATAATGAGGGAAACTCCTTGAATCAACAGGTGCAGAACGAGGGGAAAAATCAACAGCAGCAACAGCAGAAAGTTGTGAGACAGCAGAGTCAAGAGCCAAAACCGCCCTTGCCGCAGAATAGAGGAGCACAAAAGTATAATCCGGATTCGGGATTCTACAATGATGAGCAGGTAAACAAACCAAGGCGTTCTAACCAGGTACAACAGTACTTGTAAAAGAATGAAGGGAGTGAGTCTGAGGGTGATTATTGACGGTGCCGAAGAGAGGAGGAAGAGTGCATACTTGGTGCAACTCTAGAAATAGACCAGGCAGGACCATTTGTGGATGGAAAAATAAAAGAAGAAGGTGTTACTTTTTTAGTAGACACAGGTGCGACAAGATCAACTGTCAGGTCAACAGATATTAGAAATCTTCCTCTCTCGGATGAAGCAATCCAAGTAGTTGGTGTAGCCAATACACAAATCAGAACACGTCTTACTGAACCAGTAAGAGTACAAATAGGGAAATTTTCAGACATGCACAGATTTATCGTCTGTGACACAAGTCCAGTGAACCTGTTAGGTAGGGATCTACTCTGTAAAATGAACTGTACAATTTTTTGTACACCAGATGGAATAGCTTTTGAAACACCAGATGAGGATATTTTGTACCGAATGACTCTAGAAAATAGAGAAAGTGAGTTAATTGGTGCATATGCTGTGTTTGATCCAGAGGATTTGCCTCAAGAGCTGAGAGACACAGTGAAAAGGACAGTTTGGGATTTTACTGGAGAGGATGTGGGATTGATGAATAATGTAGATCCTGTGAAAATTTCAGTGAAAGAGGGAATTACTTATCCTAACATTCCTCAGTACAAAATGACACCAGAAATAATTGAGGGAATAACTCCTATAATTGAGAAAATGATTCAGCAGGGAGTTCTGAGAGAACTACTGAGTAGTCCGTGTAATTCACCGATAATGGGGCTAAAAAAGCCTAATGGGAAATTCAGGATCGTACAGGATTTGAGAAAAGTTAATCAAATTGTGGTGGCATGTTGTCCTATTGTGCCAAATCCATCAGTGATTTTGTATCAGATTCCACATGATGCTGAGTGGTATACAGTGATTGATTTGTGTCATGCTTTCTTTTCAATTCCATTGCATCATGACAGCCAGCCGATTTTTGCATTTAGATTTGGCCAGCGTATCTTAGCATGGTGTCGTATCCCACAGGGGTATACAGAGAGTCCTTCAATATTCAATCAGTTATTGAAAAAGTCATTGGAGAGTTTGATTATGCCTGAAAACTCAGTATTAGTGCAGTATATTGATGACCTACTTGTGGCATCAAAGACACGTGAAGCTTGTGAAGTAGATACTATAGCTTTACTGAATCATCTGGCAGATGGAGGGTTAAAAGTATCTCCAGCTAAATTACAATTCTGCCAGAAAGAGGTGCATTATCTTGGACACAATATTGAGAAAGGTCTGAGAAAAGTGACTGATGACAGGATCAAAATTATCAGGGAAATGAAAGCCCCAAAGACCCAGAGGGAAGTGAGAATGTTCCTGGGAATGGTGGGTTATTGTCGTCAGTGGATAATTAATTTTTCGCTGATAGCAAAGCCACTGATTAAGCTGACTAAAAGTGAGATGACAGACCCATTGGAACTAGATGGAGAACAAATGGCAGCATTCGAAGAGCTGAAAAGCAGAATGTGTGAAGCCCCTGCTTTGGGTATGCCAGACTATGAAAAAGAATTTGAATTGTATTGCAGTGAGAGAAATGGATGTGCACTTTCAGTGTTAATTCAGAAGCATGGATTACTGAGAAGGCCTATTGCGTACTTCTCATCAACACTTGACCCTGTAGCTGTGGGTTTAACAGGTTGTCTGAAATCTGTGGCTGCAACATGCAGAAGCCTAGAACAGAGTGAGGGAATCATAATGGGATATCCTGTAAGGGTATTCGTACCTCATAATGTGGCAATTCTTTTGACGAGAAGCAGAACTCAGTACATGTCACATAGTCGGTTGACTAAATATGAAAAAGTCATTCTGGGAGCATCAAATGTGACTCTTGAGAGATGTGTGAATGTGAATCCAGCGACATTGTTGCCGGATATTGAAAATGTAGGTGTGAAAACAGAAGATGATCACAATTGTTTGGATGTGCTTGATTACTGTACAAAACCGAGACCAGACATAAGGGATCTTCCCTTGCATGAGAGTGGTCATGTGTTGTTTGTGGATGGATCATGCCTAAGGAATGATGAGGGTGTGCTATGTGCAGCATATGCAGTGTGTAAGGTTTCAGAAGTAATGGAAGCATCATCATTGAAAGGAGTGAAATCTGCGCAAGTTGCTGAATTAATTGCATTGACAAAAGCTTGTGAAATTGGGAAAGATTTGAGAACGACTGTGATGACTGATAGTCAGTATGGATTTGGAGTTGTGCATGACTTTGGCCAACTTTGGCTACAAAGAGGTTTCTTGACGTCGAGTGGGACTCCAATAAAGAATGCTGAAGTGATTGGGAAATTGCTTGAGGCGATACAGCTGCCTAAAGAATTAGCAGTTGTGAAATGTGCTGCTCATGGACAAGGAGATGATTTTGTGACAGTTGGCAATAGATATGCTAACGACATTGCACAATATTGTGCCAAAAATAACCAATCTATTAATCAGGAACGAGAGGGTGAAATGTCTTTTTGTTCTGTGATGTTTACTAATGTCTTAGAGACATGGGATGAAGTGAAACAGTTGCAGGATGAGGCAGAGGAGGAAGAAAGGAAAGATTGGATTAAGGCAGGTTGTGCCCCGAGAGAGACAGACCATGTTTGGGTCTATAGAGATGGCAGACCAGTAATGCCGAACTCCATGCTGTCAGCAATGGCAAGGATGTATCATGGCCAGGGACATTTGGGAAGGGATTCAATGATTAGGTCTTTTAAACAAACCTGGTACAATGCAAAGTTCAGGACAATTGCAGAAAGTATCTGTCAAAGATGTTTGATTTGCCAGCAATTTAACACTGGGAAGAAGACAGTGGTGAGTCTAGGAACAATAGGCAGAGAAGGAGGTCCTTTTACAAGAATGCAGATTGATTTCATTGAAATGCCCCAAGTGAACAGACTGAGATATGTACTAGTGGTAGTCTGTTTGTTTTCAAGATGGGTTGAGGCCTATCCGACTAGGAGAAATGATGGAGTAACAGTGGCAAAGTTACTGTTAAGAGAATTGATTCCTAGATACGGATTTCCGGTAACGATTGAGTCTGATAGAGGTGGACACTTCTATAATGAACTCATGAGTTTGATTTGTGAAGCATTAAACATACAGCAGAAGCTACATTGTGCATACAGACCAGAGGCTTCTGGTGTGGTTGAGCAGATAAATGGCACAATCAAGAACAGAATTGGTAAGATGTGCTTAGCCACTGGCATGAAATGGCCAGATGTCTTGCCTCTAGTGCTAATGACTATTAGATCTACTCCAGATAGAACTACTGGTTTAAGTCTGCACAAAATCATAATGGGACGTGCAATGCGACATGCATATGTACCTGTCAATAAGTTGATGACAATAACTGATGACATGATTTTGGATTACTGTAAAGGCCTGGCTGACGCAGTTCATTCTGTGTTTCACCAGATTGGAGAAGAAGCTACTACACTTGAGAAGAAGCAAGCTCATGATCTGAGTCCAGGAGACTGGGTGAGGATTAAAGTTCACAGAAGAAGAAATTGCTTGGTTCCAAGGTGGGGAAGACCAAGACAAGTCATTTTAACTACGACGACTGCAGTGAAGTGTGCTGGTGTGAAAAACTGGGTGCATGCGAGTCATACTCTGAGAGTTCCAAACCCAAAGGATGGGACTGGTAGAGAGTATTTTGAAGAGTCAGATTCCAGTGATGATGAAGACCCAGAACCAGTGAGAAAGAATCAAGGTTCAGGAAAAGAAGCAGAAAAGGCTTCAAGTTCAAGGGAACCATTGAGAATCTCAGGAAGGAGATCTGATTCTGAAAGAGAGCCTGAAATTCCAAAAAGCAGTGGAGGAAAAAGAAAAGAAAAGAGCAGTTCCACAGAAATTACTCCTGAATCAGAAGAGGAGGAGATTGAAGAACCACTTGAGATTATATCTGAAGAAGTAGGGTCAGAAGAAGATAGAGAGGGACAGATTGCGGAAGACCCCCGAGGAGGTGTAGGGAACACTTCTAATAAGCTAGGTGAAGGGACAAGTAGACAGCAAGAAGATTGCGTGTCGGAGACCCGAGGAGGGAAAGAAGTAGGGAAGTCTCAAATAGTGGTGAAAAAGACTGTGGAGTGAAAGAAAACTGCTGAAGAACAAGAGCGAAAGAAAACTGCTGAAGAACAAGAGGCATTTGAAACAGAATCGGATGAAAGTGAAAGTGAAAAATCAAAGGGTCGAGTTCTGAGAAAGAGAACTTGGATTGGAGAAAGAAATAATACAGAGATAAGACCGAAAAAGGTCGTAAGAGGAGATTTTTGGCCTAACAACAGAGTAAAGGGGCTGAGATACAGACTGATAAGAGGAAATACATCGAAAGCTGAACAAGTGAATGAAGTGTCGAGTCAAAACGAAGTAAAAAGGAAGGAGCAAAAGGAGTCAAGAGAACCTGAGGAAATAAAGAGAATTAGAAGACCCAACCAAAAGTACAGATCACCGGAATGGTCTTATGTGGCACTGTCTGAAGAAGGAGAAGAAGAAACAGTGACTCGAGATAATCCGGAGGGGATCTTGAGAAAAGTGGTTGAGGAAAAGGAAGAATCTGTTGGAATCTTAAAAGTTATTCTGACTGACATTGGAGAAGAGTCAGATGCACAGGATGTTGTTGATGATCTGATACAATTTGATGTTGCTAAAGAAGAAGGAGTGAAAAGTGATGAATATCCAAATTGAGTGAACTGAAGAAATCACTTGGAGAAAGAGAAAAGGAGAAAGTCTGAAATTCAGCTGTTTGAAGTAATCTAAAGTTTGAAAGTTACAGTAGTGGAGTAGTAGAGGCTAAGTCAAAAGACAAGGTCAAAGTAGTAAAATGGCTAACATAGAGAATAATCAAAGTAGATGTGCCTTCTTAAAAAGATGGTGTAGAATGTGCTGCTGCTGTACTGGATTATTAATGCTATTATGGGGTATTTTAGCTTTATTAGTTACATTTAGAGTTTCAATAGGTACATTTGAAATAAATACTGAGAATGAGACAAATGTAGAAAAGAATTCGCAAAAAGTAGTACCAACTAGAATTAGTAATACTTACATGCATAAAGATAGGTCAATTAATGATTTTTCTAGTAATGTTTTTTCAAAGTTGTAATACGAATATGTGAAAACAATGGAAGTAAGGGATTGCTACGTTTGTATGCAATTACCTGCATCCGTTTCAGAAGGTGTTACTTATCACCATTTACCAGCTACGTATGGAATTTCTTGTAGTGTATTAAGTAGTGTTTTTTATTTGTTAGGGAAAATAGATTATTAGATGTCTAACAAAGGTAGTATTTTTGGGCACTTGCCAATGAACAAAGAGCTGAATCCAGCTAAAGAAGCTAACATTTTTGGTGAGATTTTTATTGAGAAAGAAGAATTAACATTAGATTACATTTTTAAGAATAATTTAACTTGTAGTTTGGAAGAAGAGGAGAAAGCTTTCCTGAACATGGTGGAGGAGAGGAGATTGAGTATGCATGAAAAGGCAGGGAAATATAAAGTGAGTGAGACAATTTGGGACATTGAGATGGGAAAAGAATTGGAAAATGGAGCTAGTCCAACTTTAGCTTTAGATGCACCACAGAAGGGTAAGCTGTGCATTACAAGAGGGAAATCCCAATATGATACATATTTTGTTGGGACTAGTGAATGTCATGATACATACTTCATTGCAACAGGATGGGGTTTCAGAGGTGGAGAGGATACAATTTTTCCAGGAGTGTATTATGTTTGTGGGAACAAGGCTTATTACAAGTTGCCTGACCATTGGTATGGCACGTGTTATGTGGGCCTGGTTTTTCCAAAGATTTTTCATATAGATAGAATAGAAGATGTAGAACATATTAATTTACTAATGCGCTTCAAGAGGGAAACTTGGTTTGAAATTGTGGGTGACATTTTTGGAGCTTTAATTCCAGCAGTGGGAATTTCTTTAAATGCTAATGGGATTCGGAAACTGTCAACAGTGGTGGATCGCTTATCGACAAATACCGCTGGAGGGTTTCTTTTGGTGAATACGGAATTAATTGCCGTGCGTGCTATGTCTATGCAAAATAGACTTGCTCTTGATATTTTATTGGCTAAGGAGGGTGGAGTTTGTGGAATGTTGAAAGTTCAACATTGTTGCACTTACATTCCAGACGAAAGCAAAGACCTGAAGGTCTATATCAAAAATATTACTGATTTGCATGAGGAATTAGTACCACTTGAAGCTGAAAGTATCTGGACTAAAATAGCTAATAAGGTGATAGCTGTTAAGAGTTTTATTGCAAAAATAGGTAGTACTATTATAGGTCAGATATTGTTTCCTTTAACTTGTATAATTGTTGCTTTATTGATATTGAGATTAGTGTGTTTGTGTTGTAAAAACAGGGGAGGGAAAAAGAAATTAATTAAAAGAAATAATGAAAAGAGAAATAAAAGGTTGAAAAGAGAATCACAAGAAATTGAATTAGAAGAATTAAGGGAGAGTGTCTACTTAGAAACAAAGAGGGATGATGAAAGAGTGTCTGGTGTGTAGTGTTGTGTATGGAGGAAAAAGACATTTCAAATTTCTCCTAAAATGGGACTAAATTTCACTAATTTTTTTTTTTTTTTTTGGGTTATTTGATGATAAAATCACCAAAGGGGGGATTGCTGGAGCAGGATTTTCTAAATGAAAATCTATAGGGTTTTGAAGCTCTGGTTTGTCTATTTGTCATGATTAAAATTAATAATCATTAATTAATAATTATTTGTTTTGTGTAAGTGTGTGTTTAAACTTACCAACATACTAATGATAAGAAAACCGACACGTGGGAACGCTTTTGTATTGCTATTAATAAATGTGCATGTTTTATTAAATAAACGTTGCTGAGTGCTGTTTATTTTAAGCACGAAACGCTTTTGAATTAATGCTTTTTTGTGTTGCTAAAGCTAGATAATTACATACACATAAGGGTATTAGTGGGGTTAACACTGTTTAATCACTATGCTGTGGTAACGTTGTTTTTGTCTCTTTCAATTAAGATGGTCTATTGTGGCCTATTGTGGCCTAATCAAAGATGGTTGACTTTTGAAGCCAGGTTTCGAGTGAGAGTTTGTGATGGAAAAGGCCTTGCTGAATATGGATGCGAGTCATCTGTCCACAGTCCTTGCCTGGTTAAAACTTTCCGTGAGGACAGCAGCAGATCTGGGCAAGTCTCCAGATGCATTGGGACAGCCTTGGCAGCCTTGGAAAACAAAGGAGCTTTAAAGAAAGACTCTAAACTCTGAGCTCACCAGAGGAAATGTGTGGAAGTTGAGAAGATACATTTAATATTTAGTTCCTGTTCTGTCTTTTTATTTTTGTGACTTTTTCTGAGCGGAGATTTTTCCAAATGTAGCGATGCTACATCCTTTTCCTTCTCGCTCTGCTCAGCGGTTCGGCGGATGAAGTAATATTAAATGTTTCTTTCTTTTGTCTGAATTATTATAAATATACTAGACTAGAGAGGGTTTGCGTCATTGCGTTTGGCCACTTTGCCATTTTCTTCCCAAACCTGCGTTGGTGAGGATCGATGCTGTGAAGACGGTGACTTGGGAGATTTCCACTGAGAGACTTGTCCTGATGACCCATTCTGACATTTAGCTAGAATAGGTAATTATGAGAAAATGATTTATTCTGATTAATTTCTTTTGACTAATTTTGGATAAAGAATCATAATTTTAAATACGGTGTTGGTGATTATTCCTTGTCAATTATTGAGTACTCTATTTGATTATTAATGTATAGATTGTTTAGATTATGACAATTGCAATAGCTAGGTCTTATCGACCTCGGTGTAGGTGTGGGGTTTAGGAGTTTATGAAGGTTTCTTTCCACAGGTTCAATGCTGGGAGAGTATTAGAGTGTATGTTAGTGAAATGGGCCCTAGTGTATGGTGAGTATATGTGCGTGTAACTGTGAAATTACTCTATCCGTGGAAGTAGGGAGATTTTGTACACCCCAATCTGCATCAACAGCAGTATAGAGAACTTAGCGTTAGAGCCAAACATTGCTGCAGCTGCATGGAAGTCGCACTTCCAAGCTCTCTCCTCCACCGAGGAATCCATAGATCCCAAAGATGAAACATCTTCAGCAATCCTAGGGATTTCCCATGAAGACCCCCAATGTTTTACTCTAATGGAAGTTTTAAATGCAATCAGGACACTTCCCCTAGGAAAGGCCCCTGGACTAGACAAGATCCCAGGGGATTTATTTAGGGAGGAACCTAACATTTGGGGACCCTATCTTTGGGCAATATTCAATGCCATCTCGATATGCATGAAGATTCCGGACACCTGGTTAGGGGTTGAAATCTTCCCAATTTTCAAGAAGGATTCACCCCTCCTGCCCAACAACTAAAGGCCAATCAGCCTGATAGACATCACTCAGAAATTGTTCGCTAGGATTCTCCTCGAGCGTCTTCACTCTTGGATGGAAGAGCGTGAAATTCTGAGTGCGTATCAAACTGGTTTTCGGAAGAATATCTCCACCATTGACCAATTTTTCAGGCTTCAACTATTATACTGGAAGACGGTGTCAATAAAGGGTGGCAGCCTCTACTTGATATTTGTTGACTTTAAATCGGCCTTTGATCTGGTTCCCCAAGCAGCAGGGTATCCTGACCTACCTGTTGCCATTGATTATGCGATTGGATACAGGTAATTTTGCCCAAGTCAGATACGGGAAATCCGGGAAACTGACCCCCCGCTTCCCAGTTAACAGAGGAGTAATGCAGGGGTGTGTGCTGGCCCCTACCCTGTTTTGTCTTTTTATTAACGCTCTGGTGGCCCAATTAAATGAGGTAGTGGACAATGGCACCCCAAAGCTGGTGCATGGCAAGGTACCAGCAATGATGTTTGCGGATGACACCTTGTTGTTATCTAAGTCCCCTATGGACAGCTTCTCTCTATTTTGTAAAAATTGGGGGCTGAAGATTAACACATCAAAGACCAAATTTATGGTCTTCAACCCAGCCAAAACATCTTTCCCAAATCCAATCCTTAATTGCACCCTGCTAGAGAGGGTGACTGTCTTTGATTACCTTGGTGTCACATTGTCCGAAACCTTTGAATGGGGCCCACAATTATACAAGGCCGGCTTCAGGCTAGCACAGATAGTTGGAGGAATTGCTAAAACCTTTAGGAACTCCCTATACAAACCGCCTGGCCCGGTGGTTGAGATATATAAAGTACAAGTTAGGAGTGCTGTAATGTTCAGGGCAGAACTATGGGGTCACCGTCTCTCTGGCGAACTGGCCAAAATAGAGAATCACTTTATGAGAAATTTCTTGGGCCTACCGCCAAGCACTCCTCTCACCCGCCTGCGTCTGGATTGAGGAATCAAACCCATTGCAGAGGAGATTGGACTCAGACCATTGACTTTTTCGCGTAGACTGTGGGCGACCCCTGAATAATCAGTCTACCAATCTGAAAACAAGGGATTATGGGACTCCCGGGGGTGGGAAAATTACCATGGTTTGAATACATAAAAGACGCATGCGCTAGATCAGGCATGCCTAACCTATGGAGCGTTCCTGAGGAAGCGTCCCTGACAATTCCACGACTTGAACTAGTAAGAGCCTATAGATCGCTCAAAATAGCTGATCTACAGGGGAACACTAAACTCGGGCACATAACGGCTTACTCTCTTAATATTAAAGCCCAGTATCTCTTTGAGCCTTTTCTGGACGATATACAGCCTTCCATGGCAAAGAAGCTGTTTATCCAGTTTAGAACAGGGACTCTCCCGGTTCATGCATTCACGAACAAATGGTCAAAAGCTCCCTCCATTGGGTGTCCCACTTGCAATAGCCCTGACCAGTCCGATTTTCATGTTCTTTTTTTTTGCCCTGGCTATAAATCCACCAGACGGCAATGGCTTGTACCACTTTGCAGAAATGTGGGCTGCAGGCAGTGTTTGGAGGTGTATAGAATACTAAGATCTGACACACACCCCCCCATAGTTTTTTGCGTTTCTCGATTCCTCAATTCTATGTGGCATAGGCCATAGGTCATGCTAAACTCACCACAGCAACTACAAATATTTCTCCCTGCACTTTGTTTCATTTTAACCATTTTAACATTTTAATATTGTTTATATGCTTTTAATCATTCTTATTTTGTAACTTTTGAAATGATATTGGTCAAACAAAAAATGAGTGTGGCTATTTTTTATAACCTGTTGCTGATGAATTTTCAATAATGCTCTAAATTTAGCTATATATGTATTTGTATTTTCTACTTTTTATGGCTGAAATAAAGTTTGTTGAATGGAATGGTATTTGTATATTTAATGTTTAAGGGAAAAAATACTAAAAAGCGAATATTGCCATTTAAAATGTATTGTTCATTGTTTATGGTGTGCTAGGTGCCATTTCAGACTGACTCAGTGGAGCAGAGGTTGGATACAGCAATTGTGCCACCCTGCTCAGTGTTTTTATCTTCAGACATGGGGGCTGGTTTAGGTTTTATCAGATGGATCATTGTCATTTCCTTCAAGGTACAAAATGTTTATGGAGGCCAAACATTATCTTCTGTTTGACTATAGTTTTTAATTAATTTGAGAAGCCATCCAACCTGCACATCTTTCCAGCTTAGCTTTAAGCAAATTTGCTGATATATATTTTACTGACTAGCTATTTCTGCAGATATAATTGTTCTATATTTTTGAGCCAACATATGCAAATTAGCCTCTATAGCAACGGCCCCTGCTAAATGTTACCCATCATATTGTAGTCTGTTATAATCTACAAGAATATAATTATTCTCTTTATCTAGTTTAATTTTTTGCTCAAAGTTTATGGATTACTTTACCAATACATTTGTAATACATTGTATGTTCCGCATAGCTTTAATCATTTGTCACTCACATTCCATTCTTGTTTTGCTCTAATTCACATGCCACACTCCAGCAGAGTTCTCCTCATGGCTTTCTTGTTCACTTCTATGGCAGTTGATTCTGGACATCTATGAGGAAAGACTCTAGCTGGCCATGGGCTTCTGTATTTAGAAAATAAAACTTCTAAAACTCTTACCTGCTGCCTGCGCCTCCTCACTTTTCATTTGGTGATAAGTGTACCCTCCAGGAGCTCACTGATGCCTATTTGCCAAACACAGTGGTACTACTGCATGTTTCGCAGGAACCCTAGATGCATTGTGTCTGTGTGACATTGGGTTGTTGGAGTTTGATAGACGTACAGTGATACCCGGGTGCGCTCTACCTTTGCAGCACATTTCCAGGTAAGTTCTCAACCTGATACAAAAATATTGACTATTTCCCTAGTCACATAGTTGTGTGCTGATTTGCTGCCTTTCACTTCCCTGGCAACATAATCAGTTGGACTGGGCCAATCACTGTTTGGGTTGATTTTGGGCTATTTATGCTACACCCATGATACTATATTACCTGCCACGTCACTCTCAGCCATCTTGGATTGTCTGAGTTTCATTTTGCAAACTGTCTTGATGTTATTATACAGTCAGCCATCGTGAATTAGGCTAGGTTTAATTACGTAGGCTATTTTCACACTTTTTCATTGTCAGCCATTTTGGATTCGGCTGAATTACTTCAAGCATCACTGTATTGGATTTTTAAAAGGACTTGTGCACTTTTATTCTACCTGCATTTTCAGTCTCTTCACCCTTCACTATTATTACTTATGCTTCAATATGGCTTCCACTCATCACTTAATAAAAATCACACCATTTTTACAGCATCCCAGAAACCACCCATGAAGTGGAAGTCATGGATTCGTACTTTTGAAAATTCTAGTTTTGATAGATGGTGAAGATTTGGAACCCGAGCACATGGGAGCATTACTTCTCAGCCACCTTCATCAAGAAGAATTACTTGTTTTTGATATCTCCCCTGTTGTGAATGCCCCACCCCACTTATTTGGCAGTTGGGACACAAATGCAGCAGCCATAGCCAGACTTCAAATGAAATTTTCGGAATAACCCAGTGTTGTTCTGGAACATTTTAATTTCTTCAAAAGAAAGTGGAGCCCGGAGGAAACTAAAGAAGACAACATCTCAGCACTGCATAATTTAGCCTCTACATGCAACTTTGGAGTTTCATTCAAAGTGTACATTAGAGACTAATTTGTTTAAATATAAATCATGTTGAATGCCAACCAAGATGATATTGCTAGCTCAGAAAGTGTTTGGGCAGGTCTATTGGGGGATCCAGACGTGGACATTTGTAGGTCCCTTTATCTGTCAAAAAATGTTTTCCTCATAGCTAACCTTAAAGCTCAACACTTTAAAACTCTGTTTAGGCTTTATTATACCCCTGCTAAACTGTTCAGATGGGGGAAAAGGGAAACTGATCGGTGTCCTAGATTCAATCAGGGCCCGGCGGATATGATTCACATGTTTAGTGGGTGTAACCAGCTGGATATTTTGAAACTAAAAATAGAGAATTTTCTCAATCAAGTCACAGGTGGCCTAGCACGATTAACTCCTACTTTGATTTTAATTGGGATTGATGATAGCTTAAATATGCATTCTTCCCAAGTTTATTTTTGTTTCATGGCTTCTGCCATTTTTCGCTTAATTATCGCAACTCATTGGAAGGATGTTGAACCACCCTCCTTTCAGGAATGGTATGCAAGATTTCATCATGTTTTAACTTAGAGAAGGCACTCTATGACTGTAAAGGGAAAAGAGCTAAAAAAAGAGGTCTTCGGGTTTGGGGTCCGATTTGGGAAATTGATGTGATTTAAAGTAGAAGCTGTAACTCTCCGTGTTTTCTACCGTGTACTATGGGATATATAGTCGTCCTTAGTAATCTGGATTTTGCAGTGATTATCTGGCATTTTTTTTTCTGTTTGTTATTCTTTTCTTTTGTAACAATGTTCTCTTGGTTTTCCTGATCGAAATAATAAAAAAAAAATAAAAAAATAAAAAGAGACTAATTTGTATTTTGTTGTTTCTCACAGCAAATTCAAGAGAGACTTCTATCTCGCAGAAATCCTACCCATCTCTTGCTGAAGTCATAGACATTATAAAGGGCTATGACTCACAGTTCATGCTTGTTTTTTTCTGACTCATATTCCACACTCCAGCAGAGTTCTCTTCTTGGTTTTCTTATTGACCGTTATGGATATTGACTCTGGACATCCATGAGGAAAGACTCCAGCTGGTCATTGGCTCCTATTTTACAAAATACAGCTTTTAAAAGTCTTGAGGGCATATTCACAAGGATCTATCGCCGAGTGAAAGGCACTTTATCGCAGCCAAAGTTGCGATAAACTTCTCACCCCAATCACAAGCTGGTGTTAACAGCCCACAGCACCAGTTTACCCGCGATAGCAGCCGCAAATAACATTGCCACAGATGACCCCCGCAACTATCGCTAATGAGATGTAGAGTAGGCATTCCCATGCCAAAAGCCGCGACAACACCACACCTCAACATTCTCAATGACTAGCCAGATCGGTGATATGAACACAAAACAGACGATAAGGCGCGTTAGCACCCAGAAACTAACACCTGCTCAGACCTGGTGCAAAGGCGGACGACAGCCTGCACCACAAAAGAGAGCCCACCCCACAGCCACATCGGAAGGGCAACAGATGCCATGGAGCCACTGGTCATGTGGCCCGGACACCCAAGAGGGCCGCAACACCCACCGCCACCACTCCAGAACCCTGGACAAAGACAAAGACAGCAGACCCCCAGGAATCACACCAGCCTCACAGACCCAACACCTGACAATGTCATTGCTCACTACAGGCACAAAAGGACAACCATCCTACGCATCCTGACCAACCTTGCCCAACAGGCTGAAAGCACCAACACAGCGGACAACCAACAACCCACCCCACACAAAGCTGCTGGCTGTGCTGCACCTGTTGGCCCCTGCTACCCCCCAACCAACACCTGCCAGAGTCGGATGAGTCTCACAGCCAGCCACATCCAAGTCCCTCACACCTGTCCTGGCCATCACCATCAGACTGGTGCCCCAGTCCCTATACGTCCAACACAATGCGCAGGATCTGCTGGAGACCAGGCAAGGACCACACACCATAGCTGGATGCACGCATGTGTTGAGGGCAATCCACAGCACACATGTCCTAACTGTGCCCCCTGGTTACACACCACACAATCACTGGAACAGAAAGCACACGTATCACATCAATGTGCAGGCAACATCTGAACACTGTGGTACCTCCACCAATGTTGCTTCCAAATACCCAGCCAGTGTGCATGGTTCCTTCATCCTCCAACAGTCCATCAGCAACCAGCATTCCCAGGATGACACCAAGGGAAATGCACAGGCCCTTGGCAAGTTCCAAATGAACAACCCACTCACCTCAACTCCACAACCATGCAACTCACAACTCTGACAATGCACATGTCACAAAATCAAAACCAACATGCAAAAAAACATGCCCACCCACCAGACACGACAGAACAACTCACATTGGTAACCTGGGCAAGCTGTGAACATGAGCCATCAACGGCATGGCACCTCAGCCACACACTAGCCGAATGTGGGGAGAGGTGGCAACCAGGCATATGTGAAGGATGCAAGAGAACCATGATTGAGAAAGTACACAATGCCAAGAGTGGCGGAGATGTGCTGGACAGACTGCAGTATGCCAAACACACCCATATCCATGGCAACATACACTTCTGGCGTATGGAGTGTAGTGGACACTGGACGCAACCATGTCACCCGAGCCAGTGGGGGAGTTCGCGGAAATGTTGCCAGTTACGTCCCTCCCGTAAGCGTGAGCGGAGTGGGATGGCCCGGTGTACACCAGGCCAGCATAGGGGTGTGAATAAAAAGCACGGAGCCCTGGGCGTGGTCCTCTTCTGGAAAGCCCAATGTCTCTGCCAAGGCTGCGCCTCTCACCACGCCAGGAGGTCGATGCTGTCCTCGTGAGCGGAGTTGCCTGCGATCCTGTGTGCCTGCCGTACCCCAGCCCGCTGGACCCCGAACCTTTCAGGCCCGCCCCTGCGCAGCCAGGCCGCACTGGTCCCCTTCCGACACCGGCGTGTGTCAAGGAGGGCCCACCACATGCCCGTGCAAGCTCCAAGCCCAAGGCCCATGACATTGGCAGCATTCTCAGACTATCACAGCCTCCACGACACAGGCCCGCTTTAGTCCTTTCTCGTTGACATGCTCTACTGCCACCTCCGGCCTACACCACGGTCAAGTAGGTCACACATTTGGAACTGAGTCTTGATTACACCATGGCAGTGAACATTATTTAAGGTAGAGTTCATGTCACTATACTCTCTTTGATGTGGTGCCACCAAGTCTGTGCATAGCATTACAACCACACGTGTCTGTGGACCTACGCAGACTACTGCCCTCAGCCTATGCTTCCCACGAGAAGGACACAGAATTGGAACTGAACATCGATTACTCAAAGGCAGAATGCATATCATCGTATGCAAGGAGAGGCGTAAGAGGATGACGCATTGCAGTCCGGAGGGAATAGGATCATCATTACGGAGGTAATCGAACAATACCAACAACTGCCGTGGTGTCACTAACTCTGTGCATTGCGAGCCAACGACACATGGGTGTGGTCTGCTGCCTACTGCCTTCGACCCACACTACGGACAAGTAGGTAACACATTTAGAACTGAGTCTTGATCATACATTGTCCGTGTACGCACAAAAAGAAAGATTCTACTTCACTGTACTCCCTTTGGTCAGGTGGCAGCAACCATGTGTATAGCATCCCAACAACACGTGGCTGTGGGCGCTTGCTGACCGCTGCCCCCGGCCTACACTGCGGTCAAATAGGTCACACACACTTTCAAATTCAGCCTTGGTTTATTTATGGATGACTTAATGTCATTGTACAGGCCTCATCGCAGACTGAATCCCCTTTCAGCCCCGGTGCCACTATGTCTATTCCCCGAGACTCATGGACACTTTCTGGTTGGACTTTGGTGGCGACTGAGTACATGGACTTGGGGTTTTCATCGCCATTATGGCCGTTATACTGACTTTGTTGCGAAAACAAGGCCCTGGCATTCCACCCCTCCATTTGCTGCTTCTGGACATCTTCCACCCTCTGCATCATACCCTGGTGGACACCTTCCACTGTCCCCCACAACCCACCGAAACATACACCTCGGACATTAATGAGGACCCGCTCAGGTCGCATGGCCCATCTGACTGCACCACAAGTCACCGTCCAGTGGCTGGGTGCCTGTGCTGGCCGCAGTGCATCTGGGACCACTAACTCTGTGCTGGTGATGTCCGGGACCCCTTCTTCTGAGATATTCGATGGCCTCTGAGACGATGGCCCTAGGGTCATCAATGCCATGTGTCTGTGGCCCTGCGCTGTCCGCTGCCTCCGGCCTCAACTGCGGTCCACCAGGGCTCACACATCAAATCGAGTCCTGACCAGCCCGGACGTCGCATCACCGCAGGAGGCACATGCCACCACCGCCAGGACCACCTCCAACCGCCATCTGCCAGAGTCGAAACGGTGGTCCTGACAGACTTACGGAGTTGCTCACACCTGTCGTGGATGCCATAATCAGACTGATACCCTGATCGGCACTCCAGGTTCCACTGACTCAGTGGACCGTAGCCATTGTCCGTTAGTGATTGAGTTTTGTGTTGTGGAGAGGTTGCACAGCAATGTCACCTCAAGCAGTGTGGGAGACCTGGGACGTAGATGAAGAAGATGATGCAGGTCTAACACACCCCACTGCATCTGCATCAGGAATATCTCAAGGGGACACAATCCAAGACTTTTTCTTCACATGGGTGCGCTCAGCTGTAGTGCCCCAACCTCAGTGCACTGCAACTCACGGACACTTCTGTTTGCATGTTGTGTGTCTTCTGGACTTTCTCCGTCTCCCTCCATGTTGCTCAGCAGTTGACTCTGTTATGCAGGTTTCGTCAGTTTCCGTTGCACTGGTGTCCACTGTTCAAGTGTTTGCCAGCACCAAGCACTCCATGTGGGCTGGTTACACTCATCCCACACACATTCAGCACAGGCGTCACTGTACATGTGGCCCTACCAATAAAGGTGCAACATAATATCTGCGTGTGTTCCTGTGGTCTTCTTGTATGCATGAGGGCCCTGGGCCCTACGACATTACATTGTGCTGTGTATAGCGGATGCAGACATGTCACCGCTGGCAGCGGGTTAGAGCTTGGACATGTAGCTTTGTCGTCACCCACTGAATTCATAAGGGGAGTGGCCTGGGCAGTCGTACGCAGAGCCAACGTCGGTGTGTGACTGCTATTTGCGTGCCCCTGGGCGTGGTTCTGTACTATGAATGAGCATCTGCATGTGCCTCTATGGCAGTGTGGGTCTCCTTTGTGGGGTGTAGTTGGTCCCTGAAGGGTAATAAACACCAGCGTATGTGATCTAGTTTGCCTTTCATGGGTTCAGACCCCACCCACACCTGTCCGGCCATCTCTTTTTGGCGTGCTGACACATGGTATTGGGGTGCCATGTGTGGGTGGGTGAGGTGTCGTGAGCCAGCTGTGCTTGCAGGTGCTTCCTGCTGTGTGGTCTGTTGCAGGCTCTGTGTTCTCCTCTAAGTAGCTTGGCTGCCTGGGTCCTGGTGGTGGGTTGTGTGGGATGTCCATGGGATGTTGTAGGGCATCAGTGTCAAAGGTGTGGTGGTCCTCTCTGGCATCACAGATGTGTTGTCTTATGTGCTCTGCTGGAGGGGTTGTGTGCCCCTCTGCAATGTGAAGCGGAGATGCATGTTGACATTGTGTTGGCATGTATGTTGGCACATTGTTCTTGTATACATGCAGACTGTATGACAATGTACATTGTGACTGTTTGGGAGATGCTGAATACTGCTGCGGGACAGTGTACATTTGGACTACATGACGGATGTGAGGTCATACGCATAGATTTCCATTTCACAGTTTCCTGCTCTGTCAGATGTAGTAGACATGTTTCTGTGCATGTGCAGAGCCAGTTGTGTCCTCTGTTCTGCAGTGTCGGCTTTGAGCATTGTACCACTTTGTCGTCAATGTGGGTGTGCTGCAGTGTGCCAAGGGGATGAGGGACATGATCCTGGGTAATTGTGGGTGTGCAGTGTCCTACACCTCGTTGTTCATGTGTGCCATTGTGCCCATCTCCCCCCGTCACCCCAGTCCCTGCTCGTTACTCTCCCTGTTGATGTTGTGTCAGGTCCTCTCGAGCTGTGCCCGTACTCCCTACTCCTTGCACCGTGTCCACACTGATGACTGGGGCCTCGGTTTCCTCCAGCTCCTCCTGTTGCCAGGACTGCCACCTCCTGTCGCCGTTGATGCCTTCCTGTTGACAGCGGGTTTGTGCCTGGTGTAGGTTGTCACATCATGCCAGCGCCTCTTGGCCTCCTCGATTGGCCTCCTCGGCACTCTGACTGCATTCCAGGTGGTCTGCTTGTGGGTCAGTTGCTAGTAGTGTTCTGTCACCTTCATGACGCTGGTCTTGTTTTCCTGCGGTCTGCACTCTGTCTTCCTCTCCCTCTTCTCCTTGGCCTTCCCCAACCCCGTTGTTCCTTGCTGGTGGTCTTTGGAGGTTGTGGGGTTCGCGTTAGCCTCTGTGCTGGGTCAGGGTGCATCCATGTTGCTACGTGCTTTGGCTTGTTTCTGGTGTGTTGTTTCTGTGGTTTTTATGGTACATTTTCCCACCAGACGTGTGGGATTTGCAGACCTGTGGCTTGTTTTCGCTGCTTTTTGTACAGCAATTGGCCTCATCGCATGATTTTTTGCATTCATGTTTCGCATCTTTGCGCGGCCATTTGACGCATTATCTGGTAACTATCGCATGCTACCTCCGAGTTGTGAATACTTGTTTGGCACGGCGTAATTTTCCAGCGATGGGCTGCGATGTTGAGAGTTGCGTTAAGCTACTCTTGCGAATATACCCCTTACCTGTTTGCCTGCGCCTCCTCACATACAAAATTAAACAGGATTCTTTCTTTCTGAACCTATTAACTATACAATTGCTTACCTTTTCTCATTTCTCCCAGTAAGTTTGCTTTGTACAGGTTATTGCAAATCGAGCTTTTTATTGGTAAGACTATTATGGACAAAGCTCACTTTAGAAAATTCAAGGGTCTTGGTGAATTTGTAGGCCTGGGTAGAATTGATGCAACAAAACACGTTCCTCATTTGCATAGACTGTAATTTCATTAACTTTAGGGACAAATGTCGTTGGCGCGTATCATGTTTGCTCAACAAATTGCACCAATATCTCTTTTCCAATCGCAATTTTGGTTCACGTTTTGTGGGTTCAAAGTGGTCACATTAAGTGTGACCCCAGTCCTCTACCACTTCAATGAAGACAATGTAGTCATGGGTGTATTTAGGGCTGTAGGACCTCCTGGTAGGGACAAGGGATTCACAGAGCAGTACACAGTAGCTGTGTCTATGATGTGGTGATAAACTGGCCCTATTTAGAGTTTGGTGGATGGGATACTCCATCAGTATAGTGGGGGGTACAGCCACGGCTGTGCAGGTGAGAGTGGTAGGGTGGATTTCCACAGACCACTACGAAAAAAATAAAATAAAATAATTTTCCCTTGTCATCCTCTGTCGAAATCCCCCCCCCCACCCGGCCTCACTGTCCCACCGCTCTCACCTGCAGGGGCTGTGGCTGCCTGTTAGACGACGACCTCAGAGGAGCCCGGAAAGGGGGTCCTGGCTACCCTGAGACCCACCCTCAAAGTATCGTAGCCGGGCACTGGCGGGAGACTCCTCAGGAGGAGAAATCCCGTATCGAGGATCGTACTTCTGGCACCACACGACACAGAAACACCACACCGTGCGTTCTTAGGAATCACTCTTTATCAAACAGGTTAGCACTGCAAATATGTACAGGGAGAGCGCGGGCTCAATGAGTCTCGGAAGGGATAGGGGGTAGCGGGACAGTCTCTGGTAAAAGGTTCAAGGCAAGGACGTACCCGGCGCACAGCTCACAATCCTCGAGCTGGGGGGTAGGCTTGTTGTTGTCGGGGTCCGGCGGGACCAGTGGAGTCGGTGGAAGCCGCGAGTCACTCAGCGGGCTCAGGTACAGTTCGGAGGTCTTACGATCTTCAGGGAGCCGCGAGTCACTCAGCAGGGATCAAGTACAAGTTCGGAGGTCTTACGATCTTCGGGGAGCCGCGAGTCACTCAGCAGGGCTCAGGTACAAGTTCGGAGGTCTTACGATCTTCAGGGAGCCGCGAGTCACTCAGCAGGGCTCAGGTGGTTCTAAGTTCCAGGAGCCGCGACCGCGTCAGCAGGCTCTCGTTGTTCCAGCGTCGAATCTGCCGGACAGTCTCAGAGCACCCCTTGTTATAGGTCGACCCCTCTTTGATGTCCGGAGTCTGTGCAGGCAGGGGTCTTGTCACCTGGGGGTCGCTTGTCGGGGTTTCCTGCCATTGTCTTTTGATCCTTTCAGGGCCGGGTCGGGAGGAGTCCCAGACACCCAGCAGGCGTGGAGCCAGCTCTCAGGGAGGCCGGAGGGCCGATCGAAACTCATCGTCCCAGGGGAGTTCAGAGGTGCGATAGAACTGCTCCTCCCTCTCTCATCCCCTGGCAAGCGGGGTGTCCTCCAGCCGGAGTGGCGCCGCTAGGCCCGGGTCGCGCTGGGGCCGGGCGGCCATCTTGGTGCATGAGTGGGCACGCGGGCCCGGGGTGGCCGAAGGGGGAGAGGCCATGGACGAGGATGTCCGGGTCGGGTGCGTGTGTTCTGGTGAAAAGGATCGGCTAGGCCGTGGGCTCGGGGCTGCAGGTACCAGGTTAGGTGGTGCGGGGACAAGTAGAGCCATGCTACGAGGCCGGGTCCAACACGCGTCCCCCCCAGCTGAAAGCCGGAGAGAACTGCCCATCATCTTGGGGGGTTCTCTTCGCTGAGGCGGAAGAACCGGGAGAGGCCGTCAGCGTTGGCGTGGTCCGTACCAGGGCTATGTTCTATGGTGAAATCCATCCTCTGGAGGGAGATTGACCACCGCAGTAGCTTGGGGTTTTCTCCTCGCATCTGCATGAGCCATCGCAAGGGCCGATGGTCGGTTTGGACTTTGAAATGGGTGCCGAACAGGTAGGGGCGTAGTTTCTTGAGTGCCCAGACCACGGCAAAGGCTTCGCGCTCAATGGTGCTCCATCTCTGTTCTCTGGGCAACAGCCGCCGGCTGAGGAAGGCGATGGGCTGGTCTAGGCCTTGGTCATTCACCTGGGACAGGACGGCCCCAATGCCATGCTCGGAGGCATCGGTTTGGACCACAAACTCCTTGGAGTAGTCGGGAGCCTGGAGGACGGGGGCAGTACACATGGCCTTCTTTAGGGCATCGAACGCCTCCTGGCAGGCAGTCGTCCACTGCACCTTCTTTGGCTGTTTTTTGGATGTGAGTTCTGTGAGAGGGCCGACAAGACTGCCATACCCCCGGATGAATCTTCGGTAGTAGCCAGTGAGGCCCAGAAAGGCTCGGACCTCCGTTTGGGTGGTGGGGGGTTCCCAGGCCAAGATGGCGTCGATCTTCGGCTGTAGAGGGGCGACCTGGCCACTCCCGACCTGGTGCCCCAGGTAGACTACTGATCCTTGCCCAATTTGGCACTTGCTGGCTTTTACTGTGAGGCCTGCCTGGCGCAGGGCGGTTAGCACCCTCCGGAGGTGCTGGAGGTGCTCACTCCATTCGGAACTGAAAACGGCGATGTCGTCTAGATATGCCGCGCTGAACTGTTCCAGCCCGGCCAGGACTCTATTCACCAGTCGCTGGAAGGTGGCCGGGGCATTTTTCATTCCGAAGGGCATTACGCGGAAGCGGTAATGCCCATCTGGGGTGGAGAAGGCGGACCGCTCCTTGGCTCCCTCGGTGAGCGCAATCTGCCAGTATCCGCAGGTGAGGTCGAATGTGCTGAGGAACCGGGCTGCCCCGAGTCGGTCAATGAGCTCGTCGGCCCGTGGAATGGGGTGGGCATCGGCTCGGGTGACGTCATTGAGCCCCCGGTAGTCAACACAGAATCGGAGCTCGGGGGCGACACCGGGGGCCGCTGCCTTCGGGACCAGGACCACGGGGCTGGCCCAGGGACTGTCAGATGGCTCGATTACCCCCATGGTCAACATCTTCGAGACTTCAGCTTGAATGCAGGACCGGACCCGGTCAGGGACCCGGTATGCTCGGTGTCGCACCGGCGGGCTGTCCCCGGTGTCCACGTCATGGACACACCAGTCGGTGACTCGGGGGATCAGGGAGAAGAGGTCGGCAAATTGTCCTAGGAGCTGGCGGCAGTCCTCTTGTTGCTGGGCAGTGAGAGCTGGGGAGAGGTTCACTCCTTCCACGGAGCCATCCTGCTCCTTGACACACAGGAGGTCCGGGAGGGGATCGGACTCATCTTCGGCCCCGTCATCGGTGGCCAGCAGGAGGCTCAGTTCTGTCCGCACGAAGTGAGGCTTGAGGCGGTTCACGTGAAGGACCCGAAGGGGATCCCGAGGCGACTGGACGTCCACCAAGTTTGTGACTTGACTCTTCCGCTCAATCACTTTGTAGGGCCCGGTCCACCTGTCCTGGAGGGCGCCTGGCTTCACGGGGGCCATGACCCATACTTGTTGGCCCGGCTGGAACTCGACCAGAGTGGCATTCTGGTCGTACCAGCGCTTCATCTCTTCTTGGCTTGCCTCTAGGTTGGCCTCGGCCAGTGCTCGGAACTTCCTGGTCTGGTTCCGGAGGGTCAGAACATATTGGAACACATCTCGTGGGGTGGTCTGGGGTGCCGCCTCCCACCCTTCCTTAACCAAACTGAGGGGACCTCGGACGGGGTGTCCATAGAGCAACTCAAACGGGCTGAACCCTAGGGACTTCTGGGGGACTTCTCGGTAAGCGAACAAGAGGCAGGGGAGCAGGACGTCCCACTTACGCCGGAGGGGCTCTTCTAGGCCGGTGATCATCCGTTTCAGAGTCCTGTTAAACCTCTCTACTAGGCCGTTCCCTTGGGGATGGTACGGGGTGGTGAAGTTATAGGACACTCCACATTGTTGCCACAGGGACGTCATGTACTTCGAGATAAAATTAGTGCCGCGATCGCTCACGACCTCGCGGGGAAAACCCACCCGGGAAAAGATCCCCATCAGGGCCCGGCCCACCACGGGGGCCGTGACGGTGCGTAGTGGGATAGCCTCAGGGTATCGGGTGGCGTGATCCACTAGGACCAGGATGAAACGGTGACCTTGGGAGGTGGGGGGGTCCAGGGGCCCCACGATGTCGATCCCAACTCGTTCGAAGGGGGTACTGACGACCGGGAAGGGTTGGAGGGGAGCCTTGCGCTTCCCCCCACTCTTCGCACTAGCTTGGCACGTGGGACAGGACTTGCAGTGGGCTTCTACAGCTGCTCTCATTCTAGGCCAGTAAAAATGGGTCACGAGACGGCTGTAGGTCTTGTCTTGACCCAGGTGGCCGGCGAGGGGGACGTCGTGGGCTAAGCCCAGGAGGAAGTCTCGGAAGCGGAGGGGTACCACCAGCACCCGTCCGGATCCCAGCTCCACCGACTTCTGCTCACTGTACAAAATGTTATTTTCCCAATAAATTTGGTGCGTTCCAGTTTGGTCGCCTGCGGCTTGGCCCTCGGCCTGGCGCCGCAGTCCGACCAGGGAGGGACAAGTGGCTTGCTCCCGGCAAAATTCCTCCCGGGTGGGCCCGCCCTCGTGGCGCCATTGGGCCAATTCGGGTAGATCGCCTAACTCGGGGACTGGGGCGGTGTCGGACGGCGAGGGTTCGTCGCTGGCGACTGGCCCTTCCGATGGGGGGACGGGAGGACCCTCGGGGGTCACTGTTCTGACTTCCTTGGTCGGGGCGTCTTCGACTTCTCCCAGGGGGGGAAGTCGAGCTGACATAGATCGGGTGGTGGCGCACACCCACTCGGGAGCCCCATCATTCCTAGGTGGGCCTTGCGCTCGACGTGCTTCCAGGGAGAACTCTCCAGGTCGTTCCCTAAGAGGCAGTCGACCGGCTGGGAGGTTCTTACGGCAACCCTCAGTTTACCTGTCACCCCACCCCACTCAAACGGCACCAGGGCTACCTGACACATACTCTCTCTATTATCGGTGGAAATTACCGGGCAAAAGACGTTGGGGAGGATCTGCTCCTCGGGGACTAAGTGCCTGAGGACACCGGTGATGCTGGCCCCGGTGTCCCGCAGGGCCTCTATTTGGTGGCCATTGATCTTGACGAGCTGCCCGTATTTCTTCGTGTTGGAGGGCAGGAGGCTACCAGGGACCATCTCTCTATCTCCCAGGGATACTAGGGCCATAGCTGCGGGTTCCCACTCCCCGGTTTCCTCAACCTCCTCCCCCAGAGCTATGTTGGCTATCTGTCTTGCAGGGGTGATTTGGGTGGCCATGGGGCACTCTGGGTCATTGGCGTAGTGCCCGGGCTTCTGGCAACGAAAGCAAGTGACTGTTACCCGGTGTCCCCGTCTCCCGGGGGGTCCCGTTACTGGTGGGGGGGGCGCTGGAAAAGGTGGAGGTTGGGTCTTCGGGGGGCTAGGCTGGGACTCTCGCTGCCCTCCCTGGTTCCCTCCTCCTCTCTGGCGGGGTGGTCCCTGACTGGCTCGGGGGTATTCTCCTACCATGCCCCGGGGGACCCGGGTGTTGGTCCAGCGGTCTGCTTCCACCGCCAGCTTCCTGGGATCGGTGAGTTTGCTGTCAAGCAGATGCTGGCGTAGTTCCACAAAGCAGTTCGCAGCCAGGTGTTCCCACAACATGAGGTTGGTGAGTTCCTCAAGGGTGGTGACTTTGCTGCCCTTGATCCACCCATCGAAGGCCCGACTGAAAAAGTTTACATATTCCACCCAGGTGGTGCCCGGGATTTTCCTGCAGTCCCGGAATCGCTGACGGTACATCTCGGGGGTGAGACCGTACCTTGTGAGTAGAGCCTCTTTCATGTGGCTGTAGGAGGTCTGCAGAGAGAGGGGTAGGTCGAGCAGGGTGTCTCTTCCTTCGCTCAGAAACCGTCCCCACAACCCCGCCCCCCAGTCCTTCTGCGGGACCCGATGGGAGGTCATGGCGACCTCGTAGGCCCTGAACCATTGTTGAATGTCATCGTTTTTATAATATTCTTTGACCACGTACTTGGGGATGTGGACCTTCTGCTCCGCTGGGGAGGCCGCCTCTCGGTTTCCCGGGGGCCTCCCTTCCTCGCTTCTGGCCTTGAGCTCAATTTCCTTCAAGCTGCGTTCGTGCTCTAGTTGGAGCTTCCTTCCTTCGTGTTCCCGTTGGAGCTTCTTCTCTTCTAGCTCGCCTTGCACGCGCATTTGCTCTACTGCTAGCTTTTTTTCCGCTAACTTTAATTCGCCTTCGATTTTGAGTTTGGCTAACTCGAGTTCGTGATTGCGGCTTCTCTCTCTGTCCGCGAGTTCTTCCGGGGATAGGCCCCCGTCTGGTACGATGCCTCGCACCTGATTGCTGCTGCTTTCGCCTTGGGGAGGTTCGGCTTCATCGGGGCGCTCCCCCGTGCCTTCCGGGCGGGAGGCCCCGGCATCCACCCAAGCTTTCAGTGCTTTCTGTAAATCCTCTTTGGTGTTGAGACCGGTGGTAGCGATTTTAAGTTCTTTGCAGAATTGCTTTAGTTCTTTGTGCGTGTATTCTTCTAGTTGTTCCACCTGGAACACCCTGTTGGCATTGGTTTCTGCGGGGATCATGACGTTTCCTTCTGCCATCTTTGTCGGTAGTGCGTCCGTCGTTCACGGTACGATCTTCAGGTGATGGGCCCGAATCCCGTCGCTTGCCACCAATGTTAGACGGCGACCTCAGAGGAGCCCGGAAAGGGGGTCCTGGCTACCCTGAGACCCACCCTCAAAGTATCGTAGCCGGGCACTGGCGGGAGACTCCTCAGGAGGAGGAATCCCGTATCGAGGATCGTACTTCTGGCACCACACGACACAGAAACACCACACCGTGCGTTCTTAGGAATCACTCTTTATCAAACAGGTTAGCACTGCAAATATGTACAGGGAGAGCGCGGGCTCAATGAGTCTCGGAAGGGATAGGGGGTAGCGGGACAGTCTCTGGTAAAAGGTTCAAGGCGAGGACGTACCCGGCGCACAGCTCACAATTCTCGAGCTGGGGGGTAGGCTTGTTGTTGTCGGGGTCCGGCGGGACCAGTGGAGTCGGTGGAAGCCGCGAGTCACTCAGCGGGCTCAGGTACAGTTCGGAGGTCTTACGATCTTCAGGGAGCCGCGAGTCACTCAGCAGGGCTCAAGTACAAGTTCGGAGGTCTTACGATCTTCGGGGAGCCGCGAGTCACTCAGCAGGGCTCAGGTACAAGTTCGGAGGTCTTACGATCTTCAGGGAGCCACGAGTCACTCAGCAGGGCTCAGGTGGTTCTAAGTTCCAGGAGCCGCGACCGCGTCAGCAGGCTCTCGTTGTTCCAGCGTCGAATCTGCCGGACAGTCTCAGAGCACCCCTTGTTATAGGTCGACCCCTCTTTGATGTCCGGAGTCTGTGCAGGCAGGGGTCTTGTCACCTGGGGGTCGCTTGTCGGGGTTTCCTGCCATTGTCTTTTGATCCTTTCAGGGCCGGGTCGGGAGGAGTCCCAGACACCCAGCAGGCGTGGAGCCAGCTCTCAGGGAGGCCGGAGGGCCGATCGAAACTCATCGTCCCAGGGGAGTTCAGAGGTGCGATAGAACTGCTCCTCCCTCTCTCATCCCCTGGCAAGCGGGGTGTCCTCCAGCCGGAGTGGCGCCTCTAGGCCCGGGTCGCGCTGGGGCCGGGCGGCCATCTTGGTGCATGAGTGGGCACGCGGGCCCGGGGTGGCCGAAGGGGGAGAGGCCATGGACGAGGATGTCCGGGTCGGGTGCGTGTGTTCTGGTGAAAAGGATCGGCTAGGCCGTGGGCTCGGGGCTGCAGGTACCAGGTTAGGTGGTGCGGGGACAAGTAGAGCCATGCTACGAGGCCGGGTCCAACACTGCCACTGTATACAAGAGCACAATATCGTTGGGCTCTTGCAATAAGGCTGACGCAATATCTGCCATGTTTGTGAGGGAGTCCCCATCCATCAAACTCTACAAAGGGCCTTAAGTCATCACTGAGCGAACTGGCAAGAGTGGCATTCCTTCTATGGCTGACACAATTTATGTATAAAGCAGCTCTGCCAATAGCATGCTAAATCTTGTTATTTCCGGAATTTTATGCAGTGCAAAATTGCGCTTTGCTTAACACTGTCTATGCAAGCGATTTGCAGTCGAATGTAAAATCGGACACGTTTTTAACGATTGCACTTTGCAGTTTATCAAAAGACACATTTAGTATCAGTCGTATGTGTTTTAGCCTTACTCGATGATTTACAAGACTTATTTGTGAAGCAAACACCTGTTCCTCAGAAAAAAAGTGAATAAAGGTTTATTTCTCCATGTGTTCAGGAAGAGGATAGCAAAACACATATATTGCTATTGAGATATATATGAGATATATTTTTCAGTGTTACCAGAATTTTACACACATAGAGCAGCTGGCAGTAGGATACAATTTTCATTAAATTCCCCAACATTCCATTTTTATGTCATAATTACTAATTTATAGTGAAATTAAACTTGAAAATAGCTATTGAAATAATGTATTGCCACCAGCTACCCTTATGCCTGAAATTAAGATGTCATTAACGCCATACATTTCAATTTTCATTGTAATTGCCTTCTTTAATCCATGCAAAAGAACAGTTTTTTAAAGCAGACATCCTCTTGTTTTATGCCTGAAACCACATTTCAGTGGCACATGGGCTGTGGAGCTGTCAAATCTCTGTGTGTGACCTGCGTCTATGTGATTTGATTATGGCACCAGGTAGAAATCAACAGTAACCCGCTCGTCTCGGCTATTCTTTGTGTCTTTTATTATGGTGTGATTGCTTATCATCTCCAAACTGCTGTCCCGCATTTCTTTCCATGCTGATTTATTGATTCTCCATGATTAGATTCGAAGAGATGGAAAGGGGAGATGCGTTCAGCTATTCAAGTGAACACTTGGCAGATCTTTTTCCTGTTAACACACTGTTGCTATGTATATCAGTCAATCACACGCCCAGTGTGAAGAATTTCAAACAGCCGAGAGATTGAATGGTATGATTTGTCATTTCCAAGTAATTGCCATGTATCCCACATATCGCAAGCCGCTTAGATCTGAGATGAGATTTCAGGAAGTAATGCAAGTTCAACTAAATTTGCCTGAAACATTCGGAATGCAGTTTTATTCAATGACTTTGCGCCTTGTTAAAAAATTAAGGGGCATATCAGCAACAACCGGCGATAATCATCGCTAAGCGCACTTAGCGCTAGGATAATTATCGCCGGCTAACGTGGATTTTTATCGCTGAGATAGCATGCTATTAGCAACGCTTATCTCAAAAGTGATAAAAATCCTCGCACTAACTGCCTAACATGAGATTATCGCGGAAACCCAGCGATAATCTCACGCAATGTGGCATTAGCTTGTTGATAGGGCCCCACAAACTTAGCCATGATATCCACCTTCCATAGGATATCATGGCTAAGTCAGTCCTGAAACAGGCGTAAGGAAAGTAGCGATAACAGGGGTTATCGCTACTTTTCTTGCCGCTATGCTCCATAGCGTGGGGCTTGATGATAGGAGAAATGTCGCTTAGCGACATTTCTCCTGTCATGTCAGGTCAGGAACGCCCACTTTGCATCTCATTAGAAATGCAAAGCTGGGCGTTAGGAATTCCTATTCCTATTCTATCCCCTCGCCTTGCTGATATGACCCAAAATAAATAAGGGGCATATTATCAAGGTCCGGCGTTAAAATTATCGCCACTTTATCGGCAGAAAACTGCCGCTAAAGCGGCGATAATGGGCTTGATAATATGCTCTTGTGAATTCCAATAGAAGTCCATGTTCTGGTGTGAACATGGGCTTCTATTGGAATTCTCCAAGGCATATTATCAAGCCCATTATCGCCGCTTTAGCGGCAGTTTTTTGCCGATAAAGCGACGATAATTTTAACGCCCTGGTTGATAATATGCCCCTAAGTGTTTAGAACTAAAACGTTATGGATATTTGCTTATTGAAGATATAAGCAGTACATCGGTACGTTAAAGGCATCCCTTTTTAGTAACTAGTGTTAGTTTCTGCTTTCAGAATTAATCTTCGGCTGGCAAGTCACTATCATATTTTTTAATTGCTATTACAGCGATTATGAGGTTCTCAGATTAAATCGCGGTTATCCACCATCCCCCTTCCCCTGTTTTACAGTTACCGGTTAGGTCTGGGTAAATCTGGGATCCATGAAATACTGAGGATTAAAAGGTTTTGGGGGGAAAAAACGGTGAATCAGTGTTTCCGCACTGTTTTCCTGCATTGTGTTTCACTCGTATTCCACAATGAGGTATCAGCCACTATTAGCAGAAAAAATCAACAATTATAATTCCCTTGGGCCTAGCTAATTCCATTGGAATTGATAGAGCATTTATAATCAAGGCCGCAGTAAATTTAATTTGAGTGTTTATCATTGCATCTGCTGCTAGTGTAGCCATGGTGTAACTTTAGTGCACTATCGTCCGTTTCTGGGTGGCACTGATACTGACGTGGCTGATTGGTGCTAACTCACACAGTTACAGGTACACTTTTTAGAGAGTGTGTCTTGTACACTCCACTAATATAACAACTCTCCTAGGGGCATATTATCAAGACAGGTGATACATTTATCGCCGCTTTAGCGACAGAAAACTGCCGCTAAAACGGCGATAATGGGCTTGATAATATGTTCTATGGAATTCCAATTGAAGCCCATGTTAGATGTGAAGGACATCTAACATGGGCTTCAATTGGAATTCTATAGAGCAAATTATCAAGCCCATTATCGCCATTTTAGCGGCAGTTTTCTGCCGCCAAAGCGGCGATAATTTTATCACCTGTCTTGATAATATGCCCCTTAGTGATTCACTAATATAACAATTCTCTTAGTAAGTGCATTCATCTTGATTATGGGTTGTTCAATCCCCACATTTTGTACTTTATTCATTTATTTATTCCTGTGTTCTTTTATCTATTTTTTTAATTCAGTGTTTTTTTATGGCGTTGGATACTTGCTGTGCATGATCAAAACGTCTGGATGCTGTGGTTATGTGGAAATGAGAGTCCAATTCTCGGGAGATAAGCTCCTGTCCAATAATCTTCAATCACTACCTTCAAGCGCTTGAATTCAGTTGTAGGAAGTCTGAAATATTTCGGTCTTTGGGGCTTTTCTGAAAATTCTGGGGCAGATTTACATGCCCCTTGCGTGACTTTTGTGTTGCAGTTGCGTCACTTTTTTGACGCAAAAGTGGCTCAAACAATGCGGCCTATTTACAACGTGACGCATCAAGGGAGATGCGTTACGTTGTAAAGCCCTGCGTCACATTATACCTGCGTCAGGTATAATGTATGCAGGGTGGGTGTTCCCACGCAGGAAGGCCTCTTAAAAGTGACTCAGTGAAATTTACAAGATTTCACTGCGCCACGTTTAGGACGCCACTGCGTCAAAACCTTACGCCTGCTTCAAGCAGGCGTAAGTAGTGACGCAGTGTAGTGGGAATAGGCCTCAACACGCATTGCTGGAGTTGCGTCGTGCTTGCGACACGACTCCAGCAATGCGTGACTTTTCCGCCAACAGATGCGTCAGATTTTCTGTGGTGTTGCCAGGTATATGGGCAGTCCTCTCCCCTGTGTCCACTCCAAAGCAGTTGTGGGAGTAGCTTCCATTCCACTGAATTCAGAGCCAGGCTGGATAGTTTGAACCTAGGAGACAAAGACTTTCTCTTCTTCAGGTCTCTCCTGACACCAAACTATAAATCGGTAGGCCTAACTTCCTTCCCTTTCAAGTTAATGAAGTTCCTGAGTCCAGCCCAAATGTCCTTCCTGGGCTGATAGAGATTAAATGTCCCACACTCAGTCCACAACTGTGTTCAAGGGTAAGCCATTGTTCTGCTCTGTGAGTTTTCACAACTCATTAAGGGCAAGCACTTGGTGGGTTGTTCCTAGTAGACTAATACAAATTACCATCCAGAATCTTCATGTAGGTAAGTAACTTTCTAATAGTTACTTTTCCTAAATATTTATCGAAAGATTAATTTACCAATGAATTGGACTTTGAATAAATATGAAAGAAATAATGTTTGAATTACTATTTTAGCTGTTTTTTTACATAAATTGCAGAATAATGTTTATAATCTGCACGTTGACTTTTTCTTCAATCCAGCTACAGCCCTACTATTGAAAATAGCTTTTGGGGTTTAGTTCACAGGAAGAACATGCCAACTTTAATTTCACACATGCTCCATTTTGTTTATAGGAAGATTTTGAATACATTTTCATCACAAACAGAAACAAAAACACACCATTCGCTGGCCCTCGCAGGGAACCCGCAACAAGGATCCTTGGCAGTCACTGTGAAGAACCAGAACCTTTTGGATCTGGCGGCGCAGGGTACGCCTTAATCTCCGGGGTTCACCTGCTCAGCTACACAGAGACACGGGACACTCTGTTAGGCGTTAGAAGATCAGATTTATTATCTGCAGCTAGTACAGTTGTCCCAGAAGTACACAAGGTAGGTTCTCAGGAGACTGCCACTTCACTCTGTGGCGCACAATCTTTTATAGTACATAGATAACTTATACATTAACCAAGTGGACACTCAGAGCATACAAGAAAGAGCCAATAAGGAAAGTTGGAAAATAGGACGGAACCAATAGGAGAGATTTGAAAACAGAAGTGTCAGATGACTCGAAGATACCTCTCCTCCAACTATATTTGTCACCCCTCCCTAAAACTAATTCATTAACGGATTTGTAACTAACTTGCAGGTGGCGAGATACGTTTGTGTGTGTTGGAGGACAGTTGTGAAACGAGAAAATGCTAGCAGAGGACAGTGAAGGCCAGACGATAAGATAAAGTCAGGAAAGAATAGTGTCAACCAACAGATAGTTGAGACAGGGATTAGAAAAGCCAGACAGGGATTAGTGTACTCGGATAAACCTAACACAGCTTTGCAAATAGAGGCAGAAGGACAATTTCTGACACAAAGCTGCAGAAAAAGCAGAATAGACTTTGCTCGCCGTGCTGCCTGAGTGATGGCAACACAAAATGGCGGCGGAGCACAAGATGGCGGGTCGATTCGATCACGATTGAAAATCGAAGTTCCTCAGACCCTCCTTTTGCCAGAACTCAGGCAAGGTAGACTCATGTTAATCTGAGTCGATGTCGATAGCCATAAGGTCATCGAGCTGTTGCTGTAACATCATTCGTATGTTTTCTGTTCTTGGCGATTTGGGCTTAGGGATGCACATGGTAGCACATAGGTCACAGATGGCGGGACCACAGTGCATACAAAGGCAACAGGAGAAAATAATGGTTAAAATTATTCCGAGAAATGTCAATGCTTTCCAACCCCATTTGGACAGTAGTCCCCAAAACCACTCCGAAAAGGACCAATCTCCTTCGTCCTGGTGAATCGACTCAGAGATTATATGCAACTTGGAGATAGCTTGGTATACTCTCGGAGCGTTATTAGGTATGAAAATACAGCAACTTGACCCGATCAATTTGCACACTCCACCACGATCTGCGAGAACAAAGTCTAAGGCAACTCGATTTTGTAAGGTCATAAGACGGTCCGCCTGTAGTTCTGCCGTGATATTACTTAAGGCTCCTACAGTGATGTCTATTGTGGTCTCTACGACACGGACTAGTTGCCTTATATTTCTGCTATTGGCCATTGGACCCCAAAAAGGAAGAAGTCCTTTAAGGAAATCTCCTCCCTCTTGTCCTGCTGTGTCTTTCGAATCAAAAATCCCTCTGCCATATCTGTTTCGATGATAGTTTGCAGAAGCGGTGTATGTAGGGGGAAGAAGGAAAGCTATATAACAGGTGCCAGAAAAACCCGTGGGTAACCATGTGTAAGCTCTATTATAGCAAATAAAATAGGTACCTTGAGATGGCACTAGAGGAGGCGAGTTCTGAGAGGAATAAACGTATGTGTGGGAACAGCTATTTCTTTGTATGGTGTCAGAAGAGCGATCATTAATTTGCAGACAGAAATTTCCCTGATGAGGAATCTTCCAAATGGGTGGAGATTTTCTTTGTTTGATTTTATCACTAAGACTAGAGACATAATGGGTGACGTTCCAGTTTGTATACGCTTTTCTTTCATCAATGGAAATCCTACTATTTTCCATGATTTTAGCCATCGCTACCATTCCCTTAATTAATGAGCTATGACTAAAATCTGGACCACTAATATGTGAACTAATGGAGCGTTTGAACTTACTTTGGTAGGCATTAGAGAAAATAACAAAATAAGCCCAAGCGGAACCCTCATAAGAGAACGGGAGAACCAAATATGGCATTCCTTTCTCTGTGGTATGTGGCATAAGACCACACACCCAACAGTCAGTCGTAGTGACTACTAACTGGTGTTGATGCAACAACTGGACAAAGGAATTGTTGTAGTATTCAGCTCTTCTAATGAGTTCATGTTGAGGAAGGGTATGAAAGAGATGTGGAGAGACAGTAGAAGAAGACGAAGAGGAAGAAGGAGAGACAACTTTTTGCCGCAGAGCATAAGCAATCCAACCCATAAACGCCAACACAATACACAATAATATAATAACATATAAGGTTATATTAAAACGACTGTACATTGATTTACAGGATTCTTTCTTCATTTCATCTTTTCTCTCTCTTTTGTTTGGTGTAGTTTCCATCGTTCTAATGGATGCTCACGGCAATCTTCCTCGATCACTCAATTATGATTGTCTGCCAGCCTATGACACTGCAAGTCCTGCAGGCCTATTGCCACTATTCAGGTCACAATTAAGACTCCTACCGTGACCCTGCAACCGGGACAGAATACTACACAAGAGAGAAAAATCTTAAGTGTTCTTTTGTCTAGGTCTCAGGTGGTATCGTTTCTTTCCGGGAACCTTCTGATTTTGAAACAATGTTCGTGGATTGGTTGTATCTAATCGACGATGTGATGGTATTGCTTCCTGTAAAATATCGTCGTCCTTTTTCTCAGACAGTGTCCCATTCAGGCGTGCATCACTAAAGGGTATGAATCGTGGAACCTTCTCGCTCTCAAAGTCACCAATGCCCCTACGCACCCATTGATCGTAAGGTAAGGGCAAAGGCACTTTCTTGCAATGCACGCCGTGAATCCAATTCTTTTTTCCCTCGACTTTAACTGCTGTTCTCGTAGTGAGCAAGACCATTCGGGGCTCCCTCCATCTGGGCTCCAAATTTCTCGTTTTCTGAAAGTTTTTGATGCAGACCCAGTCACCTGGTCGGATGGAATGACCTGGGTCATTGGAAGCCTCTGGTAAAGCACTCTGAACCTGTTGATGGAGAACACGCAATTTAGTCATGAGATCATGCATGTAATCAATCAACATTGGATATGGCAAGTCTGAGTATTTCTTAGGGCGAGGGACTCCCCATACATTAGCCGGGCATCCAAAAACCACTTCGTAAGGGCTAAGTCCCAAACGAGAGTGTACTGCAGTTCTGGTGGATAGTAGAGCTAATGGCAAAGCATCTGGCCAATTGAGTCCTGTACTAGCCTGAATCTTTGCTAATTTCAACTTCAATGTACCGTTGAAGCATTCTACTAAACCCGCTGACTGTGGATGATTTGCCGCATGGAACTTTTGTTTGATACCAAGACCCGCACAAACTTTCTGCATGACTTGGCCAACAAATTCGCTCCCATTGTCACTCCAGACAATGCGCGGTAAACCAAACCTGGGGAAAAATTCTTTCAATAGAATTTTGGCTGTGGATAAGGCTGTGTTGTCTTTTAGAGGGTATGCTTCTATTCATCTTGAAAAGGCGCATACTACCACCAGAACATATTTGAGGTTGTTGCATCGCTCCATATGAATATAGTCGATCTGCAACACCTCAAATGGATATGTCGGAGGAGCAAAGTGACCTGCTGGAGTTGGGGTTCCCTTTCCCGGATTGTACATCAAACAAACAATACAATGTTTCACTACATTGTCTGCACATTTTGGGATTGTGTCATTTTGCCACACTGGAGCCAGAAGTTTGCATATACCTTTCGCACTTAAGTGGGCTGGTCCATGCGCCATAGTGATCACTGGAAGCACGTAAGCATCTGGTAACAGCCAACGTTGGTGTTCAGATAATTCCACCCATCTCATCTAACATTCCTGTACTTTCTCTCCACATTCTCAATTCTTTCTCCGAAGCCTCGTTCTGAATCGCTCGTACACTCTCCACTGTATCCTCATACATTCCTCTCTCTCTAACCCAATTTGCAGGACCCGCCACATACATTCGACTTGTTGCATCTCTCGCTGTCTTTTTCGCTACCTCGTCTGCGAATGCATTTCCTCGACCAACATCATCCGTAATCTTTTTGTGTGCCCTACACTTCACAATCGCTATTTGGGTGGGTAAGGCAAGTGATTCAAGGAGATCAGTCACTAACTGACCATGTTGTATTTTGGTGCCATGTGAAGTGAGAAATCCCCTTCAACTTTGGGCGTCTTTGACGCCCAAAGTTGAACGCTACACCAAAGGCATATTGGCTGTCGGTGTACACGTTCACTCTCTTCTCTTTTGACCAGACACATGCTCTTGTTAAAGCTATCAATTCTGCTGCTTGAGCTGAATTATGCCTAATACGTGCTGTTTCCACAACTGTATGCAAAGTAGTTACAGCATAGGCTGAAACTGTATCCCCATTAGGCATTTTAAAACAAGAACCATCTACCCATAGAGTTCCATCTGGATTCTCTAGCGGTGTGTCTTTCAAATCAATTCTTCCTTTAGTCTCTTCCTCAGTACGAAAGAAACAATCATGTTGCTCCTCAACACTTTTCTCATCTGGAAGAGGCAACAGAGTGGCTGGATTTAGGGTATTACATCGTTTGATGTGTACGTGACTAGCCAACAGCGTCAGCTCGTATCCAGTTAGACGAGCGCTCGTAAGATGCTGTGTTTTCGTTCTATTTAGTAAGGTATCTACTGCATGTGGTACCATGACAATGAGAGTGTTATCCAACACTACTCCAGCAGACTGTCGGATAGAAATTGCTGCTGCTGTTGTCGCTTTGAGGCAACTGGGCAATGCTTTAGCTACTGGGTCTAACGTAGCTGAGAAATAGGCACATGGCCGCTGCTTGGCTCCAAATCGCTGTGTTAAAACTGACAACGCACAAGCTTCTCTCTAGTGAACATAAAGCGTAAAAGGCTTACTGTAATCAGGAGTACCCAATACAGGAGCGGAACACAGAGCAGTACGTAAATCGGCAAAACTCTTTTGGCACTCATCAGTCCATGGAAGGGGCTGAGGCGTATCTTTCAAAGTGAGGGCCAACAGAGGTTTGGCTATCAGAGAGAAGTTAGGGATCCATTGCCTACAATAAGAGGTGATACTCAGAAAGGCACGTACCTCCCTTTGTGTGGATGGCAGACATTTGCGTAATCGCTTGAATTCGTTCTGGCGTTAATCGTCGTCCCTCCTTTGATAGGAGATGACCCAAGTAGGTAACCTCTCTATGAACGTATTGTAGTTTGGAGGGTGAAACCTTATGATTCAGATTAAACAAATGGCGTAATAATGCAACAGTGACATTTTTGCAGATCTCTTCTGAATCAGCAGCTATTAACAAGTCATCCATATACTGGATAAGAGCAGCGCCAGACGGCAAATGAAAAGTATCAAGGTGACTTTTTAAAGCTTGACTGTAAATAGAGGGACTTTCACAATAGCCTTGAGGTACGCGCTTAAACCAGAAGCTTCGGCCTCCAAGAGAGAAGCCAAAAATGTCCTTACTCTCTTCTGCAATAGGAATACTAAAGAAGGCATTCTTTAGATCGATAACAGAAAACCAGGTTGCTGTAGAAGGTATCATTGTCAACAAAGCAGTAATATCTGATACTACGGGAAACTGTGGTACAACAATTTTGTTTACCTCCCGGAGATCAATCACAAAACGATATACAGGTGGTTGAGAAGGATCAGTGCGTTTAAGAACAGGAAGAATAGGACTATTGCATGTGTTACCTCTCGTTTCTTCAACCACACCCTTCTGAATCAAGTCATGAATGATTTCCAAAAGCGCTTTTTCACCTTCAGTGGAAATCCTGTACTGCGGAATGCGTGGCAATTCAACGTCAGGCTTAAGAGTGACACCATAAGGTGGAATCTCAAGACAACCCACATCGTTCGGACCCGTGGCCCAAAGCGTTGCTGGAAGAGAAAGCAATTCAGGTGGAAACTGATCTTTGGACAAATACATTGGAGAAGTCAGTTTCCGTCCCAAGGTAAGATGTACACCAGAAGGAGAACAATATATCGTAGCATGCGTTCTTTTCAATAGATCTAAGCCCAACAGATTCTCACCACAACCATTCGTCAAGAGAATTGGAGCTTCCAAGTCATAAGGGCCAATTGTAATAGGCAAAGGGCAAGAAACTGGGTTACGAACAGGGGCGCCAGAGAATCCTACAGAAACATTTGTTAAGCCGGACAAAGGTGCCCCAGGGAGTTTGGAATGAATGATAGAACTTCTCATCGCCCCAGTATCTAGAAGAAATGGCTCTGAAACACCCATTGTAGTGACGTTAACATAGGGTCCATTCTGATCTACTGGAACCGACACAACTCTCTTACTTTGTCCATGGCTGTCCTAGTTAGCATGAAGACTCTCATTTCCGTTTTCAACATAATAATCTTCATTATAATATTGCGTAGACCTAACATTTTGCTGATCAAAACAGTTCACAGAATTGGGAGAAGGAAGGGCACGCTGTTCTTGAGTCAACACACCTCGACCTCTACCTCTGTTTGCTGACTGGAGGCCAGCACGACCTCGTGGAGCAGATAATGCTCCATTGCGCTGTAATAAAACCGGACAACTATTCTTAAAATGTCCTTCCTCTCTACAATCGGCACATTGATTAGGTCCTAACAAGGGTCGCGGAATATGTGATTCAGGTTTTTGATACAACCTCTGAAACTGCGGAGGCTGTTGAAACTGAGGCTGAACATAGCGAGGAGGATAAGCTTGTTGCAAGAGAACCTTCGTTTTTAATTCTTTCGTCTTTTTCTCTTGCTTCTCCTTCTCTTCTTTGTCTCTATTCTCATAATATTGTGCAGTAGCCAATATCTGTGCAGAAGAAGAAACAGCCCATGAACTTTCAGAGTCTTTCAATTTGTGTGACAGCTCGGGCAGCAAATTAAATACGAATTTGTCCACAAATAATCGCTGTCCACCCTCTGTAGCCATATCCTGACCACTGTGATTGATAAATGTCTCCTCAAAACGAGTAAAGAAATCAGAGACACTCTCGTCTTTCTTCTGTTTGCATGCTGTTAATTTATCCCAGTTAACTCTCAATGCAGGCATCATAGTTTTCATTAATGTAATGATTCTACCAGGGAGTTCCGTAATCAAAGCTTCAGGCTTTGCACCACCCACTTGGTCTCTATCTGTGGTAGTTATAACATCCCAAGTAGCACCTAATTCCTGTGCGTGATTCTCTTTGCGAATCTTAGCCCATATTGTCTGTGGGACTACATTTCCCATTAACATGTCGATATCAGCTAAATTCATGATGCAAGCATCAACTGTCTGCGATAATTCTTTGTAATAACCTGCAGGGTTCTTACGAGAATCTGGTAAAGTCTGCTTAAGAGCCAAGACTTCAGATCGTTTCCATGGAACATGTACCCATATACGCTGAAAATGAGCAGGAATAAGTGGATTAGCACCTACTGCTGCAACCTCTTCTGGAGGAACCTCTCTCATGGGATAGCTTTTCTGTGTTCGTCTAACCGACGGATCAGAATCAAGAAAAGCCTGAGAGAACAACAAAGACCTATAAGAAATAAGTGTCCTTACAGCTTTCTCAACCTTAGATCCCACAATAAGTCCTTTATCAAAATCAGCCTGAACATCTAACAAATCTTGTGGGATCGGACTCGAATCCACATCTTCCCATTCCTTAATGAGAGTATCGCACATTGTATTAAAAACATATCTCTGCGTAGGCACATTCCATTGTGAGAAAGTAGGCATAATATCGGACACACTGTATTGAGGACCCTTCTTGATCCATTTACGTGCGAGAGAGTCTAGCCTTTCTCGTTCTTCAAAATCTGGGAACTGACTACGAGATTGTCTTCCAGCAAAAGCTGGAGACACACTTAAAGCTCCAAAGAAAGGAGATAGAATACCAGTGACAGTGTCTGTGAGACGTTTACGCACAGACGGAGAATTAGACATAAGAATTGGAGACAAAGTATTAGGAGAACCGACAGGAGGAGAAACGATAATTGCAGGAGGAGCAGAAGGCGAAGGAGATCTAAGATCAGGAGATGAGGGCAAAGAAGTTGAAGTTAATGGTAACACTGGCGGAGGCGGTGGTACTGGAGGAGGCAAATGCGGCAGAACCGGAACAAGCGGAGGTACAGCTGGCGGCTGAACAGGCTGTAACAATTGGGGTGCGTTAGCACTTTGTGCATAGGGCGGAGGCAACCTCAATAAATGGGACATTAGGGGATCTTCTTCTATATCTTTCTTGTTTTCAGAAGGGGAAACAGGCAACACCGGATAGCATTTAACTATCGCCATGCGATGCTGTCTGTCTGAAATTTCAGTCGCATTATCAACTTCATCATCTTTGAATTGTTGAGCAGCCTGTATAATCGTCATACCCTGTGCTTTCCTATCTCGTTTTGCTTGCTTAATTTCTTTCTGTTTGGCTTCCTTACGCCAAAGGGGAAGAGAGTCAAACATTGCCGGCCGGGCTTTTCTTTTGAATAGGGCTACTTCCAAATTATCTAGCACATTAGAATCGAAACAACCATTTTCTGGCCATTTTAAAACACCATCTTTCTTCGTGTATCGGGTCCATGTCTCGTTAAAGCCAATGGGGCCAATACCATGTTTCGAATAGAGCTCATATGTGGGAGTTCCAACCGAAGGAATCGGACAAGAGTCCTCAAGTCGGGAATCCCTATTACAACCAAAGCAACCAAATTTTCCAAACTTAGTCAGACCAGGCATCTCGCGATTTTACCTGGCTGTTCACAAACTTCAAGGGAGTAAAACTCAGTTTACGCAGCACAAATGCACTTACCCTCGGTTACGATTATTGCAATATTCGAAGACTAAGGACTACAAATACTAAGAAAACAAAGGACAAAAATTGTGGGCGTGACCCACGAAGACACTTAACTAAGGACGTCTTCTCACGCCAACAGAGGCCCGTCTATCGTCTCGCTTTACCATACATCATCAAAGAAAGGGCCAAGGCAGGGCAGCAGTCAGGGCAGCGGTCGTTAGTAGCTGTCAGGAAGGAGTAACCGCGCTGAAAAAGACCTTCGGACCACTTTCGACATACAGGGGTCGCTTGAGGTGGCTCGCGAACCCTCCGGAATTTTCTTGCGGGGTTCCTCACGACCTTCAGGCAGAACCGGTACCACTGAAGCCGCACCATGTTGGGCGCCAGTTGAAGAACCAGAACCTTTTGGACCTGGCGGCGCAGGGTACGCCATAATCTCCTGGGTTCACCTGTTCAGCTATAGAAAAACATAGAGGGACCCTGGGTCAGTAAGTAGGAGGGGAAAGGAGTCAGGGAATAATCAATACAAAAAACAAAAGCACATTCCCCCCACTGTTACAATCTAAATAGGCAATAAGTCCATAAGTAGAAATGTGCCCACAGACCGAAAGGAGAAGTTAAATTATTTTTTCTTTCATTTTCATTTATTTGTCTAAAATGATACTATGCATAATAGTGTTGTAGTGGAATCACTACTAATTAGTTACATATAAAACCAAGCAAATTGTAAATTCAATTATAACATAATAAGTAATTTAGAAAACACAGTCATATGCCCAACACAAAAAACTGTAAAATACAATACATATACCAAATTCATACATGTAAAGACAACAGTGAACAAAAATAGCACAATACAATATAGCATACATAAAACACAGTAAATCAAGCAAAAAGCGCCGACGCGCGTTTCGGAGATCCCAAAATATTTTGCAATGTGCTCCTTCCTCAGGGCACAATTGACATATCAGTCTTAATGACAATGCTCAAATAATTAGTTTGAGAATGAATGCTAGTTTACATGTCGGACTTTGGGCACATATGTACGTGGTCGGTCTGTGGAGCACAGAAACCAAGATTTTAGAATAAAAAAGTACACAACACACAAAAACTATTGTTACAAGGATACAATCCCCACAAGAAAGTTGAAAATAAGAGAAAAGGTAAAACCGTCACCAAAGAGTCGTGTGCAATGTAGAGTTTACAGTGACATAATAAGACCAATAAAGCATTCTTTGTTAAAAGAACAAAAAATAGAGGAAGAATAATTTAACGAAGAAAAGTCATACTTAAAAAAGTTTCATACTTAGAAGGAGAGCGATATCTCAGCAAGACTAGTAAATCACTGGTGTGCGCATAGCTTAAACACCTAGTACATCATTTAGAGGCTGGAAACTCAAGCCGGTGAACGCCTACTCAGCTGGAAAAGGAATAAAATAAATCAATATATAATACACTAAAAAACAACATCCAAAAAAATAATGAAGAATCAAGAATGTAGATATGGAGAAGGGTACTATATCCAAAGGTTAAGAACAGAACAGTAGGGTACATGCCGCACAAAATTGCGCAGATATACAGCCGGGTCTATTGGAGGTACCTGTAAACTCACTAAAGTCGATCAGTATACAGAAGTAAAAGACTAATGTGCCTCAAGGTAAAAAAAAACAACAACCTGTGGGTGGCTGGATAACGGGTTTATATACAACATTACACAGTCATGTCTAAGAAAAGGGAAATCGTCGTTCCATCCTATTAGATTGTAACAGTGGGGGGAATGTGCTTCCGTTTTTTGTATTCACCTGCTCAGCTACACAGAGACATGGGACACTCTGTTAGGCGTTAGAAGATCAGATTTATTAGCTGCAGCTAGTACAGTTGTCCCAGAAGTACACAAGGTAGGTTCTCAGGAGACTGCCACTTCACTCTGTGGCGCACAATCTTTTATAGTACATAGATAACTTATACATTAACCAAGTGGACACTCAGAGCATACAAGAAAGAGCCAATAAGGAAAGTTGGAAAATAGGACGGAACCAATAGGAGAGATTTGAAAACAGAAGTGTCAGATGACTCGAAGATACCTCTCCTCCAACTATATTTGTCACCCCTCCCTAAAACTAATTCATTAACGGATTTGTAACTAACTTGCAGGTGGCGAGATACGTTTGTGTGTGTTGGAGGACAGTTGTGAAACGAGAAAATGCTAGCAGAGGACAGTGAAGGCCAGACGATAAGATAAAGTCAGGAAAGAATAGTGTGAACCAACAGATAGTTGAGACGGGGATTAGAAAAACCAGACAGGGATTAGTGTACTCGGATAAACCTAACACAGCTTTGCAAATAGAGGCAGAAGGACAATTTCTGACACGAAGCTACAGAAAAAGCAGAATAGACATTGCTCGCCGTGCTGCCTGAGTGATGGCAACACAAAATGGCGGCGGAGCACAAGATGGCGCGTCGATTCGATCACGATCGAAAATCGAAGTTCCTCAACTGTAGACCTCAGATTCCCCCACACCTCCTACTTATAAATCTTTTTGAGTCCATAATAGGACAACCATTTTGCCACACTGTGGCATGTTTCTTTGGGCATACCTTGGCGATATAAATAGGTTCCTCTAGTTTTGCACAAAGGCCAATGCCTGCTCTCCATTCTAGTAGTGAGGGCAACAGTCTCTTCCAGTATAGTGCAATGTTTCTCTCTGACAATATCGTCCCCAGTCCCACCAGGATTCGTTTTCCCCAGGGTCCCCCAAATCTTCTAGGGTTGACAGTAATGCAACTTTAACTGAGGCCTTTATCTGTTGACCCAAAACCTCAGGGAGAGTTTGGAAGATGGCAGCCAGTATTGCTGGATAGGAGAACAACCCACTGCCACATTGGAGAAATCCCACCTGGTCTGGATAACCATCCCGGTCACCTCTGGGAGGTACTGAGGTATAGGCGTCCCCTATAACAGGCAAGCACAATAAGATGATTGACCAAGCAATTAAACTTTTCAGACACTCACCCCCAGTCCCTCTTTGATCTGGGTTAAATCCATCATCGTTCTTTTGCTCACTTGGCCACCCCAGTTCAGACCCAGCCATATGCAATTCAGTCTTCTCCCTGTTCCTCATGTAAACAGTCCAGCCTGAACTGCCAGGCCAGGTCTTCTCTGGACCAGAATCAAGCATCCTGGGACCAGTTTTGGGGTAATACCCCTCACCAGCCAGGTTAGCTTGAAACCAGTGGCAAAGTGAGCAAGGGACCCACTTCTGGGCATATGCTGCCAACTTATGGCAAACAAGCAAATACAATAAGATGATGGACGGAGCGCTGAAAGTTTTCAGGCACTCACCCTGAGTCACTATTAGATCTGGGTTGAACTCATCATCATTCTTTTGCTCACTTTGCTACCCTAGTTCAGACCCAGTCACATGCAAATCAGCCTTGGCCCTGTTCCTCATGGGAACAGTCCAAGCAACGTCATCCCTGGACCAGAGAAATAGCATTCTGGGACTGGTTTCAGGGTAATACCCCTCATAGGCCAGGCTAGATTGAATCCAGTGGCAAAGTGATCAAGGTGACCCACATCTGGGAATACCCTGCCAACTTAGGGTGAACAAGCAAACACAATAGGATGATGGATGGAGCGCAGAAACTTTTCAGAAACTCACTACGTCACTATTAGATCTGGGTTGACTCCATTATCATTCTTTTGCTCAGTTCACCACACTAGTTCAGGCCCAGCCATATGCAAATCAGTCTTGACCCTGTTTCTCATGGGAACAGTCCAGGCCGAGCTGCTAAGTCACGTCTTCCCTGGACCGGAAACAAGCATCCTGGGACCAATTTCTGAGTAACACCCCTAATAGACCAGGCTAGCTTGAATCCAGTGGCAAAGTGAGCAAAGGACCCATTTCTGGGCATACCCTACTACCCTAGGGCGAGGAGGCAAACACAATAAGATGATGGACGGATTGGCGAAGGGACCTCTTTATAACTGTTAGTACCTTGTTACTTGCTAGGTGTCCTGAGTATTGCTTTTAATATGTGTTTGCTTAGTCTTTAATTGGAAATGGCAAAACCTGTTGTTCCTGTTTGTACTATACATTTAATGCTACTGTGTTGATACTTAGGTGAAGAATAAAGATCACTGTCAAGTAAAGAGAAGATCTTTCTACTTAAAAATCCATGTATCCGGACCTTCACATTCTAATATTTTATGAGTATGGAAAGCCAAGCAAAGGGGAGGCAATCCTGAGGGTGGTTTAAAAAGTACTGCGGTGTAGTTAGCCACCAAAATCTTGCAGAGGCTCCAAATTTCATGTAAGCTCCATCAGATGTTGCAGGAGCTACACCTCTCATTTTAGTTCTATGAGAACACTGAAATATTGCAGGCATACAAAATCTTTCATATGTGCTGCTAGAATCCGGATTCCAACAAGATTTGTGTTTGAATCCTGCAAGGGTCTTGCTGCTAGTTGGGTGACAACTACCATTAGGAGGATTCGATGTGGAGTAGAGTTGCGAGGAGGACTTAGCTGAGCCCCTGTGTGCATTATAATTGATAATTCTGGGTAAAATATAACGGAATCTTGGTTGTTTTTTTTTGGTTTTTTCCCCTTTTTTTTTCTCTCTCTGTAAAATGTGCACAATTATCAATGCTTTTTGTATTTTGTAAACTGTCTCCATCTTAATTTAATGAATCTGTATGTATTTGTATTTAATTTTCCTGGATATGCATAAAATATATAAAATTTAAAAAAAAACAAAAAGGAGGATTCGATGTGCCAATGCAATGAGCAGCCAGGTCCATGTAGGGAGAGTTGTAAGTTTAGAGTTTGACCATGCTGGCCAAATGTATGTTGCTTGCAGCTACCATGAGATCTGACTATGGAAGGACTCACAAGACTGTCACAGTGACAAGGGCAGCTTGAAGAGTCTTTCTAGGGATGGCATCCTAAAACCGAGAGACCTATGGCTGGGCAATAGAATTTTCATAACTGGGCCATTGAACTGGCTAATGACCAACCACCTTAAACTCAAATGTTCCAAACCACATTACCCATATGTAGAATATGGTAAAAGTAATAACCCACAGCAATCTAGCCCAAATAACTAGAATCCCCACTACTGATATCAAAGGATGAGTAAAATCATATCATGATTATGAACTGTATTTATTTATTAATCCCTCAAGAGGTATGAGTCCCACAAACAGCCTGCTTTCACACAATGAAAACACTTACACACACACACCCTCACCTTGGATAGCCCAATAAACTACAGGCCACTCTGTCCTTTGTCATATCATATAACAACTTTGAAAATGGTCTATGTCTATGAGCATGACTTACCATACCTCATGAACACTAAAGGACCGAGAAAACTACAGCTAGGTAGCTATTTCACCTTCACCCATGAGCAAGTACTTTGAAATTGTTCCAGATACTGCTTAGCACTCAACTCACTTTAATTAGTACCCTGCAAGTAGCTCAACACTCCTCTCTATTCACCACAGTTGAGAAAAGTCTGCACACAAACATACTGTTACTGAATACACAGGAAAATTATCAGAGAGAACATTTGTGGTGACTCACTGTGTGTTGCCCACTTCCCTCCTACATAAGAAAATCATGGGACCAGCAACAACATTATGAAATGAGCACATCAGTGTGCCACTCAAGGGCATGTTGAATGAGGCAGAATACTGAACCACTTGTGGGTCACTGCAGTTTAGCATTTACGTCTGCTTGGAGGTCCTGAACAAACAGGGTCCTTCACACAACTGGATGTCGCCATAGCCCTACCACCTAAATTAGATCTAGGAAGGCAGCGGATCTACGGGGCTGCCCCAGGGCTCCATCTACAAGCACCACTCCTGTGTCGGCACAGACTAGCTCTCAAGTCTTTAGCTACAAGAATGTTCCACACGTCTCTAACTCCAGCAGATACACACTCATTCTATCAGACAGTAGTGCCTCTGCCACAGCTGACTTAATATAAATTCTATTGAAATAAGTTCAATCCAGTAGGTCATAGAGAGTCAGTAAGTTGTTTGGAAATAATCAGTCCTGTTTATGGTCAACATTTTGACCCTAATTGGCAAACATCTGTGGGTCTCATCAGTACAATGCCCATCAGGCTATTACCTAACAAAATGGTAGAAGACTCTGATTCATGGCATAAATTCAGTGTCATTAATACTATAGGCGAGCCAAAAACATTTTGGGAATCTATTTACAGGTCTGTATTTACAATATAGACTGTAAGTCAGAACTAGGAGTCTATGCAAAAATGTAGGAAATCTATCCCCTACATAATTATAAATGTTGGTCAGGGCAGAAAATTGTATAACAATTATTTCATATTACCCAGGTGAAAAATTCTGGAGCTACAGTGCTCTGCATGAATATTCTATACTGAGACGGAGGGCAATAAATGCTCAGTACAAAACAACAGGATACATTGAGCTGCACATTTAAGTAAGTAACTGTATATCCTATAGTCTACAAATCAGAGCACAATATATCACATATTGGTACAGCCACTGAACAAGAATGATACACTCTATCTTTTTTAGCACAAATATTTCAGACAGCTTACCTTTATGATGGAGCAATTACTGCTCAGCAGAGCTGACAAGGTGCATGAACCTGTCGGTTTGTCTCTGTGTGACTAAGCGGTGGTCATGTTACTGCTCAATATATACAGGAGAGAGACAATGGCTTACCAATATTGCAGCAGAAAATGCAATTAGACTGCAGGACTCTAGTAAGATTAGAATTACTTTGTTTCATATGCACCTAAAAACTCTGATAGGTATATCTATTTTTCACTATGGTCCCTTCAACTCCGACTGATATGCTGATGCTGGGCGTGTGTTTGTGTCAGAGAGAGTATGAAGGGGCAAGGGGGGAGAGGATGTGGCCTAATGGGCTAGGGTGGTCGATCTCAAATATGGGGAACTGGGTTAGAGTCATAGCAATGACGCTCAACATCTTGTGATTCTGGGCAAATCACTTAATCTCCCTGTGGCTAACAAAAAAATCAATATTTCCTTGTGTAACGTAACTGGTGCTCATGTAAAGCACTCTGATACCTGATACCTTCTGGGTCAAGTTTGTGCTATATAAAACTTTTAAAACAAATTCAAAAAGGGGAATGCAGAGTCACCCACCTAATTTAGATGGACGAAATTAGAGGTCGGTTTTTACTGTCCGTCACCGCCAGGAAAACTCCGGTGGAAAGGGATAGTGAAAACTGCAAAATGCTCCCCGGAACATTTTCTTTTTAATTATCCCAAAAAAAACACTCTTCAGGATTTTCTTTTTGAAAATATAAAATTAACCAGTTTAGTGCAAGGTTCTGTCATGTTGACTGAGCCATACACCAAATTTAGAAAGCATTGACAAGAACCGCTGTGACAGAAGTTCCTGCCAATGCTTAAAGAAATAACTGCCTGCCTGTAGGTCATTTCTCAATTTGGGAGGTGTCACATCAGTCAGGGTGGAGTAATTTACTTCATATACCTGACAAAGACATGGGCCTCCCACCAATATATAAATTAGTCCCTAAGTTTCCCGCACTTAAGATAGCAGATGTCTGGGGCTTTTCTGGCCCATCCCTAGTGCAGGATTGTAAGTGTACATTGCGTCAAGACATGCACAGGGCCATCTGGTTGTAGCTCACCTGTTAGGCAGCTGAGTGACGTGTTCTCCTACTTTTACCTATTGCTGGACATGGTCAACCCAATACTCTGTGGACTTACCGTCACTATGAATGGGACAGATGTCTGTCTTTAGTGGAGGCACTCCATCCAGTCTTTTTGTCCTTAGACTCCAAGATAAGTCAACTCACCTGTCGTGGTGTCGTACTTTAGAATTTGGGACCGCGTAGGAGGCAGGGCCCTACCCCTGTCTATCTCGGTAATAGTGAACCGCGAATGGTTAATGCGGTATGTACGAGTGCTTTGTGTAACGTTTTAGCTATGAATGCACTGTGTATACGCTATTTCACATCACTGCGTGGGTTCCATTTTGTAGCGGTGGCCATCTTATGGTTGCCCTCACATAGGCTATATAGCATGAAGCTAAAACGGGCCTTTTAGAGCACATGTGCCTTTCCTTGACTTTTCTGTGACCTGGGCAGCTTGGCTCCGCTGCCCCAGGTCAAACTGGTCTCACGAGTTCCCCGTCCTCTGGCCACCTGTGATTAGCATCAGGGCTTGACACACCATAAAGTCTTTTCATCCTACACAAGCCTCCGGCTAATCTCTTTCACACCTGACTGTTCCTGCTTTATGGCTTGTTTCCCAAAACAGGAGATGCTCATGTTTATTGGGGCCTATCGATATCTGATGTGGGATCTGAGCCTTACTGTGTAAATAATTACGGGCTTGCTTAACTGGAATGTGGGATGGTCATCATGACTCTGCCTTTTCGTTTTGTAATGTATACGTGTAATAGCCATATCGTAAAACTTAGGAATGTATGCCTGAAGCAGGAAATTCTGTATTTAAGAAGAAGCCCGTTTCTGTGATATGCAGCAGTCTCCTGAGAACATACACGCTGTTGTACTTCTAGGACGCCTGTAATTGGTCTGCAACCAATAAACTGATCTTTGACTTCACCCAGAAGACTCTGTGTTTCTGTAGGTCTGAAACAGGAAGAACCCCGAAGTCATAGGGTGTGTTCCCCTGCACCGCTGGGCTTAAAATACCCAGTACTTCAGTTGGCGCCCAACTCGGGACGATTTCAGCGGTACTGGTCCAAGCCAGAGGTTCGTGAGGAGCTTCGTGTGGAAATTCTGGAGGAAGGCCGCCACTTCATCGACCCCTGCATGTCGACGTGGTCCGAAAGTCTTTTCTGCGAGGTTCTCCGCGTCCCGACGGCTACGAAGGACTGCTGCCCTGATTAATCGCCCTGTTTTGGACCCTTGACGATTTTGGTAGAGCGAAACAATCGAGAGAGTCTTCTGGTGACGCCATCGATCATCAATATTCAGTTAAGTATAAGTGGAGCGTCTCCCAGTTTGAATTTGGTATCCTTCGGGATCATTTCGATTTGGTGCTTGCAAGTCCCAAAGCCAGAGGACTCGTGTATTCACGAGACTATCGTAGTCGATAATCCTTTGACGTTTGAAACTAGACTAGTGAGCGAAGATGCCTGGTGCTAGTGTATTTGGTAATTGGTTTTGTTTGAGTTGTAGAAGGAATTTCCAGTTGGAGGATTCGTGTCCGGTTCCTCCAATTGGAACTCCTACTTATGAGCTTTATGTAAAACATGGCGTGGGCCCCATTGCATATAATGAAATATGGATCCGATACACCAGAAAGGACGGTGTTTTAAAATGGCCCCAAAATGGTAGTTTCGATACAGATATCTTAGATAATTTGGAAGTTAAATTGTTTAAAAAGAAAGCCCGGCCGGCGATGTTTGATTCTTTCCGCCTATGGTGAAAGGAAGCCAAACAGAAGGAAATAAAGCTAGCGAAAAGGGATAAGAGAGAGAGAGGTATGTCAGTGATGCAGGCAGCTGTGCAATTTAAAGATAATGAGGAGGAACAAATGAAGGAACAGTTACACAGACAGCGCAAACTAGGGATTGATAAATGTTACCCTGTTTTGTCACCCCTTGTGCAAGATGAGACAAAAGAGAATGAGAAAGATTCCCTAATGTCCCATTTGTTAAGTTCGCCACCCCCGTATGCGCAAAATGCCACCGCACCTCCACAGCTTGTAAATGCGCAGCCTCCAGTAAATATGCCGCAAGCCTTCCCGCAGCTGACTGCTCCTCTTCAGCTGGCTCCTATCCCTGCAGTGCAGCCCTCTCAAGGGCCGCCAGTTTTGCTACCTGTTACCCCCGCGCTTCCTGCGACTTTGCCTAGCGCACCAGCGGATTCCCCTGCCGCTCCTTCTCACACCACCCCGGTACCTGTATCTGAATCTGTTTTTCTTCCCTCTGTCTATCCCCCCGTTTTCGCCTCAACTTCTCCTTCAGCACGACAACGACTAGCTAATGTAGTTACTAGTCTAATGTCGCCTCTCTTTGGGTCATCTAGTGCGACTCCTGCCTTACAGCGTAAGCAATTGCGTAGTCAGCTACCTGGTCCCGAAGAGAAAGAGGTGTTAGATCATCTGGCGCGTAGGTGGATTGGTTTCCCTTCACTCTATGATGCGGAATCTGTTGTTAGCGTTTTTCACCAATGGGATGCCCCAAAACAGAGGTATGTCTTTGATAAAATGTGTGAATTCCTCTGTGAGGAATTGGAGGATAAGGGTGCAAACCCAAACCCACAGGAATTGTGTCGAGTGCGATTTGATTTCGAAACAGGTGTAATTGTGGGCCCCAATGTAGATAAAGCGGTTGCGACTTTACTGTCCCTCAGAAATGGCGATTGCCAGCAATCATTGTTTAACCAGGATTTCCCTGTGGGGAAAAAGGGAAAAGCGCGACAATACCCTATGAGAGAAGTCCCTCCGGTATGGAAGGAATCTGTTGCGGCTGATGCCGCTCATGGTATTGCTGCTATGCCAGCACATTTTCAGCGTGTTTGGGTGCATGTCCCATGGAAGAGATCTGAGGTGTTAGCACTTAAGCAGACATTGCCTGATCCCCGTAAAAACCCTGCAGGATATTATAAGGAGTTATCCCAAACTGCAGAATCATGTGTAATGAATCTAGCCGACATAGATATGCTGTTTGGGAATGTGGTTCCACAGCCTTTATGGGGATCCATTCGTAATATAGATCACGCTGTAGAACTAGGTGACACATGGGCTAATATCGTTGCTGCAGACGCTAGACAAGTTGGTGGTGCAAAACCTGAGCCTTTGGTAGCAGACCTCCCTGGTAGAATTATTACCTACATGAAAACTATAATGCCTGCGATGCGCGTCAATTGGGACAAACTATCTGCATGTAAGCAGAAGAAAGATGAGACAGTGTCTGATTTTTTTACCAGGTTTGAAGAAACGTTTATCGACCACAGTGGTCAAGACATGAGCACTGAAGGTGGCCAACGGCTATTTGTTGATAAATTTGTGCAGAATCTACTCCCCGAGATGTGTAAGAAATTAAAAGACTCAGAAAGTTCTTGGGCTGTTTCCTCTTCAGCGCAAATACTGGCTACTGCACAGTATTATGAGAATAGAGACAAAGATGAGAAGGATAGAACAGATAAGAAAACGAAGGAACTAAAGACAAAGGTCCTTTTGCAGCAGGCCTATCCGCCACGTGGAGGACAGAATAATTATAGGCAAACACAAGGTGTCTATCACCAGCCCCAACAGTTTCAGAATAATCAGCAAATGAACGGGTATTATCAACCACGAATCCCTGTAGGTCCCAACCAATGTTCATATCGTAAAGAGGAAGGTCATTTTAAATATAGTTGCCCTAAATTAATGCAGCGTAACAGTAATGCGTATGGCGCAAGAGGTAGAGGTGGTCAGCAAGCCCTTAGAGGCAGAGGGCGTGGAAGTGTTCTCCGGAACGCGCGTCCTCTTCCGCCTCAAAATACCATAAATAGCTTTGATCAGCAAGCCAACGCGACTGGTAATACAGCTCAGTACTACAGTAATGATTATTATGCGGAAGACGACCATGTAGAAGATGATGATTACTAGGACAGCCATGGACAGAGAGAGGGAGTTGTTTCGGTGCCAGTGGATCAGAGCGGACCTTATGTTAAAGTAACTACAGCAAATGTAACGGAGCCCTTTCTGTTAGACACTGGTGCTGCAAAGAGTTCAATTATGCATTCAAAACTCCCTGGCGCGCCTTTGTCTGGCGAACTAAATGTCTCAGTAGGTTTTTCTGGCGCCCCAGTTAGGAACCCGATTTCTAGTCCTATGTCGCTTTCTGTTGGACCTTGTGAGCTGAAAGCACCCCTCATTCTAACAACCGGTTGTGGTGAAAATTTGCTAGGCTTAGATTTGCTAAAAAGATTGCATGCCACGCTATATTGTTCTCCTTCAGGAGTACAACTTACATTAGGTAAGAAAGTGATTTCCCCAATGTATTTGTCTAAAAATGCAATGCCACCTGAATTGTCATCCCTTCCGGATGCCCTTTGGGCTACTGGTCCCAATGATGTGGGTCTTTTGGAAATACCGCCATATGTGGTCACTTTAAAAGCCAATGTCAGATTGCCACGTATTCCCCAGTATAAGATCTCCAATGAAGGTCAGAAAGCGTTGTTAGAAATTGTCAACGATTTGATTAAGAAGGGCGTAATTGAAGAGACAAGAGGCAACGTTTGCAATAGTCCTGTTTTACCTGTCTTAAAACGAACGGACCTTTCACAGCCACCTGTTTACCGATTTGTGATTGATCTTGGAGAGGTTAATAAGATTGTTGTACCACAGTTTCCAGTTGTCCCTGATATAACTGCCTTGTTAACCATGATTCCAGCCTCCGCTGCATGGTTCTCAGTGATCGATTTAAAGAATGCTTTCTTTAGCATCCCAATTGCAGAGGAGAGCAGAGACATTTTTGGCTTTAGTTTAGGAGGCCGAAGCTTCCACTTTAAACGCGCTCCCCAGGGCTACTGTGAGAGTCCATCAATATACAGTCAGGCTTTAAAAGCGCAGCTTGATGCACTGGTTTTACCCAGTGGCGCGATCCTTATTCAGTACGTTGACGATTTTCTAATCGCCGCGGATACTGAAAAGATTTGCAAAACGCTACCTTGTCATTGTTGCGTCATTTGTCTGCCTTCCACCACAAAGTGTCTCTCTCAAAGCTGCAATATTGTCGACAAGAGGTGGCCTACTTAGGTCATCTCTTATCGAAGGAGGGAAGGAAACTGACCCCAGAACGAATTCAAGCCATTGCACAGTTGAGTGTGCCAAGAACACAGAGAGAAGTGCGTGCTTTCTTGGGCATTACTTCATACTGTAGGCATTGGATTCCTAATTTTTCCTTGTTGGCAAAACCTTTGTTAGCATTAACATGTAAAGACACACCGAATCCTATCCCATGGTCTGAAGAGTGTCAGAGAAGTTTTTTGGAATTGCGTAATGCATTGTGTTCAGCTCCTGTGTTGGATACCCCTGACTACAGCAAGCCTTTTACATTGTATGTTCATGAGAAAGATGGTTGCGCATTATCAGTGTTAACACAGCCTTTTGGCGACAGACCGCGTCCATGCGCGTATTTTTCGTCAACCTTGGACCCTGTAGCGAGGGCATTGCCAAGTTGTCTGAGAGCCACAGCCGCTGCAGCCATGTCTATTCGACAGTCTGCTGGACTAGTAATGGATAATACATTGATTGTCATGGTTCCACATGCTGTGGACACATTGTTAAATAGGACCAAGACAGAACACTTAACTAGTGCGCGATTATCTGGTTATGAGCTGACACTGTTAGCAAATCACATACACATAAAGAGATGCAACACGTTGAATCCAGCTACACTATTGCCAATTCCAGCAGACCTAGATGAGATAGAGCAACATGATTGTCTGTTTAGAACAGAAGAAGAAACGAAAGGGAGAGTAGATCTCAAAGATACTCCCCTGACTGAGTGTGATGGTACTTTATGGGTGGATGGTTCGTGTTTCAAGCTTCCGAATGGTGATACGACTGCTGCATATGCTATCACGACTTTGCACACGATTGTTGAAACTGCGCGTGTGCCACAAAATTCGGCTCAAGCAGCAGAATTGATTGCCCTTACGAGAGCATGCGTGTTGTCTGAAGGAATGAGAGTGAATATATACACGGACAGCCTGTACGCCTTTGGCGTGGCTCATAGTTTTGGGCGATTGTGGAAGGAACGTGGGTTCCTGACTTCGCATGGAGCTAAGATTCAGAATGGCAAGTTGGTGAATGATCTCCTTGAATCACTGACCCTACCGATGCAAGTTGCGATTATGAAATGCAGTGCGCACAAGAAAATCACTGATGATGTTGGTCGTGGTAACGCGTTTGCTGATGAAGTCGCGAAAGAAACAGCAAAAGATGTAAAGACTCGAATGTATGTTGCAGGCCCTGCCAGATGGGTTGGTGATGTTGGAATGTGTGAAAACACAATAGAAAGTGTAAAGTCCCTTCAAGCTGAAGCCACAGAGAAAGAGTTAAGCAAGTGGAGAGAAAGTATGGGTAAGTTGGATGAGAATGGTTGTTGGATTGATTTGTCAGAACATAGGCGATGGTTGTTACCTGATGCATATGTGCTTCCAGTGGTTACTATGGCACATGGAATGGCACACATCAGTACGAAAGGAATCTGTAAGTTGTTGGCTCCAGTATGGCAGAATGCTGGAATTCCTAAGTGTGCAGAGAATGTGGTCAAGAATTGTATGGTATGCTTGAAATACAACCCTGGTAGGGGAACCCCAACTCCAGCTGGTCGTTTTGCGCCTCCATCATATCCATTTGAAGTTTTGCAGTTGGATTTTATCCACATGGAAAGATGCAACAACCTGAAATATGTATTGGTGGTTGTTTGCGCTTTCTCAAAATGGATAGAGGCCTATCCTCTAAAAGATAACACTGCTCTATCCACAGCCAAAGCCCTTGTGAAGGAATTTTTCCCTAGGTTTGGAATGCCAAGAATGGTGTGGAGTGATAATGGAAGTGAGTTTGTGGGTAAAGTGATGAAGAATGTGTGTGAGGGACTAGGTATAAAGCAAAAGTTTCACGCTGCAAATCACCCCCAATCAGCTGGATTAGTAGAGCGCTACAATGGCGCTCTAAAACTTAAATTGGCCAAAATCCAGGCGAGCACCGGTCTTAAATGGCCTTTAGCACTCCTGTCCACTAGAATGACCGTGCATTCACGGGTGGGACTTAGTCCCTACGAGGTCGTTTTTGGCCGCCCGGCCAATGTTTGGGGTGTGCCAAGACCGACGAAATTCAGTGAGATCGAGCATCCAGTGTTACTTGATTACTTGTATGATTTGACGGTTAAACTGCGTGTTTTACACCAACAGGTGCATGATACTCTCCCGCCGGCTTCTGAAGCTCCAGGACACCCTATCGACCCTGGCACGTGGGTCTTGGTGAAAAACTTTCAGCGGAAAACCAATGAGGAGCCCCGCTGGATTGGCCCTCACCTCGTACTGCTGTCGACAAGATCAGCTGTTCGAGTGAAGGGGAAAAGGAACTGGATCCACGGCGCCCACGTGAAGAGGATCCCTTTGCCTCTGCCGTATGACCAGTGGGTCCAGGAGGGTATCGCGGACTCTGAAACAGACACTGTACCTCGTTTTGTGCCGTTCAGTGATGCACGCATAAAAGGCACAGCTTCAGCGCAGGAAAGTGATGATATTTTGCAAGAAGCTGTGCCACCGTCAGCTGGATTGGACACTACAGAGCCTGAACTCTTGTTTCAAGATCAAACAGTGCCTGGCCGTTTTCGTTACAATCTGAGGCCAAGGCCCATGGACAAATAAATATTCTTTTTCCTTTACCTTTCTATTTTTTGATAACCAGAGCTCTCCCATCTGAAGGACTTTCTTGATTTTTGTTTTTCGAACCACCATCCGGGTTCAGCCGCAGGGTCGCGGTGCCAAGACTTTGGGGTACAGGCCGAAGACGTTAGGTCGACGGTTCTGGTTGGTCTAGGGCGTCCCCTGGACTGACAGGCGTACTCCTTAGCAGAAGGTACTCACCCGCCGCGAGCGGTACGATTAGAGGATGGAGTTTTGTAAGATGGAGAGACTCACTGAGGAAATGAACTTTAAAACAAGAATGTGTAAAATCATGACACGCAAACGTTTTGTATTATTATGCCTGTTTGTATTATGTAGTATGGTAGTGTTTACTGTAGGATTTGTATTCTTCTCCTCTCAAGAGCCCATTGCACCCACTGTACAGCCTATACCTCCTCCTACTGTCCCCTCACACTCTTTTCACCCTCTGCCTGAACATGTACAAGCTAGACGGTCTCAGTTTGTGAATAACTCGTTTATTCAGCTCCTGCACCAGCACCAACTAGTCATGAATACAACCAATTGTTGGGTGTGTGGTTTAATGCCACATACCATTAATAAGGGTATTCCCTATCTGGTGCTGCCGTATAGTTACAATGGATTGTCATGGGCATTCCAGACGATGTTTCTCTATGCTCTAGATGCCTACTCCCCGCGACAACCGCGTTCCATCAGACCTAGCACCAATAACAAAGCTTTAGTGAAAGGAGTTGCCGATATGAGTAGAGATATCGATGCATACTCATCCATTCCCAAAGAAGAGCTGAGAGCTTATGTAGGGTGGAACGCGACGGGGTATAGTATTAGTCTAGGTGAAAGACAGCGGAAAATCTCATCCCCAATCTGGGTCGTACCCCACATAGGTCGGTTCTGTTTGCAAGGTAATGGTCAGAATCCTAGGGCTCAACTGGGAAGAAGTGACTGTACTGAAACGTACACTTTTCTGTCACAGTTTTCCCCAGCGTTTTTGGCTGCCCAGGGTACATATTTTATCTGCAATGACCGAGCATATACATGGTTGCCCCCCGATTTCTCGGGCACATGTTATATTGCAAATCTGCTACCGCCAACATTTACTGCCGCCTCCGACTATCACAAGACCAGAGTTGTGAGAGGCGTGATTAGTAAGGAGGATACTGCCGGCCAGGAAGCGAGAGATTTCTTTTTGGGTTTCCTGCCGTTTTGGGGACCTATGGTTAATAGTAGGAACCTGAGACAGTTGACTCGTGTGGTTGAATCCACTGTTAATGTTATGGCTGGTGCCCTTGGTAATTTGACAGCTGAGCTCCAAGCGGATCGCCTCATGACTTTGCAGAACCGCATGGTTCTAGACGTTATACTTGCAGACCATGGTGGGGTATGTAAGGTTATCCAATCCAGTTGTTGCATTTTCATACCAGACAACGCTCCAACAGTTTATCAAGCCATCTCCAAACTGCATAAAATATCTGAGTCCATACACGTGGATAAAGGAGATTGGTCACTGGTGGGGTGGTTCTGGGAACTGATATCTGCCTGGGGTTGGAAAGTTCTGATGGTCATTGGAATGATCTTAGCCATCCTTTTCCTGTTCTGTCTGTGCATACAGTGTGCTCCCGCGATATGTGGCCTCTGTGCTACATTATGTGTAAGGAAACCTGTATCGAGGGACGAGCTAAGTAATAGGATGATGCTACAGCAACATCTCCATGACTTCGTGAATATTGACCTAGACTCGGATTGAAATGAGTGTAGTTATTGCCTATGTAAGGGCAAAAGGAGGGTCTGTCGTACTTTAGAATTTGGGACCGCGTAGGAGGCAGGGCCCTACCCCTGTCTATCTCGGTAATAGTGAACTGCAAATGGTTAATGCGGTATGTACGAGTGCTTTGTGTAACGTTTTAGCTATGAATGCACTGTGTATACGCTATTTCACATCACTGCGTGGGTTCCATTTTGTAGCGGTGGCCATCTTATGGTTGCCCTCACATAGGCTATATAGCATGAAGCTAAAACGGGCCTTTTAGAGCACATGTGCCTTTCCTTGACTTTTCTGTGACCTGGGCAGCTTGGCTCCGCTGCCCCAGGTCAAACTGGTCTCACGAGTTCCCCGTCCTCTGGCCACCTGTGATTAGTATCAGGGCTTGACACACCATAAAGTCTTTTCATCCTACACAAGCCTCCGGCTAATCTCTTTCACACCTGACTGTTCCTGCTTTATGGCTTGTTTCCCAAAACAGGAGATGCTCATGTTTATTGGGGCCTATCGATATCTGATGTGGGATCTGAGCCTTACTGTGTAAATAATTACGGGCTTGCTTAACTGGAATGTGGGATGGTCATCATGACTCTGCCTTTTCGTTTTGTAATGTATACGTGTAATAGCCATATCGTAAAACTTAGGAATGTATGCCTGAAGCAGGAAATTCTGTATTTAAGAAGAAGCCCGTTTCTGTGATTTGCAGCAGTCTCCTGAGAACATACACGCTGTTGTACTTCTAGGACACCTGTAATTGGTCTGCAGCCAATAAACTGATCTTTGACTTCACCCAGAAGACTCTGTATTTCTGTAGGTCTGAAACAGGAAGAACCCCGAAGTCATAGGGTGTGTTCCCCTGCACCGCTGGGCTTAAAATACCCAGTACTTCAGTGGCAAGGCACAATACTGTTTTAATTTCCCTGTTGGGGGAATGAAGGGATAATTTTCTGTTTCTTCTGCCTCACCTACCTATCTGCTTCCATTTTCTCACTGCTTGTCTGAGTTTGTCATCAAGAAGATTGAACAAGATGCACATCAATGTACTTAAGCTATGGGCCTAGTAAACATTAAGCGGAGAGTCAAGAGAAAAGTCATATAATGACACTGAAATTTAGGTTTAACAACTCCTGGAGAAGGGCCCACGCCCAGAAATGTATTGGGAAAGAGCTTTATTTAAATAGAAGCAATTTGTATTGATCAAATATAACAATTTTCTAAAATTCAAATGAACACAATTACTTTATGAATTCTCATCAATATTCATTGAGGGTTATGAAAAAAAGAACTTTTGGAAACAATAATGAAAACTTGTGTTTGATATAAGATTTGATATTATACACTGACCACAAGTCACAGGATTGAACAGAAAGGATTTCAAAGAGTTGTGCACCAGGGTCACATATGTTTGAAATACTTGATTTGAATATCATTTGTGAGATGGAAATGGTAAGTCATTTTTTTATTAACGAAAATCAATAGAATTGAGAAAACCTTATTTTGACTTTCATCATTTGTACATTCAAGCACAATCCAGCTATTGGTCTCATTGGATGTTTCACACAATAGATTTTGGCAGGTGAAACCTGCCAAAAATTAGTGGGTGGAAAAAAAAGACCAGGCAAATAAAGGGACGTGAGGATTATGGAGATGTAAATGCCAAAATCTGCATGATAAGACGCAATTGGAGGTCAAACTCAAAACTGCTGTTATTTAACCAATGCAATAAATGCCAATACAATTTGGTGTACTTCTACTCGGTACTCTTCTTCTATATTATGATCCCTAAACTGAAAATTCTGGCAGTCCATTAATTAAACGTCGCACAAAAATACACTTTGGGTGATATCACAAAAACATTTTTCACCGGTGCTAATACATTTCCATGGTTGTAATTAAGGTAGCGCTTGGTGCAAACCTCTTTTATCAGAATATAATGTAAACGCACTTGAGAAAATGATAATGTTCAAGAATAATATCTGTGCATTGTGCAAGCATTACTTTCAATCAATCAATCAATCATGACATTTGTATAGCGCGCTACTCACCCGGAAGGGTCTCAAGGCGCTGGGGGAGAGGGGTCCGTTACTGCTCGAAAAGCCAGGTCTTGAGTTGCTTCCTGAAGGAGAGGTGGTCCTGGGTTAGCCGAAGGTGGATGGGGAGGGAGTTCCATGTCTTGGCTGCCAGGTAGGAGAAGGATCTTCCTCCGGCGGTGGCTCTGCGGATGCGTGGGACGGCGGCGAGGGCGAGGCTGGTCGACCGTAGCTGGCGGGTGGGCGTGTAGAAGGTCAGGCAGCTGTTGAGGTACTTGGGGCCCAAGTCGTGGAGACCCTTGTGTACGTGGGTGAGGAGTCTGAACGTGATCCTCTTGCTGACGGGGAGCCAGTGCAGGTCTCTCAGGTGGCCGGTGATGTGGCTGTGTCGGGGGATGTCCAGAACGAGTCGTGCGGAGGCGTTCTGGATGCGTTGGAGTCTTTTCTGAAGTTTGGCAGTTGTTCCGGTGTGGAGGGTGTTTCCGTAGTCCAGTCGGCTGGTGACGAGTGCCTGGGTAACCGTCTTCCTGGTTTCGGTGGGGATCCATCGGAAAATCTTTCGAAGCATGCGCAGGGTGTTGAAGCACGATGATGAGATGGCGTTGACTTGTCTGGTCATCGAGAGGGAGGAGTCCAGGATGAAGCCCAAGTTAGGTGCGTGGTCCATTGGCTTGGGGGTGGTGCCCAGGGCAGGGGGCCACCAGGAGCCGTCCCAGGCGGAGGGCGATGATCCCAGGATGAGGACTTCCGTCTTGTCTGAGTTCAGTTTCAGGCGGCTGTTCTTCATCCACTCGGCGACATCTTTCATCCCTTCGTGTAGGCTTGTTCTGGCAGTGGCTGGATCGTTGGTGAGGGAGAGGATCAGCTGGGTGTCGTCGGCGTAGGAGATGATGTTGAGGTTGTGTTGGCGTGCGATGGCTGCGAGGGGACTCATGTAGACGTTGAAGAGGGTGGGGCTGAGCGAAGATCCCTGTGGTACGGCGCAGATGACTTTGGTGGCCTCGGATCTGAACGGGGGGAGGCGGACTCTCTGGGTTCTTCCGGCGAGGAACGAGATGATCCACTTCAGTGCCTTCTCTTGGATTCCGATGTCGCTGAGGCGCTGCACTAGGGTGCGGTGGCAGACCGTGTCGAACGCTGCGGAGAGGTCCAGGAGGATGAGGGCCGCTGTTTCCCCATTGTCGAGCAGGGATCTGATGTCATCAGTGGCTGCGATGAGGGCTGTCTCGGTGCTGTGGTTGGCTCGGAAGCCGGACTGCGAGTTGTCAAGGGATCCGTTCGTCTCGAGGAAGGCGGCAAGCTGTCTGTTGACGGTCTTCTCGATGACTTTGGCAGGAAAAGGGAGGAGCGAGATGGGGCGAAAGTTCTTGAGGTCGGAGGGCTCCGCTGTTGGTTTCTTCAGGAGCGTGCTGATCTCGGCGTGCTTCCAGCTTTCCGGGAAGGTGGCGGTGTTGAAGGAGGCGTTGATGATATCCCGGAGTTGGGGTGCGATGATGGAGTCAGCCCTGTTGAAGACGTGGTGGGGGCAGGGGTCGGTAGGGGATCCGGAGTGGATGGTGTTCATCGTGCGGGTGGTGTCTTCGGTGCTGACCGGGGTCCAGGTGCAGAGGGTGGTGGTGGGGGGCGTTGGTTCGGTTGTTGGGTGCGAGGTTGGTGCGCCAAAGCTGTTGTGTATTTCGACGATCATGCGGTGGAAGAACGTGGCGAGTGAGTCGCAGAGGTCTTGTGAGGGAGTGATGTCGTTGCTTCCGATGATGGGGTTGGAGAGCTCTTTGACGATGCTGAAGAGTTCCTTGCTGTTGTGGGCGTTGTTGTCCAGACGTTCTTTGAATGCTGTCTTCTTGGTGGTGCGGATCAGCTGGTGGTGTTTGCGGGTGGCGTGCTTGAGGGCAGTCATGTTGTCTGTGGTCTGGTCTTTGCGCCATGTTATCTCGAGGGTGCGACAGTTCTTCTTGGAGTTCTTAAGTTCGTCGGTGAACCAAGAGGCTTTCTTGCTGCCGGGTCTGCTGGGAGGGGTCTTCAGAGGTGCAAGGACGTCTGCGCTGTTGGTGATCCACTGTGTGAGGTTGCTGGCTGCTTCGTTGGGGTTCGTTGTGCTGGCGGGAGGGTTCTGGCTGAGGGAGGTGGTGAGCTGGTCGGCGGTGATCTTGTTCTAGTGCCTGCGAGGGACCTGTTGCGGGTGGTGGTGGGTCGTGGTTCTTCTGAAGCTGAAGTGGATGCAGCTGTGGTCAGTCCAATGTAGTCCGGTGGAGTGGCTGAAGGAGATGTGCTTGCTGGAGGAGAAGACTGGGTCAAGCGTGTGGCCGGCGTAGTGGGTGGGGGTGTTCACCAGTTGCTTGAAACCGAGGTTGGCGAGGTTGTCCAGCAGGGTGGTGGTGTTGCTGTCCTTGTTGTTCTCCAGGTGGAAGTTGAGGTCCCCTAGGAGGATGTAGTCAGCGGAGTGGAGGGCGTGTGGGCTGATGAAGTCTGTGATGTCTTCGCTGAATTGTGTGCGTGGTCGCGGGGGTCTGTAGATGAGGGTGCCTCTGAGTGTGGTCTTGGGGTCGGTGTGTATCTGGAAGTTATGTCGTTTTATTGTGCTCTTGTGGTTTGTCTTGCATTATTTCATTGTGTTATTGTTGTGTTGTATAGTAATTATTTGTGTTGCCTTCTGTTTTGTTGTGCTATGCTCTTTTTATGTTTTTGTTGTGTAGTTATTTTGTTTTTATGATGTTATAGTGCTGTGAACTGTTGTGCTCTGTAATTACTTAGGAGGTGTCAAAAATGTAGACAAATATCCAGACAAAAGCATCACGTTCCTTTTAAGTCATAGTGGAAGCAACCATTTACCATTGTCTAAAATGGTAAACTTATTTAGGGCCCCAGTCTGACCAAAACTCTCATTATATAGCTCTACTTTGTATAAATAATTATATCTAACAATAATGGGGCCGATTATGATGTTGGTCGGAAAGGCTCCAAACGGCATTCGGTTTGTCCGATTCAGAACCCGCATTTTTGACCAACTCATAAACACATCCGACTGACTGATTATAATTGTCGGAAACTGTTCAGTCGTTCCGACTCGGTTTCAATTGGCATTCGGAGAATCCGAGTCGGTTGTAGCTGAATTGTACAGGTCTATGGACCGCGTTTCCGAGCAATGTATAACGATGTGGGATTCAGATAGCCTTTCCAAATCGGTTTGTCAGCTGTTGCAATATGACTTCAGGGGCCCGTATAAGGCCCCCATTCACATCAAGATCTCTGGTTGGGGCCTGTGGGGGTACCCATGGGTCCCATCTGTCCAACCATGCACGGTGTGGCAGGCGCCAAGGGGTGACCGCCACAGGGTGCAAGGTTTTCCACGACCACCCCTTTTTTCGATGGGAGCCTGTGTTGTCGGTCGGAACAAAGTCCTCTTGGACAATATTGCTATTGTAAATTAGGCCTTTAAAATTTAGGATAAAATTCACAAAATGGTTTATTAGATGATGTGTTTTTTCATGGGCCTACTTAGGTGGAAGTTTACATGAAGCATACCTGTTGGTTATTATTTTAGCTGTACGGTCCCACCATTTATGTTCCTTTGAAGTGCATAGCAGTGAATTACTGTATTTAAGGTTTGAGGTATATAAAAAAGCAGCATATAAAAAGGGTGAAAACTAGGCCTGGGCTAAAATTTCGTTCCGTTCGCGGAAATTGCGATAATTTGACATTTTCGCTTTCCGCGGAAAGCGCGAAAATGTCAAAATTTCCGCATTCCGCAGCTTTGCGATAATTTGGTTCTTGCTCGCGCTGTAAAATAATACATTCTCGCGCGCGCGCGATCGCCTTACCTGAATCCCTGCGTTCGCCGACAAGTTTTCTTGATCCGGTCGCGTTCTCAATGAGATGTTGTATTGTTTTTAGCCATTTGCGCTGTCTCGCGACAGTTCGCGCCCGCAGTGACGTCATGCGTCGCGCGATCACGTCTTTCTTTTCGCGATCATGCACCGCGAGACAACTGAAAACAAGATGGCCGCGCCTGCGAGCAACCGCATGGTTAAGTTGGCGAGCCGCAACCATGCAGAAAATCTCGCGAACATACGGGAAAAAAACTTCCGCATCTTCGCGATATTTCCGCGTGTTTGCGATCATTTTTAACATTTTCGCGATAATTTGCGAAAGTGGATTTCGCAAATTCCGCCCACCCCTAGTGAAAACAGATTTTAGTCACAATATAAATAATGTTTGGATATGCCCTAGTAATTTTAGGAACTGTGGTGACTTCAAAGATGATTTAATGCTGTGAAAAATGTTGAGTCTCTTCTGTGCTTTGTTTAACCATGTTTGAGAGAAAATAATTTTCTCTCATGATTTTCTCATGGAGATTACGAAGGTAAGTACATTTAGAAGCTAATATGAGGACACCATTTCTATACATTCACAAATACTTTCCTGAGAGTTCAGAAAGTCTGACATGGTGAGTAGAGCATGTCCCTCCTACAGCAACAGATTCCTGTCAATTGGTTCCCCAGTGTTCTGCTGCAGCTTCACTACAGAGATTTAATAATAACTAAAATGCCAACATTCTGAAATCATGACAAATGTGAGACACATAGGAGAGACATGTTGTGGGAGCGAATGTTGTAGAATTGAAATAATTTCCTATGAAGGAGATTGTAGTATTTAATAAAATGAGGTGATCATTTTGTCATAAATATTTTAGTTTGTGCTATAGACAGCTAAAAGGAGGACACATGTTCTTGAAATTCTAAAATATTTTTCATATTGATGTCAAAAATATATCTGGCATGCTGAATGCAATACATACTGTCAACAGCAGCAAGAGTCTATCAGTAGATCCCCCAATATTGTTATATAGCCTCACTATAGAATTTCAATGAACAACTAGAGTGCTAACATTCTATACTCAAGACAGAAGGGAGGCACTCTTGAATGCCTTTTTACAGGAATAGTAGTAGTTCAATTGAAAACCTTTCCTATTGTGCAAGATGACGTAAGTGAACATTGAGGTGTTAATGCAGACGTGAGACTAGCTGATGCAAAACATGTGAGGAGATGTATGTTTTCTAGACATCATATACTTTTAAAGGGATAAAAATGGTTAATGAGATCCCTACCTATGTCCAATATCCCTTTTCCCTGTCTTTTTACTCTGTCTTCCCATCCTCTTTTTTTAGTACTTCCTACATGTTTAAAATAGTAACATTTTTGTAGACATAGACATTTTTCCAATCATCAATTTAAATGTATTGGAGTACATGTTTTAGATGTTTTAGGGTGCTGATATTTATTGCAGTCTAGTCTCATTTAAAATAGAATGTGTGCTTCTTTGGGCAATGGGTAGTGAAACCCTTCACATGAGTTTCCGTTTGGAAATCTAATTTGTTTTCTGCTTTTTACCATATCCATGATTGAAAATATATATTTATTGTCTGTAAAAAAATATACCTTATGGGTAACAACATTCAAAACTATTTTTTTAACGTAACATTGTAAGTGAGAAAGAATAAAGAACAATGAGGTTACTGTTTTAGAACAAAGTCAAAATGGTTATGTACTGCACAATTTTCACAGACTTGTAACATTTTAGATATATAATACAAACAAATAAAAAAGAAATATTTTCGGCACTCATTTATTTTAAGAACTTGTAGGAGCAGAGATAATGCCCATTATCATGTGCACGTTCAGTATTCTGCACTGTAAGGGTGTCTCCCAAGACATTCATATTCTGTGACCTAGGTAAATATTGGAATTCTATATTAGAATTATGTGATCCTCACAGGATCATCTCATAGGAAGATGGCATTGTTTATGTGGGCTGTGATTGTAAGGAGGCTTGTCTCAGGTACTATCTTGTAATCTCCTGGGTAGATAATAACCAATGAGGAGTCAAAATGCAGCTGCAGTGTGTGGCTGTGAGAGTTACAATGATATTTATCAGGACAACATTGCCCTAATATTAATGCATAGTCACAATGTGATTTGTAACACACTTTACTTAACCACCATTACATATATTAATGCCATGCTACTTTTATGTTTTACGTTTCAAAAAATATTTGCATAAAATAGGGTGCAGGCCACATCTTTTTACACATATTCCATTCATATGAAATTCCATAAGTTATAGAAGGCCCATAATGTAATGGACAGAGGGACAGATTTATCAACAAACTGATTGCATGCAAAAACTGATCACAATTTGTAATCAGCACTTTTGTAATCATTACCTTATTTTGCGAACCAACCTATGTATGAGTAGATCGGTTTGCAAACTTCTGATTCTGAGGGGGATGCAGTCTGGCCTACCTAATGACTATTCATTGGGTGGGTCACAAATAGTAGTTCACTCTGAATCGCCACTGTTAAAGTAATGGTGGCCTGTAAGAATCAGCAGACCATCATCCTTGCAATTGCTTTTGAATTTCTTTTTCATGCACCACAACCACACCAACCACCTCAACAGAAGACTGGTCCAAACACACTCTTACACGCAAAACAACACCCACCAAACGCAAATACTCACCCAAACATACATAACATACATCAGGCACACATGCAACTGCAAAACCCACAGCCACACGCACATCATGCAACGCAGCTCACTTTAACTCCCAAACCCAATCCTCTTCCACCCCTCCCACCAGTACTCCTCCTCCTGAATTCATGTCTTACCTGTCCATAACCCCTGTCAAACCCAAACCCACCCCTCCCAAGAAAGATCCTCGAGGTGCCTGCTCTGTGCCCACTACATGCCCCTTCCTGAAGAGATTCCCCTTTGGCAGTCTGTTTAAGAGGCAAGTTCGGTGCAACACCCCAACCTCATATGATGTCTTTGTGACAAACATTTTTATTACTGTTTGTTGTTTCATTAGTATTGATTTGAGAGAAGTATTTTATTACTTAATAAAAAAGTAAAATATTTTCACCAAGTTTGTACTGACATTACTTTTCATTTGAATCCTAGAACTGTTAATGATTAACATGTGATTTACTTATTTTAACTTCAAAATATGGCAGAAAATGCAACAGTTTTTTTAATTGTCCAGTGTGCACAACCCATACACCAGTAATAATAGTATGTGATGGACAATTAACATTTGGTGAAAGCAGTCATCATGACGATGGACAATTACACCAACAAATGGATTTTATCATATTATTTTGTAATTGTCAATACAGATGTGTTTATTTGTACTTGATAAGCGATGAAAATAAACACATAGGCGTTGTACTTTAAAATAATAATGACACAAATAGCATTTCATAAAATACAGGAAAAGCACTAGACAAGGGGAAATGTTAAATTGATAAATATATTAATTGATAAAAGTTTGGAACGAACATTGATTTCACAGTTATTTTCAACCAAACGTTTCACCTTGGCAAATCCTACATTATATTGCATTTCAATAATCCCAATAATGTGTAATGCATATGTTTATGATTTTATAGTTTAGGAAAATTAAGTTAACACACCTGAATGCTCAGTTTTAGATTTTTGGATTGATGCCCATTTTTGTGTAAGTGTTCATTATCATGAAGGCAACTTGCTCCAAATTTAAAATTACAATAACATTATACAGCTGTGTTTCTTTAAATTTCATAACTACACATTGGTATGCTGTTGCTTGTAAGAAAGATTTCAACACGTATGAGTCCCGATCAAATGTTAAAAGATACGTCAAAAGGTAACAAGTTATAATTGAAGCTTACCTTCAATTCCAGCAACGATGGTGTTGATTTGCTTCGTGGTCAAGTAGCAGCAGCAAAGACAGGACTTCTACGATCAGCTCCATGACAGAAAAGGAAGTGTGAAACAGAAAGAAGCCTCATATCCATTCCAATACGGCACCTCAGGAGTGGAGGTTTCCCCACCACAGTTACTTAGGCGGAAGGGCACATCTAAATTGGCCTGGCGGACTAACTGTCTGTACTCCCTCCGACAGCAGCTTTTGCCTCTGGTGCCATTGACCCCGGCGAACACATCTGGCAGAGACGACAGCACTCCGACGGTCTTTCGCCCATCGACTGGCCACCATCTAAATAGAGCGGGTGGAACTCTTACTAGGCAGGCGGTGATTCCGATGGAAAAACAACGGCGGGATCAATTCTGCCAAGATCTAAATCAGGCCCTTAGTATTTACTCCAATTATGCAGGAGATTTGAAAATGCTCTCACCAGACGGGAGCAAACACATTTCTCCCAGAAGTGCAGGCTGGGACACTACTGTGTCTCATGGTGGGCTCCCAGGGACACAGTAAGTGACCTGGCCATGATGGATGGGGTCCTCAGGGCCATTAAAAGGCTCACGCAGGGGGCCCTTGCCCCCGTTCCCCATGATAAATACAGTGGGGGCAAAAAAAAAGCTTGGAGAGGGAGACGTGCCCCCCTACCCTTAATATATACGCTGGACACCTGTTGTGGGGTGGAAACATGTAAGTCAATGCTTTGCAGTCAATACACTCAGAAATGGTGAATAGCCAAAAGTGCTAAATTTAATAGAAGCTACAAGAGTCAATTGTTATGCATAGATTTCATCGTGCAAATTTACTTTATGAATAGGCTACTAAGAGTTTAATAGAATCATTGGTTTAACCAGCTCAGGATTGTGACCTATGTTCTGAAAGAACATCATGATACCCTCATCAAAAAGGCTATGGTCATTTATGTATGTGTTAACATTTATGTTTAGGTTGCCTGAGAGATTTTCCTTGGTGCTGTGCTGCTAAATGCATGTGGTCAGACGAGGCGTCACATTTAATTTTATTACCTTGTTGATATCACTAGAGTAAAATATTAACTCAGCATCAAGGAGTCCAAACTCCTATTCTGCTATTTCATCATGGGAAGGGTGATCTGCCCTCTCTATAACCTTCTTGTAACAACTTTTACAACTTTTCCGTTCGAAGCAACATCCATGGCTGCACCTTGTTAAACTAGCATATATTTCGGGCAGCACCAATATTTTTACCACTTTTTGGGTGTCATGGCTCTCTGAGTACTTTGTATTGAAGAGTAATTTTTCAGCCATGGGTCAGGCTACTGGTGGATGTTCTTATTAGGCTTCTACTCCTGCGTAGTTATGTTGTCATGCTCTCTCACTTTTTAAAAGGCTGCAGGGACTGCTATATTTATAGATTGTATCTTCAGTCATGTTCAGGGTGCATTTACCACCTATTGGAATTAAGCAAGCATGAGACTTGAAGCTGGGTGCTTGTCAACACTATTGTCTCCATGTGTTAATCAAAAGCCAAAAGGAAATACTTAGGCATATCCTTCAATCTAGACTGAAACTGGACTGATGTCAGTTCAGTAATTCATGTCAGCAGGTCTGTCATAAATTCCTATGCATGTGTTTTTGAAACTTTTAACTTAGGGAAGAATGTGGCTGGGTCTGTGGGGCCATAACCATATGTCAAGTGGGACTACGGTTATTCCTTAGCTCCTGGGTTTATTTTATTTGAAGAATTTTTAATAGGGAAGAGGGGAATAAGGTAATTTGCCTGCGTTGTCCACACTCTCTATGCTACTTTAACAAGGCTAGTACTGTATTTAGTATAATATAACTTCTGTCGTTAATTAAAAAATCCCTGTGCTCATAGCTTGCGACCCATAACTAATAGCAAAAAAAGCATAGGCTGGAGGTTGTTTTGAATTGTGAAGAGTTTGAAATTATTTTGAATACTTCAGTAAATAACAAATTGGACCACCTGGGAGAAGTATGATTTAGGGGCCACGTGTACGAGCATTTCATTTTGCTACTCACTAATTGCGAGTCGCAAAATGAAATATATAACAGTGTCTCAGACACTGTTTGCGATTCCCAAATGGGTAACAAGGGACCTGCCTCATTAATATTCATGAGGCAAGTCGCAATTTGCGACTCATTAGGAATGGCCAGCACTCAGAGGTATAGTGGTCTGCTGGGGTAAGCAGACCACCATGACTGTGACTGCTTTTTCAATAAAGCGAATTGGCTTTGGGAAATGCAGCCAGTTTTCCTTAAAGGAAACTGGGATGCATTTAGAAAAGAAAATTAAAAGTTTCTGTTTCAGAGTAGGAAGTGGTCCGTGGGACCACTGACATTTCTTAAAAAACATTTTTACTGACAATCACAAAGGGGAAGGGGTCTCCTGAAGTCCCCTTCCTGTTTGCGACTGGCTTACCACCTACTTGAAGTAGGCAGTAAACTGAGATTGTTTTGCGACGGCATTCAAGTTGCAAAACAATCGTACATCCTCTGCGACTTGTTATTAGGAAGGGACGCCCTTGGCACTCCCCTTCCTAAGGGTGACACGCAAGCTCTATTTTACAAGTCGGTAACAGGTCACTGACTCGCAAAATAGAGTTGATAGATGCAACAACCGTTTTTAGCAGTTTCAAATGGCCCGAAACTCCATTTGCGACTCCTAAAACCAGTCGGTCATGTGATCCGAAAACTCAGGCAGCTTGACTGCTTACTAGATAGCCAGAATACCTTTAGCCACAATCGGATGACGTGTATGCCAAAGAACCATAATTTCTCCTGGAAACAGGCTAAATGTCCATAACATATTCTGGGTTCCTGGCAACATTTGAATGGGCCCAAAGGAGGTCTAGTTCTAAGAACTAATGAGGTGCTCACGAAGGCCCTACAGTTTTCCACTGGGTCAGTTTTCCGCCAGTTTTGTGGCCATTTGAATAGGACCATTCAAATGATGCCAGGTCATTCTTGGCAGGCAGGGGCAAGCTCAAGCAACTTGGGAGTTTTGATGTTTTATCAAATACAAGTTTACAGATATCTCCTATAGATGTTGTGGGTTTATTCATGGAACTAAAGGATCTGGTTCCGTGACAAAACATTGTTGCCAAACACCCTAATGCGTGAATTAAACATATGGTGATGTAAGGGGGAGTTTAAAAATATGAAGTTGGAAACCGATAGCACTTGGCACAGAAACTGGTCAAATAGAGTAAAGTGTGCACTGAACGTGTCCCAAGAACAGAAGTAGAAGCTTTCACCACACTCGTGTGCTTCCTCGTTGGCCTTTGACAGTAGTTTTGTTTATAAATCCATACTACCATCCTTATTATTTGTGTTGTGGGCTCGACTAGAGGAAGAGGACAGAACTATCTGCTCTTCCCGATTTTAGTTGCTTAAATTTCAATGAGCTGTGGAGAAAGCCAGACGAAAGCACTGTTTGAACTGCTCACCTTAACAGAAATTCGATAGCAATTAAAGAGAATGCTACAGCGAGCCAAATAGCTATTAAAACAAATGATTTAGTGATTTTCTGCTTAATTTAAGGGACAGAAGATTTTGCATTAACAGAAACTTTTAATTATTTGCTAAAATTTAATTCGATAACATGCTTTCTCCTTAATGGTTATATTTGCTTGTTTCCCGGAGATCCCGTCCCATGTTTACAGTTTGGACATGTGCTCTCTGCAGCGTCCAGTGCCATGGCTCTCTGCTGTGACTCAGACAAGGACCACAATTGGAGCATTATTATGCAATGTTAATTTTGCATCTGTAACTTAATCTACTGCCCGAGAAGCATATGAAGGGCAATTGCTATAGCAGAACAATACCTGGCATCTGTTGATGGTGCCAACAGCCAAGGGAAGGGCACAAGATTGCTTTAAAACTGATCAACTGCAGTCAAGGGAAGGCAAGTGCACATAGCCCCTTCGCTCATGGTGAAAGTCCTGGCTGGCAAGTCAAGTTTAATATTTCTTAACTGTTATGATTAATTGACTTATTTGTTATGTGTGGCATTAGAGGCAATCAGCATGAATACTGGATTCTTAGGGCCATATGTAAAAAGTTTAGGGATTTCAGGGTCAAATATATCAACATTTGTAATAGCGATGACCTAATTGTGATTTTCTGTGAATTGTAATTAGGTAATCGCTATTACAAATGCATATAACTCTTAGGGCCATAATCACAAGGAGCTATCGCCGAATTAACGGCACTTTTTTGCAGCCAAAGTTGTGATAAATTTACCTTCCCATTCACAAGCTGGTGCTAACAGCCCACGGCACCAGTTTACCCGCAATAGCAGCCGCAAAAAACATCACCACAGAGGATCCCCGCAACTATCACTAATGAGATGCAGAGTAGGCATTCCCGTGCCAAAAGCCGCGACAACACCACACCTCAACATTCTCAACGGCCAGACACATCGGCAATAAGAACACAAAACCGGCGATAAGGTGCGTTAGCACCAGGAAATCTACACCTGCTCTGACCTGGTGTTAACTCAGACGGCAGCCAGCACCACAAAATGGAGACCAGCCCAGGGCCACATCGGAAGTGCAACAGATGCCATGGAGCCACACATCATGCGGCCCGGACACCCAAGAGGGCCACAACACCCACCGATACCACCCCCCAGACCACCCCTCCCTTGCACCCCCCAACAAAGACATGCCACATCAGCTACACAAAAACATGTACAAATTATTCTGCATGATGTCGCACAATCACAACAGTTGAAATGCATGTGTCAACACAGAAATGAGCATCACACATTCACTTCCGAAGCAACAAAAAAAACTTTATTAAAATGAACATCGAAATCAAATGAAGACACATGGCGGCTCCCCAAGGGACACTCCATAGGTCACAGCCTGCAAGACAAAAAACATGATGAGAAGGTGTGTCCTGTACACATCAAAGGACAGAGAGAGAGCGAAGGAGAGAGTGAGAGAGAGAGAGAGAGAGAGAGAGAGAAGAAGAGAGGGAGAGAGAGAGAGAGAGAGAAGAGAGGGGAGAGAGAGAGAGAAGAAGAGAGGGAGAGAGAGAGAGAGAGAGAGAAGAAGAGAGGGGGAGAGAGAGAGAGAAAGAGAGAGAGAAAAGAAGAGAGGGGGAGAGAGAGGGAGAGAGAGAGAGAGAGAAGAAGAGAGAGAGCCGCCCCTGTGCACCCAGGCCACACAGCTCATCTGCTGCCACCGGTGTGTTTCCAACCACTTGCCGGCATGTAGTGTAATCGAATAGGTCACACATCTGAGTCAGAGCCGTCATCTGAAATAGAGTCCAGATACATGACTGGCACAGTACACACACTTGCACAAGACAACAGCGCCTGCCAGCCCATGCACACCCAGGCAGAGACATCACAAAGGCACCCGCCACCCACGGAGCATGCCTGCCCATGCACACCTAGGCCTCACTGCTCACCTTCTGCCACCGGCGTGTAGACTGGATGTCCCACCACTTGCCGCTGTAAGCCACAAGCCCGGGGCCCGCGGACATGGCACACTCAACACCATGCAGCCATGCGCCGCAGGCCACCAGGTCTCAAGTGTTTTGCTGGGTCTTGAATACTCCATGGCTGAGGACATACCAATGCACCTGGCAACATTGCAGGCTGCACACCCACTCAGTTTTGCTTTGTTCAGCATTACATACATCAGTTGTGTGTCTTTTGCACACCCGAGCAGCCCAATGGGTGAGTAAGTCTGTGACCCAGAAGCGAGGCCACGTGGTGGTAGGCTCGCGCTGCCCGCTGGCTCTGGCCTACACTGCGGACCAGCAGGGCACACGAAACCTGAATTGTCCGGACCGCTGGACACAGCATCATCGCAGGGTGCCCACCCGCTCAGCAGCTTAAGGTGCCACTGACTCAGTGCACCCAGAGTCACCGTCCCGTGGCGGGGTGCCTGTGCCTGCTGCAATGCGCAGGGTGCAACTCCAGCCAGTGCCAAATGGTGGTTGGCCCATGCCATACGCAGGCCTAGGTTGCCACTAACCCTGTGCAACCCCAGTCAGCGCCACGTGGTGGTCGGCCCATGCCATACGCAGGCCTGTGTTGCCACTAACCCTGTGCAAACCCAGCCAGCACCATGTGGTGGCCGTCCTGTGCCGAACGCAGGCCTGGGATACCACTAACCCTGTGCCCAACAAAACTCTTGTGCCCTTTATGATTGGAACCGTGGTGTCCGTCATCCAGTCACCATGGGCAGAGGAGAATGTGACATCATCGGCCACTTATGTTGGTGGAGTCACATGGCCTGTGATGCCTGTGCCGGATGGGGGTGGTGTGTGTGCAAGTCTGCCTTCAGGGAGTGGCTGTGACATGCTGACAACTAGACCAGTGACCTGCACACCACCAGCGAGTATGCCTGCGATGGGTAGCAATGAGGGCCCCTCCTCGGAGCGTAAGCGGAGTGGTATGGCCTGCCGTATGCCAGACCAGCGCAGGGCTTGCCACAATGACACGTGGGCTCTGGGTGGGGTCATGTGGCAGGAAGTGAGTGATGCCTGTGTCCCAGTTGTAGTGCCCACGGGACCCGGTACACAAAATGCAATGTAGCACCCTCTGACTGGCATCCCACAGGATGCGCATCATTGAGGCAAGGGAAATCACTGTCCCTACATTCATCCACACATGCATACATGACTGATGATAGACATGACACAGCAGTGCGTCAATGGATGTTTATTGCACATCCAGTGCAGTTATGCAGCTGGAGGTGGTTCAGTGCAATGGCCAGCACACTACACGATATGGGCCCGTGGAGGGCCAGCCAGAGTCCATACGGGGATGACAAGTCCTGCTGAAGGGAAGGGTACAGTCTGCAGCCTGGTCGCTGTGTCATTGGGCATCGATTCGGAAGTGGCAATCTATGTAGCTGTCCAAGGTGAGTGCATCAGAGTGTATCACAGGTCAGTGGAAGGTCATGAGGCCATGTGTGGGACCAAGCAGACACAGGCCAGGTGGCAGTGATGAATGCTAGTGCCTGGTCCTTCTGATCACAGTCCCATCCACGTCCTCATCCTCGGTGTGTGCCCTGCCCCACCTGTGGGTGTTGCAGAACTGGCTGCCGCACTGTGTGCCACTGACACATCAGGGGCCTGAGTGGATCCGGCTGCCACACTGTGTGCCACTGACACATCAGGGGCCTGAGTGGATCCCGCGGCCGCACTGGGATACACTGACACCACAGGGGGCAGGGATGTGGATGGCGTGGGCGCAGCAGCATTCATCAGCGCCACGCCTTGTGGCGGCAATGCCATGGTGAAGGTCAGTAGGGCATGATAGATCCCAGCTACATTTTGATGATGTACAGTGGTGGCTGCCATCCTTTCTGCCTCCATTCGCACCATGTCCTCCATGAGCCTCCGCATGTGTGCCAGCTCACGACTAGAATTGCTGGAGCCACTCTGAGCGGACAGGTGTTCTTCTCTCCATGTCATGACTTCAGCCATGTCTGTCAGGGCTCGTTGGAGACCATGGGGCGGGCATAGACACCCAAGGATGGAGTCCAGTTTGGCAGCTATGATGACGAAGCCCACCCGCACCTGCTCAGCTGTCTCCATCTGGCACTCCAGCACACGGCGTTGGAAGGCCATGTGTTCTTCCTGGAGGTCTTGGGAGGGTGCTGGGGCTGTGGGTGCATCCTGCTGGGTGGTTAGGGTGGTGGGTGGGGTCGCATCGATGTGGCTGGGCTGCCATGAGCCTGGAGGTGAGTGGCGGATGAGGTCAATGATGTGTTGGATGGTTTGGGCATCGATGCTGGCATTGTCCTCCTCATCATCCATGAAGAGTGGCTGGGACTACTCTGCAGGAGGTGCTGAGGGTGCCCTTGTGATGTGAAGGGGAGTTGGTGTATTAAAATGTGTCCACATGTGTGTAGACGCATGGTACAGGTTGACATTCAGACGGCATGGCATTTTACATTGTGACAGTCTGTAGATCTGGGCAATGACCCAGAGTCATTGTGGGTGTGCACTGTGCTCTGCTTGATTGTGCATTTGTGCCATTGTGCCCATCTCCGCCCATCCCCCCGGAACCTGGTGGTCACTCACCCTGTTGCGGTTGTGTTGTGTCCTGTCGAGCAGTGTACGGTCCCCCGACTCTGGCCACAGTCTCCACACTGATGACTGTCGACACCAGCTCCTCCACGTCATCCAGCTCCAGCTGTGGCGCTTGGCCCCCGCCTCCAGTCTGCGTTGCTGCCTTCTGGTTGGCGGAGAGTTTCTCTTTGGTCTTCCACTTGATGTCATTCCATCGCCTCTTGACCTCGTCCATTGTCCTCTTGTGCTCTCCGATGGCATTCACCTTGTCGACGATGTCCCGCCATTTTGAAGTTTTGGTGCCCAGTGACACGTTGGAGGTGATGAAGTGTTGTTGATGGTGTTCAATCACCTCCGGGACTATGATTCTGTTCGCCTGTGGACTAAACTTCGTCTTTCTTGTCTTCTTGTCCTTGCCCTTCCCTGTCCCCAAGGTCCCAGGCTGGTCGTCCGGGGTGCTTATGGGGTTGCGCTCGTCCTCTGCGCCTGCTCTGGCTGCCTCCATGGTGCTTGGGTGTAGGTCAGTTTGTATGTGGGTGTTTTCTCTGCTTTTATGGAGATTTTTCCCACCTGCCAGGTGTGTGTTGAAGGCCTGGCGGTGCTTATCGCTGATTTCCTCATCGCACTTTGGGCCATTGCAGGTTTTTTGGTGTTGTGGTTTGTGTTTTTATCTCCATCGAAGTGGTTTTATTGCAGACATTGTCCACGGTTTATGCAGACTATCGCATGCGACCGCCTTGTTGTGAATCCCACGTTGTCACGGGGTTATTTTCCTACGATGGGCTGCGATATGAAAAGTTGCGGAACGCTACTCTTACAGTAGTTATCACACGTTCCTGTGAATATACCCCATGGAGTCTTATTTAGTGATTCCTAGGGGGTCGCAAATTGACCTATCCCATTATTATTAATAAGGTAGATCGCAATTTGCGACCGCCCTAGGAATTGCTACCATCACGGGGATGGCGTCCTGCTGGGGTCAGCAGACCACCATGTCCTTAATTGCTTTTAATTAACAAATCTTTTGAAAGGAAAACGGGTTGCATTAAAAAAATTAAAGAAAAGTTTTATTTCCCCCCCTTCCCATTTGCTACTGGGGTACCACTAACTTGAAGTTGGTAGTAAATGGCGGATGTTTTGCGACCGCATTCACAGTCACAATACATTCACACATACCATTGAGATTCACCTATTTGGAAGGAACGCCCTAAACACGTCCCTTCCAAATATCGAATCGCAAACTCATTTTGTGGTTCGGTAACAGGTTACTGAATCACACAAAAGGGTTTGATACATGTAAAAAGCCTTTTTTGTGTTCACAAATTTTGTTGAGTAGATTCAGATTAAGGAAGGCACTCTTTGCAGAGTTTTTTATGTGATTGGCCATGTCGAGTTTTGGGTCTAGGGTGATTCCTAGTGATTTTATGGAGTTTGCCAGAATGAGATTACCATTGAGAGCATCCATAGCTTTAAGCCATTCTGCAATTTGAGGGTTCTCTTCTTTGTTGGAGATGAGGAGGATCTCAGTTTTGTCTTGATTGATTTTTAAGTGATTTAGAGACAGCCAATGTTGGATTTCTTTAGAGTGTCATTTAGTCTGAGGATGCCATCTAAGGAGGAGGTTTCTAGATAGATCTGGGTGTCATCTGCATATAGGTGGAAAGGGATGTTGGCATGTTTAACTATGGTGGTGAGGGGTTCCATGTATATGTTGAACAGTTGTGATGAGAGCACTGAACCTTGGGGTACGCCCCTGCTGATGGGGTGTAGGTCGGAGGTAAAGTTTTAGATTTTTATCCTTTGCGAACGGTATTGTAAGAAGGAGAACCAGCGTAGGACCACCTCATCAGCACCTACCCTTTCTTGTAGGGCCTTGATGAGTAGTTGGTGATCAACCGTGTCAAAGGCTGCCGATAGGTCCAGGAGAATGAGTAGGCAGCAATGATCAGTATCGAGGGGTTTGTGGATATCGTCTGTGATGTTGAGGATCGCGGTCTCAGTGCTATAACCTTTTCTGGTGGGAATCATGAAGGTTGATGTTGTCCATGTGCTGAGTCAGTTGTGAGAGTACGCATTTTTCGAGGATTGTGGATAGGAGGGGGAGATTGGAGACAGGTCTGAAATTATTCAGGTCCTTGCAATCAAGGCCTCTTTATTTTAGCAGTGGCGTGACTTGGCCGACTTTGAGGCATTCAGGCATGATGCCAGTTCTCAGGAGCTGTTAATGATCCTGCACCAGCACGGGGCTATAGAGCGTTTTAGTTTTTTGGTCAATTGGGTGGGTATAACGTCAAGGACGTGAGAAGCGGGTTTGGAAGTGGAGATTAGCATGAGGATCTCGGCTTCCAGGATGGGGTTGAGGGACTTTCATGCTTTTGTGGGGTTCATGCACGTGCTTTCTATCATCACTGGAGGCGGGCTTCTGCAGGTGGGGATGATGTTGATGTCTAGTGAGAGCTCAATCTTGGTGATTTTGTCTTCGAAGAAGTTGGCAAAGTTTTCACACAATTCCTTGTAGGCCTGCATAAAGGATTCGGGGGGCTTGGAGGTTTGTTGCTTGATGAATAAATAAATGATTGAATGAACATGTAGATAGAGAAACACAGATAGATAGATAGATAGATAGATAGATAGATAGATAGATAGATAGATAGATAGATAGATAGATAGATAGATAGATAGATAGATAGATAGATAGATAGATAGATAGATAGATAGATAGATAGATAGATAGATAGATAGATAGATCGATAGATAGATAGATAGATAGATAGATAGATAGATAGATAGATAGATAGATAGATAGATAGATAGATAGATAGATAGATAGATAGATAGATAGATAGATAGATAGAGAGATATATAGTTAGATAGATATATAGTTAGATAGATAGATAGATAGATAGATAGATAGATAGATAGATAGATAGATAGATAGATAGATAGATAGATAGATAGATAGATAGATAGATAGATAGATAGATAGATAGATAGATAGATAGATAGATAGATAGATAGATAGATAGATAGATAGATAGATAGATAGAGAGAGAGATAGATATATAGTTAGATAGATATATAGGTAGATAGATAGATAGATAGATAGATAGATAGATAGATAGATAGATAGATAGATAGATAGATAGATAGATAGATAGATAGATAGATAGATAGATAGATAGATAGATAGATAGATAGATAGATAGATAGATAGATAGATAGATAGATAGATAGATAGATAGATAGATAGATAGATAGATAGATAGATAGATAGATAGATAGATAGATAGATAGATTTAAATAATAAAAAATAAAATAATACATAAATACATGTATAAATTCTTTATACATTAATAGTGATTGTTTGAATTTTTAGCACAATCTAGAATATTTCTAAATATCATACTCAAATCTATAATTTTTAACCTTTTAAACAAAATATTTATTGCCACTAACTCATATATGTATTTGTAAATAAATACAGTAACATTATACCTAAAAAAAATTACAATATAGTAATTAAGGGTGGGCGTAGTGGGCGTAGTGGGGCTACGTGAAGCAACACGTAGTGTGCCCAAATCTACGCACACTTGCACGCTCCGTGAAGCCCCACTACGCACTGCCCGCCTCCCGCCCACCCTCCTTTTAAATAATACCCTGCATGTTAAATAATTAAAAGTAAAGAGACTTACCTGAAGTGCAGCGTCTCCGGTGTTCCCTCTTCCTCATTTCCAACTTCTTGTGACAAATGCGCATGCCCGGACGCCCGCGCATGCGCATTTGTCACAAGAAGTTGAAAACGAGGAAGAGGGAGCCCCGGAGACGCCGCGCTTCAGGTAAGTCTCTTTACTTTTAATTATTTAAAATGCAAGATATGATTTAAAAGGAGGGCGGGCGGGAGGCGGGTGGCGGGTGGCAGGCAGCTAAGCTTCGCCCTGGCGTGTGCATAGAGCTTGCCTGCTTCGCCTACTTCGAAAACTGCGAAGCAGGCAGCGCTACATACACTACATGGGCGAAGCGTAGTGTAACGCCCAGGGTTAATAGTAATTTTAAAATTAATTGTTGTTATTTGTTAAATAGTGCAACTTTCTTTAACAACAATATCATAATATCAAACAAAAACAAAGCAGATATTAATTTTTTAAATAAAAATATAATTAAAACCATTTGAACAAGCTTAAATTAAAAAAATATATATAAATTTATTTAAAACAGGTTTTTATTTTAAAAGTTAAATAAATATATATATGTATGTATATGTATACAAATATATATATATACATATATATATATATATATTCACAGAAAAAAACATAGGTTTCAGGCACGTTATAGTTAGGAATTAGCATTTAAAAAACCTCAGAAATTCACTGAAAAAACCATAGGTTTCAGGGGTGTTATAGTTAGCTGGACTTTTCACTTGTACAAAACCATTGAAAAACCTCCATGGCTATCTTGCTGCTCCTGCCCTGCCCCCTTGCCCCCAGCCCTCTGTTTACATGTGCAGACCCCTACTCCCTCCCTCCTGGCTTGTCTGTTCCATTGTAATGCCCCTGATCCGTCCCTCCTGCCCTTTATGGTCTGTTATGCTGCAGCTTTCTCTCCTGGCTGTCCATTATGGTCAGCTAGCTACCATTGCCTCTTGCCCCTCTGTTCTCTGTTGTCCATGTGCATGGTCCTGTCCCCTCCCTCTTGCTTTCTATGGATTGTTGTGCTGCACTCCCGTCCCGCATGCCCTGTGTGGTATATTGTGCTGCTGCAAACCCTGATGCCTGCCCTGCAGGGTCAGTTTGGTGCACCTCTCCATGTCCCTCCTGTCCTCTGTTATCCAAGTCCATGTGCCTACCCCATTTCCTTCCATGATCCAATGTACCATACTTGCGAACATTTTGAACTTGGTAAGAGGGAGATTTTGAAAAAAAAACTGGGGTATTGATTTTCCCCTTTGAGTTACATTGAAAAAGAGGAGATTTTAGACAGGAGACAGATAAAATAAAGCCCATTTGAGCTTAAAAACATTGGACGTTTCCTGGCTGAATCGGGTCTGTTGGCATGTATGGTTGTACTACCATTGTCTCTTCCTTCTGCCCACAATGGTCTATTACATTGCCACAGCCTCTCTTGCAAGTTGTATTGTTGGTTTGTTGCCCCTGCCCCCCTTTCCACTGCCCTCCATAGTCTGTTGTGCTGCCACAGCCCTTCCTGCCTGCTCAGTGTGGTTAAATTGTTGCCTTTGCACCCTCCTACCTGCCTTCAATTTTCAGAGTCCGTGCCCCTGGCCTCTGCCTCTCAACAGTATCCTAATGAACAACTAGATTGCTAACATTCTATATTTATTACAAAAGTGTGGAACGCCTGACGTCATCTTGATGTAATCAAAACTGTAATACCTAGAGCATTTCCTTTAGAAATTACATATATGAGAGGGTCTTATTGGCATCAAAATGATGGTTAGTGCTCTAAAAGCCCAAAATAAGGACATATTTTCTGAGTTTTCAAAATAGCGACAAAGCACTTTTAAATTATTTGTTATCTTTATGTTTTTTTATCCAGTTGACCACTTGATTAAATGTTGCACTTAGGGGAGAGGATGTGGTGTTACTTCCAGAACTGCAGACTTTGCAACTGGGGAACCAGGTTGGAGTTTCTGCTTCAGCTCGACATTCTGTGATTCTGGTCAAATCCCTTAGTCTCCCCATGTCTACAACCAAAATGAATTTGTTCTTGTGTGATGTAACCAATGCTCATGTAAAGCACTCCAATACCTGACAAGTCTGCACTATATAACACTGCAAAAACACACACTTCTGTCATTGGGCTATATTTGGGCTACATCTGGGTAATATTTGGGCTACATTTGGGCTCTTTTGTTTCTGGTGGTCATCTTGGGAGATTTATTTGTTATGAAGTTTCCTAATTTCCTCATTTACTGCAGTCTCCTCAGTAGGAAATACTTTCAGTTTTTTACTTTGATTCCATCAAGAAGGCATTCAGATGTGTCACACATTTGCCATAAATTCAGAATGTTAGCACTCTTTTTGCTCATTAGATCACTTTAGTAAAGCTACTGCTCACCAGGGAAAACTGCTGCTGGTATTGAAAGTGCATGTTTCAGTCTGCATGTCAGAATTTTTTAATGAAATAGAAGAGGATTAGAGAAGTCACTCAAAATGTGCCCTCATTTTTCTTTCTGCAGCACTAATCATACTTTTTATGGAAAAATGAACCCCCTCATTTTGTTCCTTTTTAAATTAAATGTTTTAAGAGTTACCACTTTAATCCAAGCAAGATGGCTTCAAGTGTGCCATAAGTTTATCATAAGTAGGACTGTTAGCGCTGTAGTTGTTCTTTGGAACACTCTGGGAAGCTGCAGTAGAACACAAAGGAATCAACTGACAGTCTCTGCCCTTGTTGGATGTACATGTTTTACTGAGAATGTCAGACTTCAGTCTCACATGACTGAGAAAGATAATGAGAATTTACAGAAAATAAGCTCTCAGTTTAGCCTTTAGATCACCTTCCAAACCTATGTTGGAAAAGCATGAAAAAATATTTTACTCTCAATCATGATATCCCAGCAGAAGGCTTTTTCACATGGTGAAATCACCTTAGAACATACCACAATTCCTAAAATGAGTATGGTACCATCAACAAATGATTTATAATGTAACTAAAGTCTTAAAACCTTCTATTAACTGCAATGCTTTTTAATGAGGTGCTATCATGTATATTGGTCCCAAGATGGCTGCCAACACTTCTTGGATGAAGTGCTGTTAGCCAATCAGATCTCAGGATGAGATGTGTGATTAGGCTCCGCCCACATATATATATGATTTTACTTTTGATTTTCTCAGGAACTACTGAACAGATTGACACCAGACCTGCAAAAGGCACTTCCCTGACCTGAGGACTACCTCTCTGCCAAATTTCAAGTAATTCTGTTCAGCCGTTCGGGCTGTACCTTGGACTAAAGGTCTCTATGGAAAATTGCATGGGGAAAATGCGTTTTGGGACCCCCCTTTTTTCTCAGCCCCCGCTTGACGAATCCCCCCGAGACTTTCAGGGTAGGAGCGGAGCGGAGCGCCCCACCTATTTTGAAAATTTCACGAGGATTCGTTTACCGGCGCCAAAGTTATTCCAAATAGAAAGTTGCGGATTTCCTATGGAAACACGGTCCTAACTATAACTATCTACTGGCGGCCGCCAGTAGATAATGTATATATATATATATTCACTGAAAAAACCATAGGTTTCACACACGTTATAGTTAGGATTTGGTGGGGGGTACTACGTAGTGCATAGGTGCATCAATGATTGACTCTCTGGTTGTATGTTTTGAAGACAGCATGTGTGCATGTCTGTATGGGTGGATGACTGTGTGTATGGGTGTGTTAGTGAGTGAATGACTGTCTCAATTGTGTCTTTATGAGTTTATAAATATGTTTTAAAGAAGTATATTTGTTTATTGGTGTATACAAGTGTGTATATGTGTGAGAGTGAGAGATTGAAATAGTTCCTGTATGAATAAGTATGTGTTTTTATAAGTGATTATTTAAAAGAGTAAGTATGTGTAAGTTTCCGTAGAAGTAAGTGTGGTGGTGTGTGTATAACTGTATATACAAATTAATGTATGTTTGATTCTTTATTAGCATGAGTGACTATGTGTGTGAGTAACTCTATGGATGAGAGGCATTGTGTTACAGAATGTATAGGTGTATGATTACATATGATGTGTGAGTACACGTATGAGTGACTGTACAGGACTGTTGGTGAATGAGTGGTTGTGTATGTGGATCTTAGAATTATTGAATAGGTTGTTGTAATTGGTATTGGTATGTCCATTTTTTTGAAAATTTCAGTCTCTATTTTTGAATGTTTGTATCAAAGGTTATATTAGGGTGAGAGGAGGTTTACCACTCTGTCACAAGGATGATGTCATCAGTGATGTCATTTGAGATGTCATCAGTGATGTCATGAGTGATGTCACTGACCATGTCATGAGTGATGTAATATGTTACGTCATCAGCAGTGGATTGCGGTTGCGCGAGTTATAGTTAGCTTAACCAACTATAACGGGGGAATTTCATTGGTTTTTTATGAGTAAAATGTCCGCTAACTATAACGTGTGTGAAACCTATGGTTTTTTCACTGAATTTGCAAGGTTTTTTAAATGATAAATCCTAACTATAACGTGTGTGAAACCTATGGTTTTTTCAGTGAATTTGCAAGGTTTTTTAAATGCTAATTCCTAACTATAACATGTGTGAAACCTATGGTTTTTTCAGTGAATTTGCAAGGTTTTTTAAATGCTAATTTCTAACTATAACGTGTGTGAAACCCATGGTTTTTTCAGTGAATTTGCAAGGTTTTTTAAATGCTAATTCTTACCTATAACATATGTGATTCCCATAGTTTTTTTATTGATTTTGTATGATTTTTTTATTATTAATTCTTATATTATATGTTTTTTTTTTTTAAAAAAAGCAAGTTTTTTTTAACTTTTTATTCTCTTAAAACTCTATGTTTTTAAAAAAAAAAATCTGCAATATATCAATTTTTCATTTTTTATTTTTTTTACCAAACAGGTAAGATATATTAGTCTAACATAGAAAATCTTTTTTTTTTTTTTTATTGCGCGTACGGTAAGCGTACGGTAAGCGTACGGTTTACGCAATGTTCGTAATTTTTCTACTCTTTTTGCGTATAGTTACGCAATTTGCGTAGCCGTGCGTACTGCGTGCGGGGCGCGTAAGCGTGTACGCTACACGCGCACGTTACGCGGAAGTGTTGTGGAGTGACTGTTATACGCATGCGCGTAAGCGCGTGTCTTTTTTACGCGCATGCGTACTTTTACCGTAAGCGCACCGTAAGCGCACCGTAAGCGTAACGTAAGCGTAACGTACGCGCACGGTGGGTCATGTGATCATGAAACACAACTTTTGATTGGTTGAAAATACTTTCAGTTCTAGAACTTTCCTACACCACACCCATTCCCCTCATTTCTGCTTGTGATCCCTTAGGAGAAAGAGCTGACTTGTCTTTGTGATACGATGGCAGACCAGCACTCTTCTACTGACAGTGAGGCTAGCAGCACCACCATCAGGCAGAGAAGGAGGAAACAGAAGAGCTCTTTTATATGGGAGTATTTCAGTTTTCCAGAGGGTGAGAAAAAAGTCAATGCTGCCTTGGTGACTTGCAAGCTGTGCCAGCGTGTACTTTCGCGAGGTAATCCCAACAAGAAGTATTCCTTCGGGAATCACACTATGTTGAGACACCTTCACGATGTACACCCTAAGACACATGCTAGACATACTAGAGGCAACCCTTCAGTAAGTCAACCAAGCACATCCACAGCACCTCAGCTGAGTTCTTCTTCAGAAACTCAGCAGAGCCCTTCATCTGTGGGGGCAGATTCACCTTTTTCTGATCCTGTGGAAACGAACCCTCGGTTTGCGAGGGTTACTATGCGGTGTTCATTGTGCCATGGTCTAATTGTTCATAGGGAGACCAGTCTTCCCCTCATTAACAACAAAATAGACCAGCACATATGTCCTACCAGCTAATGTTCCCATTCTTCCTTTCCTCTGTCCCTGCATGAACACAACGGCTCTTTTAAGAGCCAACCTTACCTCTCAACTTTTTTTTATTTTTTCTTTAAAACTTTTTTTTTTTTTACCGTACGCGTACGGTAAGCGTATTTTTTTTTTTTTTTAAAAACACTAAAAATCAATTACCACATCTCAAGATCCTTGAGGAATTAATAACTAAATACTAAAAATCTTTTTGAGATAAAGTGGAAGAAAGGGACCATCTAATTTCTGACTTACCTGACCCACCCAACAATTTAATTTTTATTTAAAATGTAATTCAAATTACTTGAAAAAATGGTTGGATTTTTTTGAAAATTTTCTTTCACAATCTGAAAAAAAAGAAAAAAGTATTAATATTTAATAAATCAATATATAACACAGTTCATGTATTTACATATTTCCCCTAAAAAATGTTTTGCCTTTTTCAGAATATATTGCACTATAAATTGTGAAAGCAATTGCATTCATCATTTAACAGCGGGCAAAAAAAAAATAACAATCTCAAAGATTGTTTTAAAAAAGCCCACAATCTCTTTTAACTTAAACATAACATTATAGAAATGCATAATATTCTAAAAAAATATCATCTAATAACAATAATTATTTCTTTAAAATACCGTCTGACAATTTTGTTTCAGAAGTATAATCACAAAAATATTATATCTCAAATAACTCCACAATACATCTGGTTCCATTTCCTTTAGGCCAAATAGTAATTTTAAAATTCTTTTTTGTTTAAATTTCCAATGGTAATCCAATAAAATTCCAAAATTTAAATTGTACAGATCTTACCGATTCTCTCTAACATTTTGGTTTCAGGAAGATTAATTAATAATTAAATAAGTCCACAATACAATTGTTTACCTTTCCTTATGGCCAAATAGTAATTTTAAAATTCTTTTTTGAATAAATTTCCAATGGCAATCCAATAACATTCCAAAATTTAAATTGTGCAGATGTTACCGATTTTCTCTAAATTTTTGGTTTTCGAAAGTTTCATTAAAAATTAAAAAAGTCCACATTACAATTGGTTACCTTTCCATTAGGCCAAATGATAATTTGAAAAATCTTTTTTTTTGAAAATTCCAATGGTAATCCAAAAAAATTGTAAAATTGTTTTGTACAGATCTTGCCAAGTCTCTCTAAAATTTTGGTTTCAGGAAGATTAGATAGGAATTTGCTAAATCAAAAGGCAAACGTTGCTTGAAAATCAATTTTGAATCATTACACAGTGTCCAGCCTTTTTCACATTTAAGATAAACTGTGTAATGTCCAGAAGTAACAGTAGGTCCTTCATGGAAAATTATTGCAACTGTTACAAAAGTTTTTCCTGAAATTGATAATTGCTGTCCTGTAAACTTCTTTATTAAAGTATCCAATTTTGAACCATCAGCTTTACATCGTTGCATCATTAAAATTACATACTGTCTGTATTCCTTTAAAATTAACATTGAAAACATTTCAGATTTACACTCACCGCATTCCATGCTATGATTAGCATCTTTAACTAATTTAGCAAAAGAGACTGTTTTACTTTCTGGCAATGTTAAATAAATAAACCTTTCAGAATCAACATTAGAGCCACTTGTATAGTAACAGTTTTCACAACTATGTTCCCATTTATAAGAGACACCAAACATATTTTCAATGGGAACCCCTTCTTCTTCCAGTACCTGAAGAAAAAACATCAAGAATTCCTGTGCGTCTTGCTGTACATTTTGAGAAAACTGTGTTTGTCCTGCACATACATCTAAAAGTTTTCTAATTTCAGTAGCACTTTCTATTTGAGTTTTATCATTACTCAGCTTTTGAAAAAGGAGACTCAACTCAGAACAGAATCTTTTTCTCTGATTTACTATTATCTGCTCTTGCAAACTTTCCAGATAAAATGCAACATTCAGCACTACATTAGCGTAGCAGTTGACACCAGAGCTATTTTCAAAATGACATCCTACAACCTCTTCTTCATTTTCCTTTTTCTTTTTGCTTGCAATTACATCACTCCTCTTTTTTTTCCTCCTCTCTACATCCTCATTACAGATATTCTCATTTCTCCTTTTACGAGAAACTACACGTTTCTCTAACACAGGATACTGACCTAAATGAGGAGCATAGGTTCTTCTTAATCTATTATACTCCTTTACACAATTTGTATCAGCACTAACTTTTGAGTCATCAAAGTCTATCATGAATAAACCAGATAATGTTTTCACTCGTGACAAAGCTACATAAGCCATACCTTCTTTGAACACAGTTGAACCAATGTTTACAAATGCACAATCTACAGTCAATCCTTGAGACTTGTGAATAGTTACAGCACATGCTAGAGAAAACGGAAACTGTTTCCTTTGTACATATAAGTCTTTCACAAGCATAAAACGAACTGTACAACGACAAATGTCTATAACTTCTTCTATCTCATCAAATTTTATTTTTAAACATTCAATTCCATCTTTTTTCTGATAATTAATAAAACCCACAACTCTTCCCATAGCTCCATTAACTAAACCTTTTTCAACATCCAAATTTCTCCTTAAAAATACTCTACAGTTCATGCAAACATATAGATTTTTTTCTAATCCAGCAGTTTTGGAAATGTTCTTCTCTAGTGAATCCAATTTATTTTTCAGTGTGCCTGTTAATGTGATAGTAATTCTTCCATCTTGAATTTTGTCCACTGCTTCCAATTTCCTGATATCTTCCTTTTCCAATTTCAAAAGCTCCTCATTGAATATTGAGCATTCACGTAGAGTTGGCATTAAGCAGATGACACTTTTCTTTTCTGCAATGTTCTTGTATATCTTCTCTGCAACTATTTCTTCCTTTGGAAATAAATTATGTAGCAACCGACTCTGTAATGCATTTATGCCAGCTTCAGTCAGTAGTCCAATTCTGATATCTTTCAGAATACTTCCATATTCTTCATCGTTTGCTTGCCTCATATTAGTAGTAAGTTCCTTGTACTCAAAGAAGGACCAAATATTTGCATTACCAATGCTTCCCAATGACTTCTTTGTGTCTTCATGTGTCACAGTATTAAACACTGGTTGTCCTTTAACTGGAGTAAGCTGTAGAAGATCCCCAAAAACTATGACATGTTTTCCACCAAATAACACGTCATAGTCTGTCCTTAGAGTTTGCTGCATTCTTAAATGCACAAAGGCAAGCATTAAGTTTGATACCATGCTCACCTCATCAATAATGAGAACTTGCATCTTCTTCAATACTCTTGAAACTTCCAAGCATGCTTCTCCAGTTAGCTTGTGGTATTGTATTTTGTTCTCATGCTCCACTGGTAACATTAGCAAACGATGTAAGGTGATTCCTTTTATGTTATATGCTGCTAACCCAGTTGGAGCAGTAACCACACAAGACAAAGTAGAATCCGTTTTTTGCTGTAGGTAGCTTCTGATGACTTTTATTAAGAAACTTTTTCCAGTTCCAGCTTGTCCGCTTACATACATCCTGATTGGATGAAATGATGTGCATGAGCACTCTTTTTTTCATGTAGTAATCCGTGATCAATTTTGTTTCTGATCTCTTCATAAATTTGTTGCTGCTCTTCATTCAGTTGTCTTTCCAAATTTGGTAAGTCTATAAATTCTTCTTGAGCTTGATTCATAGCCGTTTCCACTTCATTCATGGCTATTGCAGCTTCATTTTCAACGATTGGTTTTCCTAGGGGATCTTGACTGATTGTTCCTGAACTTTGGCTGTCTTGAGAACTGTCTCTAGCTACTTCAGCTGCAATTGTAGTTTCCTGTTCAATTTCTTCATTTAACATTTGCACATAAGTTGTGAATGTACTGCATTGTATGCTGTCTTTGCAAGCATTAAATGAATCTTCATAGCTTTGAAATTCTCCCAGTAGTTCATCCTCTGTACGCCATGGTTTAAACAGCTGTAAAAGAGCCAAGTAGTAAAATTCCTTTTTGTCAGTAGTGTCGCAACTCAGCTTCCTGTGATTTATCAAACTTCCTTTTGTTTGCTTCACCAAACATCCTTCCTCACCAATGACTTTATATTTTCCATTGTTGATGTCTTCTGCGGCTTTCCGTGAATAAATATTGTTCTGCAGCACTTCATAGAGACACATGTTCTCCAGATGATGACTTCTTTTGGGATAATATGTGTCCAACATGTTTGATTTCAAAATATCTGTACTTTCTGGGTCATTCTGGGCCAAATATTCAATTTCTCCAACAGATTTCAGTACCCGATTTCTCATTGCTGCAAGGCCTAAACTTGCCCAAATTATTCTTCTTGATTTCGAGTAGAGACTTGCAGAAGATAACCTATCTGAACATTCGTAGGATCCAATTTCTCGATGCGATAACATCTTTAAACTGAAACTGTACAGCTTCTTACTGACAGTCTTCTCGTGAGAAATCTCTACCCCATTTCTTTCAATTCAGTTTTTTCAGATTTAGTAATGTAAGACGTTACATATCGAGCAACAGCAATGGAATTGTCAGCTACATACTGTATATCCATGTTAGCATTCCACATGGATAAAATGACTGGGTTGTAGTCATTTATATTTTTTGATTCTTCTTTTCTTTTTAGGTTGTAGGTATTCTTAGGTGATTTTCTTGTGATAGTATGTCTCACAGATGACATAAAACTGTTTACTCTTCCATTTGAAAGAACAGGTCTAGGAAATCCAAATCGACATTTAGTGTAGTATTTATCTTTGCTCTTGTATTTCCGTCGACAGTATTTTCCACACCGATGACTTTGGAAACGTAAAACTTGCTCCTTTAACTTTTTCTCTTCTGTGCTTTTTGGTATAGCACATGTTGCATATTCTTCAATGTAAGATAACACTGCTTCATCAGTATCTGTTCCAAATGTTGGGGCATCCTTGATCCACAACAGCATATGAATATGAGGAGCACCTCTTGCCTGGTACTCTTTTCTCCAAAAGAAATCCACTACTTCTCCAAGAGGTGGATTTTTTTTATTGCAGATGAAGGACATCATAGCCTCAAATCTATGATTGAAATATCTGCAAACATTAACCGGATCCAATGAGCACAGTTCTCCTGCTGTCTTGTATTCGATGTTTTTAATGTTTGAATTTGCCTCTCGTAGAAAATCCAGTAAATCATCCCAAGCGTACTCAGCACAGCTTAGGGTAAGGAACCATGTTGGTGTTCCTAAATTTCGTAACATGCATTTTAATTCACCATGGCGTCGGTACCAATATTCATTTGTCCCACGCTGACAAGCCATCAGATTGATCAGTTGTGTTTCCAAATGATCATATCGGTGCTGCACTTTCTCCATAAAATCCTTAGCAGACATATTTTGTAAATCTACTCTAGTTTTTAAAATGTGATTTACTGCATATGATAATGCAGACAAGTCGCTTTCAAATAAAAGATGGAATAAATAAGGAATACTTTGTCGAAATCTTGGATCTTCTGCATATAGTCTTGTAGTCCGATACTCAGAAGCTGGAATCTGTTCTGGACGTTCATCGTATCGTCCTCCTTTTCCTGTAGGAAACAGCTGGGGAAAACATCGAGCTTCCAAGCTCTCCTCCCATACACTCACGGGAGTTCCTTTTGCTTTCTTCATCTGAAACAGATCAATATTGTCTCCCATAGCTTCTTTTGAATGAAGAGGATGTATGCTAAAATGTTCATAAATTTCTTCTTCCTTTGACTTGTCCACTTTTTCAATTTGTCCAGTTGGTGTTTCTGTGTCTTCTTGTAAATCTTCTTCTTCTTCTTCTATATAAATTGATTCATACCATTTGTTATTCCTTTTCAAATACAAATTTGCTCTTTGTACTTTCCGTACATCTACCAGCTCCTGCCAAATCTTCTTATTCTTTGTAGGTACACCATTAACCAGAATAACTAATGGTTCAGTTTCCAAAGTATCTGCATCAATAGTTTCCATATTTTTTTCAAATCCAAGGGCAAATACACCACTCTACCTTTTAAACCTCTCAGTAAATCTGAAGGAGGTAATTTACCAGTTTTGGGCTCCATACGTACTATGGTCTGGAACGGATGAACACATTGAATAAGTATAGACTCATATGTATTTAATTCAGAAAGTTCGGCAGGAATAGCATCCAATTCTAAATTATTATGTACAGCTCTGGTCGGCATTCTATTTTCCTCTAACTTGTTGTAACAGTATTTACAAATACGCTGATCTTCACCCAATTCAAAACAATTTTCAAGAAATATATATGTGGCAAAATCCTTCCACTTATAATTATCTTCATTTTCACTTTTTCTGTAGAGATCAACATTCCTAGTTTGTTTTCTATAATGAGTTCTGCGGCAACAAATACAAGTTATATTTGGTCTTTCATTAGAGATTATTGCAAATTTTGTTATGTGATCATTAAATGTTTTACTTACAGAGGGTTCTACATTCTCTTCCACTTCTTCCTCATTTACTGTGTCCTTTTCTGCACTGTCTTGTTCAGGACCAAAGTAACAAAACTGAATTTCATCAATAACCTTCTCTACATCTGATACCGATCCACGGAACAGAGCCCTATTCAATTCATCTAACTTTATTGCTGGACTTTTAGCAAAATACAACCGTCTCACAAACTTTCTCATTTCAGTATGATGAACAGCCAGCATCCTAAAATGATGAAAAACACTTTTACACACTTTTCTAGATAGACAAGCCAGAGAATGTCCCTGCAAACCAGTATTCTCTCTCACTCTGCATGGATCTAGACTTTGAAGCACCTTAATCCTCTGTTTTACACTTTTTTTTACTATATTCTCTTAGAAACTCACGAAATTTATCAATAGATTCCTGACGCACAGTGCAAATACTACTACAATTCCAAGTGTACACTGGGGCTTTAGGACGTCTCCCCATAGCCTCATCCGCCATCACTTGTACCTCATCTCTTGGAACCATTATCTCCTTCTCCATTATGCAACCATTTTTCACTTCATAAGCACGACCTCTGGTGTCAACTGCATGCAGCAAACTATTACTTTGAAAATAACTCTCTTCATTGAAAAAAGGTTCACTACTTGAACTATGCATCCATTCTCCTAAAAATACTTTACAAAAGTTTGTTCTTTTCAGTACTCTTTTCCTTTTGCTTTGTGATTTCAGTACATTAACCATTTTATCTAATGTACGCATCCTATTCAAAATTAAAATGAATAGTTTCCTTTTTAATTCTAATGCCTTTGCTGCAATGGCTTCAATTTCTTTTTTTCTCTTATAAAATTTTGCCTTTTGCTTATATTTCTTCACATCCTTTATCAAATTGGACATAACTCTTCTCTGAAACATTTTTCTACGTATCTCTTTAAACGCTGTTTTTCTGTTTAAGTTAATCTTTATTGTTGCAGAAGGTATATTTGCATTCACTAAATTCTCAATTTTTTCCTGTTCTTTTCTATTGAAAACATTCTTTCCAGTACAGACATTTTGTACATTTTTCCTTTTTTTGAAGATGTTCTTTAAAAAATCTTTTGTCTGCTTACCAGAAGACTTTCTCATTTTCCCAACATGAGCATCTCCAACTAACTTAGGTCCTCCAGTTGTCTTCAAATATAGTTTTTTTTTGTGGTTTTTCCTTAGTCTGGATTTTGTAGGCATCTTAAATTTTGTTCACTGCTCTTCAGCAATACCTGAAAAAAACTAAAAAAAAATTCCTTTTTTTTATTTAAATATATTACTACATTTTTTATGATCTTTTCAAATCTTAAAATACTAAGTACCCCTTTCCTAGAAGTGAAAATCACAATAACACCTTCACAAATTAAATATCTAAAAACAATTCCTGTGTGCACACAGAGTCATGCTTTGAAATTAGGCAGAAAACGAAATTTCTTTGCCAATTGAAAAGCACACTTTCTACTGCATTTTTGGCAAGTGATAAGTACTTTTACAGTCTGACACATTTTGAATCCACTTTTCAGATTCTGAAAAAAGCACATGTCCAAACTGCTTTTTGAGACCAGCACCATGTGTAACCTGGGTGACTGACTACACTCCAGCAAGGGCAACCAGCCTTAGTGATGCTGAATGTATTTGCATTACTAAGTGCAACCTCAAACCCCACTCGGTTGTGAATACTGTGCATGATTCCACAGGATAAGCAGCTGGGTGTGTGCTAAGAGTCTGCTTCTGCATAAAAAAATAGCTCCCCCTTTCCATCTAATGCAAATGTAAAATCACCAGAGCAATACCAAACAGCTTTTTGAGACCAGCAACATGTGTAACCTGGGTGACTGACTACACTCCAGCAAGGGCATCCAGCCTTAGTGATGCTCAATGTATTTGCATTACTGACTGCAACCTCAAACCCTAAAAGTATTCCTCATTTATACCACTACACCTTAATTTATGGTGAAAACATAGTCCATATTATTTTACATGTTTGTATTTGCATTACTAAGTGCAACCTCAAACCCCACTCGGTTGCGAATACTGTGCATAATTCCACAGGATAAGCAGCTGGGTGTGTGCTGAGAGTCTGCTTCTGCATAAAAAAATAGCTCCCCCTTTCCTACTAATGCAACTGTAAAATTACCAGAGTAGTACGCGATAAATCTCTGCCTGTAATTCCTCTTTGCACACAGAGTCATGTTTTCATGTTAGTCTGAAAACTAAATTTCTTTGCCAATTTGAAACCACACTTACTACTCTTTTTTTTGGCAAGTGATAAATACTTTTACAGTCGGACACATTTTAAATCCACTTTTCAGATTCTTAAAAAAGCACATGTCCAAACAGCTTTTTCAGACCAGCAACATGTGTAACCTGGGTGACTGAGTACACTCCAGCAAGGGCAACCAGCCATAGTGATGCTGAATGTATTTGCATTACTGACTGCAACCTCAAACCCCACTCGGTTGTGAATACTGTGCATGTTTCCACAGGATAAGCAGCTGGGTGTGTGCTAAGAGTCTGCTTCTGCACAAAAAAATAGCTCCCCCTTTCCATCTAATGCAAATGTAAAATCACCAGAGCAATACGCAATAAATCTCTGCCTGTAATTCCTCTTTGCACACAGAGTCATGTTTTCATATTAGTCAGAAAACAAAATTTCTTTGCCAATTTGAAAGCACACTTACTACTCTTTTTTTTTGGCAAGTGATAAGTACTTTTACAGTCTGACACATTATGAATCCACTTTTCAGATTCTTAAAAAAGCACATGTCCAAACAACATTTTCAGACTAGCAACATGTGTAACCTGGGTGACTGAGTACACTCCAGCAAGGGCAACCAGCCTTAGTGATGCTGAATGTATTTGCATTACTGACTGCAACCTCAAACCCCACTCGGTTGTGAATACTGTGCATGATTCCACAGGGTAAGCAGCTGGCTGTGTGCTAAGAGTCTGCTTCTGCACAAAAAAATAGCTCCCCCTTTCCTACTAATGCAACTGTAAAATTATCAGAGTAATACACAATAAATCTCTGCCTGTAATTCCTCTTTGCACACAGAGTCATGTTTTCATATTAGTCAGAAAACGAAATTTCTTTGCCAATTTGAAAGCACACTTACTACTCTTTTTTTTGCAAGTGATAAGTACTTTTACAGTCTGACACATTATGAATCCACTTTTCAGATTCTTAAAAAAGCACACATCCAAACAGCTTTTTCAGACCAGCAACATGTGTAACCTGGGTGACTGAGTACACTCCAGCAAGGGCAACCAGCCTTAGTGATGCTGAATGTATTTGCATTACTGACTGCAACCTCAAACCCCACTCGGTTGTGAATACTGTGCATGATTCCACAGGATAAACAGCTGGGTGTGTGCTAAGAGTCTGCTACTGCACAAAAAAATAGCTCCCCCTTTCCATCTAATGCAAATGTAAAATCACCAGAGCAATACCAAACAGCTTTCTGAGACCAGCAACATGTGTAACCTGGGTGACTGACTACACTCCAGCAAGGACAACCAGCCTTAGTGATGCTGAATGTATTTGCATTACTGACTGCAACCTCAAACCCTAAAAGTATTCCTCATTTATACCAGCACACCTTAATTTATGGTGAAAACATAGTCCATATTATTTTACATGTTCCTCACATTTAAATTTCTCCCAAAACACAAAACGATAAACACAACTTCAACAAAAGGAATTCCAATTCTATTATTCATTTCTTAATTTACCATATACATCCCCTCTCAAACTCTTAACTCACCTTTAATATTAGTTAGTTGTGAAAGAAATGTGGCACTCAAACAGCAGATTATCAGAGCCAGGATCTCTGTTCTGTACACCTCTCTCCTCTCAGCAGAACCAGATAATGGCAATGTTTCCCTCTCTTTTTCCACACATATACATGTTAATTTCAAATCTCTGTGCTTCCCCCTTTTTTTCAAATGTAATCACACATTTCTATTGGTTAAAAACCAACCGTTTTCCAAAAGTACCCTTCCCCCAACTTGACTTCTGCCTAGTACCCTTCCCCCAACTTGACTTCTGCCTGCTACCATAGCAACTGCTCTTCAAACACTGCTGTGTACAGTTAGGTCAGAAGTTCACCACACAATGTTTCATTTCCAAAGAGCAGGAGTGCTTGACTTTTCAAACCTAACAGCAAATCCATAGTACTGTCCTTTGGTAACACATTTTTCTGTACCAATACAAAACATGCTTCTATAAATTTACACATACAGCCTAGTTTTTATTGTAGAATGGTATGAAACAGCCAATCAGTTCTTTTTTTTATAAAAAAAATATGTATGCCTCCATTTCCAAACTGTCTTTCATTTCTTTTTACCATTCTACTGAATTACACCTCCTGAGTGCATCCAGTTCTCCTTTGAAGATGTTCACAGTGTGGATTGTAGGGCACAGCTATGTCTTCTGGAGTGAAAAGTATGCAGAGAAAACAGGTATGGTGAGAGACCTTGCTTTGCCAAATGTAGACATTAAATGGATTGGTCAGAGAGGGTTAAAGTGGCACCAATTGATGCCATTGGTGAAATCCTTCATGCAAATCCAACACCCTGACCTCATAATAGTGCACTGTGGTGGCAATGACCTAGGCACTTTGACTGGGGTAGGTCTGGAAATGCTTATGAAGGACACCTTTGCACAACTGTTTTCACCTTTTCCTAAAACTGCCTTTGTGTATTCTAACATATGCCAAAGGCAAAAATGGAACTGGTCCAATCATTTTTGTCCGCAGATTGACAAAGCAAGAAAGCACATCAACAAATCTGTTTCTGCTTTCCTCCGAGACTATGGTATGGGTTCTATTTACCACAACAACTTGCGTTACGACATGCAAGACATTTATAGAGGAGATGGTGTACACTTCAATGATGAAGGGAACAGAGTCTTCCTCTTGAACCTTAGACTCTGCATCGGTACTTACTTGTAGGTACCACTAAAAAATCAAATCACTTCATAAACACAACGGCTCTTTTTGAAGCCCCCTAATATCTAAACTCTTAAATCTGATTTTTTTTTTTTTTTTTTTTTTTTTTTCCTACCGTACGCGTACGGTAAGCTTACGGTAAGCTTACCGTACGCGTACCCCGCGATTTTTTTTTTAAATTAATAAAAAAAATGTTTGTACTTTTCTGTCCTTCTTTGACCCCCTTTCAAATGTTAGGAGGTCTGTAACTTTCTTCCTTGCCCCCTTTTCAAGATATCACGCTTTTTTTTTTGAGTGAAACACACAAAATGGCGGCCGCCACTTCCTGGTTTCGACAGATTCGAATGTTTACTAAGATCTAACAGCCAATCAGAATCGCGCTCGCGCACGTCACCGTACGCGTACGGTAAGCTTACCGTAAGCGCACGGTAAGCGCACCGTAAGCTGGCATAGATATATATATTGATTTAAATGCTATTTTCTCAGGAACTACTGAACAGATTTACACCAGACCTACAAAAGGCACTTCCTTGACCTGAGGACTACCTCTCTGCCAAATTTCAAGTAACTCTGTTCAGCCGTTCGGGCTGTAGCTGTGTCTAAAGGTCCTATGAAAAAAAATGCATGGGAAAAACGCGTTTTGGGACCCCCCTTTTATCTCAGCCCCCACTTGACAAATCACCCCGAGACTTTCAGGGTAGGAGCGGAGCGTAGCGCCCCACCTATTTTGAAAATTTCGCGAGGATTCGTTGACCGGCGCCATAGTTATTCCAAATAGAATGTTGTGGATTTCCTATGGAAACAGGGTCCTAACTATAACTACCTACTGGCGACCGCCAGTAGGTAATATATATATATATATATATATATTTATATATATATATATATATATATATATATATATATATATATATATATATATATATATATATACACACATTATCTACTGGCGGTCGCCAGTAGATAGTTATAGTTAGGACCGTGTTTCCATAGGAGATCAGAAAATTCTATTTTGAATAACTTTGGCGCCGGTTGACGAATCCTCGCGAAATTTTCAAAACTAATGGGGCGCTCCTCTCAGCTTCTACCCTGAAAGTCTCGGGGTGATTCGTCAAGCGGGGGCTGAGAAAAACGGGGGGTCCCAAAACACGTTTTCCCTATGCATTTTCCCCTAGGACCTTTAGTCGAAGGTACAGCCCGAACGGCTGAACAGAATTACTTGAAATTTGGCAAAGAGGTAGTCCTCAGGTCAGGCATGTGCCTTTTGCATATATGGAGTCAATCTGTTCAGTATTTCCTGAGAAAATTGCAGTTAAAAGTACATAAATATCAATAGCCGCGCACCGTGCGCGCACTGTGCGCTCACCCTAACATGCGCGAGCGTAATTCTGATTGGTGGTTACATGTCAGTCAACGTTCGAATCGGTCGAAATCAGGAAGTGTCGTCCGCCATTTTGTTTGTTTTGGGTGCGACAGTGAAAAAGAAAGGTGGCGAACGTGAAAAGGGGGCAGGGTAGAGAGTTCCTGACCCCCTAGCCTTTGTCAGGGGGTCCCTAAAGGAACCCGAAGGGTGAAAAAAACATTTTTATTTTTTTTTAAATCGCGGGGTGCACGCACGGTGCGCGCATGGTGAAAAACCTTAAAAAAATATATATAATAATACATACATAACTTAGCATTTTAAAAAAACTTATAAATTCACTTAAAAAACCATAGGTTTCACACATGTTATAGTTAGGAATTAGCAATTAAAAAAACTTGCAAATTCACTTAAAAAACCATAGGTTTCACACATGTTATAGTTAGGTGGACATTTCACTCGTAAAAAACCAATGAAATTCCCCCGTTATAGTTAGTTGAGATAACTATAACCCGCGCGACCGCCACTCTATCACAAGGATGATGTCATCTGAGATGTCATGAGTGATGCCACTGACCATGTCATGAGTGATGTAATATGTGACGTCATGAGCAGAGGATTGCGGGCGCGCGAGTTATAGTTATCTCAACTAACTATAACGGGGGAATTTCATTGTTTTTTTACGAGTGAAATGTCCACCTAACTATAACATGTGTGAAACCTATGGTTTTTTAAGTGAATATAAATATGTATAAATCTATATCTATATGTAGGTAGTCATAGTAAGGACCTAGTTACCTAGTTTCCATAGGAAGAGAGTTTTTTCATTTGCCAAAACTTTGGTGTTGTTTGACGAATCCCCCTGACATTTTCAAAACTAGTTCAACACTCACTAGTTGATCTTCTCAAATTACTCTCCACATTTTGGTAATTTTTATGTATATATATCTTTGCATATGCATAGGCTAGGTACACGACTATATGAGTAAAAGGGAGCCACAAGTAAGGTGGTGAATGTAAAAAAGTAATTCGTAATACAATATAACCTAGCATTAGAATGGAAAAGTTAGGAGAAATAAGCGGAGGATAGAAGGTGGAGGGAAAAAAAAAAATTTTTTTTTTAAAAATAAAGAGATAAAAAGAGATAAATGGAAGGTAAAAAAGGGGAGCAAAAAAAAAAACGGAAGGGAGGTGAGAGAAAAAAGGAAAAAAGGAAAAAAGGAAGGGAAAAAAAAGCGGGAAAATAAAGGGTTTAAATTAAAATAAAAAAAGTTTCTTCTTTATAAAAGTTATATCACAAGTCACACGTACGGAACCACGATTGTGCACTCACTCCGGGGGTGGGGTTGGGTAAGGGGTACCACAAACCGGTCACCGGTTGGTCTTTACAAGGGTTCCTCAGGGGGTGGGGGGGTGAGGTTAGGTCACAGGGGTGTAGGGGCAAGGTTAGGGGTGCGGGTTGGTGTTATTGGAAAAAATTCCTCATTTTCAGTCTGGTCTCAGAGTCAGTGGCGTAAATTTACATGTAGTCACGTTTTTTTTTATGTCTGGCAGCATGGTTACTTTAGGAGCATGTTTAGGTTCCTTGTTTTTGAGTTTAAATTTCACTTTACTCTCTCTAGTGTGTATTTGACCTATGAGTAATCTTAGGATTCTCTCTTGGAATGTCAATGGTCTGCGCACCAAACCAAGGGCTAATAGAATTTTACAGTATCTTCATGATATTGATGCGCAGATCATTGATCATTGTACTCCAGGAGACACATCTCATCGAGGAGGAGATGCTCGATTTGGTGAAAAGGAATAGGTGGATCATCTCTCGGTATCCACCTCCCAGCCACTCAACACGAGGGGTGTGTCTATCTTGTTTAAAAAATCCATCAATACAAGAATTATAACTCAGCAGGTCGACCAGGGAGGTAGGTGGCCGATCACCTTGGTGGTTATTGGTGGGGTAAAACTAACATTGGCAGATTTTTATGGTCCTAACCTGGACGACTCATCTCCCTTAGAGTCTCTCTTCTCAAGTCTGTTGCACTTTCCAGACCCTATAATTCTTACAGGGGACTTTAATATAGTGCTGGATCCAATATTAGATAAGACCCCCCGCAGTAGACAGTTGACCCCGTCTAAAGCTAGAGCCTTTTTATTGAGTTCCATGAAGCAATATGGGTTCACTGACATTTGGCGGGCAAGAGCAGGTACAAAACCAGGTTTTTCATTTCACAATCATAAGTATCACCATCAATCCAGAATTGATTATTTCTTGATAAGTTACGCTTTGGTCGATTCTGTTAAAGATATTTCTTACTATCCTCCACACCTTTCAGACCACTCTGCTGTTCTTCTCGAGATAGTCGGGGTTGCTAATCCTCTTACTACCCCCTGGTCATTTGATAGATCTTTACTCTCTTGTCCCCAAGATGTCCTGTCTATCAGAGCTGACACTCTTGAGTTTATGCATATCAATATTGGATCCTCAGACCCTTGGGTCGTTTGGGACGCATTCAAGTGTTGTCTTCGTGGATTAATAAAAAATAAGGTAGTATTTCGAAGGAGGCAATACGCGCAGGAGATATCATCCATTGAAGTTGTGCTTCTTCAAGTGCAAGCGGAAATTAATCTTAGTAGTCAAGACCCTACAGATAGATATCTTGCTCTCCAAGAGAAACTTGCTTCCCTCAAAGCGAACCTGGCCTCCGTATTAAATCAACGAATTTTGCAAAAATGGGAAGCGAGTATATTATCGCACTTTGAATATGGAGAAGGGGCAGGCAAGCTGAGGTTCTGGACTTTTAAGAGTCCAGAGGTGTCAGGGAAACAACACCCGAAGACCCCTGAGTTCCTTCCTGTCTCGGTGCACAAATAAACAGAGACGCGGGTTTCTCGATTGTGGTAAATAATTTAATTACCGGGACTTAATTTGGTACAGAAACATAATAAAACAGCTCAGTAAATAAGAGGCAGAATCCGTGGTATTAGAGGTTCGGAATGGGCTTTATTCCAATGAACGATTATAATCGGTTGCTCCAAGTTCCGTCACCACGAAGGTTCAGGAAGTGAAGTACATACATGATTGACAAGAAATGACTTTTATAGAACATACAATACAATGAAGCGAATGCGGTAGGCGTAACAATTGATAAGGAAGATGACGATTCACCTGCGTAACCGAAAATGGGCGTAATGAGGAGTAAAAAGGAACATAATTGGTTATGATGTCATATATAGGTGGATCTATAAGATTATACTTGGCATAGATGCGTGCGCAGCAGCATGACGTGTGATTGACGTGCAACTAGGGGGTGAAGGGGGCTTGACATTTAGCTCTACATGTGGAGACAAGAAGTCTGGAGGGTCAAGTCAACCTAATCCCAAATCATATCTAACATCCCATGTTTAAAGAACTATGTTATCCACAAAGGGAAGTCTCTTGGACAAAATCTATTCTATACTGACTGTGTGTGCGTGCACAAGCGTCTAAGTGTCTAAGTGTCTATATGAGATGCAAGGGGCAGAAACCTTCCATGGTAACAGGGCTATGAATTACTTGCATGAGGACAGAGAAGCCGAGCCTTTGCTCGGTAGCTGGAAGAATGTTTACTTAAACTACTAGACAGGAATGCATCGGGCAGGGAACGGAGCAGATACTTTCGAAGGTGAAATACAGTTCTTGGCAGGCAGCAAGCTGATGTCAGGCTTCGTGAGCCGCGCAGAGAATGAGGCAAAGTTCATGGTCACGGTTGCAGGCTCAGACTGGAGCTTTCAGAGGCAGAAGGCAAGAAGAGTTCGATGACAGAATCAGGGCCTACTTGCCTGGACTGTAAAATGGCATAAGTGAACCATATAAAGCCGGTGGCCTTTCATACTTAAGAATGGAATATCCGGCCTATTCATGGCGGATCTGACAAAGGACATGTTGGCGGTGGACGCACATGTGTTTGCGTCTTCATAACTAGAACTGGAGGGAACATACATGTATTTGTGATTCATACATGGAACCGTTGGGGTCCAAGATAGGGGACATAACTGATCAGAAAAATCCATATTTCCACATTCCCTCCTTGTCCCCTACTTGCCCGTTAAGAGATATCAATCTTCATCAATCCATTGATCTGTTCATATAACATCATTTGTTCTTCTTTCTTCTTCCGTGACGAATGAATTCTTGGTGGTGGAATACACGATGTGGCACACAGACCACAGATCGCTGGTCCACATTGTAGACATAGACAGCAACTGAATAGTATGAGAAGGCCAATACCTAGGAAAGATAGGACCTTCCATCCAAAGGTAGATAATATACTCCAAAACCAACCGGACCAAGTCCAGGTGCCTGGGTTCTGGTGTATCTGGCTTACAATCTTATGAAGGCGAGTTATGGCCTTATATACAGATGGCGAATTTTCTGGTATGAAAATGCAACAGCTTGATCCGATGACCCTACAAGCTCCGCCCCTATCAGCCAGGATGACGTCAAGGACAAGACGATTTTGAAGCACAACAATCCGCATAGCAGACTGCTCTTCTGTTAAATTGCCTAAAGCGGAAATAGTTTAATTCACTACTGCTTCAAGGGTTCTAGTTAATCTACGTATCAGCTTACTATTAGTAACAGTACCTATATAGGGAAAGAGACCTTTATTGAAATCTGTGTATTTTTCCCATGCTGTTTCAGTGTAATCGACTATTGGGAGATCTCTCCTTACTCTACTATTTACTAAATGAATATTTCTGTGATAATCAGGAGGAGCTAAAAAAACAGGTGGCAAAAGGAATCCAATATAGCAAGTACCGTCCCAGTCTAGAGGCAAACGTACATATGCCGTCTGACCACATATGTAATAGGAATGGCGGGAAGCTCTAAATGTGGACTTGCCTTGATCACTAAACTCTACTACAGTCGTGCATTTACTATGGCCCATATGTATGGAACCATTTTTCCTTACACATAGTTCACCCTTTACTGGAAATATTGACATAGCGGGCAAAATTGGAGTAGTTTCGGATTCGACATTTAGGATCATAAGATTAAGCGTGAAATTACCTAATCCATACACTTCGTTTTCTAGATCAGTTCCTGTTCTCTGGGGAAGTCCCTCCTTGTTGGGGTAGCAGACCTTAAGTAAAATTAAGTTCAAATTTCCCCATACCCAGTTATCTTGATAAACTGCAGAATTCGAATCTAGAGAATTAATTAAACTAAACCATGCTCCACAGGAGCCGTTGTGTGTGAACGGGTATGGAAAGAGAGGTAAAATTCCTTTATAATTCTGATAGGGAGGGAGTCGGCCACATATCCAACAATTTGTAGCATTGCTAACCTGATGGGAGTGATGTAACATACTAATAAAAGTGTTATTGCGCAGCGCAAATCTATAAGACAACTCAAGCGGAGATAATTCACTAAAAGAATGTTCAGCAGTAACATTGTAAACAGGTCTAGAAATAGGATAATATATGTGCAACAATATACTTGCAGTAATTATTAAAAGACTCAAGAAAAACAAAATTAATAACGTCATTATGCAATGGCTACGCAATGATTTACAGTACGCATGTCGCTTCAACATTTTTCGCGATTTTCCATGATTCAGGTCTAAGGGATACATGTCGGAGACAGATTCAACCGCTTCACCTTGGAGAGGACTTAAACAATCAAATCGTCCGACGGTTTAGGCCTGAGTTTCAGTTTATAAAGTTCCTGACTGTTGGCCTCAGCCAAAGGTAGTTTTGAGTCAATGGGTGAAGACACACGAGGTGGGCTATTCACATCCGAAGGAAGTCCATGAAATTTCTTGATATGACTTGAATGCACCCATCCTTTTCTGCCTTCGATCTTCACGGCTGTCCTTGTGGTGAGCAGGACCAATTTGGGTGATCTCCACCTGGGCTCCAGCTGAGTCTTTCGGTCGAAATTCCTCACAAGAACGAGGTCCCCCGGAACTACGTCAAGGGGTTTCACCTCAGTGTTGTCGGGAAAGGTTGCAGCTACCTGTGAACGACAAGATTGTAGTGCAGACATCAAGGAAGCTAAGTAATCCGTCAGCATATTACAGTCAATATCAGTTATTTTTCGTGGCATAGGCGTCCCCCACATATTTGGTGGTCTGCCGAAGATCACTTCATACGGGGATAGCCCTGTTCGAGAGTGTGCTACCATTCTTGTGTAAAAGAGTGCAACTGGTAGTGCTACTACCCAGTCGACACCTTTCTCCCTGCATATTTTGGACAATCTAATTTTCAGGGTCTGATTATGTCTTTCTACGAGACCTGCTGCCTCAGGGTGTCGGACACAGTGGAATTTCCACTTATAACCTAACAAAAGTGAAACATGTTTCATTAATTCGGATGAGAACGGCTGGCCGTTATCTGAGTGAACAACACGTGGTAAACCGTATCGTGGGAAGAATTCTCGAACCAACTGTTTGGCAGTAGTCGGGGCAGTGTAATCTGAAACCGGGTATGCCTCCGTCCAACGGGAAAGAGCACAAACAACTACGAGAACGTATTTGAATCCTCGACATCGTTCCATCTGGATATAATCCATCTGGAGGACTTCAAAAGGGTGATCAGGAGGATGAAATCCACCCTGTTCTACGGGAACGCTTTTTCCTGGGTTGAACTGGCAACAGATCATACAGGTACGGACCTTTTGTTTGGCTGCTGCTCGTAAATGTTTATTGAACCAAATGTGTTGAATGCTATCTAGCATAGCTTTTTCTCCTAGATGTGCTGGACTATGTATAGTGTTAATTATAACTTGGACCATTGAATCAGGAAGGAACCACACAGACTTTTCCTTCATAATCCATCCTTGATCCGTTTGGATCCCTCCTAATTCGGTCCATTTCTTTATTTCATCTGGTGTAGCATGTGTCTGGATGTCAATTACGTCAAAAGTAGGATCTTTAACTGTCATACAATGTGTCGGCGTCGGGACTATTATCTTTGTCATGTCGGATGTTTGTGTTTGAGCAGTCTGTTTAGCTGTTCTGTCGGCTAGATCATTGCCTTGAGAAATGATATCAGTGACTTTCGTATGAGCTTTACATTTCATAATTGATATTGCAGTCGGTAAATGTATCGCATCTAATAAAGCATGAATGAGGGGTCCGTGTTGAATGTGGGCACCGTGGGAAGTTAAATAACCTCTCTCTCGCCACAGCACGCCGAAGTCATGTACAACTCCGAATGCATAACGTGAATCAGTGTATATGTTGACTTTTTTACTTGTGGCTTGAATACAGGCTTGTGTCAGAGCGATGAGCTCTGCGGCTTGAGCTGACAAAGTATTTATATGATTTGTTTCAATGAATTCAGTATCTGTTGTGACTGCGTAAGCAGCCACTAACTCTCCTGTATTTGTTCTCATACATGAACCATCTACATACAATGTCAGGTCTGGATCTGACAATGGGACATCGGTTAAGTCTTGTCTGGGTTTCGTCGGTATAGTAATAACTTCAATACAGTCATGGGCTAGTGGGTCTGTTCCGATTACTGGCAAAAGTGTGGCAGGATTCAATGTGTTACAGCGTCTGATTTCTATATGTGGCTGGAACAATGTAAGTTCGTACCCTGTAAGTCGCGCTATAGTCAAGTGTTGTGTTTGCGTTCTATTTACAAGAACCTCTACCGCATGTGGTACTTGAACTGTCAATGGATGTCCTAACACTATAGCATCACTTTGTCGTATTGCTAAAGCTGTCGCTGCCACTGATTTCAGGCACGCAGGAAGAGCCTGAGCTACTGGATCTAATGTACTAGAAAAATAAGCACATGGTTTGTGTGCTCCTGCTTGTTCCTGTGTGAGTACTGACAAGGCAGTACCTTCGCGCTCTGTAACAAAGAGTGTAAACTGTTTTCTGTAACATGGCGTTGCTAAAACAGGTGCTTGACATAAAGCTTTCTTTAGGCTTTCAAAAGCTTGTGTATGTTCCTGAGTCCAAGGGAGAACAGTCGATGTGGCTGCCTCCTGTGTTGTCAACTGAATGAGCGATTTTGCTAGAAATGCATATTGAGGGATCCACTGTCTACAGTATGAAGTGAGGCCTATGAAAGCCCGCACCTCCTTTTGTGTCTTGGGTATTTGCATGTTAGCTATTAACTGAATGCGGTCGGGTGTAAGCTGCCTTCCCTCCTTGGACAGCGAGTGTCCAAGATAAATAACTCGCTGGACACAGAATTGCAGCTTAGAAGGGGACACCTTGTGTCCCTTTTCAGCTAGAAATTGTAAAACTGTCAGTGATGCTTTCTCACATTCGGGTTCGCTTCTAGCGGTGATCAACAGATCATCGACATATTGAAGCAAGGCAGTGTTAACTGGCATGTGGATACTGTCAAGTTCTCGTTTCAGTGCTTGGCTATAGATGCTGGGGCTTTCTGTAAATCCTTGAGGTGCGCGTGAGAATTTAAAGCTACGTCCATTTAAACTAAATCCGAACAAATATTGGCTTTCCGGATCTATTGGGACGCTGAAAAAGGCGTTTTTAAGATCAATTACAGTAAAGAATGTTGCTTCGGAATCAATGGCTGTCAATAATGACGAGATATCAGGGACCACAGGGAATTGTGGCACAATGCACTTGTTTAATTCGCGCAGATCAATAACCAATCGATATACTGGCAGGGCCTTTGGATCTGTTCGTTTAAGAATCGGAATTATTGGTGAATTACATACATTGGAGTCTGTTTCCACAACCACTCCTTGGGCAATGAGCTCGTCAATGATTTGCAGCAAAGCCACTACAGCATCTGGGGGTAACTTGTATTGTCGCATTCGTGGTAGTACCACTCCTGCCTTTAATGTGACACGATATGGTGTAATATTCATGCAACCAACATCAGTAGGGCCTTGTGCCCATAGATGTGTAGGTAAAGTCTGCAGTCGGGGATCCATGTCTCTAGATACATAGTGACCTTTAAAATCACGTAAAAACAATCTTACTCCTTCCGGAGAACAACATATTATGGCTCCTAGAGCTTTCAGTGTTTTTATTCCTAACAGATTTTCTGGACATGATTTAGTAAGCAATAAATCGGTAGTTCGGGTCAAAGGTCCTATCGTAAGTGGAAGAGGTTGTGACACTTCATTAACAATAGGTTTTCCTGAAAAACCAAGGGAGATATTCTGAGAGCCTGAGAGGGGTGCCCCTGGAACTTCACTACGTTTTATGGTCGTTCGACTTGCCCCTGTATCGAGTAAAAATTTTCTGTCTTGGCCTAACAATTCACTATGTACATAAGGTCCTTCTTGATCTACAGGGATCTCGATAAGGGGTAAGTCAACTTCCCTCTCTAGGCTGGTTCATGCGTATCGTTGGTAATCAGGATAGTCGTACTGTGCGGTCTGGTACAGTTGTCGTGTCGTGGTTTGTGTGGCAGCAACGGGCAGCGCTGGTGCAGCTGGCACAAACTGTACAGACTGTGGTGGAGCTGGCATGGACTGTGCGTGTTGCGGAGCTCCTTGTTCATTCTGATCCTGTCTAGGTGGCCGTGGTCTTTCTTTTGTATTACCTATGGCGATATTATGTTTCAAAACTGGACAATCGTGTACGTAATGACCTGGCTTTTTACAATAATTGCATGTCCCTTTTACAGGTCCTGCTGAATCACCGGAATGTGTCATACCCTTTTTATGTCCTTCAGCTGGAACTGTCTGAGAAACTAGCATTTTCATTTTTGTGTCTTTCATGCGTCTGTGTTCATGTTCTTGTTCCTCTCTAATTCTATTGTGATGGTACTGTAACATTTGTAACATTTGTGATGGAGTGTTACCTTGCCAGGTACTCTCGAATTTTAATACTCTATTCTTTACTTGGGGCAGGGCATTTTCTACTAATTTTGTTACAAACAGATGTGGGTATGATTCGCTACTTGCTTTTATGCCACTATTTATACCAAAACATTTTTCAAATCGGGCATAGTAATCACTAGTGTCTTCATCTTGCTTCTGTTTACAGGCTGAAATTGTACCCCAATCTTCCTTTTTCGTAGTTAATAAACGTGGCAGTACCTGTACTAATAAACCTGGTAGTGCTTTAGTTTTATCCCCAAGTCCTGCTCCTGCAGTTCGGGCCTTTTCTTCTGCTTCTAATACTGACCATTCTATTTTTTGGTCTCCTACCTCCCACTCTTTTTCCCTGAGTTTCTCATAAATGCCAGCAGGCATTAATACCTTTAATATTGTCATAATGTCGGGATAGGTATACTCTCCCATGAGTAACATGTCTTTAATTTCTCGGTGAAAACCCGCTGGATCTTTGTCATGACTGGGTACCACTTTCTTCATTTCTAACAATTCTATTTTTGATATGGGCGTGTATACAAATACGCGTTTAAACTCATTGTCCTCGCCCTTTATTGGGTGTACTTCTCGTAGAGGATTCTGTCTGTCCATGTAATACGTGGTTCTTTCCTTAATGGGTAGTGAAACATGTTCTGAACATACAAAAAGAATGTATTGCTTTCTTGATTCTAGTATTTCTTTAATTAATTTAGTACCTGAACCTCTCCATCTATTCATGAGTAATTCAGTCAATATATCAGGTAAGGGACCAGGGTCCGAATGCTGACTCTGATATAGTATAAGGAGTTGTTGAATCATATAAATCCCAGCTAAACGCTGTTCATCTGGGGTGAGATTCAAAAATGTGCGTGCTACTGTATCATCACTATATTTTCCGGGACTGTCAACCCAATGGACAGCTGACCTGGCTAATTCTTGTTCATCCATAGAATCGAGAAAATGATAACCCCTTCGTTCTCGGAGTAATTTGTCAGCTGCTTGGAACGAATGCTCGTTAGACCTTATATGGACTATGGGTGTTGGGAAACTCCTGTTATTGTCTGGACATATCGGACGTATCGGGTCAATAAGACATCTATTACTATTACAAGATCTTCCTCTACCTACATAGGCTATAGTGTCTGACTGTCCTGTGGGCAGTCCTGATCCTTCTTCCTCGCTTTGTTCGAACTGGTCTACCGCTAATCTTTCTTCGTGTAGGCGTTCTATTTCTTTTCGGATCTTTCGGCACATGGCTATTATACAATTCTGCTTATCATGTCTTCCTTCTGATATATTCTGACTCCATCTGGTAAGAATTTGCATTGCTTCCGGGTCTACCCCTGGTCGGTCTTGATTTCTGATCACACAATTTATGAGGAAACGTAACAGTTCCCCCTGTATCTCCACTTTCTGATATTCCATAGCTCTGTTAATACATTCAGAATCTCGCCCTGTTTGAACAAAATGATATATATTATCTAGATGCGCAGTCATTCCTGGTAACTTCCCTAGATACACCGCGGCTCGTCTGATACGTAATGATGCCAGGGTCATTTCGTCCTCTTTGCCGGGCACAGGGTCATATCTACAATCTACAAGAAGTTCCTTAAGCGTGCGGGCATTTATGAGTTTGGGTGTACGTGAATGTCCTGACTCTTGAAAAGTAAGTTTATTTATTCTGGGTGGCGTAGAAAAAGTGTTGCTAGTACCTCCCGTAGCCCCATCTGGGGTGTCGGGCGTGAAAGGATTCGTTGAACGCGATACAGCAACTATAGGTGTGGACACAGCTATAGAAGTATCTGCAGGGACAGATGTAGAAACAGATGTACTTGCCGGAACTCGTTGCTGTAGAGATACGGGTACCGGATCTTGGCGTTGAACCTCCCTGACAGGCGGTCTATGTGGGGCGGAATTAGCATACTCGGGAGCTGCGTCATCTAAATATGAGGAAAGAAAAACATCTTCTGCGGTTCTAGGATGCCCCTTAGGATGTACCTTTATTGGAAATAATGGGGTTGGCAAGTCTTTCGGTATCTCTGGAGTAGCCTTAGGTAATCCTTCGGCCAGAAGGGGATACATACCATTCATAAGGGCATTTCTTTGTCTGTCTACTTGTTCTGATTTCACTCGGATACCTTCCTCAATTAATAGATTTTCTCGAACTTTATTTGAACTCTCTTTATTCTTCTCTTCCTGTCGGAGTGCTTTTTCTGTACGTCTATGAGATTCTTTACGCCATAACTCAACGGCATCTTTCTGTGACTGTCTGACTTTCCTTTTCCATAACTCTTCCTCGACTTTCATGATGCACTCTGCATCCCAGGTCCCCGCTGCGGGCCACCTCTGACTTTCTGGTAATTCCTTGGTGTAGTCTACCCATAAATCAAGAAATAATATAGCGTCTAAGCCATGTTTATGATACATGAAGTACCCTGGAGTGTCCCTAGGAGGAATAGGAACGGCTTCTTCGAGTACCCCTTTTCTTGTTGTGATCTGTCTTAATTTTGAAAAGAGCGGCATATTGAGAACTAATCTGATACTTGATTTAAAACAAAACTTAATACAGTAACCACGATAATGAACAGTCATTCATACCACAATATGCAGAACGTACTTAAAACATTTAACATTTAACATTTACCTGAACAATCAATAATGATGATGATCTAAGGAAAACTTAAATCACTAAACATAATACTCAACATTAACTGAATTATATACTTGATATACTGCTAAACAGTACAGATACACTGCTGAAACAGTGCAGACCGGATTTGTGTACCCAAACCCGTCTTGACCGGCACAAACTATGTGCACGTCAGAAAGCCTCCCCAGTAATGGTACTCACCGGGTAGCTCGGAAACGGAAGGCCTCGGAAACTGGACTGAACTTGAACCGGACTGGACTCGACTCGAACACTGCGGAGACTGGACTCGACTTGGGACTTCGGAAACTGGTGGGCCTCTGTATACCTCGGATCTTGCTCTCTCAGCTAGGCTCTGGTCGGGATACTTCGCACTTCTCACCGCCTCGTCTGGGTGTTGATCGCAGCCTCAGTCGCCCCCGCTTGACCGGAGGGAGATACAGGAAATCCTGCTGGTACGCGTTATTGTCCGTCCAGCTGTGGCAGGAGACCGGGCCTGCAACTCACCGCCGGCGCGTGAGATGAGAAAGTGTCCCTGTTCGGGCGCCATTCATGTGGTAAATAATTTAATTACCGGGACTTAATTTGGTACAGAAACATAATAAAACAGCTCAGTAAATAAGAGGCAGAATCCGTGGTATTAGAGGTTCGGAATGGGCTTTATTCCAATGAACGATTATAATCGGTTGCTCCAAGTTCCGTCACCACGAAGGTTCAGGAAGTGAAGTACATACATGATTGACAAGAAATGACTTTTATAGAACATACAATACAATGAAGCGAATGCGGTAGGCGTAACAATTGATAAGGAAGATGACGATTCACCTGCGTAACCGAAAATGGGCGTAATGAGGAGTAAAAAGGAACATAATTGGTTATGATGTCATATATAGGTGGATCTATAAGATTATACTTGGCATAGATGCGTGCGCAGCAGCATGACGTGTGATTGACGTGCAACTAGGGGGTGAAGGGGGCTTGACATTTAGCTCTACATGTGGAGACAAGAAGTCTGGAGGGTCAAGTCAACCTAATCCCAAATCATATCTAACATCCCATGTTTAAAGAACTATGTTATCCACAAAGGGAAGTCTCTTGGACAAAATCTATTCTGTACTGACTGTGTGTGCGTGCACAAGCGTCTAAGTGTCTAAGTGTCTATATGAGATGCAAGGGGCAGAAACCTTCCATGGTAACAGGGCTATGAATTACTTGCATGAGGACAGAGAAGCCGAGCCTTTGCTCGGTAGCTGGAAGAATGTTTACTTAAACTACTAGACAGGAATGCATCGGGCAGGGAACGGAGCAGATACTTTCGAAGGTGAAATACAGTTCTTGGCAGGCAGCAAGCTGATGTCAGGCTTCGTGAGCCGCGCAGAGAATGAGGCAAAGTTCATGGTCACGGTTGCAGGCTCAGACTGGAGCTTTCAGAGGCAGAAGGCAAGAAGAGTTCGATGACAGAATCAGGGCCTACTTGCCTGGACTGTAAAATGGCATAAGTGAACCATATAAAGCCGGTGGCCTTTCATACTTAAGAATGGAATATCCGGCCTATTCATGGCGGATCTGACAAAGGACATGTTGGCGGTGGACGCACATGTGTTTGCGTCTTCATAACTAGAACTGGAGGGAACATACATGTATTTGTGATTCATACATGGAACCGTTGGGGTCCAAGATAGGGGACATAACTGATCAGAAAAATCCATATTTCCACACGATGGTGGCGTCAGAGACCAAGATTTATTCACTGCAGGGACACAGAAGTCATAGGAACCACACAGAGGCAGAATCTACGAGACTGTTCAAATTGCATTAAGTGGGTTGTTCCTTAAATACACGAAAAATGTCTTTAGGCAACATTACACGAATATTTCTCATGCCCAACCCGGTATCCCAAACAAACAGTAAATAGACATCAAACAATAACTAGTCGTAGGTTTTCGGTATTCGATCAGGTCCCCTTGTCAGTTTTCCATTCTTTGCCCGATCCTCCCCATCATAAAAATCGTAACCTCCCCATTGTAAAAGCCCAGAAGGAGAGGAGCAGAGCCAGGTGCAAAGGATTGAAAAGTAGGATAAGAAGTGTTTATGGATCATAAACGGGCATGGCTACCATCTTCGGCCTCTCAGTCAGGACAATGGACACGAGAACCAGTATAGCAGGACTGGCCTCAGGCAAGGGAGGCAGCTTGATTCTGCCTAGTCATGCAGCGTCAGCCTTTCTCGGGGCTCGAGCTTACGTGTCATTAACAAGGTGATTCTGCCGGGGTCATCGCCCGTTCATTGACTATGTGAGGGCAAGAAACAAAATGGATGCCGTAACTAAAATGGATGCCATGACTTAACAACAGAATGCCCTATTTCTCAGTGAATTCATGCTAGTTGCGCAGCGAAAACACTGTCATGCTTATAATGGATCATTTACGGTTCATTGGTACCAAAATCGTGCCAGTACTACGATACCGAATACACGGGTTCGGATCGCTACAGAACCAGACCGTCCTTTTGCCCTTACATAGGCAATAACTTACTCTATGTCAGAGTCCATTTCTATGTTCATCAGGTCACTGATATGTTGCTGAAGCATTACTCTATCCTGTGGCGTATCTCTAAAAACAGGTGGTCTTCTTACGCATGTCGAAACACAAAGGCTACATAAGGCAGGACCACACTGAACAATGAGACAGCACGAAAATAAAAATACCAACACAACACCAGTGACTATCAGAACCTTCCATCCCCACGCAGATAACAGACTCCAGAACCATCCCATTAATGACCAGTCACCTTCCTCTACATGAATAGAGTCAGAGATTTTGTGTAACTTAGAGATGGCCTTATATACCGTTGGCGCATTATCTGGGATAAAAACACAGCAACTCGACTGGATCATCTGACATACCCCACCTCGATCTGCAAGTAACACATCAAGGACCATACGGTTCTGTAACGTCATGAGGCGATCCGCTTGAAGCTCAGCTGTCAGGTTACTAAGGGCACCCGCAGTTTCGGTGATAGTGGATTCAACTATCCGTGTTAGTTGACGTAAGTTTCTACTGTTGGCCATAGGCCCCCAGAATGGAAGGAAACCTTTGAAGAAGTCTCCTGCTTTTTGGCCAGCAGTATCTTCTTTACTGAAAACACCTCTCACAACTCTAGTTTTGTGATAGTCCGGTGCAGCAGTGTATGTCAGAGGTAACAGTTGAGCGATATAACATGAGCCTGAGAAGTCAGCAGGCAGCCATGTGTATGCTCTGTCTTTGCAAACAAAATAGGTGCCCTTAGCAGCTAAAAATGCAGGGGAAGACTGTGACGGGAAAACGTATGTTTTGATACAGTCACTCTTCCCTAGTCGAGCTTTCGGATTCCTCCCATTTCCTTGCAAACAGACCTGACCTTGGTGGGGTACGACCCAGATCAGAGTCGAGCTTTTACGTTTGTTCTCACCCAAAGTAATGCCATATTCCGTAACATTCCAACCCATGTAAACTCGCAATTCATCCTTGGGAATGAACGGAGTGTTATTGACGTCTCTAACCATGTCAGTGATTCCTTTTACCAAGGCTCTATTAGCGGAGTTATACCTAGTGGAACGCGGAGGTCGTGGAGGATAGGTCTCTAGGGCATAAGCGAACATGGTCTGAAATGCCCAGAATGATCCATTATAACTAAAGGGCAGAACCAGATAAGGGATGCCCTTGTCCATGGTATGTGGTATCAAGCCACACACCCATTAGTTTGTTGTGTTAACCACTAGTTGATGTTGGTGCAAGAGCTGAATGAAAGTGTTATTTATAAACTCAGAGCTTGCTCGTGGGCAGGAAAAGGATGGAAAGAATGAAGAGAAACAACAGTCGGAGAAACAGGAACATGGGGAGATACTGTAGATGTAACAGGTGTAAAGATCAACTGAATACCAAAAATAATTCCGCCTACCAAAGTTATTAAAACAATCAGAAGTGTCAGAGCACATTGCATTAGAAACATTTGCTATACAATATGTCATATAGTTTTGTCTTGTGCACATTTATGACGTTAACCCGTCGCAGTTCAGGAAGCTCCATCTTCTACAACCGTTCGCAACGGATGGTTTGTACCTCTGTCTTCCCTGGGGGTTCCCAAAGTAAACAGAAGAAACCGACCTTGTGTCTGGTTCCCTGCAAATTAAAACAAGGCACACGTTACGACCCTACGGTAACCCAGACAGCAAGGTGAGAGAACAACAAAAACAAAAAGATAAAAATTTAGAGCAAACTTCCTGACTGAATGGAATGCGATAAGATCAAAACAGTTTTCAAACAGAAAGGTAATTATGCAATGTCATTAGTTCATAGCATGAGAACGTAGATTATATCTGTACTTCCCGGGTCTTGTCTGATCTTGGAATAGCTGGTCTACAGGTGCAGAAATGTTCGACTCCACAGGTGACAAATGTTCACTTTGTACAACACTCTGTCCAAAGTTCAAAGGAGCGGTTCCTGCTGAGGTGTCAGAGTTCTGCGTTTCAGTTCGTGGGTCCGTTATGTACTCTGCATCACTGAAAGGGATGAGCCTAGGAACAGGTTCTGTCTCGGATACACCAAATCCCTGTCTAACCCAGTTGTCATAGGGGAGTGGGAGAGGGACACGCTTCGTATGGCTAGCGTGCACCCAATTCTTCCTTCCAGCTGGGCGTACAGCAGTTCTCGTTGTTAGGGGGCACTTGGAACGGGCCCACGAATCTTGGCTGGAGGTTCCGGGTTCGCTCAGAATTCCGCACCACCACTTGGTCACCTGGTTTCAACGTGTGGCCTGGACTCTCTGGCAATTTAGGCAAGGATTCGAATACCTGTTGATGAATAAGGCTTAGTTTAGCAGTCAGGTCATAAAGATAATCAATCAACATTGGATATTCGATCTGTTTGAATTCCTTTGGCCTAGGGACTCCCCAAACATTAGCAGGACGACCGAACACAATCTCATATGGGCTAAGCCCTACTCGAGAGTGTACAGTCGCTCTGGTGGACAGTAGAGCTAAAGGCAGTGCATCTGGCCAAGATAGACCAGTGGAAGCTTGAATTTTAGCAAGTTTCAGCTTCAGGGTACCATTGTACCCTTCAACCAAACCTGCTGACTCTGGGTGATTCGCACTGTGGAATTTCTGGGTGATACCCAGACCCGTACACACACTCTTCATGACTTTCCCTACAAACTCACTTCCATTGTCCGACCAAACAATCCGTGGCATACCACACCTGGGGAAGTATTCTTTGAGGAGGATTTTGGCAGTGGACATAGCAGTGTTATCCTTTAATGGATATGCCTCAATCCGTCTTGAAAAGGCACAGACTACCACTAGGACATATTTAAGATTGTTACACCTGTCCATGTGGATAAAATCCAACTGAATCACTTCAAAGGGACAAGAAGCGGGAGCAAAATGACCAGTTGGGGTTGGGGTTCCCTTGCCAGAATTATGCATCAGGCATATCATGCAGTTTTTCACCACTCTTTCCGCACACTTAGTAATTCCATCATTCTTCCATACTGGAGCTAACATTTTACAGATCCCTTTCGAACTGATGTGCGCTGCTCCATGCGCCATCGTGACTACTGCGAGCACATACGCAACAGGTAACATCCAACGCTGCTGTTCAGACAAATCAACCCACCATCCACTTGAATCCATTTTACCCGTTTTCTCCTTCCATTCATTCTTCTCATTTTCAGTTGCTTCATTCTGGAATGCCTTTACACTTTCAATCGTATTCTCACACATCCCTGATTCAGCAATCCATCTTGCAGACGTTGCAACGTACATACGGCTCGTCATGTTCTTGGCCGTTTCTTTGGCGACCTCATCAGCGAACGCATTCCCATGGCCAACATCATCCGTAAACTTTCGATGTGCACTGCACTTCACAATCGCAACTTCATTCGGTAGGGTCAGAGATTCCAATAGATCGCTGACTAACTGTCCATGTTGGATCTTAGTCCCATAGGACGTGAGAAAACCTCTTTCTTTCCACAGACGTCCAAAACTATGTGCTACGCCGAAGGCGTATTGGCTATCAGTAAACACATTCACTCTCTTTCCCTCAGCTAAAACACACGCTCTTGTTAATGCAATTAATTCTGCAGCTTGGGCAGAATTCTGACTTACTCTTGCGGTCTCAACAATCGTACTCAAAGTCGTAACTGCATACGCGGCCGTCACATCACCATTCTGTAGTTTAAAACATGACCCATCGACGTACAAAGTGCCATCTGGATCTAGTAACGGAGTGTCTTTTAAATCAATCCTACCTTTTGTCTCTTCCTCAGTTCTGAAACAACAATCATGGGGCTCTGAATCACTCGACTCCTGAGTAGTCGGCAACAGCGTTGCTGGATTCAATATGTTGCATCGCTTGATCTGAATGTGACTTGCCAAAAGCGTCAGCTCATAGCCTGATAGTCTAGCACTGGTGAGGTGCTGAGTTTTTGTTCGATTCATGAGTGTATCCACAGCATGTGGAACCATGACTACTAACATGTTGTTCATGACTAGTCCAGCAGACTGTCGAATAGACACTGCAGCTGCTGCTGTAGCTCTCAAACAACTTGGCAATGCTCTGGCTACCGGGTCTAATGTGGATGAGAAATATGCACAAGGCCGCTGTTTGTCACCAAATTGTTGCGTTAATACACTCAACGCACAACCTTCTCTTTCATGGACATATAAAGTAAACGGCTTACTGTAGTCAGGAGTACCCAACACAGGAGCTGAACACAGCGCATCACGTAAGTCGGAGAAGCTCTGTTGACATTCATCAGACCATGGCAAAGGGCTCGGAACACCTTTTCCAGTCAGGGCCACCAATGGTTTCGCCATGAGAGAAAAATTTGGGATCCATTGCCTGCAGTATGACGTAATACCCAAAAACGCACGTACTTCTCTCTGTGTGCTTGGTACAGTCATCTGCGAAATTGCTTCGATTCTCTCTGGGGTCAACCTTCTTCCCTCCTTTGACAAAAGATGACCTAAGTAGGTCACTTCTTGGCAACAATATTGCAGTTTAGAAGGTGAAACCTTGTGATGTAAGTCTGACAAATGACGTAATAAAGAAATTGTAGCTATTTTGCAAGTTTCCTTGTCATCAGCAGCCAGTAAAAGATCATCTACATATTAGATCAGAGCAACACCAGGAGGAAGTACAAGAGCATCTAATTGACTCTTCAATGCTTGGCTGTAAATTGAAGGGCTCTCACAATAACCTTGTGGAGCGCGTTTGAATCTGAAACTGCGACCTCCTAAGGAGAAACCAAAAATGTCTCTACTTTCCTCGGCTATCGGAATGCTGAAGAAGGCATTCTTCAAGTCGATCACTGTAAACCATGAGGCTGAGGCAGGAATCAACGTCAATAATGCAGTGATATCTGGTACCACAGGAAACTGCGGAATCACTATTTTGTTAACTTCTCTGAGGTCAATCACAAATCTGTAGATTGGAGGTTTAGACGGGTCAGTGCGTTTTAAAATCGGCAGAACAGGACTATTGCAGACATTTCCTCTAGTTTCCTCTATCACATCTTTCTGTATTAAGTCTTTCACAATCAGCAAGAGTGCACGTTCACCTTCATTCGAAATCCGATACTGTGGGATTCGTGGGAATCTAACATTCGCTTTCAGTCTTACCACATAAGGGGGAATTTCCAAGAGGCCTACATCGTTAGGATCAGTCGCCCAAAGAGTATCAGGGAGAGAACGCAGCTCCGGTGGGAGCTTATCCATCGACATATACATCGGAGAGATGACTCTTTTGCCTAATGTGAGCTGTACTCCTGAAGGAGAACAGTACAGTGTCGCATGCAGGCGTTTCAACAGATCTAAACCAAGCAGATTCTCATTACAACCGGTTGTTAGGATAAGGGGTGCTTCTAGTTCGCATGGCCCAACAGAAATTGATAACGGACTAGAAACAGGATTGTGAACAGGGGCGCCTGAGAAACCTACTGAAGTGTTCGTTAAGCCAGACAAAGGTGCGCCAGGGAGTTTCGCATGCATAATTGAACTTTTTGCCGCACCAGTATCCAACAGAAACGGTTCGACCACGCCTGATGTAACTACTGCGACATAAGGTCCACTCTGATCAACTGGAACTGATACTACTCCCTCTCTTTGCCTGTGGCTGTCCTAGTACTCGCTTCTCTGAATCTCTTCATTATGATCATAGTAATCTTCAACATGATACTGTGGAGATCTACCTAGTTGCGCAGGTTGTACATTTCGCTGATCGAAATAATTTGATGGGCGATCGGCCTGTGGTGTCATTGTACCACGTCCTCTACCTCTAGGAGCTTGCACAAACCCAACATTACCTCTCTGAGCTGGGACATCACTAGTCTGTGCGTGCAGTACCGGACACTCATTCTTATAATGACCCTCCTTTTTACAATAGGCACACTGATTCCATGCTAACTGTTGTCGGGAAAAACCATAATTAAATCTTTGGGACGTCCCTTACTGGAATTGTGGCTGTTGCTGAAACTGGGGTCGCTGCTGTGAATCTGACTGATTCGAGCGAGGCGGATATGCCTGTTGCAATAGTACTTTAGTCTTCATATCTTTTGTCTTCTTTTCTGACTTTTCCTTCTCTTCTTTCTCTCTATTCTCGTAATACTGAGCAGTTGCAAGTATCTGTGCTGTCGTCGACACTGCCCATGCACTTTCAGAATCCTTTAACTTGTTACTAAGCTCAGGTAGTAAATTAAACACGAACTTGTCGACAAACAACCTCTGGCCTCCCTCAGTACTCATATCTTGCCCACTGTGGTCTACGAAGGTCTCTTCAAATCTAGTGAAAAAGTCAGAGACGCTTTCGTCCTTCTTTTGCTTGCATGCCGATAGTTTATCCCAATTAACTCGTAACGCTGGCATCAGCGTTTTCATCAGATTAATTATTCTGCCAGGTAAGGCAGCAATCAGAGGTTCAGGTTTAGCACCGCCAACTTGTTGCGCATCTGCTGCTACAATAGCTGGCCAATCACCTCCTAGGGCGACTGGGTGGTTCTCTTGCCGAATCTTGGCCCATATAGGCTGTGGCACTACATTGCCAAATAGCATTTCAATGTCTGCCAAATTCATGACACACGCTTGAACTGTCTGTGTTAACTCTTTATAATAACCAGCAGGGTTTTTACGCGGGTCCGGCAGCGCTTGTTTTACTGCTAATACTTCGGCCCGCTTCCAAGGGATGTGTATCCACACTCTCTGGAATTGTGCCGGAGCAGCTGCAATACCATTAGCCCCATCAGCTTGAACTGCATCACGCCATATTGGTGGAACTTCCCTCATCGGATATTGACCTCGTCTTTTCCTAGTAATCGGTGAACCATCAGGGTCCCTTGGCGCTCGAAGAGGGGAATCATCCCTATAAGCTAAAATCAGTTCTATCGCTTCCCTTACTTCTGAACCTATCACCATTCGTGCGGCAAATTTCTGCTGAACATTTATCAGATCAGAGGGGACGGAATCTAAGTCATCATCTTCCCATTCCTCACGCACAAGAGAACACATCACATCAAAAACATAACGTTGAGTTGGTTCATTCCATTGCATAAAGGTATCTAACACTCTTCGTGCATCATACTTCGCAGCTTTCGACATCCACCTAAGAGCTGTCGAATCTAACATTTCTCGTTCCTGGGGGCCAGGAAGCTGGCTACGTCTCTGTATAGAGTCAGAAACGGGGGTCCCAATTAAAGACCTGTAGAGAGGAGTTAAGATATTAGTTACAGAGTCGGTTATTTTCCGACGAACGGAAAGCGGAGTCAGACTGTTCACAGGGTTCGGGAACAGGGCAGCTGGAGCAGATGAAATAGTAAGGGTGGGAGTAGCAGGTAAAGCAGTTTGCGAAACGACAGGCAAAGGCGGAACAGGCGACCCAGGAAGAGGGGGTGCCGAAGGAACATTAACCACGGGAAGGACAGGAGCTGGAATCAAAGGAAGTGGAGCAACTATTCCAGGCTGACCAGCAGCTGGCTGTACAACAGGTAGTAACTGTGGTGCTGTAATACCCTGTGCATACGGTGGAGGTGAATTCAACAGGTAAGACAACAGAGGATCCTTTTCATGGTCCTCTATCGGCTTAGTAGGACAAGATGGCAATACAGGGTAACATTTATCAATTGCCAAATTATATTTTCTATTCGCCATCTCCATTGCTTTCTCAGTCTCGTTGACATGCAGCTGCCTAGCAGACTCCATTAAAGTCAACCCTTTCTCTTTCTGTTCTTTCTTCGTCTTCCTAATTTCTCTCTGTTTGGCTTCTTTACGCCATACGCAAAAAGAATCAAACATTGCCGGCCGGGCTTTTCTTTTAAACAACTTCATTTCTAGATTGTCTAGAATTTCGCTTTCGAAGCTACCATGCGGTGGCCAACTAAGGACATCATCTTTTCTGGTATAATGGACCCATACTTCATTATACGCAATAGGACCTACACCGTGTTTACAATAGAGCTCATATGTAGGAGTTCCAATCGGAGGAACCAAACACGAATCCTCCAACCGGGAATCCCCGTTGCAAGGTAACCAGGACAGGAAACAATTACTACTGTTAGTCATGACAAACAAAGACAGATTCCAACCAAAATGCGCAGGGAACTTAGGCCTACCAAAATGAACCAATACCAAAACAAAGATTATCAAAACAAGAGCAACCAATGATAATCTACGAATTAAACCAGAGCAACAAAGAACAACCAAACTGAGCGTAACCCACTTAATACTTAACTGAATTGTGGAAGACGACACCAAGGAGAACCCGTCTACGTCTCTCCGTACTAAGGTCTGCACCTCGGGTCCAAGACAGGGTGACAGTCAGGGCAGCGGTCCTCTCTAGCCGTCTGGGAACGGGAACCCTCGTGGAAGAGATCGTCGGGCCACTTTTACGACATGCAGGGATCGATGAAGCGGGGTACCTCCCTCCGGAATCTTCACACGAAACTCCTCGAACTTTTCAGGCTTTGGACCGGTACCGGATGACGTCGCCCCACGTTGGGCGCCAGTTTGAGGTTCTGGACTTTTAAGAGTCCAGAGGTGTCAGGGAAACAACACCCGAAGACCCCTGAGTTCCTTCCTGTCTCGGTGCACAAATAAACAGAGACGCGGGTTTCTCGATGGTGGCGTCAGAGACCAAGATTTATTCACTGCAGGGACACAGAAGTCATAGGAACCACACAGAGGCAGAATCTACGAGACTGTTCAAATTGCATTAAGTGGGTTGTTCCTTAAATACACGAAAAATGTCTTTAGGCAACATTACACGAATATTTCTCATGCCCAACCCGGTATCCCAAACAAACAGTAAATAGACATCAAACAATAACTAGTCGTAGGTTTTCGGTATTCGATCAGGTCCCCTTGTCAGTTTTCCATTCTTTGCCCGATCCTCCCCATCATAAAAATCGTAACCTCCCCATTGTAAAAGCCCAGAAGGAGAGGAGCAGAGCCAGGTGCAAAGGATTGAAAAGTAGTATAAGAGGTGTTTATGGATCATAAACGGGCATGGCTACCGTCTTCGGCCTTTCAGTCAGGACAATGGACACGAGAACCAGTATAGCAGGACTGGCCTCAGGCAAGGGAGGCAGCTTGATTCTGCCTAGTCATGCAGCGTCAGCCTTTCTCGGGGCTCGAGCTTACGTATCCTTAACAAGGTGATTCTGCCGGGGTCATCGCCCGTTCATTGACTATGTGAGGGCAAGAAACAAAATGGATGCCGTAACTAAAATGGATGCCATGACTTAACAACAGAATGCCCTATTTCTCAGTGAATTCATGCTAGTTGCGCAGCGAAAACACTGTCATGCTTATAATGGATCATTTACGGTTCATTGGTACCAAAATCGTGTCAGTACTACGATACCGAATACACGGGTTCGGATTGCTACAGAACCTCAAAGCTGTTGCCCTGGAAGGCTAAATCTGATAGGGCGCGTACTATAATTACTGCTGTAACATCTCCCCAGGGTACTGTCTTCTCGGATTTGGAGATTAGAACCACTTTTAAAAACTTCTTCCAGAACATCTATCAGGAGGACAACAACATTGACTCATCAGCTATTGAGAGTTGGTTAACGGGTATTTCTCTTCCAAAATTGTCGGATCTGCAATCTGAAATTTTGGAAAGGGAGGTAACTAGGGAAGAGGTAGAGGGGGCTGTGCGAGCCTCTAAGGCAGGGAAAGCTGCTGGTCCGGATGGTTTATCGGCAGAGCTATACAAGATCCTAGTTGAAGACATTTCTCCTTTTCTTACATCGTTGTTTAATCAAATCTTAGTAGGAGGGGTCATACCACCAGCAACTTGGAATGACGCTTCCATTACTCTTATATTAAAACCTGGCAAACCCCCTACCGATTGTGGCTCCTACCGCCCTAAATCATATTAAATGCAGATTACAAAATCTTTGCCTCTCTGCTGGCAAGAAGGCTGGGTCGAGTCATCCCAACATTAGTACATCCTAACCAAAAGGGTTTTATTGGAGGCCGCCAGCTCTTCGAGCTAACATACGATCTAATAGGGGCCATCGATATGGCTACTTTGAACGCAGCTCCGTTGGCCATTTTAACACTCGATGCCACCAAGGCCTTCGACAGGGTCAATTGGTTGTACCTGTCGGGGGCCTTGACCAAGTTTGGTGTGGGAGGAAATTTTCGAGGGGCTGTACGGCTGCTATATAATCGCCCCACAGCTCGGATACTTGTTAACGGTGGTCTTTCTGATGCATTTGTTATCTCCAGAAGGACCCGTCAGGGTTGTCCTCTTTCCCCCCTCCTATTTGATCTCTACATCGAGCCTTTGGCTCAAAAAATACGCGAAGAACACTCCATCATACCCTTCGTATGTAGGGGATGGGAGAAGAAGGTTGCGTTATATGCGGATGATCTCATGGTTATGACCTCTGACATCGACTCTGCCTTCCCGGTTGTCATTGGGCTGGCTGTGGAATTTGGAAATGTTTCTGGATATGAGGTAAACGCAGCTAAAACAGAAACATTGGTGTGGAACGATGTCGGCAGCAGCTTTAGTAATGGCTCAAATAAGAGTCTTCGTTATTTGGGCTTAAACATTACTAAAGATATCTCTCTGATCGCCCCTACTAATTTTGCTAGAATTGCAAAAGAATGCTGCAAATTGATGAGAGCTTGGCTACACCTTCCCCTTACTGTAATTGGTAGAGTTAACCTGGTGAAAATGTCTATTCTCCCTAGGGTTAATTTCTTGTTTAATACAATTCCTCTTTACTTTGAACCCGTTTTATTGGCTAAACTCCAGAGCGAGATAAGCTCTTTTATTTGGTGTAACAAAAACCCAAGGATAGCCTGGAAAAAGATAAGGCGTCGGAGAGAGAAGGGGGGCTTGGCAGGGCCCGACCTACAGGCTTATCTCTGGGCATTCCAGCTTTCCCACTCACGTATGCTCTTAAAAACACCTTCTGGCGTGGGGATTGGCAATTTGTTTGCCACTCTGTTGAAGTGCGAAGGAGCTGGGCAGTCTGGTTTTCTGTTTAAATTCGGAGACCCCAAATTCTTCAAAAAGGTCAAGTTGAAGATCCTACAGGGCCTGGCAAGAACTTGGGCAAAAATAAAATCCTGCACTAAATTAGGGTATTACTCTAGCAGAGCTCCTTTATGGGACCTTCCAGAGGCGCCAACCTGGCTAAATGACGCACTGGCTTCACCACTCAGGGAATCTGGGTTGGCTGTTTGGGGGGATCTTTTTGTGGAAGGGACTTTGCTCCCCTGGGAGGACTTAGTTCGTAAAGTAGGGCCCAATCTATCAAGATTTAAATATGTACAAATAGTAAGTTGGGCCCAAGCAGTAACAATGCGACCCACACGATCTAATAAGTTCATTCTAGGGGGAGGAAGTCACTTGGAAACCCTCTTAGTTGATCAACCTGTTGTAAAAAAGGAGGTCTCGCTATGGTATTCCCTAATAATGGATGAAATGGATGGCGATTTTTTTCTCCCGGAACAGCTGTGGAGTTCCTTGGTACCGACCCCCAATCTCGTAGATCTTTGGTTGTTTTCCTGTAAACTGCTGTGGGAATTAGTGAAACCAGCTAGGTTACGCAGGAATCACTTGTTTACACTACACAGGGCTTACTATTCCCCACAAAGACTTTCGAAATTTGCGGTTGGTGGTCCGGTGGCTTGTCCGAGATGTGGACTTATGGTGGCTACTGATGCACACATGTTTTTCGAATGTCCTCACTTAACTCCATTTTGGGACGCAATTAGTAGCAAACTCTCGGCCTGGCTGGGGCGTCCGATATTAATAGATCTGAAGCTAGTAATTTTTGGAACAGCAGACTGCACACGATCAATGGCTGGTAATCTTCTATTCTACCCAATGCTGGTGGCTCGTAGAGAAATCTGCAAACGCTGGAAAGAACCCACTGTACCATCTTTCTATGAGTGGCTTAGATCCCTGCTCCAGTTCTCTATATTAGACATAGCCAGGGCTGGTAATCGTGACAGGAGAAACTTTTGGAAGTTGCTGGATGCCCTGGTTTGAACTTGTTGAGCTAGCTGGGTTTTTTTTTTGTCCCAGCTCCGATGATTATTCTGCCATAGTACTATCTTGCTGTTTTTTACTTTTCCGATGGTTCATTTTTCTATCGTCCAGGTTCGCAGGTTTTAACAGCAACGGCATATATAACCTTAAAGTTGGTTAACTTCTGTCGGTTGACTAGTAAGGGTTGAGCTGCTGAGGTGGCCGCGGCAGCTATAGGGCTCCTGTATTTGACTTGTCATCTACTGCCCTTCCAGCATCGGCTGTGACAGCGCAACGGTACACTCGCAACTCTCACCACCCATACAGTTGGCTCTCAGTAGTCTGGAACCATAGCAGTAAATGAGGAACAAAAAAAAAAAAACACTCACTTCATCTGCTGTTTTGAAAATTTTGGTGTGATCCATCAAGCTTTAGCCAAGAAAAAAGAGGGGGTATCAAAACAGTCTTTCCCCATGTTAATTTCCATAGGAAACTCAAGAGACGGCTACAGTCTGAACTACTGAACGGAAATACACCAAATTTGGCAGAAAGGTAGCTATTGGTCCAGAAAACACCCTTTTTGTTAAAGGGTGTAAATCCATTTGAGTAGTTGCAGAGTTATTTAAAAGTTTTTTAGATATTCAACTGGGAACGAGGAGTATCTGTGACCGACCACCCAAGATCTCGAGCTGAGATCCAATTGGCTGCCAACACTTGAACCGAATCACAGGAAAAAATGAGATAAAAAAGAAAATGGGGCAGGTTAGAAACTCCTTGACCCCCTAGACCTCCTGAGAGCATCCCACAGGGACCCTGCAATGCCAAAAAAGCATTTTAAAAATATTCAGCAGGAGTTGCACTGGACCTGTGATTCCCACTGAAAAAAAAAATTAAGCTTGGGTTCCTGCGTTTCGTTTTGAATCATTATTATTAGTATTATTATCTTTATTCGGCATACAAAAAATACCATAAAAGATACAATTCATATAAAATCAAAAAATAAACAACAATCATTAGAAGGTACAACTTCCAAGAGATTATATAGGGCACAGCCACATCAGATAAACATTCTATCTTGTTTCTTCAGAAACAGGAACCCCTGACTAAAATGTTTTGGCCCAGTAAATATAAATCACACAGTGAATTAAAATACTTTAAAATACTAATTTCAGAACAGTGAAATATAAAAGGCGAGGCAGTAATTCATTGAGCTCAACCTTCCTTTGGAACCCTAATCTAAGAGCAGACCTTAAGAAATTTGTAATGCAAAAAAGAATGACAGCATCTGGTGCCAATCTTAAAAAAGCCAGAGCAAAACATGCCTGCCTAAATCTGGCTTTCTTTAGAAGACTCTTCAGAAAATGTTTTCTGGGGAATGTGTAATATGGGCAAAGCAGAACGAAGTGTAGGGTATCCTGCGGAGACCTGTTGTTGCAGCCACAGGGTCCTTTCTGTTCTATGGTCGCTGTAAAGCCTGCCGGTACCGCCAATAGGCGATGAAAAAGATTTATCCTGAAACGTTTAATTAAAAATCTATCATGGGCCCTGCATATAAGAGACAGATAAGGTTCAATAGGCTCGGTAGACTTAACTACTAGATATTCTCTTACCGAAGGCTTAATGAACTCTCTGTCCTCCCGTAGCCATATAGAGTACTTAACAAACCGTTCCTTAACGACTGCCTTTTCCTGAGTATTCAAATTAGCTGGGTTAGTAAATAAGTCTGCACACTCTATTTTATCAAACAACTTCTTCACATACCCTGGCCAAGGAATTTTAAGCTCATTTTCAAGAGAAAGACAATCTTGGATCACCAGCCTACTAAAGGCCGCCTCCTCATTTGCCCAGATTTTTACCCAACATAGCAGAAGTCTAATGCCCATCAAATCAGTTATATAGCTGGTTGCCAACTCTTCATGGATAATGTACATGGGAGTACTCTAGGGAACTTTAAGTAGGCACCTAAAATACTTATTTTCTTCAATTTGCAGTTTGCTAGCTTCAACAAATCCCCAGACCTCTCTTCCATATAACACTTTGGAGCAACACATTGAGCTATATAATTTTAGAACCACTGCTGGGGTCCATCGTCCTAGCCTATGAGCATAATTCGAGATTGAGCCCGTTGACCTTGCCAGAGCTAAATACTTTTCCTCTAGCAAATGTTTAACATTTAAATGTTCATCGAATAAAATGCCCAAATAGGAAAAGGACTGTACTTTACTTAAGGTATGAGAACCTATTGTATAGTTATAGGATTTGCTTGACTTTTTCCCTATTTCCATAATATATGATTTTGTGAGATTAGGGACCATATCCAATTTGTCTATACAGGTCACAAAACCATCTATTAGAAGCTGCAAACCCCTAGGAGTATGAGCAAGCAGTACCGCATCATCTGCGTAAAGCAGAACCGGAACCACACAATTGCCAATCCTAGGGCTATCTGCCTGTATGGAACTCAGTGCAGAATCAAGGGCATTAATATACAGAGTGAAGAGGAAGGGTGCTAATATGCAACCCTGTCTCACCCCACTGGAACACTTAAAGGGGTCCGTTACCTTCCCCTCCTGAGTGTACCTAACCACCGCCGAGGTGTTAAAATGTAAGGACTTTAAAATATTATTTAAACCAGGGTCCACCCTAAGCTCACTCAAAATCATCCATAATTTCCCACGGTTCACTCGGTCAAAGGCCGCAGTGAGATCCATGAAAGCTAGGTACATCCTACTGTATATTTGGCAGTGGTGAGATATAGGTTGAACTGTAGTAGATTTCCCAGATCGAAATCCATATTGCACATCTGTAATGACTTGATTTGCCTCTGCCCATTCCATCAACCGATTTAAAACCACCCGCCCCAAAACCTTTGCCGGCACATCAATAAGAGATATGGGGCGGTAACATTGTGGGCTATCCCTATTTCCTTTCTTAAATATGGGGACGATAATAGCAGTGGACCATGATGACGGCATTACTGTGTCCACTGCTGCGTTTAAGACTCTTGTTAAAAGCGCCACCCAGGTCTCTACGTTGCTGAGGAACAGATCTGGGGGGATCCCATCTGGGCCCAGCACCTTGTTCCTAGTGAGACCCTCGATTCCCGTTCTGACCTCATCCAGAGAGCAAGGAGTCAGGGTCAAAATCTGCTCTGGATATAGCTCCTGTAAATGGTCCAAGCTAGAATGATAATTATACAGCCCAGCAGAGTGCTGCTGCCATTGCGCCGGCAGGATATTATTACTTAGCCCGGGTCTGTTCGAGTCTTTAAAACAGGGATTATTAATAACTCTCCAGAAGCGAGTAGAGTCCTTTGTCCCCACTGCCTCCTTGAGTTCTTCCCAAGCTTCCTGCTGCATTTGTCCCTTGCGCCCCTTGACAGCTTGTTTATATTCTTTATGGCAAGCAGACACCCGATTCCTATCCTTTGGGATTGCTTTAGGGCTGCTTTCAGCTCTCTTAGGGCTCATGAAGAATTTTCATCAAACCATCTTGGGGTATCCATTCTAGCCGTAAAAACAGGGGCTTTCAACAGACTATCAACTAGCTGTGCAACATTTCCAAAGGCCTCCACTAGTTCCACCCCTTGCACTTCCAGGTCTAGGTAGTTCGCAATGTCCTGCTTGCCTTAACTAAAAATAGAGCCATTAAAAACCTCACTATTAACCTGTGTCCAGCGCAACCTCCTACCTTGATCCGTTGCTGCGATTTCTCCCCCCACCAGACTATGAGATACTAGGGGGTGTCACGCATTAGCAAGGGATAAGACCACAGGATTATGATCACTGAACACACTATATTTAAAGTTAAAATAAGATGCACAACATTTTAAATATGATTGATAATCAACAAACATCCTCTTCCCTTAAAAGTTGGATGAACAATTGTGCTTAGCTCAACGGCAATTAGAACCAATGTGTGAGTAAGTCCATACGTACTTAGCAGGCTACTCTGTTCCTTTCCTTCCTGTGTGTGCTCCATATGTGGTCCATCCCTACGTGTACAGGATGACCAATCCCCCTGGGACACCATCACATTTGGGCAAAAATGACAATTAAAATCACCAGCTAAGATCAAGTGTGACACTACCAGCTCTCGCTCATATATCTGATCCAGTCTAATATTTAATTCTTGTAAGCTAGAAGAGCCCTGGGCATATAATGATGCATTATAAAAATTTATAAAAACTAGCTTATATATTTTATTAAAAATGTTTAATCCTTGAACAACATTTGAACCCCAACCCAAGTCTGTCCATCTGCCCTGTAATGTTAGATCTATAAATTTAATCAGACCTCACCTCGCTCTCCCTGGGCCTGCTCTTAGCACCAGGTGGAAGAATGTTTTGTATACCTCCATAAAGAAATTATTATTTGCTGATTCCCATGTTTCTTGCAAACATATTGTGTGAGATTTCTTGATATAGAGTAGCCATTGCTCGTTTTTAAATTTGCTCGATAAACCCGCTATGTTCCATGAGATTACCTTTATTTCTGCCCTGTTATGTCGTTCTGTAAAATCAACTGAGTGAGAGCTGCTGATCATAGTGACTACCTCATCTGTATTATCTTCCCTTAAATTACTTAAATCTCTAATCTAACTGGAAGTTTGTATAGGTTGTCCCAGATTGGATTCCTCTTCCCTCACCATTTGGCCTATTTCGGCCATGGGATTAACACATTCTCTGTCCATACCCTCCCCAGAGAGTAGTCAATATCGTTTGGATCCCTTAGTGGGGCAAATGCATTTTTTGTAACCATTGGGTTGGCCCACCCGGATAATTCCTCCTGTTGAAATGTGTGGAAATATTGTTTTTTGAAACCAACAGAGGGTCTGTAAAAGAAACCCAGAGGTAGTATTTTGATCCCTGACTACTAAAAATGAGATCTTACCACCGGAAAGAATCTTACGCGAAAGTTCAGGGTATCTGAGCGTGACAATCACACTGTCGCCTGGGAAAACCTTTGTCGATCTACCGATCCAGGACACCCTCCTGGCCATCAAAATGTGTTGATGATCTTTAATATTAAACCCCATGTACCTACACATCCAATGCGCCACCTTATTGATCAACTGTATAGGAGATTCCTCATACGAGGCGGTATGCATTGGTACACCAGTCAGGACCACTGTGTAAGGGCAGCTTGCTGGTGGGAGATCTATAACGGGTAAATCTGGGTTACTCTAACAACCAGCGTAGACCTCTCCTTTGTTTTCTGCTGCCCAATGTTCTCCCTTAGAACTCTTTCCTGACCCCTCTGCTGCAATATGCGATTACCCTCAGTCGCTGTTTCAGGCTCCCTTAACCCTAAATTCGTGTTGCACCCCTCAGGTCGAATTATCACATGATTTACAGGGGATGCATGAGATGTACTAGCACCCAGGTTTCCAGCTCGTGTATTGTGAACCCCTCCCACAGTATTCACCTCCACCAAGCCTCTCAGGACAGGTAGTTCAGTGGCTAAAAGAGCTCCGGCTGACATATGAGCTACGCGATTACAGGAACATGCCCCTTGAGTAGCTTGAGTAGCTAATACCATACTTGACTTCTCAAGCTCCAGCAATTTGCCCTCAATTGACGTCAACGTATTTAAGAGAGGGTTTAGGAGGACAGTCACTAGAGTCCCCAGTCTTTTCCACTGGTCTAGATGATCTCCCGCTTCCGCATCCACCGCAGAATAATTGCGGTTATCAGTCATGAGACTCAGGGCCGGTCCTTTATCAGGCTCCAAAACCATTTTGTCCAGAACTGTTTTGTCCGATTTTGATGTTTAGTCATTGGTCGCTTCATTTTGGGTTTTGGTTTTTGCTTCTGCCTTTGCAAAGCACTCCCCCTTGTTCGTTTAGCAGGTGGCTCACTACTGCCTGCTGCCAATAATATTGTGGGACTTCCCAAACTATCCCTTGCTGCACCTTTAGATCTGGTCCCAACCTCACAAGTGGCCATGCCCAACACGGTTACAGTGGGGGCGGGGATTGCTGAAGACGCCACAGGCACAGACATTAAAGAAACTGGGAAATCAGGATCCACCTCATTATTCTTGGCAGGATTATTGCTGTTGGAATTGTCTGCATTATCACCCGCAGCTATAGTCGTTGAAGGTAAATCCGCTAGCACCCCAGCAATATTTAGGCCTGCAGGCTCAATGCGTAAATAATCACTGCTGGTTGGGGATGAAGTACCCTTGGATGCTGATGGTCCTTGGGGGGCCAGAAACCCTCCTGTTACCTCTAGTTAGTCCAACACAGTAGCATTCCTGAGAGCTGGTCCGAGGCAGCGCCTCCTTTCTCCACCACTCTACAAACCCAACTGCTAGCTAAACAAGCATTTGTAATGCATCACTTTCGCCTGTGATGAATAATTATCTGTATTTAACAATCACCATCAGAGGAAGGAAAGACTTTCTTAAAAGTATCAGTGGAGTGCAGAGGATGTGGCGCAGCGGCCAGAGATGCTTACTTGAGAGCTGGGCATCCTGGTTTGATTCCTGGTGGCGCAACATCCTGTGATTGTGGGCAAATCACTTAAACAGTTGAGCTACATAAATCTGCTGCATGCAGAAAGAGGCAAAAGTTTATTTTAAAAAAAGTTCCAACAAAGTGGATGTTAACAGTATTTCAGCTACTGGAAACTGATAAGACATGCAGATGAGGAACAATCATTTGCAAATGCTGAAAAATATGCTACAAACAATAGAAATAGAGCAAAAATATGTGGCAAGCACAGGAGCCAATGTAAACCCAGGAAAGATAAGAGGTGTGATGTAAGCCCCTTTTAAGTTTATATTAAAAACAATAGATTTCACAAGCAAAGCAAAAGCGCTGTGCAAGTGAAACCTAAAAACCATTGAAATTCATTTTAAAAGCCAAAATTTACCGCAATGTTAAATGCAGGAAATAGATTTTGAAAAACTATAGAAATTCACTTAAAAAATAAAGGTTACAGGGTCACTATAGTTAGGAAATAGAATTTTAAAACACCTTAGAAATTCACTGAAAAAAACTAAGGTTACAAGGATATTATAGTTCTGCTCAGATTTCACTCATATAAAATCAGTGAAACTCAGCAGTTATAGTTACCTGAGCTAACTATAACGTACACCCCATCAGTGCACTGCTTATGACCTCACATATTACATCACTCATGACATGGTCAGAGACATCACTGATTACATCACTGATGACATCTAAAATGACAACACTGATGACGTCATCCACAGAACCACTCACACACCTACTCACACCCCAATACAACATCCTGTACACTCACTCACAAACCCGAACAACCACTCACTTATCTACTCACAGACCCATACCAATACTCACACACTCACTCACTCCTCCATAGGGCCACTCATATACCCACTCACTCACTCAGTCACTAGTACAGCCCCTTATACAACCATTCACCCACACATACAGCCAGTCACAAAACCACACTCACCATACAGCTACTCCCACACCCAATTGTGTATCTACAAAGTCACTCACAGACTCAGTCACTCACCCAATCAGCCTCTCAACACAACCACTCACTTACCCATACAAGCCCTCACACACTCACTCACATACCCACACTACCAATAACATACCCATTCACATATCCATACAAGCACTCACACATCCATGTACTCATTCATGCAGCCATTAACACAGACACTCAATCCCCAATACATTATCCAAACACTCACTCAAAGATCTACTCACTCAACCATACAGCTACTTAACACAAAGTCACTCACTCATACAGCCATTGAGACACCCACTCACTAACCCATACGGTCACTATACATCCACTTACCCACCCATAGAGACACTCACACTGTCACTCACCCACCCATACAGCCACTGCCACACCCACTCACTCACCAATACAGTCACTCACACAGCATCTCACTCACCCACACAGCTGCTCACAAACCTACTTATACAGCCATACAGCCACTCACATACCCATATGCACAAGGATGCATACAGTCACATAATATATATTAGAAGTAGTACCACACATTAGTAGTACACCTAGTATACTAAATTAACTTTTTTAGTACCTTAGTATATATGAGTAACAATCATAAAGTCTTACAAAATACTAACACTCACTGGATGATGTTATCAGTGATGTCATTTGAGGTGTAATGAGTGATGTCAGGTAACTATAACTGCCGAATTTCACTTGGTTTGTACGAGTGAAATCTGAGCCTAACTATAACGTTCCTGTAACATTTGTTTTTTCAGTGAACAAATATATATATATTCACTGAAAAACCATAGGCTTTAGGGAAAGTTATAGTTAGTTGGACATTTCACTCGTACAAAACCACAGAAATTCCCACGTTATAGTTAGTTCAGCTAACTATAAACTCGCGCCCCCGCAATGCACTGCTGATGACGTTACATATTACATCACTCATGACACGGTCAGTCAGTGATGACATCACTGATGACATCATCCAGTGACTGTGTGTTTCTGTAGAGTTTAAATATGTTTAATATATATAGGGAAAGGCTTATTGAAGAATGAGTGGGTGTATAAGTGTCTGAATGGATGATTCACTAGGTGCGTGACTGACTCTATAAGTGAGTGATTAAACGTATCTTACTGAATGCATGGGTTAGTGACTAAACTATGTGAATGTCTGTATCCGTCTTTCTGTAGGCGTGTAAGCGGCTGCATGGGTTTGCAAATAGCTACATGAGTGTCTATATGGGTTATTGATTGGTTGTCTTAGTATCTGTATGGGTGCCTGAGTTTTTGTGTGGGTGGGGTATGTGTGACTCTGTGCATAGATGTGTGAATGGGTGATTCACTGGGTGCATGGTTTCTAGAGTGCATCTGTGATGGACTGTATGGGTGGGTGAGTGTGTGTATGGGTGGGTTAGTGACTGAATGTATATTTCAGTAGTACATGTGTGAGTAACTACATATGTGAATGGCAGTATATATGTTTGTTAGAGTATATAAATGGCTATAAGTGAGAGTGTGTGATTGTGGGAGTGGCAGTATGGATGAGTGGGTGCTTGTATCAATGTTTGTATAAGAGCGTAAGAATGTGCTAGTATTTGTATAAGTGAGCTGGTAAGTGTATAACTGTATAGGGGAGTAAATGGTGTGTGATTAATTATTTGCATGACTGACTAGGTGTGTGAGTACTAGGGGTGGGCGGAATTTGCGAAATTACCTTTCGCAAATTATCGCGAAAATGCTGAAAATCTCCGCAATCACGCCGGAAATATCGCGAAGACGCGGAAGATTTTTTCCGCTTGTTCGCGGTATTTTTTGCGTGATCGCGGGTCGCCAACTTACCCATGCAGTTGCTCACGGGCGCAGCCATCTTGTTTTCACTTGTCCCGCCCTCTCGCGATGCTCACTTCCTGTTCCGGGTCGCGCAATGCATGTTCGCGCCCGTTCGCGGTCGATATTTCCTGTTCGCGACCGCTTTTACTTGATCGCGTTGCTTTTTGCTTGCTCGGGAGAAAATATCGTGCGAACTTGCACACGTGGTCGCAATGGGCGCGGCCATCTTGTTTTTCACTCTATTGCATGGTTCTGGGGCCTAATTTTGAATCCTCCCAAAATCTTTTCAATCCTTTGTTTATAGCCACTTTTTTTGGATCTTTATTACTTATTATTTCTCTAACTATTTTCCTGCTTCTATATTTTTGGTTTTTGTCTACTTTTTTTTTTTGTTTTTTAGCTACTTTTTCTCTTTCTATTGCCTGCTATGTATTTCCTTTACTCTTTTATTTATTTTACCTTTTCTTTCCCGCCCCGTCCCCAGAACCATGTCCAAAGGTAGGGCTGTTCGCCGGCGCAGCCAGAACCGCGACTGCCTTCCTTGCGGAAGGCGGCGCCCACAAGGGGTTCAGGCACGGGCCTTATTTGGGGAGGTGGAGTTGGCTGCACTAATTTTCTTTGTGCAGTGCCACCTCCCCTCAACCCTGGCAGCAGGTGGCAGGCCTGGGTCCGGGTACGGCCTCCGGGAGCGTTGGCAGCGGTGGGGGAAGGTGCGCCGGGCAGTGTCACGCTTCTCTGGTGTCCGGCGCACCCAGGCGCAGCTGAAGCACCGGTGGTCCGACATCTTGGACCGTGAGCAGGACCTGCTGGACCTGCTGGGAGTGGAGGTCTCGGGGCTTGGTGAGTACCTATTTAATTATTACTACTTTGTGTCTGTTCTTCTGGTCTGTGTTATATATTGCGAATATCTTTTTTTTCTTCCAACCAGCTAGAATGTTGCTGCTTACATTCCAGGTTAATTACGTTTAAAAGTCTGTGATTTTATTTGACACAGGTGCTCTTCTGCGCTACTACTAATCTTACTTGTTTGCAGCTTTGCGTTTGCACTTGCTGAGCGTGATTCTTTACGAGTTTATTTTAGAGAAATTAAGTTACGTAATGCTACAGTGACTCTAGTCCACTCCTTACTTTGTCCTGTCACTAATAGATAGGGGCGGATTGATACTTAGGTTTAGGTATTTTGTATGAGCTTCTAATTTGTTAGTGGTATGCGTGATGCCCCCTCACTCAGTTACGTGACGTGCTGCTAGTACGGCAGTCTTTATTAGAACATTTTCTAGTTTGTTCAATGAGTGGTGGTAGTCTTAGCAGTTACTTAGCACTAGCAGATCAGTATCAATCATTCAAACCCAAATTTGGTGTATACAAAAAATGTAGTCATGTTCATGTGTCCTCCATGATTTGACCATATGCATTGTTGAGGAATACAGTGGAAATACATACTTATTGTACAATTGGCATGCCTGTAATAGGTGGGCTAGTTGGGTGGTACGTTGTACTTAGGCTTAGTTGTAACTTAGTATTCTGGAATCAGAATGGAAGACTGGATTACTGTTGATAAATAGTAACTTAAGTAGTCGAACTGCGAATCCCCCGATATTACTTGTTGACCAGATGAGATCGGTCAATTTAGTTACTGCAATTGTTGTTTACATAAGTGTTTTTTGACCATTGTTGAAAAATATTGTATTTGTTTGACACCATCCATCAATGTTTGTCTCTTTCTTATATCTTTCCTGTTCATCAGCACCCAGGGTCAGACCGACAGGGACTGGGCAGTCGGCGGGACACTCAGAAGAACACCACCAGGAGGACACCGCTGAGGGCTCCTCTGCTGGCCCCAGTAAGTCTTCTTGTTTTTAATAATATTACTAATTCCATAACTTTTACTGCCCCATATTTTTCCCGAACTATTGTTTGTTTCCAAATGCTATTTTTTTACCACCAATTATCCTTCGATCTGTACGGTTTCAAAAATCTTATCCCTGCCTCCGCTATGATGACTCTGAGTACTACTACTACTACATACTATCAGTCTGTCTGTACTGTAGTAGCTAGTCTTGCCCAGTTGGCCAGTGCCACTCTTTGTGAAAGGTTGTAATATAAAACTCATATTCACCAGTGGCTCGAGCCATTGAGTCCAATCCGTTGGGTCGTCGTCTTCTACTACGTTTACTCTTATTGATCTTGAGGCTTTGAAAATTCACAGCAACAACAGCCCTACCAGATGTATTACTATTTTGATATGATACCCTATAGGACATACTACTGTTGTAGGGATCTTGCACATACACAGACATTTTGCACCAGAAAATAGGATGTTGGTGATGGGGGGTTGGACCTTCCTTGCACACCTCAATCAGAAATTCCGCACCCACCACAATTCCACTGCTTGACTATAGTACTGTCTTGTCATAACTATTAGGTCTCGGAAGCCTCCCCCCAAGATACCCAACAAGTAGACAACCCAGAACATAACACACCCAACCTCTCAGTCGTGGAAGCAATTCACATGCACACCCTTACTTTAATTTGCTCACTCGTGTAAGTTAGTCCACACCAAATACCACCAAGTTTATGTAAGTTCAAAATGTTTATTTCAATTTGAGAAGGTCTGTACACTGTTTTCTTATAAATGCAGCACCAACCGGAAAATCAATAACATTAAAACAATATACATTGTTACACTTATACAGTTGGGAATTAATCATGATAACTGAACAGTGGTAGAAGGCACGCAGCACCACCATCCCCTAGGAATTTAGTTTATATAAATTTATAAATGAAGATGTGAGTGAAGGGACCGCTCACCTTAGAAGAACCTACTACTGGTAGTTGTTGCATCATTCAGAATCTCTGGTTCGTAGAAGGGAATCTTGCGTCTAATGCGAAAAATGAAATGGTGTGCGTTAGTATATTGCAACTTGCAAGCATTTCTCAGCCGTGCCAAAAAGTGTAGCATTTATGGATAAGCAATATGGACTAACAGTAACAGTAGTACACCAGTACTTCCTAAAAAAGTGGCTTGTTAATGTTTGTTGACCGCTTGTACGCAGCGCGTAGACTAGACAGTAGCAGTGTGAGGCAGGTCATGTGGGCTCAAAGGTGTCTTAAGAAGCTGCAAGGTAACGTCACATGTGCAAAAATAAAAGACACAAAGGTAAAATGGTAGCATGGCTAGGGCTAATTAAGCAAAGGCTACAATGATCATATATAACTATTAGTGTCTACTCTACTGCTACCTGATTTGTACTAGTGGTGTATGTTAGTATTAACTCATTTTTCAACCTTGCTACTGATCAATAGGGGGGAGGTGTATATGACGCCTAATAAATGTGTAGTGTTTTCTAGGCGCACTACCGACCACCATTGCCGGGGCCAGCGAACAAGGCGACGCGGAGGGTGAGGATGCGGCAGTTGCTGCCGATACCGACGATGGAGCGGTAGGGGGAGTGGCAGCACCAGTGGCAGGCGGTGGTAAGTTAGATTCATAGTCCTTAACTAATGTTGAACTTGACAGTACACTCACTGCAAGGGTTTACTGTATGTATATGTATACTGTACAGTTGTGACTTAGGGCCCCAATAGGATGGTGGGCGTATTGCCCCCGCCGGGCCGGCTAGAATTCACTGCCGACACCGCAGGGGCAAACCTCCCGCCATCCCTGTAGAAAATATTCAGACCCCCCACATGTCGACCAGGCGGAAAAGGGTTCAATATGCCGGTGGTGTCTCTCTGAACACACCGCCTGCTATATAATCTGCATTTTGGAATGCCTTTACGTGGCGGACATTGCAGAGTATGCTTGGGTGTCCCCATGGAGGGTACTTACCTATGCTATGGTACCCCCCCGCCTTTCAAAGCAAAACGTGACAGGCTCCGTGCGGGGCACGTCATGTTGTGCTTGGAAAAGCAGCACAACATTTTAGCATTGCTTTCAGCAAAGCTAACCAGAATGTAAAAAAAAACAGGATGCGCCCGCCACTGTGCCGGGCGCATCATCCTAATTAATTGTCCCCACGGGACCCCCACCCTTTTTAGCATGAGGATGGCGGGCGGACAAAGTCCGCCCGCTCTCCGATGTCGTAAGTAAGTATGAGTTGTTGGGGACGTTTGTGAGAAAGTGCGATCTTTCTTGCATGGTATGCCCCCACTTTTTGCTAAATTGCTGAATGTACTTCGATTGAGTGTACCCTGGGTTCCTGCCAATCAGGTGCCCAGGGCCTATGTTCCTTCCTTAAACCACACAAACTCCAAATTGGCAAACCCTAGCCACATGTCAGCCCCTAGTAAATGGTACCCTAGGTACCCAGGGCCTTGTGACCAGGGAAGGCCTCTAAGGGCTGCAGCACTCATTGTGCCACCCTCAGAGGCCCTGTACCCTTACACACACACTGCCCTTGCAGGCTGAGTGTCTGGGTGCAGGACAAAACAAAGAGTCGACATGGCACACATCACTGTGTGCCATGCCCATCACCTACACTGCCAAGGCATATGTCAGCCACCCCTCTAGCTGGGTGCATTACGCCTATGGTGTGGGCACAGGAGCAGGAGCCCTGTGCCCCTACAGTACCCGGGTCCATTCCTGGGCACTGTAAGTGCAGTGCTGTCATTTAAGGATACATGGTGCTGAGAGCTTGTCAAACACGAGCTCCACAGCACCATATTGGCAACACTGAAGCCTGGGAAGTTTGGTATCAAACTTCTCAGCACATTGAACCCACACTGATGCCAGTGTAGGATTTAATGTACTAAGCACCCCAGAGGGCATCTTAGAAGATGCCCCCTTACAGCTAACTTACAATCCACGTCTGCTCTGAGGCTGCCCAGGCTGCCACACAGCAGACACGTTGCTGGACCCCTGGGTGGGAGAGCCCCTGCTCTCCCGGGCCTGCAACAATGCACATCCTGGGTGAGGTGAGAAATCTCCTCCCCCAGGATGAGCAAAGGGAAGCTTCAAAGGCATGCCGCCATTTGGAGTTTCCCCAGGCCACTGCAACCCCCCACTCTGGCGGGAAGCTTGGCCGGAAACCCCATACAAGGACAGGGGATGTGCCAGCCTGCCCACCCCACCCCTCAGGTGGGGGAGGCGAGGTGAAGCACATCTCCGGGCTCTCGCCATCTTGAAGATGGGAGGCCCTACCCTATCAGGATTAGGCTACTGTCCCCCTCCCACAGGAGAGAGGCAGGATAGGGGGTGTACCCACCCCAGGACAAGGACCCATTGGTCCCTGGCCTTCACCTACCTGTAACGCCCCTAAATCTAGTATTTAGGGGCCCCCTGAACCTTCCTTCCCTAGATTCCAGATAGAAAACGACAAGAAGAGCAAGAAGAACAAAGACCTGCCCTGCAGCTGCTAAAAAGAGAAGAAGACACCAACTGCTTTGGCCCCAGCCCTACCGGCCTGTCGACTCTCGAACCTGCACCAGCGCGGCATCCCTCGTGGCCAGCAACCTCACCAACCCCGGAGGACCTGGCTACCTTTTAGCTCTAAGCCCCTGGGACTCCCACGAGTAGAGGCTCTACTCAAGAAACCTATTTGCTATCCCTGGCATCAGCCCGGGACCGCGGACCCAACACACTCTGCACCAGCCAAGCCTGGCCAGTGCCGGAGTGGACAAAGACCCGGAGGACGACCCCACGGCGACTGTGACCCAGAGTCTGGCACCCAAGGACCCCCCTCGACATCCCGAAAGAAGCCTGCAGCCTCAGAACCAAGTGCCACCCCAGCCGCGATCAACCAGAGGGTAAGATTCCCGACGTCAAAAGGCACCCCTGCACCCGGCGCCCTGCGACCCCCTGTGCCCAATCCCGGGGTACCCACCTAACCTACAACTAACCATCTTACCTCTCGAAGTGGTGGTGGCACCTGAAACATCCTCGTCCCCGAGCCTGCAGCCTCTTTCCAAACCGGAATATTCACATTGATTTCCATTGAGCGCCCTAGGGCTCAAAAGCACCCTGCACCCAGCCGCCCGAGTGGCCCTGGCAGTGCCCTCTCTACACTAACCTACTTCCCCACTTGCCCTGAGTAAGTGACCAGGAGCCCAGCTCCCACAGCCGCGTGGCTTGCCAGACAGCAGCCACCAACCAAGGCCCCCCTATCCCTCATAGGATAACATTGGGCCCAACTCTCTCTGCACCCGGCCGTCCTGAAACCGCTGAGGGTGAACCAACTGTACCTACCTGACACTGGGGGACCCCTGAGTCCATGCCCGGAATTTCAACACTACCAGTCGAGTACTTACCCTTAAACCGCTAACTTCACTTTCCTCATAGGGTAACATTGACTGACTTTTTCTTCAAAAATCTTCAAAGTGTGAACTTTTCAAAACTGCAAAAATTCACCAAAAATCAGCCAAGTGACAAAAACGAATTTACTCACCTGCTCCTAGGTGAGCTCCCAGTGCTGGATCTTGGTGCCCAGCCCTGACTCTGAAAAGTGTTCACAACTATACTTACCTCTAACTCATTTTTCTCCCATAGGAAACCATTGTCTGCTTTTCTGTGAAATTTCTTCTAAGTGTCTACTTTTGCAAATTTGAAATATTCTTTTAAAATCGTACCATTTCTGCAAACGAAATTACTTACCTGCTTTTGATAAGGACCCCAGTCCTGGGTCTAGGCACCCAGTCCTGGATTACTAAAGTAACGATAAAGTACTCTACCTGCAATTTGAATTTCTTGCCATAGAGATCCATTGAATGTTTTCTGTGAAATATTTTCTAAGTGCTAACTTTTGAAATAGCTAAATATTATTTAAAAATCATTACAGTTATTAAGTCGACTTTCATCACTTGATTCTGAATACTGACCCCAGGCTGGTTCTAGGAGCCAGACCTGGAATTCCAAAAGTAATCTGAAAAGTAATTTATTACAAATAACCTGAATTTACCATTGAGCTCAATGCATTGTTATGTTTAGGAAATAGGATTGTTTATTGCAACCAACTGTGACTGTTTACACAAATTTATTGCTTAAAACAAAAGTATTTATATTCAACCTCTCATTCTGAGAAAGTATATTTTTACCCCCTTTGTGGTTCTAAAAATAAAACAAGCATATATTTTATATATACAAATCATTGGCCTAGAGTTCAGTTATTGAGTGTGTGAAACCATTTGCTGACTGAGTGTGTACAATAAATGCTTTACACTGTCCTCTGGTACTGCCTTACTGCTCGACCAAGCTACCACTTTTGAGAGTAAGGTCATACCTAACTTTGACCTCTATCAGCCTCTGGGGGACTGTGGACTCTGTACACCCTGTACCTATTAGGGAACAGTATATACAGAGCCACTTTCTCACATTGGTGGATCAGCGGTGGGATACAAACTTGCATTTGTTGCACTACTTGGTTACCATCTGATCACACGACAGAACTCTTAAAAATTGCCTTTAGAATTCTGATTGGTTTTTCCAAAATTACTAAAAGTCTTGCTAGGGCCTTGCTTAAGTCCCATTAGAATTTTAGAAAAATAAAAGTCACTATAGTCAGGGTAGAGGGTTAGAACTGTCAGGTTAGAATGTCTCAAACAAACCCAGCTATTAGTGATAATAATAACATGGACCTGGTGGAGGAGCTCGACCTCACACCTTACTTACACTTGTCTTTCAAGGAATTGAGGTCCTTATGTAAACTCAAAAATTTACAAATGGGTCAGCATCCAACCAAACAAGGGCTCCAGGAGCTCCTGGCTGAGTATGCTAAAGACCACCCATCTGAACATGGTGATGGCCAGTCAGATGAGGAAAGGGAAACAGGGGAGGAGGACAGCAACCTCCCCATACTATTCCCTAGGGAGGAGATGGCACCCATACCCTCCAACTCAAGACATAGCATCTGGGCACCTAGAGACCACACAGGTGGCTCTGGTCCCAGAGACAACACTGGGGGACCCCCCAGTGAAGAGGACAGCCTTGTGAGGCTGGCCAAAAGAATAGATCTAGAGTCCAGGCTCCTGGCTCTAGAAAAGGAAAGGAGAGAGATGGGTTTAGCACCCATCAATGGTGGCAGCAATAATAAAAACAAGGATAGGGAGGAAACTTCTGACCTTAAAATCCCCAAAGGGATTGTCCCTAAATTTGAGGAAGGTGATGATATCACCAAATGGTTCACAGCCTTTGAGAGGGCTTGTGATATCAGGAAAGTAAAGAAACCTCTCTGGGGGGCACTCCTGTGGGAACTGTTCTCTGGTAATTGCAGGGACAGGCTTCTGACTCTCTCTGGGCCAGAAGCAGGATCCCATGACCTCATGAAGAAAGCTCTGATTGAGGGATTTGGATTCACCACTGAGGAGTATAGAATTAGATTCAGGGGGGCTCACAAAACCCAGACCCAGTCCTGGATTGATTTTGTAGATTTCTCAGTGAAGACACTGGATGGTTGGTTAGCTGGACATGGTGTGCAGGATTTTACTGGATTGTACAATTTATTCATGAAGGAACATATTTTGAGTAACTGCACAAATGAAAAGTTGCATCAGCATTTGGTAGACCTAGGTCTAATTTCTCCCCAAGAATTGGGAAAGAAGGCAGACCACTGGGTCAAGACTAGGGTGACCAAGACAACCACTGGGGGTGACCAAAAGAAGGTGGTCACAAAACCTCCCCAGGGGAAAGGTGGTGAGAATCCCCAAGATAAAAAGTCTGAGTCTTCCAAAGGGCCCCAAAAACCTGTTCAGGTGGGTGGGACCCAAACTACTCCCTATGTGCCCCAACCATATAGGGGGAAGAACTTTGATCCCTTAAAGGCCTGGTGTAATACCTGTAAGAAGCAGGGACACCTAACTGTATCTTGCCCCCAAAACAAAGCCCCTAAGGCACCCAGTACAGCCACTCCTGGGGCAGCAAGTATACAAATGGGATCAGAGGTGTACCCTGAGCAAATCTGGGAACACACTGAAGCAAGTTTAGTCTCCTTGGGAGAAGTGGAGTTTGCCACTGTGGCTGTGTGGCCCCCCAACTTAAAGAAATACTTACAGTACCCCTGGGTAAATGGAACTAGGGTAGAAGCTCTGAGGGATACAGGTGCCAGTGTCACTATGGTGAAAGACACACTGGTTTCCCCTGAGCAATACTTGATTGGGAAGTCTTACCCAGTCACCAACGCTGACAGTGTCACCACTAGTCATCCCATGGCCATGGTAACATTAGGCTGGGGGGGGGGTTACTGGCCTGAAACAGGTAGTGGTCTCTCCAAAGTTGCCAGCTGCATGCCTGCTTGGAAATGATCTGGAAACCTCAGCCTGGGCTGAAGTTGAGTTAAAGGCCCATGCAGCCATGCTGGGCATCCCTGAATTGGTGTGTGTGCAAACCAGAGCACAGAGCAAGAGGAAGGGTGAAAAAGTAGGTTTGGAGCCTGGAATAATGGCCCAACCAACCAAGAGGAAGGGCAAGGAGACTGGGGGACCAGCTTCTGTACAGCCAAACACTCAGAACCCCTCTCCCCCGGAGAGGATGTAGATACCCCTGAGGGAACTGAGTCCATGGAGCTTGACCCTTACCAGGTTGAACTCTTGGGCCCAGGGGGACCCCCTAGGGAAGAGCTGTGCCAGGGCCAGCGAGACTGTCCCACTCTTGAAAGCCTGAGACAACAAGCTGCTTCAGAAGCCAGGGGAGATGTCAGTGGTACCCACAGAGCTTATTGGGAAGAGGGATTACTGTATGCTGAGGCAAGAGACCCCACTCCTGGAGCCACCAGGAGGGTGGTAGTGCCACAGAAGTACAGGGAGTTCCTCCTAACTTTGGCTCATGACATCCCCCTAGCTGGACATCTGGGGCAATCCAAAACTTGGGAAAGGTTAGTGAGTCACTTTTACTGGCCCCAGATGCACCAAAAGGTGAAGGAGTTTGTCAGCTCCTGTGTTACCTGTCAGGCCAGTGGCAAGACAGGTGGCCACCCAAAGGCCCCCCTCATTCCACTACCAGTGGTGGGGGTCCCCTTGGAAAGGGTAGGTGTGGACATTGTGGGTCCACTTGAACCTCCCACAGCCTCAGGGAACAAATTCATTCTAGTAGTAGTGGATCATGCTACTAGGTACCCTGAAGCAATTCCACTTAGGACTACTACAGCTCCTGCAGTAGCCAAGGCCCTCCTGGGTGTCTTCACCAGGGTGGGTTTTCCTAAGGAGGTGGTTTCAGACAGAGGTTCCAACTTCATGTCTGCTTACCTAACACACATGTGGAAAGAGTGTGGAGTGCAGTACAAGTTTACTACACCCTACCACCCACAAACCAATGGCCTTGTTGAGAGGTTCAACAAGACATTGAAAGGTATGATCATGGGACTCCCTGAGAAACTCAAAAGGAGGTGGGATGTCCTGTTACCATGCTTGCTTTTCGCTTACAGGGAAGTGCCACAGAAGGGAGTAGGGTTCTCACCCTTTGAACTTCTGTTTGGTCATCCTGTAAGGGGACCACTATGTCTTGTAAAAGAGGGCTGGGAGAGGCCTCTTCAGGAACCCAAACAGGACATAGTGGACTATGTGCTTGGCCTAAGGTCCAGAATGGCTGAGTATATGGAAAAGGCATCCAAGAACCTTGAGGCCAGCCAGGAGCTCCAGAAGCACTGGTATGACCAAAAAGCTGCACTGGTTGAATTTCAACCAGGGCAACAGGTGTGGGTTTTGGAGCCAGTGGCACAAAGGGCTCTCCAAGACAAATGGAGTGGCCCTTACCCTATCCTAGAGAGAAAGAGTGAGGTCACCTATCTAGTTGACCTGGGCACTAGCAGGACACCCAAAAGGGTCATCCATGTGAACCGCCTTAAACTCTACAATGATAGGGCTGACATCACCATGCTGATGGTGACTGATGAAGAACAGGAAACAGAGAGTGAGCCACTCCCTGACCTCCTATCCTATAGCCCAAAAGATGGGTCAGTAGATGGTGTGATTTTCTCAGACACCCTCTCTGCCCAACAGCAGACTGACTGCAAGCAAGTCTTGCAACAATATGCTAGCCTCTTTTCCCTGACCCCTGGTCTGACAAGCTGGTGTACCCATGATGTGGACACTGGTGACAGTGCACCTGTCAAGAACAAAATCTATCGACAGTCAGATCAAGTCAAGGAAAGTATCAAAGCTGAGGTCAGCAAGATGCTGGAGTTAGGGGTCATTGAGCCTTCAGAGAGCCCCTGGGCTAGCCCAGTGGTTCTGGTCCCCAAACCTCATCAACAGGGTGAAAAGAGAGAGATGAGGTTCTGTGTGGACTATAGAGGGCTCAACTCTGTCACCAAGACAGATGCTCACCCTATCCCAAGAGCAGATGAACTGATAGACAAATTGGGGGCTGCCAAATTTCTCAGTACCTTTGACTTAACTGCAGGGTACTGGCAGATTGGCATGGCCCCAGGAGCAAAAGAAAAGACAGCATTCTCCACCCCTGATGGGCATTATCAGTTTACTGTGATGCCCTTTGGGTTAAAGAATGCCCCTGCCACCTTCCAGAGGTTGGTGAACCATGTCCTGGCTGGGTTGGAGTCCTTTAGTGCAGCTTATCTTGATGATATTGCTGTCTTTAGCTCCACCTGGCAGGATCACCTGATCCACCTTGGGAAGGTTTTAGAGGCTCTGCAGAGTGCAGGTCTCACTATCAAGGCGTCTAAATGCCAGATAGGGCAGGGCACTGTGGTGTACTTGGGCCACCTTGTAGGTGGAGGCCAGGTACAGCCCTTACAACCCAAAATCCAGGCCATCATGGACTGGATAGCTCCAACAACCCAGACCCAAGTCAGGGCATTCCTTGGCTTGACTGGGTACTACAGGAGGTTTGTGAAGGGGTATGGGTCCATTGTGACCCCCCTCACAGAACTCACCTCCAAGAAAATGCCCAAGAAAGTTAACTGGACAGTTAATTGTCAAAAGGCTTTTGACACCCTAAAAGAAGCAATGTGCTCAGCACCAATTCTAAAAGCTCCAGATTATGCCAAGCAGTTCATAGTGCAGACTGATGCCTCTGAGCTAGGGATAGGAGCGGTCCTATCCCAGACCAATGATGAAGGCCAAGACCAACCTGTTGCTTTTATAAGCAGAAGACTACTCCCTAGAGAGCAGCGTTGGAGTGCCATTGAGAGGGAGGCCTTTGCTGTGGTTTGGTCCCTGAAGAAGCTGAGGCCATACTTGTTTGGCACTCACTTCCTAGTTCAAACTGACCACAGACCTCTCAGATGGCTAATGCAGATGAAAGGGGAAAATCCAAAACTACTGAGGTGGTCCATCTCCCTACAGGGAATGGACTTTGAAGTGGAACACAGACCAGGGACTGCCCATGCCAATGCAGATGGACTTTCCAGGTTCTTCCACTTAGACAATGAAGACTCCCTAGGACAAGGTTAGTCTCATCACCTTTCGTTTGGGGGGGGGGGGTTGTGTGAGAAAGTGCCATCTTTCTTGCATGGTATGCCCCCACTTTTTGCTAAATTGCTGAATGTACTTCGATTGAGTGTACCCTGGGTTCCTGCCAATCAGGTGCCCAGGGCCTATGTTCCTTCCTTAAACCACACAAACTCCAAATTGGCAAACCCTAGCCACATGTCAGCCCCTAGTAAATGGTACCCTAGGTACCCAGGGCCTTGTGACCAGGGAAGGCCTCTAAGGGCTGCAGCACTCATTGTCCCACCCTCAGAGGCCCTGTACCCTTACACACACACTGCCCTTGCAGGCTGAGTGTCTGGGTGCAGGACAAAACAAAGAGTCGACATGGCACACATCACTGTGTGCCATGCCCATCACCTACACTGCCAAGGCATATGTCAGCCACCCCTCTAGCTGGGTGCATTACGCCTATGGTGTGGGCACAGGAGCAGGAGCCCTGTGCCCCTACAGTACCCGGGTCCATTCCTGGGCACTGTAAGTGCAGTGCTGTCATTTAAGGATACATGGTGCTGAGAGCTTGTCAAACACGAGCTCCACAGCACCATATTGGCAACACTGAAGCCTGGGAAGTTTGGTATCAAACTTCTCAGCACATTGAACCCACACTGATGCCAGTGTAGGATTTAATGTACTAAGCACCCCAGAGGGCATCTTAGAAGATGCCCCCTTACAGCTAACTTACAATCCACGTCTGCTCTGAGGCTGCCCAGGCTGCCACACAGCAGACACATTGCTGGACCCCTGGGTGGGAGAGCCCCTGCTCTCCCGGGCCTGCAACAATGCACATCCTGGGTGAGGTGAGAAATCTCCTCCCCCAGGATGAGCAAAGGGAAGCTTCAAAGGCATGCCGCCATTTTGAGTTTCCCCAGGCCACTGCAACCCCCCACTCTGGCGGGAAGCTTGGCCGGAAACCCCATACAAGGACAGGGGATGTGCCAGCCTGCCCACCCCACCCCTCAGGTGGGGGAGGCGAGGTGAAGCACATCTCCGGGCTCTCGCCATCTTGAAGATGGGAGGCCCTACCCTATCAGGATTAGGCTACTGCCCCCCTCCCACAGGAGAGAGGCAGGATAGGGGGTGTACCCACCCCAGGACAAGGACCCATTGGTCCCTGGCCTTCACCTACCTGTAACGCCCCTAAATCTAGTATTTAGGGGCCCCCTGAACCTTCCTTCCCTAGATTCCAGATAGAAAACGACAAGAAGAGCAAGAGAACAAAGACCTGCCCTGCAGCTGCTAAAAAGAGAAGAAGACACCAACTGCTTTGGCCCCAGCCCTACCGGCCTGTCGACTCTCGAACCTGCACCAGCGCGGCATCCCTCGTGGCCAGCAACCTCACCAACCCCGGAGGACCTGGCTACCTTTTAGCTCTAAGCCCCTGGGACTCCCACGAGTAGAGGCTCTACTCAAGAAACCTATTGCTATCCCTGGCATCAGCCCGGGACCGCGGACCCAACACACTCTGCACCAGCCAAGCCTGGCCAGTGCCGGAGTGGACAAAGACCCGGAGGACGACCCCACGGCGACTGTGACCCAGAGTCCGGCACCCAAGGACCCCCCTCGACATCCCGGAAGAAGCCTGCAGCCTCAGAACCAAGTGCCACCCCAGCCACGATCAACCAGAGGGTAAGATTCCCGACGTCAAAAGGCACCCCTGCACCCGGCGCCCTGCGACCCCCTGTGCCCAATCCCGGGGTACCCACCTAACCTACAACTACCCAACTTACCTCTCGAAGTGGTGGTGGCACCTGAAACATCCTCGTCCCCGAGCCTGCAGCCTCTTTCCAAACCGGAATATTCCCATTGATTTCCATTGAGCGCCCTAGGGCTCAAAAGCACCCTGCACCCAGCCGCCCGAGTGGCCCTGGCAGTGCCCTCTCTACACTAACCTACTTCCCCACTTGCCCTGAGTAAGTGACCAGGAGCCCAGCTCCCACAGCCGCGTGGCTTGCCAGACAGCAGCCACCAACCAAGGCCCCCCTATCCCTCATAGGATAACATTGGGCCCAACTCTCTCTGCACCCGGCCGTCCTGAAACCGCTGAGGGTGAACCAACTGTACCTACCTGACACTGGGGGACCCCTGAGTCCATGCCCGGAATTTCAACACTACCAGTCGAGTACTTACCCTTAAACCGCTAACTTCACTTTCCTCATAGGGTAACATTGACTGACTTTTTCTTCAAAAATCTTCTAAGTGTGAACTTTTCAAAACTGCAAAAATTCACCAAAAATCAGCCAAGTGACAAAAACGAATTTACTCACCTGCTCCTAGGTGAGCTCCCAGTGCTGGATCTTGGTGCCCAGCCCTGACTCTGAAAAGTGTTCACAACTATACTTACCTCTAACTCATTTTTCTCCCATAGGAAACCATTGTCTGCTTTACTGTGAAATTTCTTCTAAGTGTCTACTTTTGCAAATTTGAAATATTCTTTTAAAATCGTACCATTTCTGCAAACGAAATTACTTACCTGCTTTTGATAAGGACCCCAGTCCTGGGTCTAGGCACCCAGTCCTGGATTACTAAAGTAACGATAAAGTACTCTACCTGCAATTTGAATTTCTTGCCATAGAGATCCATTGAATGTTTTCTGTGAAATATTTTCTAAGTGCTAACTTTTGAAATAGCTAAATATTATTTAAAAATCATTACAGTTATTAAGTCGACTTTCATCACTTGATTCTGAATACTGACCCCAGGCTGGTTCTAGGAGCCAGACCTGGAATTCCAAAAGTAATCTGAAAAGTAATTTATTACAAATAACCTGAATTTACCATTGAGCTCAATGCATTGTTATGTTTAGGAAATAGGATTGTTTATTGCAACCAACTGTGACTGTTTACACAAATTTATTGCTTAAAACAAAAGTATTTATATTCAACCTCTCATTCTGAGAAAGTATATTTTTACCCCCTTTGTGGTTCTAAAAATAAAACAAGCATATATTTTATATATACAAATCATTGGCCTAGAGTTCAGTTATTGAGTGTGTGAAACCATTTGCTGACTGAGTGTGTACAATAAATGCTTTACACTGTCCTCTGGTACTGCCTTACTGCTCGACCAAGCTACCACTTTTGAGAGTAAGGTCATACCTAACTTTGACCTCTATCAGCCTCTGGGGGACTGTGGACTCTGTACACCCTGTACCTATTAGGGAACAGTATATACAGAGCCACTTTCTCACAACGTTTGACGAGTGAACTAGAAGACTAGAATTCCCTTTAATTGGCATAGGAGTGGGAGTATTGAGTAACCAATGGCCTCATCTATCTGATTTCAACTCCGCTTTGAAAGTTTTATGGAGAAGAACACCTGGTGCACTGTTCAACTAAAAAGTGAAAGACGGGTGGAAGGAAGAAGGACGGGCGACATTTAAAATGTTATGTACTACTGTGCTTTATTTTATAGTGCTACTCTACCATGCCACTATGTGTATAAATAATTACCTTGTCCTACAGTTTTTCTAAGAGTATATTTTACAATTGTCTTGTTTTTTTCTTTTTGATACACAGCTACTCCGAAACAAAATCGGAAGGAGATGGCCGCCAAGGCACGGCGCCGGAAGCTGGAGGCAATCCAGCGAGAATACCGGCGGCTGGTGGTCTTAGCCGAGGAGGAGGAGGAGACTGCGGCTGCAATTGTTGAAGCCTCCTCCAGTGGCCCGGGCCCCAGCCACCGCCCTCCAGCGGTACGGCGCCCCCATCTGGTGGCTGCCCGCCGCCACCGTGCCATCTCCGGTGCCCCCCACTGTGGCTGCAACTGCCGCACCCTTAGACGCCGCGTCGCCCGTTTAGAGGGCGAGATGCGCCAGATGCGTGTCCTCCTTGAGTTCCGCCCCACCACTTAGTCCCTGTCATCCTGTTCTGCCCCTTTTTTAATTCTTGTTTTAACTTGTTTGGGCGTTACGGACTTCTATGGACATTGGTTGGGGTTAGGGAGGGGGGTGGGTCAGCTTTTGTGGGTTTAGTTTATTTTTGTTAGGGTAAATGAAATATATTTTTCTATGTTACATGCAATGTTGTTAATGTTTTGTAGGTGGGGTAACTGTTTTACATCACACTGTTTCCTTGCTGGTGCATGGCCGCCCATAGCCTGTGTTTGATTTCAATAATTGGCTGACTGTATAAGACACAAACAGATAGATGTGACACACCTCACTCATTGACTGGTCCTTCTAGTACTTTCAGTCTGTCCTCTAGTCTATGCATTCTTTGTACTGGTGTGTGAAAATGAAATCATTGACAACATGTCCATTATTAATTCTGCCTCCCCCAAACTTCTCTCTTACCGGTGCTTGATGTTTATGTCCAACTGTGGCACAGCACTGGCTGCATGGTGAAGATGGTTTCCTTTTTCATACATGCCATTATTGGGGTGGTGGTGGTGGTAGCATAGTAGTAGTAGTAGACACTGGCAGGGCGGCAGCATTTTCAAAAAAAGAAAAGGAGACAGTCAATCGCCTTTGAGAGACTGTTAGAGGAGTAAGTGAATGAAGTACAGTACAGAACTTACCGAGCAACAATAATATGCTCAAATATTTGACAAAAAAACTGAATGGTGGTTAGGATAGCCTACTAGACAGAGTTACAAACTATAGTTGTGTCGAGTCACTTGACAAGGCCTACAGCCTAACAGTTAGTGCTGTATATGAGGAATGACAACAAACAAATCCAATCAATGCCGGAAATTCATGCTGAGGTATATGTTCCTTTGTTAAATAAAATAACCTCTGAAATATCCTACTCATGGGTGGCCAAGCAGAAGAAGATCATCGCTCTGCCTTGAAATTGAAGTAGTGTTGCTTTCACCACATCCGCCCCAGCAAGTGTGTGATTAAGTATTGGTGTACATTTAATTTAGTTACACCTCGACAATAAGTCACACAGCCCGGGGGAAGAGGGTTAGGGTTTGTTGAATGGATGGGAAGGGGTTTTTTGGGAAAGGTTTGACATAAAAAAACAGTATGCATACATAGACAAACAAACGACAATCATTGAAGACTACCATATCCATATGTTAAGGGAGAAAAAGGCAATGCATGCATGATGATGAGAGACCCGGATTACATACACTTCTAGTTCTTGTTCTGTTGTTCCGGCCTTAATACTTTTACAGATAGCAAATAGACGTTTTAAATATTGGTAGGGAAGAAACGTAAACACAGAGCAAACCTAATGATGATTGATGATAATAACAACTCCAAGAACACACTGTTGTAAAGATTGTATACAAAATATTAATCAAATTATTTAAAAGAAGATTAAAGTGGATACTGTTACTGTGTTATCCTGGTAAAAAATGTGGACTGGATTTGCATCTTGGCATTCCTCTTGCTCCTCTCGTCCATCAATCTTGGGTGTGTCGCCTCGCCACTCACCACTGCCCGGCTGGAAAAAAAATGTTGATTTATTGGTAAGGTAAGAATGCATTGTAATGTTTTCCAAAGTATAGGGCAAGGCCCGGCCTGTAATTGTAGATGGGAAAACCAAAGGGGATATTGAGAAACAAAGTTGAAACAAATGCACAAGTTATGGTGTAGTGCAACAAGAACACTTTCCGATGTGGCATGTATTCATCATCTCTACTCTAGTCTGTTTCCAGCATTGACCTTCAACAGTAACAGGAGAGAGCAGGCCCACAGTGCTTAGCAGTAGCACATCCTACGTTAACACTTTAGAGTCCTTTTTTTTTCTCTCAAAGAGTTGGACAAACGCAAAGCACATTATCCATTCCAAACATAGCATTTTAGAGTTTAAGTTAGTAAAATCAATGCACTGCAGTCATCCCACCGCTACACTCTATTCAACTTCTACACAGACATTTGGGTCTGCTGTGGTTGTTGTTGACGTGTTTACCTTTAGGCTTTTCCGTTTTATGCCACTCATGAAACGTCCTCCTGACTTCATCATCATCTCTGATACTTTTACTGACTGACTGTGAAGATCGGCCTGCAGTATAAGTAAAATTTTTATGACACAACAAGAGTAGAAATATAAATATTACTGACTTGAGTCATTCTTTATTGTGTACAGAAAGATAGATTACTAGTACACTTTGACATCACTTTGTGCACAACAAACAAACAACGGAAACACAAAGACCAATCGCTCAGAGTCAGGTGTCCAATGCATGCCATTAATTGACATCATTACCTGTTCCTTCTCATCTTAAGTTAACGGGCCGTCTATTTCGCCATCATCATGATGGACGGTGCTGTTGTGTCAATCATACTCATTGCGCAGATTGAGTGAGTCCCCTTCCTGTATTGAATTAAAAGCAATGTATCACCAAGCTGCAGGAGAAGTACAAATTTCTTATTTGCAAGAAGGGGAAAATTGAATTCACCTTGAGTTAAGTTTAGTGTGTTCTGTAGAAAGTTGATTAGTGGCAGTGCACAATTACATAAATTCATGCACAACAAACACAACAAAATCTAAATCATTCAGTCTGCGACTCTGCGTCCAATGCATGGCATCAATCATTACCTGTTCCTTCTCATCTTAAGTTAACGGGCCGTCTATTTCGCCATCATCACGATGGACGGTGCTGTTGTGTCAATCATACTCATTGCGCAGATTGAGTAAGTCCCCTTCCTGTATTGAATTAAAAGCAATGTATCACCAAGCTGCAGGAGAAGTACAAATTTCTTATTTGCAAGAAGGGGAAAATTGAATTCACCTTGAGTTAAGTTTAGTGTGTTCTGTAGAAAGTTGATTAGTGGCAGTGCACAATTACATAAATTCATGCACAACAAACACAACAAAATCTAAATCATTCAGTCTGCGACTCTGCGTCCAATGCATGGCATCAATCATTACCTGTTCCATCTTATTTTCAGTTAATGGCCAGTCTCTCTCGGCTCTGAAAGGAGGATAGCTATAGTAGTCATCTGATTCATGCTCCACTTCTTTTGGAAGGACTAGGAAAGTTTGAATTTGTTGTTGCCATCATCCAATCATCATTCATGAGGGAAATGGAATTGAGCAGGAGATTCAGTATGATGGAGCGGAGGAGCTGGATTCGGAGGACTGTACTGTCAAATAGCAGGCACCTGAAACGTGTATATTAAATTAGAAGAGTAGAAGACGGTGGTAATGGATTTGTTGTGATTCACAAGTTTATAACCGGAACGACAGACACATAAACAAAGGGGGAAAAAAGGGAGGAAAACAGTAAGTGCGTGCCTAATTGTCAGGGAAGTATAGATCGTCCTCAAACTCTGGGGGTTCAGCCAGTAGTAGGTAATTATCTGACACAATACTTCCGTCACCTGAGCCGCTGTCCTCATCTTCCTCCGTTGATTCATGTATTGTGTAATTCGGTGGTATGAAGTGCTGATTCATTTTGATCATTGTTAACCTCTCCACGTTTTTGGGTGAGAGACTGGTCCTTCTCAATGCTACAATGGAACCAGCAGCACTGAAAACAAGTTCGGAAGAGACACTTGCGACAGGGCAAGCCAGATAGCTTATCGCCAGCCTGCTGAGCTGTGGCCATTCAGACCTTTTCCTATACCAATACTGCAATGGGTTTTGAGCAACGTACACCTCTGTTGGGTCGTCCAAACAGGCCTGGACCATCCGCTCAATGTTCAGGGTTGCTGCTGGTAAGCTTTTGTGCTGTTTTTTCTGTGCATCAGCACTGTGCTTACAAAGGCCCATCTTTACATACCAATCCTGTAATGAGAATGATTGTACTCGACCTAATGATCCAGTTATTGTTTCTGTAGTCGATAGTGATGGTGAGTGTTGTGATTGTGAGCCAAACGCACTGCCCTCAGCCGACGAAGTTGCACTTGATTCTGCATGGCCTGCTTCAGTACTTGTTGTGGGTTGATCTTGCGGGCTTTTAAGTAGCAGCCCTTCGTTTTCCAACTTACTGGCTGCTTCAGCTATACAACTTTTGTAGCGGGCAACATCAATGTCGGAAAAAGCAAGGAATGTCTTCAGTAGTCCTAATATTGCACGTGGATCCAGAATTGTGGCACAAATGTAATGTTCTTGTGACAAAATTTTATTTTGTATCCTTACATTTTCAGCTAAGCGCCGGGATAAGCTCTCCACCAAGTCATGGGCTTGCCTTCTGTCCTCTACACCTTTGTATGATTCAGACACATTATTCAGCTCATGCTCTAGCATTTGCAATAATGGGATAGCTTGGCCCATTGTACAGTCCTCCTTGCTGACTTCACGTGTTAAGACCTCAAAAGGAGACAGCATCTCAGTCAGGCATATAATTAGGCTTCATTGCTCCATGTCAAGGTTCATGCTTTTAAAAGTAGCATCCCCTCTTCTGTTCCAGACATATTCATGGAGTGACCTGTACTGCTCATACAGACGATCAAGCATGTAATACGTTGAGATCCAACGTGTTACCACCTCCTGGATGAGTGCCTTGACTGGCATCCTATGTTCAGGTTGGATGATCCTCAGCTGCTTCCGAGCTTTAAAAGAATGGCTGAAATGAGTGCATATTCTTCGGCAGATGGCCAGTAAATTGCTGACTATGGGTTATTTTTTCAGAAAGTCTTGAACTATAATGTTTGTGCAGTGCGCCAAACACGGAACCCTGAAATAGGAACCAAGTTCCATGGCCTTAAGTACATTACTGCCATTGTCTATGGCAACAAAACCAATAGCACGCCCTCGAGGCCGCAGCCATTCCAAAACCTTGCTGCGAAACTCGTGTAAAATGTTTTCAGCCGTATGAGATTTCTCCATGGCGAACATGGCTACAGTTGCATGTTTCCAAGTACCTTCAAAAATAGCAGCTGTGTCAACAACACCTCGTGCAGATAGTTTATCTCTAACCCCCACAAAGGAGATCCAGTGTGCAGTGATGCACATGTAATCTGTGGCTTGGCAACTGGTCCACATGTCTGTTGTCAGGTGGATATTGTGCAAATCAATAAGAGAGGGGACTAGGAGCGAATTGAAAAAGGTCCTGAACCAATGCTCCTAAAAGTCATATGTTTGCCAACGGATGGTTGCAGTTCCTACAAAAAGACAGGGTAGTAACAGCCAAAGGATAAGCTGTAAAGAGTAAGGGATGTCTCCAAAGACAGAGTGAGTGTGCAGAGTGAGGAGAGAGTACTCCTTGTTGTGGTACTTGGTGCCCTCACACACCCTTGCGGATGTTTAGCATCATCATTGGGCACAGTTGCTCCTCGTGGGGGTGGCGCTGCAGTCCCTCACGGGCCCTTGGTTAGGGGCTCTCTGGTGGAGTTCTTTTAGGATTTGCTGCATTTTTGAGTGTGGGTGTGTGGGTAGAGGGGTGCTAGTGAGTGCAAGTTATAAAATTGAGACAGGGTCCAAAATAGTTTAATTAAGAGGTCCCTGGTTCAAACTAAAACATTCACGGGGATGGAGATGCACGGTAGTGCTATTATAAGAGGGGAAACAGAACCAAATAAAGTCCCACTTCTCTCAACCCCTGTAGTGTGTTAACAAAAAGTGATATAAAGAAAGTCAGGTCAACATGTTTCGCGCTATCTGATGGTCCCTATTGGATCCAGGAGCGCTTCGTCAGGACCAAAAAAAGAGAGTTATGGAAGAAGGGGCCCGTAATCCCATTCGTTACCTAGGTCTGGTATGCTTGACAATTCGTGTCCAGAATCCGTTATTATACGTGAATCCTGTTCACAGCCTGAGAGGAGACATAACAAAAAGGGGGGGGGGGTGGGAAAAGAGAAGGGAAGAAACATCAAGGGTACTGATGTAACTTAGACACTAATGCACATTCTGTGCTCCGGTGCCCAGTGCATGAAACCCACCGTGATCGTTTCATAGTGTTCATGCGTAGTATGAGACAGGGTGCCAGGATACTGCCCAGCGCAAACGGGAAAAAGCACGGGGGTGATGGTTCCTACAAGGAAATGTGTGTGACAAACGGGGTGATAGTAACTCACTGGAAAACAACACTGCAATGGTGCTGAGTGGATACAGGCTTGAAAAATGTTGTCATGTGTGCCCGTAGAGTTGGGGTGGTACGGTGCTGTGGAGAATATCGCACATCCAGAGAGAAGGGGATTAATCAGGTAATAAAACTGTATCTCAGCTGAATGTAGTGGGGAGAGTGATTATACAATAGCAGGGCGGTGCGAGTACCGGTCGTATACGGTGACTATGGTGTTACCGCCGGTGAGGAAGCTAGCCCGGTGTAACTCTGATGCTGTGTACACGTATGGTGAAGCAGGCAGAAAGGTGTAAAATACAACAGATATAAGATACATAAAACACACAAAACGAGGGCGCAAGCCTACCCTCTCCTACTTGGTGATGGGCTCCATCAGCGTGAGCTGCGTAGTAAGGCTGTAAATAGTAATAATTATTGGAGGTAAGAGAGAAGGCTACAAGTAACAATACCTGAATCGAGGTAGCTGCTCGTGCGTCCCGAGCCAATGGTGCCGGTACTTAGATAACGTATTGCCTTACGTTGCGGGGTGACCTACCCGTGCGGTTGCTCTGCCGGTAACATTAGCGTTAATTAACCAGTGCGTTATGTAGTGCTGTCGGACAGGAAACAGGCCCCAGGTGATGACGTCCTCTCGGAAGCGCCCGCAAGTCAGGATGCAAGACAGAGGACAGAAAGGGGCAAGGCTGATGGCTACAGCGGCCATGTTGGAATGGTATAACCGGGCCATAAGGGACTGAGTGGAAGGAGTTGTTAACTGGTAACGGGAAGTTAGGGAGGGAGAGGTTGGTGGTGAAGGGTATAGTTAAATACCTTAAGAAACAAGCCTCTCAGTAGACACATGGTTTTGTCGGTGATATCGACATGTAAAAGTGGCGGATTTCTTAATTAATATATATTAACTGAGGATGGTGTTCTCGAGTAAGAGAAAGCGGAAAAAGGTGGGGTGTACCAGGTCCAAAGTGGACGTGATGGAAACGACTTATCGGACAAAGTCCTCAGTCGGAGATATGACCCCAGCGCTCTAAGCCACGAATCAAAGGTCACGTGATGTAACCGTAAGTGTGGAAATCATGATGATACGTATTTGGGCAATGCTGTGTTTAACAGCAAAGGTGTCGAGGAGGATACTTTGCTTGCTATATAGGGGATTGCACCGAGTAACATCGTTAGTGTAACCGTAGTTAAATGGTGCCACAAAAAATAAGCACCCAAGACTACAGATACAGCAGTTAACATACAGTATCGTATCAACAGGGACCTGCCAGACTGACGTGTCATAATACCCATGTCTTAGTGTAGAATGTAGTGATGTGACTAGTGTCCCTGATACCAAGATTATTATAATCATGGGCTGATGGTATTAATGCACAATATAGCTGGGTCATAAAGTTGTGGTGCTTGATGTAACATGCTACCTAAGATCATCTCGTAATATACCATTAACGGGATAATTCAACCCAGGGGATATCTTCATTAAGTCCCCCTTTATTGCTTCTCAATTTGAACACCCATCATTGTTCCTGCCTATAATAATCTTGTATCTGTAGTCTTGGGTGCTTATTTTTTGAGGCACCATTTAACTGCGGTTACACTAACGATGTTACTCGGTGCAATCCCCTATATAGCAAGCAAAGTATCCTCCTTGACACCTTTGCTGTTAAACACAGCATTGCCCAAATATGTATCATCATGATTTCCACACTTACTGAACCGCCACAGTTACATCACGTGACCTTTGATTCGTGGCTTAGAGCGCTGGGGTCATATCTCCGACTGAGGACTTTGTCCGATAAGTCGTTTCCATCACGTCCACTTTGGACCTGGTACACCCCACCTTTTTCCGCTTTCTCTTACACGAGAACACCATCCTCAGTTAATATATATTAATTAAGAAATCCGCCACTTTTACATGTCGATATCACCGACAATACCATGTGTCTACTGAGAGGCTTGTTTCTTAAGGTATTTAACTATACCCTTCACCACCAACCTCTCCCTGACTTCCCGTTACCAGTTAACAACTCCTTCCACTCAGTCCCTTATGGCCCGGTTATACCATTCCAACATGGCCGCTGTAGCCATCAGCCTTGCCCCTTTCTGTCCTCCGTCTTGCATCCTGACTTGTGGGCGCTTCCGAGAGGACGTCATCACCTGGGGCCTGTTTCCTGTCCGACAGCACTACATAACGCACTGGTTAATTAACGCTAATGTTACCGGCAGAGCAACCGCACGGGTAGGTCATCCCGCAACGTAAGGCAATACGTTATGTAAGTACCGGCACCATTGGCTCGGGACGCACGAGCGGCTACCTCGATTCAGGTATTGTTACTTGTAGCCTTCTCTCTTACCTCCAATAATTATTACTATTTACAGCCTTACTACGCGGCTCACGCTGATGGAGCCCATCACCAAGTAGGAGAGGGTAGGCTTGCGCCCTCGTTTTGTGTGTTTTATGTATCTTATATCTGTTGTAATTTTACACCTTTCTGCCTGCTTCACCATACGTGTACACAGCACCAGAGTTACACCGGGCTAGCTTCCTCACTGGCGGTAACACCATAGTCACCGTATACGACCGGTACTCGCACCGCCCTGCTATTGTATAATCACTCTCCCCACTACATTCAGCTGAGATACAGTTTTATTACCTGATTAATCCCCTTCTCTCTGGATGTGCGATATTCTCCACAGCACCGTACCACCCCAACTCTACGGTCACACATGACAACATTTTTCAAGCCTGTATCCACTCAGCACCATTGCAGTGTTGTTTTCCAGTGAGTTACTATCACCCCGTTTGTCACACACATTTCCTTGTAGGAACCATCACCCCCGTGCTTTTTCCCGTTTGCGCTGGGCAGTATCCTGGCACCCTGTCTCATACTACGCATGAACACTATGAAACGATCACGGTGGGTTTCATGCACTGGGCACCGGAGCACAGAATGTGCACTAGTGTCTAAGTTACATCAGTACCCTTGATGTTTCTTCCCTTCTCTTTCCCCCCCCCCCCTTTTTTTTGTTATGTCTCCTCTCAGGCTGTGAACAGGATTCACGTATAATAACGGATTCTGGACACGAATTGTCAAGCATACCAGACCTAGGTAACGAATGGGATTACGGGCTGTCTCTTCCCGAACCCCTTCTTCCATAACTCTCTTTTTTTGGTCCTGACGAAGCGCTCCTGGATCCAATAGGGACCATCAGATAGCGTGAAACATGTTGACCTGACTTTCTTTATATCACTTTTTGTTAACACACTACACGGGTTGAGAGAAGTGGGACTTTATTTGGTTCTGTTTCCCCTCTCATAATAGCACTACCGTGCATCTCCATCCCCGTGAATGTTTTAGTTTGAACCAGGGACCTCTTGATTAAACTATTTTGGACCCTGTCTCAATTTTATAACTTGCACTCACTGTAAATTGATACTTGTATAGCGCACTACTCACCCGCAAGGGTCTCAAGGCGCTTGTACGAATACCGCTGTGGAACCCATCCTGGCTTTCCCTGTGAGGCGTCCACTCCTGGGCACCCCCAAGGTGGAGGCCAGGCATCCTTAGCGTTGTGGGGGCCGTTGTGGAGATTAAGCAAGCTATTGCCCAGAGTTGCAGAGTGGGACTCCATGATTGGAATGGCACCGAGGCGAGAATTATCAGGTCCGTGGAATTTTGAGCCCAAGACCCGCCGAGGCGGGGAATTGAACCCGGTCCCGGGCTAGAACTCTGCATCAGGGTCTGCCGCTCTAATCATTGAGCCACACTTCTCCACACTTCTCACTTCTCACTAGCACCCCTCTACCCACACACCCACACTCACAAAAGCGGCAACTCCTAAAAGAACTCCACCAGAGAGCCCCTAACCAAGGGCCCGTGAGGGACTGCAGCACCACCCCCACGAGGAGCAACTGTGCCCAATGATGATACTGAACATCCGCAAGGGTGTGTGAGGGCACCAAGTACCACAACAAGGAGTACTCTCTCCTCACTCTGCACACTCACTCTGTCTTTGGAGACATCCCCTACTCTTTACAGCTTATCCTTTGGCTGTTACTACCCTGTCTTTTTGTAGGAACTGCAACCATCCGTTGGCAAACAGGTGGATATTGTGCACAGCACTCTGCTGCAAAGCTTGTCCAACCAATTCCAGCACATCATGGTGTAGTGCCGGAACAGCAATTCTTGCGAAATAGGGCCAGCTGGGAACTTTCCATTTCGGGCAGATGGCAGACACAAATTCAAGGAAACCCACCCCTTCCACAAATGAAAAAGAAAGAAGGTCCAGCGCTAACATTTTAGCCAGCTTCGCATTGTACAATCATGCCGTTGGGTGGTTGCGTTGGAACTGCCCCTCCAACCTAAACATGCTCTCAATGGTAGGCTGGCTTACTTTCCTTAGTGGTGCTGTTTTCATTAACCCACAAAGGCTCAACAACACAGATTGTCTCATTGAGGTACTCGCAGCCGGTCGCCTTGGTGTCTCACCCAGACTATGAGTATGGCTCTTACTGCGGTGCCACTCTGATGTTACTGAGGAGGAAGTGGGCGTTACCACTGCACTACTGGGGACAGGGCTAGAAATGCCTCCCTCTTCTTCACCTGCCACCGCAATAATATCTCTCTCTGATTCATCCTGACCAAATTCAATGGGTTGAGTTTTTCTACTTTCTTTTAACTTAAGTAGGTGATCATCCCACACGATAGTGTGGTGTATTCTTAGATGACTTGCTTGTCCTCCGGTACCATAGTTTGTACCAAGCTTACCACGCCGAACACCTTGCCGACAAATTGAGCATATAGCAATGTTCTCCTCCTTGGTGCTAACAGAAAAGAAGTCCCAAACTGGGGAGGAGAACTTTCTGGCACTGCTGGATGTGCCACTTCCAACACCAGATGAACTGGAGGGGTGCTTGAAATGTGACTCTGTGCACCTAGACTGTGACTTTTACTACCACTACCTACTGAGATGGTTGAGCTGGATGTAGGTCCCTGCCGGGCCTTGGAAAATATGGCAGCTGGAGGTAGTGGTGGTGTAACCTGTGTTGGTGATATCCGTGCTACATCCCGCTCAGTAGCAGCCTATCTGGATAGGGTGAGAATGTTGGTCTCCAATCCCTTTGGGGCGGGAGAAATGTGCGTGATGACTGGCTCGTCTTCATCAACATCATCACCCCCCTCTTCTAAATCTACCTCCATAACTCTAAGTTTTTCTGGGACCTTCCTTTTCAGAAGCATTGTCTTGTTGCGTATATCACTCTCAGACTGAGCTGGTGGGAGCCAAGTGGCATCACGATCATCAGAAGCGGGGATTGAAGAAGAAGATGATAGACTAAGCCTCCTTTTCCTTGCTGGTGGTCTGGAAGACAATAGATCTTCTGAAACAGTGGTTTCACTTTGCTCCACTTTGTCTGCAAGAAGCCTGATTTCCTGTAATGCCCCTACGTCAGGAGCAACAACTACTATGGTGGGCTGCGGCGGCCGCTGCTGTTCTTGTTGCGGCGGCCGCTGCTGTTCTTGTTGCGGCGGCTGCTGCTGTTCTTGTTGCGGCGGCTGCTGCTGTTCTTGTTGCGGCGGCTGCTGCTGTTCTTAGTGCGGCGGCTGCTGCTGGTCTTGTTGCGGCGGCTGCTGCTGTTCTTGTTGCGGCTGCACACTGATCTGCTGAGTTTGCACCTGCGTTGAACTTGATTGTGTACTACTTTGCGGTAATGACATTTCTTCAACATCGCTGCTCGTTAGTAGACTGGCTACCTCTGCGACACTAAAGCCCTTGTGCCTAGGTTGGTGTGGTTGGACCACTGTGCTGCTCCCAGCTTGGTTCCCGGACAAAGCTGCTGCAGGCGTAACTTTTGGGGTGCCAAAAAAAACATTGGCCGGCACACCACCAGTCGTGGTTAATGGCTTAGAAGGAACGGAGCTAGCGGTAACCCTCTGGGACAGCACCGGATTATCAGTTACCCTTTGTGTTAATAGGTGATAGGATCAGATTCACCCTATGTGTGCGCTCTCGACTGGTACCCGCTAACACAATACCTCCCCAACCACTGGGGCAAGATAGGAACATAAACAGCAAAAGGCGCACCACAACCTCAAATTGAGTCAAAATCAGTCCATATACATCCAATTTTTCTTTTCCAAAATGATCTTCTTTATTTTTCATATATTAAAATGACATTTAAGAACAGCCAGAGCAGCCGACGCGTTTCGTCCACTTGGGACTTCTTCAGGGCTGCAAAGTATATATATAAAACAATGTATAAATACAATGAATACCCACATACAATGTATACAGAACAAACAATATTATTATAAATCTTAGACAAATATACAAAAAGTACTAATGAGACGGAAGACAGAGGACAATAATAAACTAAACATGTCAGGACATAAACAATTAAAAACAAGGTTATAAGTCAGTTGATCCTTGCTATTGATTTATATTCATGTTTCCATGTAAGTAAGAATTTTAAAACTGCACAATTGTGTGATGCGACTGGTTTTTAGAAAATAGCATAAGCCATCGTTGGTTGGGTCAGAAGGGATAAGAGTAGTTATCAACAGGCTCAGAGTGGTGTCACCGGAGGTTACAAGAGAAAAAAAGAAGAAGACGGTTCAAAGATGTACCCACCGTAAGAAGTAATAAGTCTGTTTGTGGGATTCTTACTTGAGAATTCAGGAATATCATTCAAAGTCACTAGGAAAGGTCAAAAATGGAGGAGCATTACTCAGCGTAGTGTTATAATAATTACAAAGTGTCAAAGGTACATTTTATGTAATGATAGTCTAAAGATTTAGGCAAAAAGTGGAGTACAAAATTTATCAAAATTCCAATGTCACAAGTAAGCCCCCAAAATGCGTGTTCACTGTACCAAAGTACATGGGGCTAAAAAAACATAAAGCACACCCCAATGGGGTATCTGTACTTACATGGATAATGAGTATGTCGAATAGAATAGTGGTCTGGTTTCGATGGGTAACAAATGCGCGTCCCTTCTTTTTAGGAATCAAACGTCCAATTAAGTAAAAACCAATGATAAAGTGGGATCCCGAATCTTTAGAATGCCTAAGATGAGAACACAATAAACTAATGATTGAGCTAAATAGTTGCGTTTTCAAATGGATTTAACTAACCCATTCACAGTATTATATATAGGTAAATCTAGGATGGGGATAAGAATAGAATAAATCTGGGCAAAAGAGTTATAGAGGTGACCAAAATAAGACAATCAAATATTGCGAGCAACCTATCTTAGATTGTATAGTCTTCCAATAAGTGTCCAAACAATATTTGACACCAACCGTTATATGTTTAATGGATAATGATTGAAAATATGTTCCTTGTGTCAAACAGACAAAGGATCTAACCCTTAACATAAATCTACAGAGTATTAATACTAAAGTGCCATTAATCCTAAGATGCAAGCTCAATGAGAGTTTTTGAGTTTGCCAACAATACTGCTAAGTTAGGCAATTTCTAAATGCTCAAAAACAGCATTTGTCCAAACTTCCAAGGCACCTACCCGATTCCGCATCCTTCGAGTCCTCGATTGTAATCCTCAGGTAATCCGTAACACCCGAGACTCCTGCTCGTGTGTTTATATAGCAATTGACCCCATGCTAACTCAAAACACCTGGGTCCCAGCCTCGTAACCGTGATTTGTATCACGGTGCAATAACTAGAAGTAGCATGTAAACACAGTGGCCATATTGGAAGGGTGCTTGATAATCAGCCTGCTAATGTCGAGAGGATTAAAAAAGACGATATTGCAATTGCAAATATAATATAATGGCGGACGGCACACACATCCATTGCCGTGCATTAATTACATGATAACTCGAAAAAAGGTATATCAATAAAGATTAAACAACACTCCGTATAAGCCTAAAAACGGGCAAATAAGTCGCCATTTTGAAACAGGCAAGTTCCATAAACATAGTGGCCATCTTGGAAGGGTGAAAAAGTGATCGACCAGCTAATGTCGAGAGGATTTGAAATTGAAGGTATAATGTAATGGCGGACGGCATACATATCAATTGTCGTACACCTAGTTTCATACTAACTCAAAAAAGGGGTATGTTAATACAGAGTAAACAATACTCCGCATATGCCTAAAGACGGGCAAATCAGCCGCCATTTTGAAACGGGCAATTTCTGTGAGTCTCAACTCCAAATGAGAGTTAGTCATTAATCAAAGAAGACTCGCCTACTATGCACACGTAAAACATGTAAACGTGAGCAAAACAGTCGCCATTATGGACTGGGCGGGTACTGGGAGTAATAACTTGCCGTGTAAGCTAATCCTTAGGTAAAAATATCACTTTTTAAATGCATGCAAAATCGGAGAAGAGAAACCGATTGACTAAGGAGATATGTCAAAGCAAAACAGGAAAATGGTCTTCTATGTGGTACAAACCAAGTGTGTAAAAATCAGCCAGAGCTTGCTATCAAAAGAAGTAAATATATTATTGTGTTTCATGAGAAATGGCCAATATAAATGATATTTGAAACAACCACAGGTGAAGTGCACCGGAGGCTATGGTTCCTAATAATTTATGGTGTGTACATACCACATGAGATCTTTTTCAGCAAAATAAGATAAAAATGCCAATATGTGTATCAGATACATTTCGAAGTAACAAAACCATTTCAAATGGCCGTAAGTGAAGTCACATGTTGTGTTCGAAGTACAAATGTCACAATAAGGTTCAACTATAGCGAACCATAAATCAAACATGAATGTGCATAATCACATAACCACATAAATATTGTCAATTCAAAAACAGAACCGGAAAATACAGTTTGGTAAGGCGGTTAAGCATATGTAAATCAGCAGCATGAGCCAGGATATACCAAGAAAACATAATAATCGCAATCACAGTGAATGAACATATGTAGATCAGCAGCGTGAGCTAGGCTATACCAGGAGCACTTAATAATAACAATCACAGTGAGTGAAGGCACATAACGTGGCAGTTGTAAAAATTCCGCGTTATGGGTTCATACATAATTCCCAATAGTTACCACACAGAAATGCATATCAGCATCAACATTTAGTCTTTCCAGAACAGCAGGGGATAAGGTTAACTTAATCAAAAAAGATGAGTAGTTGATACTAGAAATTCATATGCCAAATACATAGTCATCTGTGGTCGGACTAAGTCGTTCTTACATCTCATGATCTCTACAGGAAATAATGCATTTCAGATTCTGTGTTGTGCCCCATTTCCACACATCGGAGCCTACATATCCAACCTGCCTCGTTGCGTCTCAATTCTAACTCCCTATTCCCTCCTCTGGGGGATGGTTGTATATGATCTATCCCAAAGAACCACAGTTCATTTGGCTTGTGTCCTTTGTCCTGGATGTGTGTAGTAAGGGGATACTTGGAATCACCTTTTACTGCCGCTCTTAGGTGTTCCTGTATTCTGGTCTTAAGTTCCCTTTTTGTGCTACCTACATAAATGATGTTACATGGACAGCCTAGAATGTATGTTACAAAAGTAGTTTTACACGTAATGGTGTGCTTGATCTTATGTGTTTTATCAGTGTTGTATCTGAACGTACGTGTTTTGTTTCTTCCCAGTTTGCAGACATTACATTTCATACAGGTAAAGAAACCCCCGTTGCCCTCTGTCAGCCAGTTTGGGGGTTTGGGGGACGTTACAAAACTGGGACATAGGATGTTCCTCAGGCTTTGACCCCGTCTGTAGGTTACCCTGGGTGTGCTAGGGATTTCGTCTTTTAAACCCGGTATCTCACAAAGTAATCTCCAATGTTTCCTCAAGATGTTATAAATCCGATTACTATCTTTATTGAAGGTAGTAACAAGAGCAGTGGTAGATTGTTTTTCAGTACGTGATGTTTTTTTCTTCTCCAGAGTATTTTCTCTCTTTACCTTGTAAGCCCTCTTTTCGATCTTATTCATGAGGGGCACAGGGTAACCTCTATTGATGAATCTGTTTTTGGTCTCCGTTACATTTTGAATGAATCCCTCCTGAGTACTGCAGATCCTCCTCATTCTTATCATTTCCCCAAAGGGGATGTTATTGACAACATGCCGAGGGTGGGCACTTTCATAACGCAGTACACTATTACAGGCAGTGCTCTTGCGGTATACCGTGCTCTGTATTGTGTTATTCTGAACAAAAAACTGGATGTCCAGGAAATCGATCCTCTCCTTACTCCAGTTGATTGTGAATCTTATATTGTATGGGTTATCATTGAGGAAATGAAAGTAACTCATCAGTTCAGGGACAGGTCCATTCCAGATGATGATGACATCATCTATGTACCTGCCCCAGAACAGTATGTATTCCATCCATGTGGCGGCATGGCGGCCCCAGGCGTGCACCCGCTCATACCAGCCCATGAAAAGGCCGGCATAAGCAGGCGCAAACCTGGAACCCATGGCAGTGCCCTGTGTCTGCTGAAACCACTTATTGTCATGGAGAAAGTAGTTTTTGGACAGGATGATATCTGTCATCTCCATTAACATCTCATTGTGGGATAAGTGGACAGCAGATCTTTGTCCCAAAAAGAATTCTAAGGCCCTAAAGCCAAATTCTTTTTTAATGCTGGTATAAAGACTGGACACATCGAGGGTAGTAAAGACTAAGGTGTCTGTCCATTCCAAACCCTCAAGTTTGGATAAGATGTCCTTGCTATCCCTCACATAAGCAGGTAGGTTTTGGACCAATGGCTGTAAGAAGCCATCCACATATTCCGATAATCTCTCTGTAGGAGAGTTAATACCGGAAATGATTGGTCGACCAGGTGGGAAAGGAGCTCCTTTATGCACTTTCGGCAGAATGTAAATACACGGGAAAGTGGGCTCTCCGACAGCAAGGTATTCGTATTCCTTGCCATCAATTAACCCTGTCTCCCGCCATTCTACTAACTTGCCATTGATATGTTTACATAGTGATTTCATCGGGTTATGAGACAGTTTCATATAGCAGTTTGTGTCAGCCAATTGCCTTTCTATCTCTCCCATGTAGTCCACTGTGTCCATCACCACCACGTTACCCCCTTTGTCAGCCTCACGGATGACCAACGCAGGATTAGATCTCAAATCCCTCAAAGCGCGATTTTCGGCTGTGGTGAGGTTGTATGTTGTGTTATGGTTTACCTGACGTGTGGCCTGGAGCCTGTATAGGTCCTGGCTTACCTTTTCCCAAAAGATATCAATATTTGGGTGTGTGCCTGTAGGTATGAATTTAGATCTTTCCTTTAGACCACTGTTAATGGTGAGGTCCTCATCAATATTCAATTCAGTGCGTAAGGAGTCTGTGTCCATTTCTGTTTCAAACTGTATAGATAGCATGGATTTGAGAGCATTAAATTCCGCAACTGTTTGTTCTGAACCCCCATGGGCTTGTTGGTTGTTAGTACACATAGGCCAGACTCTTGAGAAATGTTCTTTCAATTTTATTTGCCGCACAAATTTAAACAGGTCAACAAAAACATCCACATCCTTGCCAGATTGGGTTGGGCAGAATCCTAAGCCCTTACTGAGAACAGATAATTCACAGGTTGACAAAGTTTTGTGTGACAAATTAACAATCCTCAGTTCCTCCATTGTAGGTTCCTCATTGTGATTTAGTTCCTGTTCCCTCCCCTCCTCGATCTCGTTGACCTGTCTGTGGTCATGTTTGTTGTGTTTTTGTTTTTCTCGCTGTTTCTGCCATCGCCTACCGCCCCTTCTTGTCCTTGTTCCTTTGGAGCTAACCTCCCCCCTACTCTCACCTTCTCCATTTCCAATAAAAAAGAAGAGGGTTGAGCAGTCCTAGACTGTATTGGTGTTAAATCTTCTGGTGGTATAGAGCTGACTGAAGAGGAAATCGAGGACACACTACCCGCAAGTGAAGAACCCAGTGTGTCCTCACGTTGTCTTTTCCCCTCTCCCACAGCCTTGATATTATCATACTTGCGGGCAAAGGTATATACCCTACCATCTCTGTAATCTTTGTCGTCTCTGCGTATCTTCTTCACCTTTTTATCCTTGAGATAGATTTGATAATCCTCAAGGATTTTGTTAAGAATCTCGTAATTCTTTCGAATTGCCTCCTTAGGTTCCAGTGTAGATATCTCAGCCTCTAGATCACTAATCTCCTGTTGCAACTTCTTCCCTTTCCCCTCTGCATTTTTAATCAGTATCCGCATCATTACAAATGAGGCGTCATGTAGGTTCTTCTCCCAGTCCCTGAGGTCATCAGTCTCAAGGTTTTCAAAGGTGGGAAAAATGAGGATTCTCAGTCCTCTGGGGATCTTGTCATTTTCCATGTATTTCTCAAGGGTTGTTCCGTCCCACCAACGAGCCATTTCGGCTTTTTTTAGTCTCTCCAATTTTTGGAACTTAATTTTCAGGCCCTCAGGGCTGGGGGTTGTTGTAGTAGGACCTCCCGCTTTGGAGTTAGTTGTAAACAAATCCTGTGCTAACTCATGTCTTCTATCCTTAAATTGGGCCATCTTATTTCAAAATTGAGTTCAAGTTCACTGTCTTCCAATTAGTACAATTTGCTGTGATAGAATTTAGTTATTGGGGTTAATCCGTGCTAACTGGGGTGCAAATACAACTTAGAAGGAACGGAGCTAGCGGTAACCCTCTGGGACAGCACCGGATTATCAGTTACCCTTTGTGTTAATAGGTGATAGGATCAGATTCACCCTATGTGTGCGCTCTCGACTGGTACCCGCTAACACAATACCTCCCCAACCACTGGGGCAAGATAGGAACATAAACAGCAAAAGGCGCACCACAACCTCAAATTGAGTCAAAATCAGTCCATATACATCCAATTTTTCTTTTCCAAAATGATCTTCTTTATTTTTCATATATTAAAATGACATTTAAGAACAGCCAGAGCAGCCGACGCGTTTCGTCCACTTGGGACTTCTTCAGGGCTGCAAAGTATATATATAAAACAATGTATAAATACAATGAATACCCACATACAATGTATACAGAACAAACAATATTATTATAAATCTTAGACAAATATACAAAAAGTACTAATGAGACGGAAGACAGAGGACAATAATAAACTAAACATGTCAGGACATAAACAATTAAAAACAAGGTTATAAGTCAGTTGATCCTTGCTATTGATTTATATTCATGTTTCCATGTAAGTAAGAATTTTAAAACTGCACAATTGTGTGATGCGACTGGTTTTTAGAAAATAGCATAAGCCATCGTTGGTTGGGTCAGAAGGGATAAGAGTAGTTATCAACAGGCTCAGAGTGGTGTCACCGGAGGTTACAAGAGAAAAAAAGAAGAAGACGGTTCAAAGATGTACCCACCGTAAGAAGTAATAAGTCTGTTTGTGGGATTCTTACTTGAGAATTCAGGAATATCATTCAAAGTCACTAGGAAAGGTCAAAAATGGAGGAGCATTACTCAGCGTAGTGTTATAATAATTACAAAGTGTCAAAGGTACATTTTATGTAATGATAGTCTAAAGATTTAGGCAAAAAGTGGAGTACAAAATTTATCAAAATTCCAATGTCACAAGTAAGCCCCCAAAATGCGTGTTCACTGTACCAAAGTACATGGGGCTAAAAAAACATAAAGCACACCCCAATGGGGTATCTGTACTTACATGGATAATGAGTATGTCGAATAGAATAGTGGTCTGGTTTCGATGGGTAACAAATGCGCGTCCCTTCTTTTTAGGAATCAAACGTCCAATTAAGTAAAAACCAATGATAAAGTGGGATCCCGAATCTTTAGAATGCCTAAGATGAGAACACAATAAACTAATGATTGAGCTAAATAGTTGCGTTTTCAAATGGATTTAACTAACCCATTCACAGTATTATATATAGGTAAATCTAGGATGGGGATAAGAATAGAATAAATCTGGGCAAAAGAGTTATAGAGGTGACCAAAATAAGACAATCAAATATTGCGAGCAACCTATCTTAGATTGTATAGTCTTCCAATAAGTGTCCAAACAATATTTGACACCAACCGTTATATGTTTAATGGATAATGATTGAAAATATGTTCCTTGTGTCAAACAGACAAAGGATCTAACCCTTAACATAAATCTACAGAGTATTAATACTAAAGTGCCATTAATCCTAAGATGCAAGCTCAATGAGAGTTTTTGAGTTTGCCAACAATACTGCTAAGTTAGGCAATTTCTAAATGCTCAAAAACAGCATTTGTCCAAACTTCCAAGGCACCTACCCGATTCCGCATCCTTCGAGTCCTCGATTGTAATCCTCAGGTAATCCGTAACACCCGAGACTCCTGCTCGTGTGTTTATATAGCAATTGACCCCATGCTAACTCAAAACACCTGGGTCCCAGCCTCGTAACCGTGATTTGTATCACGGTGCAATAACTAGAAGTAGCATGTAAACACAGTGGCCATATTGGAAGGGTGCTTGATAATCAGCCTGCTAATGTCGAGAGGATTAAAAAAGACGATATTGCAATTGCAAATATAATATAATGGCGGACGGCACACACATCCATTGCCGTGCATTAATTACATGATAACTCGAAAAAAGGTATATCAATAAAGATTAAACAACACTCCGTATAAGCCTAAAAACGGGCAAATAAGTCGCCATTTTGAAACAGGCAAGTTCCATAAACATAGTGGCCATCTTGGAAGGGTGAAAAAGTGATCGACCAGCTAATGTCGAGAGGATTTGAAATTGAAGGTATAATGTAATGGCGGACGGCATACATATCAATTGTCGTACACCTAGTTTCATGCTAACTCAAAAAAGGGGTATGTTAATACAGAGTAAACAATACTCCGTATATGCCTAAAGACGGGCAAATCAGCCGCCATTTTGAAACGGGCAATTTCTGTGAGTCTCAACTCCAAATGAGAGTTAGTCATTAATCAAAGAAGACTCTCCCTATTCCCAGAGGAGGGAATAGGGAGTTAGAATTGAGACGCAACGAGGCAGGTTGGATATGTAGGCTCCGATGTGTGGAAATGGGGCACAACACAGAATCTGAAATGCATTATTTCCTGTAGAGATCATGAGATGTAAGAACGACTTAGTCCGACCACAGATGACTATGTATTTGGCATATGAATTTCTAGTATCAACTACTCATCTTTTTTGATTAAGTTAACCTTATCCCCTGCTGTTCTGGAAAGACTAAATGTTGATGCTGATATGCATTTCTGTGTGGTAACTATTGGGAATTATGTATGAACCCATAACGCGGAATTTTTACAACTGCCACGTTATGTGCCTTCACTCACTGTGATTGTTATTATTAAGTGCTCCTGGTATAGCCTAGCTCACGCTGCTGATCTACATATGTTCATTCACTGTGATTGCGATTATTATGTTTTCTTGGTATATCCTGGCTCATGCTGCTGATTTACATATGCTTAACCGCCTTACCAAACTGTATTTTCCGGTTCTGTTTTTGAATTGACAATATTTATGTGGTTATGTGATTATGCACATTCATGTTTGATTTATGGTTCGCTATAGTTGAACCTTATTGTGACATTTGTACTTCGAACACAACATGTGACTTCACTTACGGCCATTTGAAATGGTTTTGTTACTTCGAAATGTATCTGATACACATATTGGCATTTTTATCTTATTTTGCTGAAAAAGATCTCATGTGGTATGTACACACCATAAATTATTAGGAACCATAGCCTCCGGTGCACTTCACCTGTGGTTGTTTCAAATATCATTTATATTGGCCATTTCTCATGAAACACAATAATATATTTACTTCTTTTGATAGCAAGCTCTGGCTGATTTTTACACACTTGGTTTGTACCACATAGAAGACCATTTTCCTGTTTTGCTTTGACATATCTCCTTAGTCAATCGGTTTCTCTTCTCCGATTTTGCATGCATTTAAAAAGTGATATTTTTACCTAAGGATTAGCTTACACGGCAAGTTATTACTCCCAGTACCCGCCCAGTCCATAATGGCGACTGTTTTGCTCACGTTTACATGTTTTACGTGTGCATAGTAGGCGAGTCTTCTTTGATTAATGACTAACTCTCATTTGGAGTTGAGACTCACAGAAATTGCCCGTTTCAAAATGGCGGCTGATTTGCCCGTCTTTAGGCATATACGGAGTATTGTTTACTCTGTATTAACATACCCCTTTTTTGAGTTAGCATGAAACTAGGTGTACGACAATTGATATGTATGCCGTCCGCCATTACATTATACCTTCAATTTCAAATCCTCTCGACATTAGCTGGTCGATCACTTTTTCACCCTTCCAAGATGGCCACTATGTTTATGGAACTTGCCTGTTTCAAAATGGCGACTTATTTGCCCGTTTTTAGGCTTATACGGAGTGTTGTTTAATCTTTATTGATATACCTTTTTTCGAGTTATCATGTAATTAATGCACGGCAATGGATGTGTGTGCCGTCCGCCATTATATTATATTTGCAATTGCAATATCGTCTTTTTTAATCCTCTCGACATTAGCAGGCTGATTATCAAGCACCCTTCCAATATGGCCACTGTGTTTACATGCTACTTCTAGTTATTGCACCGTGATACAAATCACGGTTACGAGGCTGGGACCCAGGTGTTTTGAGTTAGCATGGGGTCAATTGCTATATAAACACACGAGCAGGAGTCTCGGGTGTTACGGATTACCTGAGGATTACAATCGAGGACTCGAAGGATGCGGAATCGGGTAGGTGCCTTGGAAGTTTGGACAAATGCTGTTTTTGAGCATTTAGAAATTGCCTAACTTAGCAGTATTGTTGGCAAACTCAAAAACTCTCATTGAGCTTGCATCTTAGGATTAATGGCACTTTAGTATTAATACTCTGTAGATTTATGTTAAGGGTTAGATCCTTTGTCTGTTTGACACAAGGAACATATTTTCAATCATTATCCATTAAACATATAACGGTTGGTGTCAAATATTGTTTGGACACTTATTGGAAGACTATACAATCTAAGATAGGTTGCTCGCAATATTTGATTGTCTTATTTTGGTCACCTCTATAACTCTTTTGCCCAGATTTATTCTATTCTTATCCCCATCCTAGATTTACCTATATATAATACTGTGAATGGGTTAGTTAAATCCATTTGAAAACGCAACTATTTAGCTCAATCATTAGTTTATTGTGTTCTCATCTTAGGCATTCTAAAGATTCGGGATCCCACTTTATCATTGGTTTTTACTTAATTGGACGTTTGATTCCTAAAAAGAAGGGACGCGCATTTGTTACCCATCGAAACCAGACCACTATTCTATTCGACATACTCATTATCCATGTAAGTACAGATACCCCATTGGGGTGTGCTTTATGTTTTTTTAGCCCCATGTACTTTGGTACAGTGAACACGCATTTTGGGGGCTTACTTGTGACATTGGAATTTTGATAAATTTTGTACTCCACTTTTTGCCTAAATCTTTAGACTATCATTACATAAAATGTACCTTTGACACTTTGTAATTATTATAACACTACGCTGAGTAATGCTCCTCCATTTTTGACCTTTCCTAGTGACTTTGAATGATATTCCTGAATTCTCAAGTAAGAATCCCACAAACAGACTTATTACTTCTTACGGTGGGTACATCTTTGAACCGTCTTCTTCTTTTTTTCTCTTGTAACCTCCGGTGACACCACTCTGAGCCTGTTGATAACTACTCTTATCCCTTCTGACCCAACCAACGATGGCTTATGCTATTTTCTAAAAACCAGTCGCATCACACAATTGTGCAGTTTTAAAATTCTTACTTACATGGAAACATGAATATAAATCAATAGCAAGGATCAACTGACTTATAACCTTGTTTTTAATTGTTTATGTCCTGACATGTTTAGTTTATTATTGTCCTCTGTCTTCCGTCTCATTAGTACTTTTTGTATATTTGTCTAAGATTTATAATAATATTGTTTGTTCTGTATACATTGTATGTGGGTATTCATTGTATTTATACATTGTTTTATATATATACTTTGCAGCCCTGAAGAAGTCCCAAGTGGACGAAACGCGTCGGCTGCTCTGGCTGTTCTTAAATGTCATTTTAATATATGAAAAATAAAGAAGATCATTTTGGAAAAGAAAAATTGGATGTATATGGACTGATTTTGACTCAATTTGAGGTTGTGGTGCGCCTTTTGCTGTTTATGTTCCTATCTTGCCCCAGTGGTTGGGGAGGTATTGTGTTAGCGGGTACCAGTCGAGAGCGCACACATAGGGTGAATCTGATCCTATCACCTATTAACACAAAGGGTAACTGATAATCCGGTGCTGTCCCAGAGGGTTACCGCTAGCTCCGTTCCTTCTAAGTTGTATTTGCACCCCAGTTAGCACGGATTAACCCCAATAACTAAATTCTATCACAGCAAATTGTACTAATTGGAAGACAGTGAACTTGAACTCAATTTTGAAATAAGATGGCCCAATTTAAGGATAGAAGACATGAGTTAGCACAGGATTTGTTTACAACTAACTCCAAAGCGGGAGGTCCTACTACAACAACCCCCAGCCCTGAGGGCCTGAAAATTAGGTTCCAAAAATTGGAGAGACTAAAAAAAGCCGAAATGGCTCGTTGGTGGGACGGAACAACCCTTGAGAAATACATGGAAAATGACAAGATCCCCAGAGGACTGAGAATCCTCATTTTTCCCACCTTTGAAAACCTTGAGACTGATGACCTCAGGGACTGGGAGAAGAACCTACATGACGCCTCATTTGTAATGATGCGGATACTGATTAAAAATGCAGAGGGGAAAGGGAAGAAGTTGCAACAGGAGATTAGTGATCTAGAGGCTGAGATATCTACACTGGAACCTAAGGAGGCAATTCGAAAGAATTACGAGATTCTTAACAAAATCCTTGAGGATTATCAAATCTATCTCAAGGATAAAAAGGTGAAGAAGATACGCAGAGACGACAAAGATTACAGAGATGGTAGGGTATATACCTTTGCCCGCAAGTATGATAATATCAAGGCTGTGGGAGAGGGGAAAAGACAACGTGAGGACACACTGGGTTCTTCACTTGCGGGTAGTGTGTCCTCGATTTCCTCTTCAGTCAGCTCTATACCACCAGAAGATTTAACACCAATACAGTCTAGGACTGCTCAACCCTCTTCTTTTTTATTGGAAATGGAGAAGGTGAGAGTAGGGGGGAGGTTAGCTCCAAAGGAACAAGGACAAGAAGGGGCGGTAGGCGATGGCAGAAACAGCGAGAAAAACAAAAACACAACAAACATGACCACAGACAGGTCAACGAGATCGAGGAGGGGAGGGAACAGGAACTAAATCACAATGAGGAACCTACAATGGAGGAACTGAGGATTGTTAATTTGTCACACAAAACTTTGTCAACCTGTGAATTATCTGTTCTCAGTAAGGGCTTAGGATTCTGCCCAACCCAATCTGGCAAGGATGTGGATGTTTTTGTTGACCTGTTTAAATTTGTGCGGCAAATAAAATTGAAAGAACATTTCTCAAGAGTCTGGCCTATGTGTACTAACAACCAACAAGCCCATGGGGGTTCAGAACAAACAGTTGCGGAATTTAATGCTCTCAAATCCATGCTATCTATACAGTTTGAAACAGAAATGGACACAGACTCCTTACGCACTGAATTGAATATTGATGAGGACCTCACCATTAACAGTGGTCTAAAGGAAAGATCTAAATTCATACCTACAGGCACACACCCAAATATTGATATCTTTTGGGAAAAGGTAAGCCAGGACCTATACAGGCTCCAGGCCACACGTCAGGTAAACCATAACACAACATACAACCTCACCACAGCCGAAAATCGCGCTTTGAGGGATTTGAGATCTAATCCTGCGTTGGTCATCCGTGAGGCTGACAAAGGGGGTAACGTGGTGGTGATGGACACAGTGGACTACATGGGAGAGATAGAAAGGCAATTGGCTGACACAAACTGCTATATGAAACTGTCTCATAACCCGATGAAATCACTATGTAAACATATCAATGGCAAGTTAGTAGAATGGCGGGAGACAGGGTTAATTGATGGCAAGGAATACGAATACCTTGCTGTCGGAGAGCCCACTTTCCCGTGTATTTACATTCTGCCGAAAGTGCATAAAGGAGCTCCTTTCCCACCTGGTCGACCAATCATTTCCGGTATTAACTCTCCTACAGAGAGATTATCGGAATATGTGGATGGCTTCTTACAGCCATTGGTCCAAAACCTACCTGCTTATGTGAGGGATAGCAAGGACATCTTATCCAAACTTGAGGGTTTGGAATGGACAGACACCTTAGTCTTTACTACCCTCGATGTGTCCAGTCTTTATACCAGCATTAAAAAAGAATTTGGCTTTAGGGCCTTAGAATTCTTTTTGGGACAAAGATCTGCTGTCCACTTATCCCACAATGAGATGTTAATGGAGATGACAGATATCATCCTGTCCAAAAACTACTTTCTCCATGACAATAAGTGGTTTCAGCAGACACAGGGCACTGCCATGGGTTCCAGGTTTGCGCCTGCTTATGCCGGCCTTTTCATGGGCTGGTATGAGCAGGTGCACGCCTGGGGCCGCCATGCCGCCACATGGATGGAATACATACTGTTCTGGGGCAGGTACATAGATGATGTCATCATCATCTGGAATGGACCTGTCCCTGAACTGATGAGTTACTTTCATTTCCTCAATGATAACCCATACAATATAAGATTCACAATCAACTGGAGTAAGGAGAGGATCGATTTCCTGGACATCCAGTTTTTTGTTCAGAATAACACAATACAGAGCACGGTATACCGCAAGAGCACTGCCTGTAATAGTGTACTGCGTTATGAAAGTGCCCACCCTCGGCATGTTGTCAATAACATCCCCTTTGGGGAAATGATAAGAATGAGGAGGATCTGCAGTACTCAGGAGGGATTCATTCAAAATGTAACGGAGACCAAAAACAGATTCATCAATAGAGGTTACCCTGTGCCCCTCATGAATAAGATCGAAAAGAGGGCTTACAAGGTAAAGAGAGAAAATACTCTGGAGAAGAAAAAAACATCACGTACTGAAAAACAATCTACCACTGCTCTTGTTACTACCTTCAATAAAGATAGTAATCGGATTTATAACATCTTGAGGAAACATTGGAGATTACTTTGTGAGATACCGGGTTTAAAAGACGAAATCCCTAGCACACCCAGGGTAACCTACAGACGGGGTCAAAGCCTGAGGAACATCCTATGTCCCAGTTTTGTAACGTCCCCCAAACCCCCAAACTGGCTGACAGAGGGCAACGGGGGTTTCTTTACCTGTATGAAATGTAATGTCTGCAAACTGGGAAGAAACAAAACACGTACGTTCAGATACAACACTGATAAAACACATAAGATCAAGCACACCATTACGTGTAAAACTACTTTTGTAACATACATTCTAGGCTGTCCATGTAACATCATTTATGTAGGTAGCACAAAAAGGGAACTTAAGACCAGAATACAGGAACACCTAAGAGCGGCAGTAAAAGGTGATTCCAAGTATCCCCTTACTACACACATCCAGGACAAAGGACACAAGCCAAATGAACTGTGGTTCTTTGGGATAGATCATATACAACCATCCCCCAGAGGAGGGAATAGGGAGTTAGAATTGAGACGCAACGAGGCAGGTTGGATATGTAGGCTCCGATGTGTGGAAATGGGGCACAACACAGAATCTGAAATGCATTATTTCCTGTAGAGATCATGAGATGTAAGAACGACTTAGTCCGACCACAGATGACTATGTATTTGGCATATGAATTTCTAGTATCAACTACTCATCTTTTTTGATTAAGTTAAGTATCCCCTGCTGTTCTGGAAAGACTAAATGTTGATGCTGATATGCATTTCTGTGTGGTAACTATTGGGAATTATGTATGAACCCATAACGCGGAATTTTTACAACTGCCACGTTATGTGCCTTCACTCACTGTGATTGTTATTATTAAGTGCTCCTGGTATAGCCTAGCTCACGCTGCTGATCTACATATGTTCATTCACTGTGATTGCGATTATTATGTTTTCTTGGTATATCCTAGCTCATGCTGCTGATTTACATATGCTTAACCGCCTTACCAAACTGTATTTTCCGGTTCTGTTTTTGAATTGACAATATTTATGTGGTTATGTGATTATGCACATTCATGTTTGATTTATGGTTCGCTATAGTTGAACCTTATTGTGACATTTGTACTTCGAACACAACATGTGACTTCACTTACGGCCATTTGAAATGGTTTTGTTACTTCGAAATGTATCTGATACACATATTGGCATTTTTATCTTATTTTGCTGAAAAAGATCTCATGTGGTATGTACACACCATAAATTATTAGGAACCATAGCCTCCGGTGCACTTCACCTGTGGTTGTTTCAAATATCATTTATATTGGCCATTTCTCATGAAACACAATAATATATTTACTTCTTTTGATAGCAAGCTCTGGCTGATTTTTACACACTTGGTTTGTACCACATAGAAGACCATTTTCCTGTTTTGCTTTGACATATCTCCTTAGTCAATCGGTTTCTCTTCTCCGATTTTGCATGCATTTAAAAAGTGATATTTTTACCTAAGGATTAGCTTACACGGCAAGTTATTACTCCCAGTACCCGCCCAGTCCATAATGGCGACTGTTTTGCTCACGTTTACATGTTTTACGTGTGCATAGTAGGCGAGTCTTCTTTGATTAATGACTAACTCTCATTTGGAGTTGAGACTCACAGAAATTGCCCGTTTCAAAATGGCGGCTGATTTGCCCGTCTTTAGGCATATACGGAGTATTGTTTACTCTGTATTAACATACCCCTTTTTTGAGTTAGCATGAAACTAGGTGTACGACAATTGATATGTATGCCGTCCGCCATTACATTATACCTTCAATTTCAAATCCTCTCGACATTAGCTGGTCGATCACTTTTTCACCCTTCCAAGATGGCCACTATGTTTATGGAACTTGCCTGTTTCAAAATGGCGACTTATTTGCCCGTTTTTAGGCTTATACGGAGTGTTGTTTAATCTTTATTGATATACCTTTTTTCGAGTTATCATGTAATTAATGCACGGCAATGGATGTGTGTGCCGTCCGCCATTATATTATATTTGCAATTGCAATATCGTCTTTTTTAATCCTCTCGACATTAGCAGGCTGATTATCAAGCACCCTTCCAATATGGCCACTGTGTTTACATGCTACTTCTAGTTATTGCACCGTGATACAAATCACGGTTACGAGGCTGGGACCCAGGTGTTTTGAGTTAGCATGGGGTCAATTGCTATATAAACACACGAGCAGGAGTCTCGGGTGTTACGGATTACCTGAGGATTACAATCGAGGACTCGAAGGATGCGGAATCGGGTAGGTGCCTTGGAAGTTTGGACAAATGCTGTTTTTGAGCATTTAGAAATTGCCTAACTTAGCAGTATTGTTGGCAAACTCAAAAACTCTCATTGAGCTTGCATCTTAGGATTAATGGCACTTTAGTATTAATACTCTGTAGATTTATGTTAAGGGTTAGATCCTTTGTCTGTTTGACACAAGGAACATATTTTCAATCATTATCCATTAAACATATAACGGTTGGTGTCAAATATTGTTTGGACACTTATTGGAAGACTATACAATCTAAGATAGGTTGCTCGCAATATTTGATTGTCTTATTTTGGTCACCTCTATAACTCTTTTGCCCAGATTTATTCTATTCTTATCCCCATCCTAGATTTACCTATATATAATACTGTGAATGGGTTAGTTAAATCCATTTGAAAACGCAACTATTTAGCTCAATCATTAGTTTATTGTGTTCTCATCTTAGGCATTCTAAAGATTCGGGATCCCACTTTATCATTGGTTTTTACTTAATTGGACGTTTGATTCCTAAAAAGAAGGGACGCGCATTTGTTACCCATCGAAACCAGACCACTATTCTATTCGACATACTCATTATCCATGTAAGTACAGATACCCCATTGGGGTGTGCTTTATGTTTTTTTAGCCCCATGTACTTTGGTACAGTGAACACGCATTTTGGGGGCTTACTTGTGACATTGGAATTTTGATAAATTTTGTACTCCACTTTTTGCCTAAATCTTTAGACTATCATTACATAAAATGTACCTTTGACACTTTGTAATTATTATAACACTACGCTGAGTAATGCTCCTCCATTTTTGACCTTTCCTAGTGACTTTGAATGATATTCCTGAATTCTCAAGTAAGAATCCCACAAACAGACTTATTACTTCTTACGGTGGGTACATCTTTGAACCGTCTTCTTCTTTTTTTCTCTTGTAACCTCCGGTGACACCACTCTGAGCCTGTTGATAACTACTCTTATCCCTTCTGACCCAACCAACGATGGCTTATGCTATTTTCTAAAAACCAGTCGCATCACACAATTGTGCAGTTTTAAAATTCTTACTTACATGGAAACATGAATATAAATCAATAGCAAGGATCAACTGACTTATAACCTTGTTTTTAATTGTTTATGTCCTGACATGTTTAGTTTATTATTGTCCTCTGTCTTCCGTCTCATTAGTACTTTTTGTATATTTGTCTAAGATTTATAATAATATTGTTTGTTCTGTATACATTGTATGTGGGTATTCATTGTATTTATACATTGTTTTATATATATACTTTGCAGCCCTGAAGAAGTCCCAAGTGGACGAAACGCGTCGGCTGCTCTGGCTGTTCTTAAATGTCATTTTAATATATGAAAAATAAAGAAGATCATTTTGGAAAAGAAAAATTGGATGTATATGGACTGATTTTGACTCAATTTGAGGTTGTGGTGCGCCTTTTGCTGTTTATGTTCCAGTCGTGGTTAATGGCACTTCCTTTTTCTGTTCCTTCTTCTCACCGGCAACTTTCTTGGTACTGGACCTGGTACCTTTCTTTGGGGCCATCTTCTTCAGATGTCAGGCAGGATGCAGATGCACAACAAGTTCTGGTCACACGTGGACGTGATTCGCAGCAGGACTTCTGTCTGGCTGGCAGTACAACGGGTAGCCGGGTGATGCTGATGACACCTCCTACTCTGTCTTTTGTGCACCTAAAAGCAAATAAGCCAGGAGAAGAACATCAGTGAAATGTTGCATTTGTTGTTGTGGTTCAGTTACTTAGTACTGTACTAGTGCAAACAAAAGATAGTCTAGCCATTTATGACTTTTTTTTTTAACTAGGGCTATGTTATACTACTGTGTACAGCCACACACTACACTCTCAGTAAGGATAGGAAAGTTAATAATAACCACCAAAATACAAATGTAATGGAAGTGGGGTGGACCCTATTTGCCATTACAATATTTGAGCATCTCAGCATCCATGGAGCTGCTGCTGGCAAAGGGGGTGGATGGATGGAAGCAGTAAGCCAAATAGCCAATAGGAAAACCATTCAGGCCAATGGCAAAAGCAGGACACTAATAACTCACAGTCCAAACACCAAAAAAGGCCACCACCCACATGGACACTCACAAATCACAAACAAGCCGGGGGCCTGGAGAACAGAACACCAGGAGCTGACAAAAGGCCTATAAAAGCCAGGTAAAGGATGCATGCTAAAGCACACTGCTCTGCCTTTTTCATGCAACAAAATGTAAATACGAACATTCACAGGCCCCAAAAAGGTCTGCAGGGTGCATGCATTGCACACCAACAACACACTAGTGACCAGACACATACAACAAAAGCATGTCTTTAAGACAACCAACATCAGAAAGGCCACCCCCAAAAAGCACACTTCCCCAACTCAATCTAATGCCATCCATGCCCTAAATGAAGTCTAAATTCAACAGACCACACAGAAAACACTAAATTAATAAAGCTGTGGCTACCTGCTCTGATCCTAGTGGATGAAAGCAGGCCTGTTGGCGGACAAGGCCACGCAAGCTTGCAGGCCTAGGCTTCAAAATGGCCACCAGCCACATGGCCAGGCCCAACAACATCAGAAAGGCCACCCCCAAAAAGCACACTTCCCCAACTCAGTCCAATGCCATCCATGCCCTAAATGAAGTCTAAATTCAACAGGCCACACAGAAAACACTAAATTAATAAAGCTGTGGCTACCTGCTCTGATCCTAGTGGATGAAAGCAGGCCTGTTGGCGGAGAAGGCCAGGCAAGCTTGCAGGCCTAGGCTTCAAAATGGCCACCAGCCACATGGCCAGGCCCAACAACATCAGAAAGGCCACCCCCAAAAAGCACACTTCCCCAACTCAATCCAATGCCGTCCATGCCCTAAATGATGTCTAAATTCAACAGACCACACAGAAAACACTTGATTAATAAAGCTGTGGCTACCTGCTCTGATCCTAGTGGATGAAAAAGCAGGCCTGTTGGCAGACAAGGCCAGGCAAGCTTGCAGGCCTAGGATTCAAAATGGCCACCAGCCACATGGCCAGGCCCAACAACATCAGAAAGGCCACCTCAAAAAACACACTTCCCCAACCCAATCCAATGCCTTTCATGCCCTAAATGATATCTAAATTCAACAGACCACACAGAAAACACTAGATTAATAAAGCTGTGGCTACCTGCTCTGATCCTAGTGGATGAAAAAGCAGGCCTGTTGGCAGACAAGGCCAGGCAAGCTTGCATGCCTAGGCTTCAAAATGGCCACCAGCCACATGGCCAGGCCCAACAACATCAGAAAGGCCACCCCAAAAAACACACTTCCCCAACTCAATCCAATGCCATCCATGCCCTAACTGATGTCTAAATTCAACAGACCACACAGAAAATACTAGATTAGTAAAGCTGTGGCTACCTGCTCTGATCCTAGTGGATGAAAAAGCAGGCCTGTTGGCAGACAAGGCCAGGCAAGCTTGCAGGCCTAGGCTTCAAAATGGCCACCAGCCACATGGCCAGGCCCAACAACATCAGAAAGGCCACCCCAAAAAACACACTTCCCCAACTCAATCCAATGCCATCCATGCCCTAAATGATGTCTAAATTCAACAGACCACACAGAAAACACAAGCTTAATAAAGCTGTGGCTACATGCTCTAATCCTAGTGGATGAAAAAGCAGGCCTGTTGGCAGACAAGGCCAGGCAAGCTTGCAGGCCTAGGCTTCAAAATGGCCACCAGCTACATGGCCAGGCCCAACAACATCAGAAAGGCCACCCCAAAAAACACACTTCCCCAACTCAATCCAATGCCATCCATGCCCTAAATGATGTCTAAATTCCACAGACCACACAGAAAACACTAGATTAATAAAGCTGTGGCTACCTGCTCTGATCCTAGTGGATGAAAAAGCAGGCCTGTTGGCAGACAAGGCCAGGCAAGCTTGCAGGCCTAGGCTTCAAAATGGCCACCAGCCACATGGCCAGGCCCAACAACATCAGAAAGGCCACCCCAAAAAACACACTTCCCCAACTCAATCCAATGCCATCATGCCCTAAATGATGTCTAAATTCAACAGACCACACAGAAAACACTAGATTAATAAAGCTGTGGCTACCTGCTCTGATCCTAGTGGATGAAAAAGCAGGCCTGTTGGCAGACAAGGCCAGGCAAGCTTGCAGGCCTAGGCTTCAAAATGGCCACCAGCCACATGGCCAGGCCCAACAACATCAGAAAGGCCACCCCAAAAAACACACTTCCCCAACTCAATCCAATGCCATCCATGCCCTAAATGATGTCTAAATTCAACAGACCACACAGAAAACACTAGATTAATAAAGCTGTGGCTACCTGCTCTGATCCTAGTGGATGAAAAAGCAGGCCTGTTGGCAGACAAGGCCAGGCAAGCTTGCAGGCCTAGGCTTCAAAATGGCCACCAGCCACATGGCCAGGCCCAACAACATCAGAAAGGCCACCCCTAAAAACACACTTCCCCAACTCAATCCAATGCCATCCATGCCCTAAATGATGTCTAAATTCAACAGACCACACAGAAAACACTAGATTAATAAAGCTGTGGCTACCTGCTCTGATCCTAGTGGATGAAAAAGTAGGCCTGTTGGCAGACAAGGCCAGGCAAGCTTGCAGGCCTAGGCTTCAAAATGGCCACCAGCCACATGGCCAGGCCCAACAACATCAGAAAGGCCACCCCAAAAAACGCACTTCCCCAACTCAATCCAATGCCATCCATGCCCTAAATGATGTCTAAATTCAAAAGACCACACAGAAAACACTAGATTAATAAAGCTGTGGCTACCTGCTCTGATCCTAGTGGATGAAAAAGCAGGACTGTTGGCAGACAAGGCCAGGCAAGCTTGCAGGCCTAGGCTTCAAAATGGCCACCAGCCACAAGGCCAGGCCCAACAACATCAGAAAGGCCACCCCAAAAAACACACTTCCCCAACTCAATCCAATGCCATCCATGCCCTAACTGATGTCTAAATTCAACAGACCACACAGAAAACACTAGATTAGTAAAGCTGTGGCTACCTGCTCTGATCCTAGTGGATGAAAAAGCAGGCCTGTTGGCAGACAAGGCCAGGCAAGCTTGCAGGCCTAGGCTTCAAAATGGCCACCAGCCACATGGCCAGGCCCAACAACATCAGAAAGGCCACCCCAAAAAACACACTTCCCCAACTCAATCCAATGCCATCCATGCCCTAAATGATGTCTAAATTCAACAGACCACACAGAAAACACTAGATTAATAAAGCTGTGGCTACCTGCTCTGATCCTAGTGGATGAAAAAGCAGGCCTGTTGGCAGACAAGGCCAGGCAAGCTTGCAGGCCTAGGCTTCAAAATGGCCACCAGCCACATGGCCAGGCCCAACAACATCAGAAAGGCCACCCCAAAAAACACACTTCCCCAACTCAATCCAATGCCATCCAAGCCCTAAATGAAGTCTAAATTCAACAGACCACACAGAAAACACTAGATTAATAAAGCTGTGGCTACCTGCTCTAATCCTAGTGGATGAAAAAGCAGGCCTGTTGGCAGACAAGGCCAGGCAAGCTTGCAGGCCTAGGCTTCAAAATGGCCACCAGCTACATGGCCAGGCCCAACAACATCAGAAAGGCCATCCCAAAAAACACACTTCCCCAACTCAATCTAATGCCATCCATGCCCTAAATGATGTCTAAATTCCACAGACCACACAGAAAACACTAGATTAATAAAGCTGTGGCTACCTGCTCTGATCCTAGTGGATGAAAAAGCAGACCTGTTGGCAGACAAGGCCAGGCAAGCTTGCAGGCCTAGGCTTCAAAATGGCCACCAGCCACATGGCCAGGCCTAACAACATCAGAAAGGCCATCCCAAAAAACACACTTCCCCAACTCAATCCAATGCCATCCATGCCCTAAATGATGTCTAAATTGAACAGACCACACAGAAAACACTAGATTAATAAAGCTGTGGCTACCTGCTCTGATCCTAGTGGATGAAAAAGCAGGCCTGTCGGCAGACAAGGCCAGGCAAGCTTGCAGGCCTAGGCTTCAAAATGGCCACCAGCCACAGGGCCAGGCCCAACAACATCAGAAAGGCCACCCCAAAAAACACACTTCCCCAACTCAATCCAAAGCCATCCATGCCCTAAATGATGTCTAAATTCAACAGACCACACAGAAAACACTAGATTAATAAAGCTGTGGCTACCTGCTCTGATCCTAGTGGATGAAAAAGCAGGCCTGTTGGCAGACAAGGCCAGGCAAGCTTGCAGGCCTAGGCTTCAAAATGGCCACCAGCTACATGGCCAGGCCCAACAACATCAGAAAGGCCACCCCAAAAAACACACTTCCCCAACTCAATCCAATGCCATCCATGCCCTAAATGATGTCTAAATTCAACAGACCACACAGAAAACACTAGATTAATAAAGCTGTGGCTACCTGCTCTGATCCTAGTGGATGAAAAAGCAGGCCTGTTGGCAGACAAGGCCAGGCAAGCTTGCAGGCCTAGGCTTCAAAATGGCCACCAGCCACATGGCCAGGCCCAACAACATCAGAAAGGCCACCCCAAAAAACACACACTTCCCCAACTCAATCCAATGCCATCCATGCCCTAAATGATGTCTAAATTCAACAGACCACACAGAAAACACTAGATTAATAAAGCTGTGGCTACCTGCTCTAATCCTAGTGGATGAAAAAGCAGGCCTGTTGGCAGACAAGGCCAGGCAAGCTTGCAGGCCTAGGCTTCAAAATGGCCACCAGCTACATGGCCAGGCCCAACAACATCAGAAAGGCCACCCCAAAAAACACACTTCCCCAACTCAATCCAATGCCATCCATGCCCTAAATGATGTCTAAATTCAACAGACCACACAGAAAACACTAGATTAATAAAGCTGTGGCTACCTGCTCTGATCCTAGTGGATGAAAAAGCAGGCCTGTTGGCAGACAAGGCCAGGCAAACTTGCAGGCCTAGGCTTCAAAATGGCCACCAGCCACATGGCCAGGCCCAACAACATCAGAAAGGCCACCCCAAAAAACACACTTCCCCAACTCAATCCAATGCCATCCATGCCCTAAATGATGTCTAAATTCAACAGACCACACAGAAAACAGTAGATTAATAAAGCTGTGGCTACCTGCTCTAATCCTAGTGGATGAAAAAGCAGGCCTGTTGGCAGACAAGGCCAGGCAAGCTTGCAGGCCTAGGCTTCAAAATGGCCACCAGCCACATGGCCAGGCCCTACAACATCAGAAAGGCCACCCCAAAAAACACACTTCCCCAACTCAATCCAAAGCCATCCATGCCCTAAATGATGTCTAAATTCAACAGACCACACAGAAAACACTAGATTAATAAAGCTGTGGCTACCTGCTCTAATCCTAGTGGATGAAAAAGCAGGCCTGTTGGCAGACAAGGCCAGGCAAGCTTGCAGGCCTAGGCTTCAAAATGGCCACCAGCTACATGGCCAGGCCCAACAACATCAGAAAGGCCCCCCAAAAAACACACTTCCCCAACTCAATCCAATGCCATCCATGCCCTAAATGATGTCTAAATTCAACAGACCACACAGAAAACACTAGATTAATAAAGCTGTGGCTACCTGCTCTGATCCTAGTGGATGAAAAAGCAGGCCTGTTGGCAGACAAGGCCAGGCAAGCTTGCAGGCCTAGGCTTCAAAATGGCCACCAGCCACATGGCCAGGCCCAACAACATCAGAAAGGCCACCCCAAAAAACACACTTCCCCAACTCAATCCAATGCCATCCATGCCCTAAATGATGTCTAAATTCAACAGACCACACAGAAAACACTAGATTAATAAAGCTGTGGCTACCTGCTCTGATCCTAGTGGATGAAAAAGCAGGCCTGTTGGCAGACAAGGCCAGGCAAGCTTGCAGGCCTAGGCTTCAAAATGGCCACCAGCCACATGGCCAGGCCCAACAACATCAGAAAGGCCACCCCAAAAAACACACTTCCCCAACTCAATCCAATGCCATCCATGCCCTAAATGATGTCTAAATTCAACAGACCACACAGAAAACACTAGATTAATAAAGCTGTGGCTACCTGCTCTGATCCTAGTGGATGAAAAAGCAGGCCTGTTGGCAGACAAGGCCAGGCAAGCTTGCAGGCCTAGGCTTCAAAATGGCCACCAGCTACATGGCCAGGCCCAACAACATCAGAAAGGCCACCCCAAAAAACACACTTCCCCAACTCAATCCAATGCCATCCATGCCCTAAATGATGTCTAAATTCAACAGACCACACAGAAAACACTAGGGGGCAGATCTATGTCGGAGATGCGCCACTTTTACGCCGCCGTTGCGTCACTTTTGTGACGCAGCGGCGGTGTAAACCCTGCGCCACGTTGCGCCATATTTACATCGTGACGCATCTATGGAGATGCGTCACGATGTAAAGCCCTGCGCCACGTAAAACCTGCGTCAGGTTTCACGTGGGCGTGTCGACATAGGGGGGGGGCGTTCCGTCGCAGGAACGCCCCTGAAAAGTGACTCAGTCAAATCTATAAGATTTGACTGAGTCACTTTCCCAACGCTGATGCGCCAAAACCCTGCGCCTGCTTGAAGCAGGCGTAAGGCTTGACGCACCATGTTAGGGATAGGGTTGGTTGGAACAGTGCTGGAGTTGCGTCGCGCTTGCGACGCAACTGAAGCACTGCGCCAACCTTACGCCATTGGATGCGTCACGCATCTGTTTATTCCTGCGCCATGATGCGCCGCATTATAAATGCGGCGCATCATGTGTGGCGCAAGGGTAAACTTGCGTGACGCATCATTCCTGGCGCATCCTTGCTGATTTGCAGGGATGCGCCAGGCAACATAAATCTGCCCCTAGATTAATAAAGCTGTGGCTACCTGCTCTGATCCTAGTGGATGAAAAAGCAGGCCTGTTGGCAGACAAGGCCAGGCAAGCTTGCAGGCCTAGGCTTCAAAATGGCCACCAGCCACATGGCCAGGCCCAACAACATCAGAAAGGCCACCCCAAAAAACACACACTTCCCCAACTCAATCCAATGCCATCCATGCCCTAAATGATGTCTAAATTCAACAGACCACACAGAAAACACTAGATTAATAAAGCTGTGGCTACCTGCTCTAATCCTAGTGGATGAAAAAGCAGGCCTGTTGGCAGACAAGGCCAGGCAAGCTTGCAGGCCTAGGCTTCAAAATGGCCACCAGCTACATGGCCAGGCCCAACAACATCAGAAAGGCCACCCCAAAAAACACACTTCCCCAACTCAATCCAATGCCATCCATGCCCTAAATGATGTCTAAATTCAACAGACCACACAGAAAACACTAGATTAATAAAGCTGTGGCTACCTGCTCTAATCCTAGTGGATGAAAAAGCAGGCCTGTTGGCAGACAAGGCCAGGCAAGCTTGCAGGCCTAGGCTTCAAAATGGCCACCAGCCACATGGCCAGGCCCAACAACATCAGAAAGGCCACCCCAAAAAACACACTTCCCCAACTCAATCCAAAGCCATCCATGCCCTAAATGATGTCTAAATTCAACAGACCACACAGAAAACACTAGATTAATAAAGCTGTGGCTACCTGCTCTAATCCTAGTGGATGAAAAAGCAGGCCTGTTGGCAGACAAGGCCAGGCAAGCTTGCAGGCCTAGGCTTCAAAATGGCCACCAGCTACATGGCCAGGCCCAACAACATCAGAAAGGCCCCCCAAAAAACACACTTCCCCAAATCAATCCAATGCCATCCATGCCCTAAATGATGTCTAAATTCAACAGACCACACAGAAAACACTAGATTAATAAAGCTGTGGCTACCTGCTCTGATCCTAGTGGATGAAAAAGCAGGCCTGTTGGCAGACAAGGCCAGGCAAGCTTGCAGGCCTAGGCTTCAAAATGGCCACCAGCTACATGGCCAGGCCCAACAACATCAGAAAGGCCACCCCAAAAAACACACTTCCCCAACTCAATCCAATGCCATCCATGCCCTAAATGATGTCTAAATTCAACAGACCACACAGAAAACACTAGATTAATAAAGCTGTGGCTACCTGCTCTGATCCTAGTGGATGAAAAAGCAGGCCTGTTGGCAGACAAGGCCAGGCAAGCTTGCAGGCCTAGGCTTCAAAATGGCCACCAGCCACATGGCCAGGCCCAACAACATCAGAAAGGCCACCCCAAAAAACACACTTCCCCAACTCAATCCAATGCCATCCATGCCCTAAATGATGTCTAAATTCAACAGACCACACAGAAAACACTAGATTAATAAAGCTGTGGCTACCTGCTCTAATCCTAGTGGATGAAAAAGCAGGCCTGTTGGCAGACAAGGCCAGGCAAGCTTGCAGGCCTAGGCTTCAAAATGGCCACCAGCCACATGGCCAGGCCCTACAACATCAGAAAGGCCACCCCAAAAAACACACTTCCCCAACTCAATCCAAAGCCATCCATGCCCTAAATGATGTCTAAATTCAACAGACCACACAGAAAACACTAGATTAATAAAGCTGTGGCTACCTGCTCTAATCCTAGTGGATGAAAAAGCAGGCCTGTTGGCAGACAAGGCCAGGCAAGCTTGCAGGCCTAGGCTTCAAAATGGCCACCAGCTACATGGCCAGGCCCAACAACATCAGAAAGGCCCCCCAAAAAACACACTTCCACCAACTCAATCCAATGCCATCCATGCCCTAAATGATGTCTAAATTCAACAGACCACACAGAAAACACTAGATTAATAAAGCTGTGGCTACCTGCTCTGATCCTAGTGGATGAAAAAGCAGGCCTGTTGGCAGACAAGGCCAGGCAAGCTTGCAGGCCTAGGCTTCAAAATGGCCACCAGCCACATGGCCAGGCCCAACAACATCAGAAAGGCCACCCCAAAAAACACACTTCCCCAACTCAATCCAATGCCATCCATGCCCTAAATGATGTCTAAATTCAACAGACCACACAGAAAACACTAGATTAATAAAGCTGTGGCTACCTGCTCTGATCCTAGTGGATGAAAAAGCAGGCCTGTTGGCAGACAAGGCCAGGCAAGCTTGCAGGCCTAGGCTTCAAAATGGCCACCAGCCACATGGCCAGGCCCAACAACATCAGAAAGGCCACCCCAAAAAACACACTTCCCCAACTCAATCCAATGCCATCCATGCCCTAAATGATGTCTAAATTCAACAGACCACACAGAAAACACTAGATTAATAAAGCTGTGGCTACCTGCTCTGATCCTAGTGGATGAAAAAGCAGGCCTGTTGGCAGACAAGGCCAGGCAAGCTTGCAGGCCTAGGCTTCAAAATGGCCACCAGCCACATGGCCAGGCCCAACAACATCAGAAAGGCCACCCCAAAAAACACACTTCCCCAACTCAATCCAATGCCATCCATGCCCTAACTGATGTCTAAATTCAACAGACCACACAGAAAACACTAGATTAGTAAAGCTGTGGCTACCTGCTCTGATGCTAGTGGATGAAAAAGCAGGCCTGTTGGCAGACAAGGCCAGGCAAGCTTGCAGGCCTAGGCTTCAAAATGGCCACCAGCCACATGGCCAGGCCCAACAACATCAGAAAGGCCACCCCAAAAAACACACTTCCCCAACTCAATCCAATGCCATCCATGCCCTAATTGATGTCTAAATTCAACAGACCACACAGAAAACACTAGATTAATAAAGCTGTGGCTACCTGCTCTAATCCTAGTGGATGAAAAAGCAGGCCTGTTGGCAGACAAGGCCAGGCAAGCTTGCAGGCCTAGGCTTCAAAATGGCCACCAGCTACATGGCCAGGCCCAACAACATCAGAAAGGCCACCCAAAAAAACAGACTTCCCCAACTCAATCCAATGCCATCCATGCCCTAAATGATGTCTAAATTCCACAGACCACACAGAAAACACTAGATTAATAAAGCTGTGGCTACCTGCTCTGATCCTAGTGGATGAAAAAGCAGGCCTGTTGGCAGACAAGGCCAGGCAAGCTTGCAGGCCTAGGCTTCAAAATGGCCACCAGCCACATGGCCAGGCCCAACAACATCAGAAAGGCCACCCCAAAAAACACACTTCCCCAACTCAATCCAAAGCCATTGATGCCCTAAATGATGTCTAAATTCAACAGACCACACAGAAAACACTAGATTAATAAAGCTGTGGCTACCTGCTCTGATCCTAGTGGATGAAAAAGCAGGCCTGTTGGCAGACAAGGCCAGGCAAGCTTGCAGGCCTAGGCTTCAAAATGGCCACCAGCCACATGGCCAGGCCCAACAACATCAGAAAGGCCACCCCAAAAAACACACTTCCCCAACTCAATCCAATGCCATCCATGCCCTAAATGATGTCTAAATTCAACAGACCACACAGAAAACACTAGATTAATAAAGCTGTGGCTACCTGCTCTGATCCTAGTGGATGAAAAAGCAGGCCTGTTGGCAGACAAGGCCAGGCAAGCTTGCAGGCCTAGGCTTCAAAATGGCCACCAGCCACATGGCCAGGCCCAACAACATCAGAAAGGCCACCCCAAAAAACACACTTCCCCAACTCAATCCAATGCCATCCATGCCCTAACTGATGTCTAAATTCAACAGACCACACAGAAAACACTAGATTAGTAAAGCTGTGGCTACCTGCTCTGATCCTAGTGGATGAAAAAGCAGGCCTGTTGGCAGACAAGGCCAGGCAAGCTTGCAGGCCTAGGCTTCAAAATGGCCACCAGCCACATGGCCAGGCCCAACAACATCAGAAAGGCCACCCCAAAAAACACACTTCCCCAACTCAATCCAATGCCATCCATGCCCTAAATGATGTCTAAATTCAACAGACCACACAGAAAACACTAGATTAATAAAGCTGTGGCTACCTGCTCTGATCCTAGTGGATGAAAAAGCAGGACTGTTGGCAGACAAGGCCAGGCAAGCTTGCAGGCCTAGGCTTCAAAATGGCCACCAGCCACAAGGCCAGGCCCAACAACATCAGAAAGGCCACCCCAAAAAACACACTTCCCCAACTCAATCCAATGCCATCCATGCCCTAACTGATGTCTAAATTCAACAGACCACACAGAAAACACTAGATTAGTAAAGCTGTGGCTACCTGCTCTGATCCTAGTGGATGAAAAAGCAGGCCTGTTGGCAGACAAGGCCAGGCAAGCTTGCAGGCCTAGGCTTCAAAATGGCCACCAGCCACATGGCCAGGCCCAACAACATCAGAAAGGCCACCCCAAAAAACACACTTCCCCAACTCAATCCAATGCCATCCATGCCCTAAATGATGTCTAAATTCAACAGACCACACAGAAAACACTAGATTAATAAAGCTGTGGCTACCTGCTCTGATCCTAGTGGATGAAAAAGCAGGCCTGTTGGCAGACAAGGCCAGGCAAGCTTGCAGGCCTAGGCTTCAAAATGGCCACCAGCCACATGGCCAGGCCCAACAACATCAGAAAGGCCACCCCAAAAAACACACTTCCCCAACTCAATCCAATGCCATCCATGCCCTAAATGATGTCTAAATTCCACAGACCACACAGAAAACACTAGATTAATAAAGCTGTGGCTACCTACTCTGATCCTAGTGGATGAAAAAGCAGACCTGTTGGCAGACAAGGCCAGGCAAGCTTGCAGGCCTAGGCTTCAAAATGGCCACCAGCCACATGGCCAGGCCTAACAACATCAGAAAGGCCATCCCAAAAAACACACTTCCCCAACTCAATCCAATGCCATCCATGCCCTAAATGATGTCTAAATTGAACAGACCACACAGAAAACACTAGATTAATAAAGCTGTGGCTACCTGCTCTGATCCTAGTGGATGAAAAAGCAGGCCTGTCGGCAGACAAGGCCAGGCAAGCTTGCAGGCCTAGGCTTCAAAATGGCCACCAGCCACAGGGCCAGGCCCAACAACATCAGAAAGGCCACCCCAAAAAACACACTTCCCCAACTCAATCCAAAGCCATCCATGCCCTAAATGATGTCTAAATTCAACAGACCACACAGAAAACACTAGATTAATAAAGCTGTGGCTACCTGCTCTGATCCTAGTGGATGAAAAAGCAGGCCTGTTGGCAGACAAGGCCAGGCAAGCTTGCAGGCCTAGGCTTCAAAATGGCCACCAGCTACATGGCCAGGCCCAACAACATCAGAAAGGCCACCCCAAAAAACACACTTCCCCAACTCAATCCAATGCCATCCATGCCCTAAATGATGTCTAAATTCAACAGACCACACAGAAAACACTAGATTAATAAAGCTGTGGCTACCTGCTCTGATCCTAGTGGATGAAAAAGCAGGCCTGTTGGCAGACAAGGCCAGGCAAGCTTGCAGGCCTAGGCTTCAAAATGGCCACCAGCCACATGGCCAGGCCCAACAACATCAGAAAGGCCACCCCAAAAAACACACACTTCCCCAACTCAATCCAATGCCATCCATGCCCTAAATGATGTCTAAATTCAACAGACCACACAGAAAACACTAGATTAATAAAGCTGTGGCTACCTGCTCTAATCCTAGTGGATGAAAAAGCAGGCCTGTTGGCAGACAAGGCCAGGCAAGCTTGCAGGCCTAGGCTTCAAAATGGCCACCAGCTACATGGCCAGGCCCAACAACATCAGAAAGGCCACCCCAAAAAACACACTTCCCCAACTCAATCCAATGCCATCCATGCCCTAAATGATGTCTAAATTCAACAGACCACACAGAAAACACTAGATTAATAAAGCTGTGGCTACCTGCTCTGATCCTAGTGGATGAAAAAGCAGGCCTGTCGGCAGACAAGGCCAGGCAAGCTTGCAGGCCTAGGCTTCAAAATGGCCACCAGCCACATGGCCAGGCCCAACAACATCAGAAAGGCCACCCCAAAAAACACACTTCCCCAACTCAATCCAATGCCATCCATGCCCTAAATGATGTCTAAATTCAACAGACCACACAGAAAACACTAGATTAATAAAGCTGTGGCTACCTGCTCTGATCCTAGTGGATGAAAAAGCAGGCCTGTTGGCAGACAAGGCCAGGCAAGCTTGCAGGCCTAGGCTTCAAAATGGCCACCAGCTACATGGCCAGGCCCAACAACATCAGAAAGGCCACCCCAAAAAACACACTTCCCCAACTCAATCCAATGCCATCCATGCCCTAAATGATGTCTAAATTCAACAGACCACACAGAAAACACTAGGGGGCAGATCTATGTCGGAGATGCGCCACTTTTACGCCGCCGTTGCGTCACTTTTGTGACGCAGCGGCGGTGTAAACCCTGCGCCACGTTGCGCCATATTTACATCGTGACGCATCTATGGAGATGCGTCACGATGTAAAGCCCTGCGCCACGTAAAACCTGCGTCAGGTTTCACGTGGGCGTGTCGACATAGGGGGGGGGCGTTCCGTCGCAGGAACGCCCCTGAAAAGTGACTCAGTCAAATCTATAAGATTTGACTGAGTCACTTTCCCAACGCTGATGCGCCAAAACCCTGCGCCTGCTTGAAGCAGGCGTAAGGCTTGACGCACCATGTTAGGGATAGGGTTGGTTGGAACAGTGCTGGAGTTGCGTCGCGCTTGCGACGCAACTGAAGCACTGCGCCAACCTTACGCCATTGGATGCGTCACGCATCTGTTTATTCCTGCGCCATGATGCGCCGCATTATAAATGCGGCGCATCATGTGTGGCGCAAGGGTAAACTTGCGTGACGCATCATTCCTGGCGCATCCTTGCTGATTTGCAGGGATGCGCCAGGCAACATAAATCTGCCCCTAGATTAATAAAGCTGTGGCTACCTGCTCTGATCCTAGTGGATGAAAAAGCAGGCCTGTTGGCAGACAAGGCCAGGCAAGCTTGCAGGCCTAGGCTTCAAAATGGCCACCAGCCACATGGCCAGGCCCAACAACATCAGAAAGGCCACCCCAAAAAACACACACTTCCCCAACTCAATCCAATGCCATCCATGCCCTAAATGATGTCTAAATTCAACAGACCACACAGAAAACACTAGATTAATAAAGCTGTGGCTACCTGCTCTAATCCTAGTGGATGAAAAAGCAGGCCTGTTGGCAGACAAGGCCAGGCAAGCTTGCAGGCCTAGGCTTCAAAATGGCCACCAGCTACATGGCCAGGCCCAACAACATCAGAAAGGCCACCCCAAAAAACACACTTCCCCAACTCAATCCAATGCCATCCATGCCCTAAATGATGTCTAAATTCAACAGACCACACAGAAAACACTAGATTAATAAAGCTGTGGCTACCTGCTCTGATCCTAGTGGATGAAAAAGCAGGCCTTTTGGCAGACAAGGCCAGGCAAGCTTGCAGGCCTAGGCTTCAAAATGGCCACCAGCCACATGGCCAGGCCCAACAACATCAGAAAGGCCACCCCAAAAAACACACTTCCCCAACTCAATCCAATGCCATCCATGCCCTAAATGATGTCTAAATTCAACAGACCACACAGAAAACACTAGATTAATAAAGCTGTGGCTACCTGCTCTAATCCTAGTGGATGAAAAAGCAGGCCTGTTGGCAGACAAGGCCAGGCAAGCTTGCAGGCCTAGGCTTCAAAATGGCCACCAGCCACATGGCCAGGCCCAACAACATCAGAAAGGCCACCCCAAAAAACACACTTCCCCAACTCAATCCAAAGCCATCCATGCCCTAAATGATGTCTAAATTCAACAGACCACACAGAAAACACTAGATTAATAAAGCTGTGGCTACCTGCTCTAATCCTAGTGGATGAAAAAGCAGGCCTGTTGGCAGACAAGGCCAGGCAAGCTTGCAGGCCTAGGCTTCAAAATGGCCACCAGCTACATGGCCAGGCCCAACAACATCAGAAAGGCCCCCCAAAAAACACACTTCCCCAACTCAATCCAATGCCATCCATGCCCTAAATGATGTCTAAATTCAACAGACCACACAGAAAACACTAGATTAATAAAGCTGTGGCTACCTGCTCTGATCCTAGTGGATGAAAAAGCAGGCCTGTTGGCAGACAAGGCCAGGCAAGCTTGCAGGCCTAGGCTTCAAAATGGCCACCAGCTACATGGCCAGGCCCAACAACATCAGAAAGGCCACCCCAAAAAACACACTTCCCCAACTCAATCCAATGCCATCCATGCCCTAAATGATGTCTAAATTCAACAGACCACACAGAAAACACTAGATTAATAAAGCTGTGGCTACCTGCTCTGATCCTAGTGGATGAAAAAGCAGGCCTGTTGGCAGACAAGGCCAGGCAAGCTTGCAGGCCTAGGCTTCAAAATGGCCACCAGCCACATGGCCAGGCCCAACAACATCAGAAAGGCCACCCCAAAAAACACACTTCCCCAACTCAATCCAATGCCATCCATGCCCTAAATGATGTCTAAATTCAACAGACCACACAGAAAACACTAGATTAATAAAGCTGTGGCTACCTGCTCTAATCCTAGTGGATGAAAAAGCAGGCCTGTTGGCAGACAAGGCCAGGCAAGCTTGCAGGCCTAGGCTTCAAAATGGCCACCAGCCACATGGCCAGGCCCTACAACATCAGAAAGGCCACCCCAAAAAACACACTTCCCCAACTCAATCCAAAGCCATCCATGCCCTAAATGATGTCTAAATTCAACAGACCACACAGAAAACACTAGATTAATAAAGCTGTGGCTACCTGCTCTAATCCTAGTGGATGAAAAAGCAGGCCTGTTGGCAGACAAGGCCAGGCAAGCTTGCAGGCCTAGGCTTCAAAATGGCCACCAGCTACATGGCCAGGCCCAACAACATCAGAAAGGCCCCCCAAAAAACACACTTCCACCAACTCAATCCAATGCCATCCATGCCCTAAATGATGTCTAAATTCAACAGACCACACAGAAAACACTAGATTAATAAAGCTGTGGCTACCTGCTCTGATCCTAGTGGATGAAAAAGCAGGCCTGTTGGCAGACAAGGCCAGGCAAGCTTGCAGGCCTAGGCTTCAAAATGGCCACCAGCCACATGGCCAGGCCCAACAACATCAGAAAGGCCACCCCAAAAAACACACTTCCCCAACTCAATCCAATGCCATCCATGCCCTAAATGATGTCTAAATTCAACAGACCACACAGAAAACACTAGATTAATAAAGCTGTGGCTACCTGCTCTGATCCTAGTGGATGAAAAAGCAGGCCTGTTGGCAGACAAGGCCAGGCAAGCTTGCAGGCCTAGGCTTCAAAATGGCCACCAGCCACATGGCCAGGCCCAACAACATCAGAAAGGCCACCCCAAAAAACACACTTCCCCAACTCAATCCAATGCCATCCATGCCCTAAATGATGTCTAAATTCAACAGACCACACAGAAAACACTAGATTAATAAAGCTGTGGCTACCTGCTCTGATCCTAGTGGATGAAAAAGCAGGCCTGTTGGCAGACAAGGCCAGGCAAGCTTGCAGGCCTAGGCTTCAAAATGGCCACCAGCCACATGGCCAGGCCCAACAACATCAGAAAGGCCACCCCAAAAAACACACTTCCCCAACTCAATCCAATGCCATCCATGCCCTAACTGATGTCTAAATTCAACAGACCACACAGAAAACACTAGATTAGTAAAGCTGTGGCTACCTGCTCTGATGCTAGTGGATGAAAAAGCAGGCCTGTTGGCAGACAAGGCCAGGCAAGCTTGCAGGCCTAGGCTTCAAAATGGCCACCAGCCACATGGCCAGGCCCAACAACATCAGAAAGGCCACCCCAAAAAACACACTTCCCCAACTCAATCCAATGCCATCCATGCCCTAATTGATGTCTAAATTCAACAGACCACACAGAAAACACTAGATTAATAAAGCTGTGGCTACCTGCTCTAATCCTAGTGGATGAAAAAGCAGGCCTGTTGGCAGACAAGGCCAGGCAAGCTTGCAGGCCTAGGCTTCAAAATGGCCACCAGCTACATGGCCAGGCCCAACAACATCAGAAAGGCCACCCAAAAAAACAGACTTCCCCAACTCAATCCAATGCCATCCATGCCCTAAATGATGTCTAAATTCCACAGACCACACAGAAAACACTAGATTAATAAAGCTGTGGCTACCTGCTCTGATCCTAGTGGATGAAAAAGCAGGCCTGTTGGCAGACAAGGCCAGGCAAGCTTGCAGGCCTAGGCTTCAAAATGGCCACCAGCCACATGGCCAGGCCCAACAACATCAGAAAGGCCACCCCAAAAAACACACTTCCCCAACTCAATCCAAAGCCATTGATGCCCTAAATGATGTCTAAATTCAACAGACCACACAGAAAACACTAGATTAATAAAGCTGTGGCTACCTGCTCTGATCCTAGTGGATGAAAAAGCAGGCCTGTTGGCAGACAAGGCCAGGCAAGCTTGCAGGCCTAGGCTTCAAAATGGCCACCAGCCACATGGCCAGGCCCAACAACATCAGAAAGGCCACCCCAAAAAACACACTTCCCCAACTCAATCCAATGCCATCCATGCCCTAAATGATGTCTAAATTCAACAGACCACACAAAAAACACTAGATTAATAAAGCTGTGGCTACCTGCTCTGATCCTAGTGGATGAAAAAGCAGGCCTGTTGGCAGACAAGGCCAGGCAAGCTTGCAGGCCTAGGCTTCAAAATGGCCACCAGCCACATGGCCAGGCCCAACAACATCAGAAAGGCCACCCCAAAAAACACACTTCCCCAACTCAATCCAATGCCATCCATGCCCTAACTGATGTCTAAATTCAACAGACCACACAGAAAACACTAGATTAGTAAAGCTGTGGCTACCTGCTCTGATCCTAGTGGATGAAAAAGCAGGCCTGTTGGCAGACAAGGCCAGGCAAGCTTGCAGGCCTAGGCTTCAAAATGGCCACCAGCCACATGGCCAGGCCCAACAACATCAGAAAGGCCACCCCAAAAAACACACTTCCCCAACTCAATCCAATGCCATCCATGCCCTAAATGATGTCTAAATTCAACAGACCACACAGAAAACACTAGATTAATAAAGCTGTGGCTACCTGCTCTGATCCTAGTGGATGAAAAAGCAGGACTGTTGGCAGACAAGGCCAGGCAAGCTTGCAGGCCTAGGCTTCAAAATGGCCACCAGCCACAAGGCCAGGCCCAACAACATCAGAAAGGCCACCCCAAAAAACACACTTCCCCAACTCAATCCAATGCCATCCATGCCCTAACTGATGTCTAAATTCAACAGACCACACAGAAAACACTAGATTAGTAAAGCTGTGGCTACCTGCTCTGATCCTAGTGGATGAAAAAGCAGGCCTGTTGGCAGACAAGGCCAGGCAAGCTTGCAGGCCTAGGCTTCAAAATGGCCACCAGCCACATGGCCAGGCCCAACAACATCAGAAAGGCCACCCCAAAAAACACACTTCCCCAACTCAATCCAATGCCATCCATGCCCTAAATGATGTCTAAATTCAACAGACCACACAGAAAACACTAGATTAATAAAGCTGTGGCTACCTGCTCTGATCCTAGTGGATGAAAAAGCAGGCCTGTTGGCAGACAAGGCCAGGCAAGCTTGCAGGCCTAGGCTTCAAAATGGCCACCAGCCACATGGCCAGGCCCAACAACATCAGAAAGGCCACCCCAAAAAACACACTTCCCCAACTCAATCCAATGCCATCCATGCCCTAAATGATGTCTAAATTCCACAGACCACACAGAAAACACTAGATTAATAAAGCTGTGGCTACCTACTCTGATCCTAGTGGATGAAAAAGCAGACCTGTTGGCAGACAAGGCCAGGCAAGCTTGCAGGCCTAGGCTTCAAAATGGCCACCAGCCACATGGCCAGGCCTAACAACATCAGAAAGGCCATCCCAAAAAACACACTTCCCCAACTCAATCCAATGCCATCCATGCCCTAAATGATGTCTAAATTGAACAGACCACACAGAAAACACTAGATTAATAAAGCTGTGGCTACCTGCTCTGATCCTAGTGGATGAAAAAGCAGGCCTGTCGGCAGACAAGGCCAGGCAAGCTTGCAGGCCTAGGCTTCAAAATGGCCACCAGCCACAGGGCCAGGCCCAACAACATCAGAAAGGCCACCCCAAAAAACACACTTCCCCAACTCAATCCAAAGCCATCCATGCCCTAAATGATGTCTAAATTCAACAGACCACACAGAAAACACTAGATTAATAAAGCTGTGGCTACCTGCTCTGATCCTAGTGGATGAAAAAGCAGGCCTGTTGGCAGACAAGGCCAGGCAAGCTTGCAGGCCTAGGCTTCAAAATGGCCACCAGCTACATGGCCAGGCCCAACAACATCAGAAAGGCCACCCCAAAAAACACACTTCCCCAACTCAATCCAATGCCATCCATGCCCTAAATGATGTCTAAATTCAACAGACCACACAGAAAACACTAGATTAATAAAGCTGTGGCTACCTGCTCTGATCCTAGTGGATGAAAAAGCAGGCCTGTTGGCAGACAAGGCCAGGCAAGCTTGCAGGCCTAGGCTTCAAAATGGCCACCAGCCACATGGCCAGGCCCAACAACATCAGAAAGGCCACCCCAAAAAACACACACTTCCCCAACTCAATCCAATGCCATCCATGCCCTAAATGATGTCTAAATTCAACAGACCACACAGAAAACACTAGATTAATAAAGCTGTGGCTACCTGCTCTAATCCTAGTGGATGAAAAAGCAGGCCTGTTGGCAGACAAGGCCAGGCAAGCTTGCAGGCCTAGGCTTCAAAATGGCCACCAGCTACATGGCCAGGCCCAACAACATCAGAAAGGCCACCCCAAAAAACACACTTCCCCAACTCAATCCAATGCCATCCATGCCCTAAATGATGTCTAAATTCAACAGACCACACAGAAAACACTAGATTAATAAAGCTGTGGCTACCTGCTCTGATCCTAGTGGATGAAAAAGCAGGCCTGTTGGCAGACAAGGCCAGGCAAGCTTGCAGGCCTAGGCTTCAAAATGGCCACCAGCCACATGGCCAGGCCCAACAACATCAGAAAGGCCACCCCAAAAAACACACTTCCCCAACTCAATCCAATGCCATCCATGCCCTAAATGATGTCTAAATTCAACAGACCACACAGAAAACAGTAGATTAATAAAGCTGTGGCTACCTGCTCTAATCCTAGTGGATGAAAAAGCAGGCCTGTTGGCAGACAAGGCCAGGCAAGCTTGCAGGCCTAGGCTTCAAAATGGCCACCAGCCACATGGCCAGGCCCTACAACATCAGAAAGGCCACCCCAAAAAACACACTTCCCCAACTCAATCCAAAGCCATCCATGCCCTAAATGATGTCTAAATTCAACAGACCACACAGAAAACACTAGATTAATAAAGCTGTGGCTACCTGCTCTAATCCTAGTGGATGAAAAAGCAGGCCTGTTGGCAGACAAGGCCAGGCAAGCTTGCAGGCCTAGGCTTCAAAATGGCCACCAGCTACATGGCCAGGCCCAACAACATCAGAAAGGCCCCCCAAAAAACACACTTCCCCAACTCAATCCAATGCCATCCATGCCCTAAATGATGTCTAAATTCAACAGACCACACAGAAAACACTAGATTAATAAAGCTGTGGCTACCTGCTCTGATCCTAGTGGATGAAAAAGCAGGCCTGTTGGCAGACAAGGCCAGGCAAGCTTGCAGGCCTAGGCTTCAAAATGGCCACCAGCCACATGGCCAGGCCCAACAACATCAGAAAGGCCACCCCAAAAAACACACTTCCCCAACTCAATCCAATGCCATCCATGCCCTAAATGATGTCTAAATTCAACAGACCACACAGAAAACACTAGATTAATAAAGCTGTGGCTACCTGCTCTGATCCTAGTGGATGAAAAAGCAGGCCTGTTGGCAGACAAGGCCAGGCAAGCTTGCAGGCCTAGGCTTCAAAATGGCCACCAGCCACATGGCCAGGCCCAACAACATCAGAAAGGCCACCCCAAAAAACACACTTCCCCAACTCAATCCAATGCCATCCATGCCCTAAATGATGTCTAAATTCAACAGACCACACAGAAAACACTAGATTAATAAAGCTGTGGCTACCTGCTCTGATCCTAGTGGATGAAAAAGCAGGCCTGTTGGCAGACAAGGCCAGGCAAGCTTGCAGGCCTAGGCTTCAAAATGGCCACCAGCTACATGGCCAGGCCCAACAACATCAGAAAGGCCACCCCAAAAAACACACTTCCCCAACTCAATCCAATGCCATCCATGCCCTAAATGATGTCTAAATTCAACAGACCACACAGAAAACACTAGGGGGCAGATCTATGTCGGAGATGCGCCACTTTTACGCCGCCGTTGCGTCACTTTTGTGACGCAGCGGCGGTGTAAACCCTGCGCCACGTTGCGCCATATTTACATCGTGACGCATCTATGGAGATGCGTCACGATGTAAAGCCCTGCGCCACGTAAAACCTGCGTCAGGTTTCACGTGGGCGTGTCGACATAGGGGGGGCGTTCCGTCGCAGGAACGCCCCTGAAAAGTGACTCAGTCAAATCTATAAGATTTGACTGAGTCACTTTCCCAACGCTGATGCGCCAAAACCCTGCGCCTGCTTGAAGCAGGCGTAAGGCTTGACGCACCATGTTAGGGATAGGGTTGGTTGGAACAGTGCTGGAGTTGCGTCGCGCTTGTGACGCAACTGAAGCACTGCGCCAACCTTACGCCATTGGATGCGTCACGCATCTGTTTATTCCTGCGCCATGATGCGCCGCATTATAAATGCGGCGCATCATGTGTGGCGCAAGGGTAAACTTGCGTGACGCATCATTCCTGGCGCATCCTTGCTGATTTGCAGGGATGCGCCAGGCAACATAAATCTGCCCCTAGATTAATAAAGCTGTGGCTACCTGCTCTGATCCTAGTGGATGAAAAAGCAGGCCTGTTGGCAGACAAGGCCAGGCAAGCTTGCAGGCCTAGGCTTCAAAATGGCCACCAGCCACATGGCCAGGCCCAACAACATCAGAAAGGCCACCCCAAAAAACACACACTTCCCCAACTCAATCCAATGCCATCCATGCCCTAAATGATGTCTAAATTCAACAGACCACACAGAAAACACTAGATTAATAAAGCTGTGGCTACCTGCTATAATCCTAGTGGATGAAAAAGCAGGCCTGTTGGCAGACAAGGCCAGGCAAGCTTGCAGGCCTAGGCTTCAAAATGGCCACCAGCCACATGGCCAGGCCCAACAACATCAGAAAGGCCACCCCAAAAAACACACTTCCCCAACGCAATCCAATGCCATCCATGCCCTAAATGATGTCTAAATTCAACAGACCACACAGAAAACACTAGATTAATAAAGCTGTGGCTACCTGCTCTAATCCTAGTGGATGAAAAAGCAGGCCTGTTGGCAGACAAGGCCAGGCAAGCTTGCAGGCCTAGGCTTCAAAATGGCCACCAGCCACATGGCCAGGCCCAACAACATCAGAAAGGCCACCCCAAAAAACACACTTCCCCAACTCAATCCAAAGCCATCCATGCCCTAAATGATGTCTAAATTCAACAGACCACACAGAAAACACTAGATTAGTAAAGCTGTGGCTACCTGCTCTGATGCTAGTGGATGAAAAAGCAGGCCTGTTGGCAGACAAGGCCAGGCAAGCTTGCAGGCCTAGGCTTCAAAATGGCCACCAGCTACATGGCCAGGCCCAACAACATCAGAAAGGCCCTCCAAAAAACACACTTCCCCAACTCAATCCAATGCCATCCATGCCCTAAATGATGTCTAAATTCAACAGACCACACAGAAAACACTAGATTAATAAAGCTGTGGCTACCTGCTCTGATCCTAGTGGATGAAAAAGCAGGCCTGTTGGCAGACAAGGCCAGGCAAGCTTGCAGGCCTAGGCTTCAAAATGGCCACCAGCTACATGGCCAGGCCCAACAACATCAGAAAGGCCACCCCAAAAAACACACTTCCCCAACTCAATCCAATGCCATCCATGCCCTAAATGATGTCTAAATTCAACAGACCACACAGAAAACACTAGATTAATAAAGCTGTGGCTACCTGCTCTGATCCTAGTGGATGAAAAAGCAGGCCTGTTGGCAGACAAGGCCAGGCAAGCTTGCAGGCCTAGGCTTCAAAATGGCCACCAGCCACATGGCCAGGCCCAACAACATCAGAAAGGCCACCCCAAAAAACACACTTCCCCAACTCAATCCAATGCCATCCATGCCCTAAATGATGTCTAAATTCAACAGACCACACAGAAAACACTAGATTAATAAAGCTGTGGCTACCTGCTCTAATCCTAGTGGATGAAAAAGCAGGCCTGTTGGCAGACAAGGCCAGGCAAGCTTGCAGGCCTAGGCTTCAAAATGGCCACCAGCCACATGGCCAGGCCCTACAACATCAGAAAGGCCACCCCAAAAAACACACTTCCCCAACTCAATCCAAAGCCATCCATGCCCTAAATGATGTCTAAATTCAACAGACCACACAGAAAACACTAGATTAATAAAGCTGTGGCTACCTGCTCTAATCCTAGTGGATGAAAAAGCAGGCCTGTTGGCAGACAAGGCCAGGCAAGCTTGCAGGCCTAGGCTTCAAAATGGCCACCAGCTACATGGCCATGCCCAACAACATCAGAAAGGCCCCCCAAAAAACACACTTCCCCAACTCAATCCAATGCCATCCATGCCCTAAATGATGTCTAAATTCAACAGACCACACAGAAAACACTAGATTAATAAAGCTGTGGCTACCTGCTCTGATCCTAGTGGATGAAAAAGCAGGCCTGTTGGCAGACAAGGCCAGGCAAGCTTGCAGGCCTAGGCTTCAAAATGGCCACCAGCCACATGGCCAGGCCCAACAACATCAGAAAGGCCACCCCAAAAAACACACTTCCCCAACTCAATCCAATGCCATCCATGCCCTAAATGATGTCTAAATTCAACAGACCACACAGAAAACACTAGATTAATAAAGCTGTGGCTACCTGCTCTGATCCTAGTGGATGAAAAAGCAGGCCTGTTGGCAGACAAGGCCAGGCAAGCTTGCAGGCCTAGGCTTCAAAATGGCCACCAGCCACATGGCCAGGCCCAACAACATCAGAAAGGCCACCCCAAAAAACACACTTCCCCAACTCAATCCAATGCCATCCATGCCCTAAATGATGTCTAAATTCAACAGACCACACAGAAAACACTAGATTAATAAAGCTGTGGCTACCTGCTCTGATCCTAGTGGATGAAAAAGCAGGCCTGTTGGCAGACAAGGCCAGGCAAGCTTGCAGGCCTAGGCTTCAAAATGGCCACCAGCCACATGGCCAGGCCCAACAACATCAGAAAGGCCACCCCAAAAAACACACTTCCCCAACTCAATCCAAAGCCATCGATGCCCTAAATGATGTCTAAATTCAACAGACCACACAGAAAACACTAGATTAATAAAGCTGTGGCTACCTGCTCTGATCCTAGTGGATGAAAAAGCAGGCCTGTTGGCAGACAAGGCCAGGCAAGCTTGCAGGCCTAGGCTTCAAAATGGCCACCAGCCACATGGCCAGGCCCAACAACATCAGAAAGGCCACCCAAAAAAACAGACTTCCCCAACTCAATCCAATGCCATCCATGCCCTAAATGATGTCTAAATTCCACAGACCACACAGAAAACACTAGATTAATAAAGCTGTGGCTACCTGCTCTGATCCTAGTGGATGAAAAAGCAGGCCTGTTGGCAGACAAGGCCAGGCAAGCTTGCAGGCCTAGGCTTCAAAATGGCCACCAGCCACATGGCCAGGCCCAACAACATCAGAAAGGCCACCCCAAAAAACACACTTCCCCAACTCAATCCAAAGCCATCGATGCCCTAAATGATGTCTAAATTCAACAGACCACACAGAAAACACTAGATTAATAAAGTTGTGGCTACCTGCTCTGATCCTAGTGGATGAAAAAGCAGGCCTGTTGGCAGACAAGGCCAGGCAAGCTTGCAGGCCTAGGCTTCAAAATGGCCACCAGCCACATGGCCAGGCCCAACAACATCAGAAAGGCCACCCCAAAAAACACACTTCCCCAACTCAATCCAATGCCATCCATGCCCTAACTGATGTCTAAATTCAACAGACCACACAGAAAACACTAGATTAGTAAAGCTGTGGCTACCTGCTCTGATGCTAGTGGATGAAAAAGCAGGCCTGTTGGCAGACAAGGCCAGGCAAGCTTGCAGGCCTAGGCTTCAAAATGGCCACCAGCCACATGGCCAGGCCCAACAACATCAGAAAGGCCACCCCAAAAAACACACTTCCCCAACTCAATCCAATGCCATCCATGCCCTAATTGATGTCTAAATTCAACAGACCACACAGAAAACACTAGATTAATAAAGCTGTGGCTACCTGCTCTAATCCTAGTGGATGAAAAAGCAGGCCTGTTGGCAGACAAGGCCAGGCAAGCTTGCAGGCCTAGGCTTCAAAATGGCCACCAGCTACATGGCCAGGCCCAACAACATCAGAAAGGCCACCCAAAAAAACAGACTTCCCCAACTCAATCCAATGCCATCCATGCCCTAAATGATGTCTAAATTCCACAGACCACACAGAAAACACTAGATTAATAAAGCTGTGGCTACCTGCTCTGATCCTAGTGGATGAAAAAGCAGGCCTGTTGGCAGACAAGGCCAGGCAAGCTTGCAGGCCTAGGCTTCAAAATGGCCACCAGCCACATGGCCAGGCCCAACAACATCAGAAAGGCCACCCCAAAAAACACACTTCCCCAACTCAATCCAAAGCCATCGATGCCCTAAATGATGTCTAAATTCAACAGACCACACAGAAAACACTAGATTAATAAAGCTGTGGCTACCTGCTCTGATCCTAGTGGATGAAAAAGCAGGCCTGTTGGCAGACAAGGCCAGGCAAGCTTGCAGGCCTAGGCTTCAAAATGGCCACCAGCCACATGGCCAGGCCCAACAACATCAGAAAGGCCACCCCAAAAAACACACTTCCCCAACTCAATCCAATGCCATCCATGCCCTAAATGATGTCTAAATTCAACAGACCACACAGAAAACACTAGATTAATAAAGCTGTGGCTACCTGCTCTGATCCTAGTGGATGAAAAAGCAGGCCTGTTGGCAGACAAGGCCAGGCAAGCTTGCAGGCCTAGGCTTCAAAATGGCCACCAGCCACATGGCCAGGCCCAACAACATCAGAAAGGCCACCCCAAAAAACACACTTCCCCAACTCAATCCAATGCCATCCATGCCCTAACTGATGTCTAAATTCAACAGACCACACAGAAAACACTAGATTAGTAAAGCTGTGGCTACCTGCTCTGATCCTAGTGGATGAAAAAGCAGGCCTGTTGGCAGACAAGGCCAGGCAAGCTTGCAGGCCTAGGCTTCAAAATGGCCACCAGCCACATGGCCAGGCCCAACAACATCAGAAAGGCCACCCCAAAAAACACACTTCCCCAACTCAATCCAATGCCATCCATGCCCTAAATGATGTCTAAATTCAACAGACCACACAGAAAACACTAGATTAATAAAGCTGTGGCTACCTGCTCTGATCCTAGTGGATGAAAAAGCAGGCCTGTTGGCAGACAAGGCCAGGCAAGCTTGCAGGCCTAGGCTTCAAAATGGCCACCAGCCACATGGCCAGGCCCAACAACATCAGAAAGGCCACCCCAAAAAACACACTTCCCCAACTCAATCCAATGCCATCCATGCCCTAATTGATGTCTAAATTCAACAGACCACACAGAAAACACTAGATTAATAAAGCTGTGGCTACCTGCTCTAATCCTAGTGGATGAAAAAGCAGGCCTGTTGGCAGACAAGGCCAGGCAAGCTTGCAGGCCTAGGCTTCAAAATGGCCACCAGCTACATGGCCAGGCCCAACAACATCAGAAAGGCCACCCAAAAAAACAGACTTCCCCAACTCAATCCAATGCCATCCATGCCCTAAATGATGTCTAAATTCCACAGACCACACAGAAAACACTAGATTAATAAAGCTGTGGCTACCTGCTCTGATCCTAGTGGATGAAAAAGCAGGCCTGTTGGCAGACAAGGCCAGGCAAGCTTGCAGGCCTAGGCTTCAAAATGGCCACCAGCCACATGGCCAGGCCCAACAACATCAGAAAGGCCACCCCAAAAAACACACTTCCCCAACTCAATCCAAAGCCATTGATGCCCTAAATGATGTCTAAATTCAACAGACCACACAGAAAACACTAGATTAATAAAGCTGTGGCTACCTGCTCTGATCCTAGTGGATGAAAAAGCAGGCCTGTTGGCAGACAAGGCCAGGCAAGCTTGCAGGCCTAGGCTTCAAAATGGCCACCAGCCACATGGCCAGGCCCAACAACATCAGAAAGGCCACCCCAAAAAACACACTTCCCCAACTCAATCCAATGCCATCCATGCCCTAAATGATGTCTAAATTCAACAGACCACACAAAAAACACTAGATTAATAAAGCTGTGGCTACCTGCTCTGATCCTAGTGGATGAAAAAGCAGGCCTGTTGGCAGACAAGGCCAGGCAAGCTTGCAGGCCTAGGCTTCAAAATGGCCACCAGCCACATGGCCAGGCCCAACAACATCAGAAAGGCCACCCCAAAAAACACACTTCCCCAACTCAATCCAATGCCATCCATGCCCTAACTGATGTCTAAATTCAACAGACCACACAGAAAACACTAGATTAGTAAAGCTGTGGCTACCTGCTCTGATCCTAGTGGATGAAAAAGCAGGCCTGTTGGCAGACAAGGCCAGGCAAGCTTGCAGGCCTAGGCTTCAAAATGGCCACCAGCCACATGGCCAGGCCCAACAACATCAGAAAGGCCACCCCAAAAAACACACTTCCCCAACTCAATCCAATGCCATCCATGCCCTAAATGATGTCTAAATTCAACAGACCACACAGAAAACACTAGATTAATAAAGCTGTGGCTACCTGCTCTGATCCTAGTGGATGAAAAAGCAGGACTGTTGGCAGACAAGGCCAGGCAAGCTTGCAGGCCTAGGCTTCAAAATGGCCACCAGCCACAAGGCCAGGCCCAACAACATCAGAAAGGCCACCCCAAAAAACACACTTCCCCAACTCAATCCAATGCCATCCATGCCCTAACTGATGTCTAAATTCAACAGACCACACAGAAAACACTAGATTAGTAAAGCTGTGGCTACCTGCTCTGATCCTAGTGGATGAAAAAGCAGGCCTGTTGGCAGACAAGGCCAGGCAAGCTTGCAGGCCTAGGCTTCAAAATGGCCACCAGCCACATGGCCAGGCCCAACAACATCAGAAAGGCCACCCCAAAAAACACACTTCCCCAACTCAATCCAATGCCATCCATGCCCTAAATGATGTCTAAATTCAACAGACCACACAGAAAACACTAGATTAATAAAGCTGTGGCTACCTGCTCTGATCCTAGTGGATGAAAAAGCAGGCCTGTTGGCAGACAAGGCCAGGCAAGCTTGCAGGCCTAGGCTTCAAAATGGCCACCAGCCACATGGCCAGGCCCAACAACATCAGAAAGGCCACCCCAAAAAACACACTTCCCCAACTCAATCCAATGCCATCCATGCCCTAAATGATGTCTAAATTCCACAGACCACACAGAAAACACTAGATTAATAAAGCTGTGGCTACCTACTCTGATCCTAGTGGATGAAAAAGCAGACCTGTTGGCAGACAAGGCCAGGCAAGCTTGCAGGCCTAGGCTTCAAAATGGCCACCAGCCACATGGCCAGGCCTAACAACATCAGAAAGGCCATCCCAAAAAACACACTTCCCCAACTCAATCCAATGCCATCCATGCCCTAAATGATGTCTAAATTGAACAGACCACACAGAAAACACTAGATTAATAAAGCTGTGGCTACCTGCTCTGATCCTAGTGGATGAAAAAGCAGGCCTGTCGGCAGACAAGGCCAGGCAAGCTTGCAGGCCTAGGCTTCAAAATGGCCACCAGCCACAGGGCCAGGCCCAACAACATCAGAAAGGCCACCCCAAAAAACACACTTCCCCAACTCAATCCAAAGCCATCCATGCCCTAAATGATGTCTAAATTCAACAGACCACACAGAAAACACTAGATTAATAAAGCTGTGGCTACCTGCTCTGATCCTAGTGGATGAAAAAGCAGGCCTGTTGGCAGACAAGGCCAGGCAAGCTTGCAGGCCTAGGCTTCAAAATGGCCACCAGCTACATGGCCAGGCCCAACAACATCAGAAAGGCCACCCCAAAAAACACACTTCCCCAACTCAATCCAATGCCATCCATGCCCTAAATGATGTCTAAATTCAACAGACCACACAGAAAACACTAGATTAATAAAGCTGTGGCTACCTGCTCTGATCCTAGTGGATGAAAAAGCAGGCCTGTTGGCAGACAAGGCCAGGCAAGCTTGCAGGCCTAGGCTTCAAAATGGCCACCAGCCACATGGCCAGGCCCAACAACATCAGAAAGGCCACCCCAAAAAACACACACTTCCCCAACTCAATCCAATGCCATCCATGCCCTAAATGATGTCTAAATTCAACAGACCACACAGAAAACACTAGATTAATAAAGCTGTGGCTACCTGCTCTAATCCTAGTGGATGAAAAAGCAGGCCTGTTGGCAGACAAGGCCAGGCAAGCTTGCAGGCCTAGGCTTCAAAATGGCCACCAGCTACATGGCCAGGCCCAACAACATCAGAAAGGCCACCCCAAAAAACACACTTCCCCAACTCAATCCAATGCCATCCATGCCCTAAATGATGTCTAAATTCAACAGACCACACAGAAAACACTAGATTAATAAAGCTGTGGCTACCTGCTCTGATCCTAGTGGATGAAAAAGCAGGCCTGTTGGCAGACAAGGCCAGGCAAGCTTGCAGGCCTAGGCTTCAAAATGGCCACCAGCCACATGGCCAGGCCCAACAACATCAGAAAGGCCACCCCAAAAAACACACTTCCCCAACTCAATCCAATGCCATCCATGCCCTAAATGATGTCTAAATTCAACAGACCACACAGAAAACAGTAGATTAATAAAGCTGTGGCTACCTGCTCTAATCCTAGTGGATGAAAAAGCAGGCCTGTTGGCAGACAAGGCCAGGCAAGCTTGCAGGCCTAGGCTTCAAAATGGCCACCAGCCACATGGCCAGGCCCTACAACATCAGAAAGGCCACCCCAAAAAACACACTTCCCCAACTCAATCCAAAGCCATCCATGCCCTAAATGATGTCTAAATTCAACAGACCACACAGAAAACACTAGATTAATAAAGCTGTGGCTACCTGCTCTAATCCTAGTGGATGAAAAAGCAGGCCTGTTGGCAGACAAGGCCAGGCAAGCTTGCAGGCCTAGGCTTCAAAATGGCCACCAGCTACATGGCCAGGCCCAACAACATCAGAAAGGCCCCCCAAAAAACACACTTCCCCAACTCAATCCAATGCCATCCATGCCCTAAATGATGTCTAAATTCAACAGACCACACAGAAAACACTAGATTAATAAAGCTGTGGCTACCTGCTCTGATCCTAGTGGATGAAAAAGCAGGCCTGTTGGCAGACAAGGCCAGGCAAGCTTGCAGGCCTAGGCTTCAAAATGGCCACCAGCCACATGGCCAGGCCCAACAACATCAGAAAGGCCACCCCAAAAAACACACTTCCCCAACTCAATCCAATGCCATCCATGCCCTAAATGATGTCTAAATTCAACAGACCACACAGAAAACACTAGATTAATAAAGCTGTGGCTACCTGCTCTGATCCTAGTGGATGAAAAAGCAGGCCTGTTGGCAGACAAGGCCAGGCAAGCTTGCAGGCCTAGGCTTCAAAATGGCCACCAGCCACATGGCCAGGCCCAACAACATCAGAAAGGCCACCCCAAAAAACACACTTCCCCAACTCAATCCAATGCCATCCATGCCCTAAATGATGTCTAAATTCAACAGACCACACAGAAAACACTAGATTAATAAAGCTGTGGCTACCTGCTCTGATCCTAGTGGATGAAAAAGCAGGCCTGTTGGCAGACAAGGCCAGGCAAGCTTGCAGGCCTAGGCTTCAAAATGGCCACCAGCTACATGGCCAGGCCCAACAACATCAGAAAGGCCACCCCAAAAAACACACTTCCCCAACTCAATCCAATGCCATCCATGCCCTAAATGATGTCTAAATTCAACAGACCACACAGAAAACACTAGGGGGCAGATCTATGTCGGAGATGCGCCACTTTTACGCCGCCGTTGCGTCACTTTTGTGACGCAGCGGCGGTGTAAACCCTGCGCCACGTTGCGCCATATTTACATCGTGACGCATCTATGGAGATGCGTCACGATGTAAAGCCCTGCGCCACGTAAAACCTGCGTCAGGTTTCACGTGGGCGTGTCGACATAGGGGGGGCGTTCCGTCGCAGGAACGCCCCTGAAAAGTGACTCAGTCAAATCTATAAGATTTGACTGAGTCACTTTCCCAACGCTGATGCGCCAAAACCCTGCGCCTGCTTGAAGCAGGCGTAAGGCTTGACGCACCATGTTAGGGATAGGGTTGGTTGGAACAGTGCTGGAGTTGCGTCGCGCTTGTGACGCAACTGAAGCACTGCGCCAACCTTACGCCATTGGATGCGTCACGCATCTGTTTATTCCTGCGCCATGATGCGCCGCATTATAAATGCGGCGCATCATGTGTGGCGCAAGGGTAAACTTGCGTGACGCATCATTCCTGGCGCATCCTTGCTGATTTGCAGGGATGCGCCAGGCAACATAAATCTGCCCCTAGATTAATAAAGCTGTGGCTACCTGCTCTGATCCTAGTGGATGAAAAAGCAGGCCTGTTGGCAGACAAGGCCAGGCAAGCTTGCAGGCCTAGGCTTCAAAATGGCCACCAGCCACATGGCCAGGCCCAACAACATCAGAAAGGCCACCCCAAAAAACACACACTTCCCCAACTCAATCCAATGCCATCCATGCCCTAAATGATGTCTAAATTCAACAGACCACACAGAAAACACTAGATTAATAAAGCTGTGGCTACCTGCTATAATCCTAGTGGATGAAAAAGCAGGCCTGTTGGCAGACAAGGCCAGGCAAGCTTGCAGGCCTAGGCTTCAAAATGGCCACCAGCCACATGGCCAGGCCCAACAACATCAGAAAGGCCACCCCAAAAAACACACTTCCCCAACGCAATCCAATGCCATCCATGCCCTAAATGATGTCTAAATTCAACAGACCACACAGAAAACACTAGATTAATAAAGCTGTGGCTACCTGCTCTAATCCTAGTGGATGAAAAAGCAGGCCTGTTGGCAGACAAGGCCAGGCAAGCTTGCAGGCCTAGGCTTCAAAATGGCCACCAGCCACATGGCCAGGCCCAACAACATCAGAAAGGCCACCCCAAAAAACACACTTCCCCAACTCAATCCAAAGCCATCCATGCCCTAAATGATGTCTAAATTCAACAGACCACACAGAAAACACTAGATTAGTAAAGCTGTGGCTACCTGCTCTGATGCTAGTGGATGAAAAAGCAGGCCTGTTGGCAGACAAGGCCAGGCAAGCTTGCAGGCCTAGGCTTCAAAATGGCCACCAGCTACATGGCCAGGCCCAACAACATCAGAAAGGCCCTCCAAAAAACACACTTCCCCAACTCAATCCAATGCCATCCATGCCCTAAATGATGTCTAAATTCAACAGACCACACAGAAAACACTAGATTAATAAAGCTGTGGCTACCTGCTCTGATCCTAGTGGATGAAAAAGCAGGCCTGTTGGCAGACAAGGCCAGGCAAGCTTGCAGGCCTAGGCTTCAAAATGGCCACCAGCTACATGGCCAGGCCCAACAACATCAGAAAGGCCACCCCAAAAAACACACTTCCCCAACTCAATCCAATGCCATCCATGCCCTAAATGATGTCTAAATTCAACAGACCACACAGAAAACACTAGATTAATAAAGCTGTGGCTACCTGCTCTGATCCTAGTGGATGAAAAAGCAGGCCTGTTGGCAGACAAGGCCAGGCAAGCTTGCAGGCCTAGGCTTCAAAATGGCCACCAGCCACATGGCCAGGCCCAACAACATCAGAAAGGCCACCCCAAAAAACACACTTCCCCAACTCAATCCAATGCCATCCATGCCCTAAATGATGTCTAAATTCAACAGACCACACAGAAAACACTAGATTAATAAAGCTGTGGCTACCTGCTCTAATCCTAGTGGATTAAAAAGCAGGCCTGTTGGCAGACAAGGCCAGGCAAGCTTGCAGGCCTAGGCTTCAAAATGGCCACCAGCCACATGGCCAGGCCCTACAACATCAGAAAGGCCACCCCAAAAAACACACTTCCCCAACTCAATCCAAAGCCATCCATGCCCTAAATGATGTCTAAATTCAACAGACCACACAGAAAACACTAGATTAATAAAGCTGTGGCTACCTGCTCTAATCCTAGTGGATGAAAAAGCAGGCCTGTTGGCAGACAAGGCCAGGCAAGCTTGCAGGCCTAGGCTTCAAAATGGCCACCAGCTACATGGCCATGCCCAACAACATCAGAAAGGCCCCCCAAAAAACACACTTCCCCAACTCAATCCAATGCCATCCATGCCCTAAATGATGTCTAAATTCAACAGACCACACAGAAAACACTAGATTAATAAAGCTGTGGCTACCTGCTCTGATCCTAGTGGATGAAAAAGCAGGCCTGTTGGCAGACAAGGCCAGGCAAGCTTGCAGGCCTAGGCTTCAAAATGGCCACCAGCCACATGGCCAGGCCCAACAACATCAGAAAGGCCACCCCAAAAAACACACTTCCCCAACTCAATCCAATGCCATCCATGCCCTAAATGATGTCTAAATTCAACAGACCACACAGAAAACACTAGATTAATAAAGCTGTGGCTACCTGCTCTGATCCTAGTGGATGAAAAAGCAGGCCTGTTGGCAGACAAGGCCAGGCAAGCTTGCAGGCCTAGGCTTCAAAATGGCCACCAGCCACATGGCCAGGCCCAACAACATCAGAAAGGCCACCCCAAAAAACACACTTCCCCAACTCAATCCAATGCCATCCATGCCCTAAATGATGTCTAAATTCAACAGACCACACAGAAAACACTAGATTAATAAAGCTGTGGCTACCTGCTCTGATCCTAGTGGATGAAAAAGCAGGCCTGTTGGCAGACAAGGCCAGGCAAGCTTGCAGGCCTAGGCTTCAAAATGGCCACCAGCCACATGGCCAGGCCCAACAACATCAGAAAGGCCACCCCAAAAAACACACTTCCCCAACTCAATCCAAAGCCATCGATGCCCTAAATGATGTCTAAATTCAACAGACCACACAGAAAACACTAGATTAATAAAGCTGTGGCTACCTGCTCTGATCCTAGTGGATGAAAAAGCAGGCCTGTTGGCAGACAAGGCCAGGCAAGCTTGCAGGCCTAGGCTTCAAAATGGCCACCAGCCACATGGCCAGGCCCAACAACATCAGAAAGGCCACCCAAAAAAACAGACTTCCCCAACTCAATCCAATGCCATCCATGCCCTAAATGATGTCTAAATTCCACAGACCACACAGAAAACACTAGATTAATAAAGCTGTGGCTACCTGCTCTGATCCTAGTGGATGAAAAAGCAGGCCTGTTGGCAGACAAGGCCAGGCAAGCTTGCAGGCCTAGGCTTCAAAATGGCCACCAGCCACATGGCCAGGCCCAACAACATCAGAAAGGCCACCCCAAAAAACACACTTCCCCAACTCAATCCAAAGCCATCGATGCCCTAAATGATGTCTAAATTCAACAGACCACACAGAAAACACTAGATTAATAAAGTTGTGGCTACCTGCTCTGATCCTAGTGGATGAAAAAGCAGGCCTGTTGGCAGACAAGGCCAGGCAAGCTTGCAGGCCTAGGCTTCAAAATGGCCACCAGCCACATGGCCAGGCCCAACAACATCAGAAAGGCCACCCCAAAAAACACACTTCCCCAACTCAATCCAATGCCATCCATGCCCTAACTGATGTCTAAATTCAACAGACCACACAGAAAACACTAGATTAGTAAAGCTGTGGCTACCTGCTCTGATGCTAGTGGATGAAAAAGCAGGCCTGTTGGCAGACAAGGCCAGGCAAGCTTGCAGGCCTAGGCTTCAAAATGGCCACCAGCCACATGGCCAGGCCCAACAACATCAGAAAGGCCACCCCAAAAAACACACTTCCCCAACTCAATCCAATGCCATCCATGCCCTAATTGATGTCTAAATTCAACAGACCACACAGAAAACACTAGATTAATAAAGCTGTGGCTACCTGCTCTAATCCTAGTGGATGAAAAAGCAGGCCTGTTGGCAGACAAGGCCAGGCAAGCTTGCAGGCCTAGGCTTCAAAATGGCCACCAGCTACATGGCCAGGCCCAACAACATCAGAAAGGCCACCCAAAAAAACAGACTTCCCCAACTCAATCCAATGCCATCCATGCCCTAAATGATGTCTAAATTCCACAGACCACACAGAAAACACTAGATTAATAAAGCTGTGGCTACCTGCTCTGATCCTAGTGGATGAAAAAGCAGGCCTGTTGGCAGACAAGGCCAGGCAAGCTTGCAGGCCTAGGCTTCAAAATGGCCACCAGCCACATGGCCAGGCCCAACAACATCAGAAAGGCCACCCCAAAAAACACACTTCCCCAACTCAATCCAAAGCCATCGATGCCCTAAATGATGTCTAAATTCAACAGACCACACAGAAAACACTAGATTAATAAAGCTGTGGCTACCTGCTCTGATCCTAGTGGATGAAAAAGCAGGCCTGTTGGCAGACAAGGCCAGGCAAGCTTGCAGGCCTAGGCTTCAAAATGGCCACCAGCCACATGGCCAGGCCCAACAACATCAGAAAGGCCACCCCAAAAAACACACTTCCCCAACTCAATCCAATGCCATCCATGCCCTAAATGATGTCTAAATTCAACAGACCACACAGAAAACACTAGATTAATAAAGCTGTGGCTACCTGCTCTGATCCTAGTGGATGAAAAAGCAGGCCTGTTGGCAGACAAGGCCAGGCAAGCTTGCAGGCCTAGGCTTCAAAATGGCCACCAGCCACATGGCCAGGCCCAACAACATCAGAAAGGCCACCCCAAAAAACACACTTCCCCAACTCAATCCAATGCCATCCATGCCCTAACTGATGTCTAAATTCAACAGACCACACAGAAAACACTAGATTAGTAAAGCTGTGGCTACCTGCTCTGATCCTAGTGGATGAAAAAGCAGGCCTGTTGGCAGACAAGGCCAGGCAAGCTTGCAGGCCTAGGCTTCAAAATGGCCACCAGCCACATGGCCAGGCCCAACAACATCAGAAAGGCCACCCCAAAAAACACACTTCCCCAACTCAATCCAATGCCATCCATGCCCTAAATGATGTCTAAATTCAACAGACCACACAGAAAACACTAGATTAATAAAGCTGTGGCTACCTGCTCTGATCCTAGTGGATGAAAAAGCAGGCCTGTTGGCAGACAAGGCCAGGCAAGCTTGCAGGCCTAGGCTTCAAAATGGCCACCAGCCACATGGCCAGGCCCAACAACATCAGAAAGGCCACCCCAAAAAACACACTTCCCCAACTCAATCCAATGCCATCCAAGCCCTAAATGATGTCTAAATTCAACAGACCACACAGAAAACACTAGATTAATAAAGCTGTGGCTACCTGCTCTAATCCTAGTGGATGAAAAAGCAGGCCTGTTGGCAGACAAGGCCAGGCAAGCTTGCAGGCCTAGGCTTCAAAATGGCCACCAGCTACATGGCCAGGCCCAACAACATCAGAAAGGCCACCCCAAAAAACAGACTTCCCCAACTCAATCCAATGCCATCCATGCCCTAAATGATGTCTAAATTCCACAGACCACACAGAAAACACTAGATTAATAAAGCTGTGGCTACCTGCTCTGATCCTAGTGGATGAAAAAGCAGGCCTGTTGGCAGACAAGGCCAGGCAAGCTTGCAGGCCTAGGCTTCAAAATGGCCACCAGCCACATGGCCAGGCCCAACAACATCAGAAAGGCCACCCCAAAAAACACACTTCCCCAACTCAATCCAATGCCATCCATGCCCTAAATGATGTCTAAATTGAACAGACCACACAGAAAACACTAGATTAATAAAGCTGTGGCTACCTGCTCTGATCCTAGTGGATGAAAAAGCAGGCCTGTTGGCAGACAAGGCCAGGCAAGCTTGCAGGCCTAGGCTTCAAAATGGCCACCAGCCACATGGCCAGGCCCAACAACATCAGAAAGGCCACCCCAAAAAACACACTTCCCCAACTCAATCCAAAGCCATCCATGCCCTAAATGATGTCTAAATTCAACAGACCACACAGAAAACACTAGATTAATAAAGCTGTGGCTACCTGCTCTGATCCTAGTGGATGAAAAAGCAGGCCTGTTGGCAGACAAGGCCAGGCAAGCTTGCAGGCCTAGGCTTCAAAATGGCCACCAGCTACATGGCCAGGCCCAACAACATCAGAAAGGCCACCCCAAAAAACAGACTTCCCCAACTCAATCCAATGCCATCCATGCCCTAAATGATGTCTAAATTCCACAGACCACACAGAAAACACTAGATTAATAAAGCTGTGGCTACCTGCTCTGATCCTAGTGGATGAAAAAGCAGGCCTGTTGGCAGACAAGGCCAGGCAAGCTTGCAGGCCTAGGCTTCAAAATGGCCACCAGCCACATGGCCAGGCCCAACAACATCAGAAAGGCCACCCCAAAAAACACACTTCACCAACTCAATCCAATGCCATCCATGCCCTAAATGATGTCTAAATTGAACAGACCACACAGAAAACACTAGATTAATAAAGCTGTGGCTACCTGCTCTGATCCTAGTGGATGAAAAAGCAGGCCTGTTGGCAGACAAGGCCAGGCAAGCTTGCAGGCCTAGGCTTCAAAATGGCCACCAGCCACATGGCCAGGCCCAACAACATCAGAAAGGCCACCCCAAAAAACACACTTCCCCAACTCAATCCAAAGCCATCCATGCCCTAAATGATGTCTAAATTCAACAGACCACACAGAAAACACTAGATTAATAAAGCTGTGGCTACCTGCTCTGATCCTAGTGGATGAAAAAGCAGGCCTGTTGGCAGACAAGGCCAGGCAAGCTTGCAGGCCTAGGCTTCAAAATGGCCACCAGCCACATGGCCAGGCCCAACAACATCAGAAAGGCCACCCCAAAAAACACACTTTTCACCAACTCAATCCAATGCCATCCATGCCCTAAATGATGTCTAAATTCAACAGACCACACAGAAAACACTAGATTAATAAAGCTGTGGCTACCTGCTCTGATCCTAGTGGATGAAAAAGCAGGCCTGTTGGCAGACAAGGCCAGGCAAGCTTGCAGGCCTAGGCTTCAAAATGGCCACCAGCCACATGGCCAGGCCCAACAACATCAGAAAGGCCACCCCAAAAAACACACTTCCCCAACTCAATCCAATGCCATCCATGCCCTAAATGATGTCTAAATTCAACAGACCACACAGAAAACACTAGATTAATAAAGCTGTGGCTACCTGCTCTGATCCTAGTGGATGAAAAAGCAGGCCTGTTGGCAGACAAGGCCAGGCAAGCTTGCAGGCCTAGGCTTCAAAATGGCCACCAGCCACATGGCCAGGCCCAACAACATCAGAAAGGCCACCCCAAAAAACACACTTCCCCAACTCAATCCAAAGCCATCCATGCCCTAAATGATGTCTAAATTCAACAGACCACACAGAAAACACTAGATTAATAAAGCTGTGGCTACCTGCTCTGATCCTAGTGGATGAAAAAGCAGGCCTGTTGGCAGACAAGGCCAGGCAAGCTTGCAGGCCTAGGCTTCAAAATGGCCACCAGCCACATGGCCAGGCCCAACAACATCAGAAAGGCCACCCCAAAAAACACACTTCCCCAACTCAATCCAATGCCATCCATGCCCTAAATGATGTCTAAATTCAACTGACCACACAGAAAACACTAGATTAATAAAGCTGTGGCTACCTGCTCTGATCCTAGTGGATGAAAAATCAGGCCTGTTGGCAGACAAGGCCAGGCAAGCTTGCAGGCCTAGGCTTCAAAATGGCCACCAGCCACATGGCCAGGCCCAACAACATCAGAAAGGCCACCCCAAAAAACACACTTCCCCAACTCAATCCAATGCCATCCATGCCCTAAATGATGTCTAAATTCAACAGACCACACAGAAAACACTAGATTAATAAAGCTGTGGCTACCTGCTCTGATCCTAGTGGATGAAAAAGCAGGCCTGTTGGCAGACAAGGCCATGCAAGCTTGCAGGCCTAGGCTTCAAAATGGCCACCAGCCACATGGCCAGGCCCAACAACATCAGAAAGGCCACCCCAAAAAACACACTTCCCCAACTCAATCCAATGCCATCCATGCCCTAAATGATGTCTAAATTCAACAGACCACACAGAAAACACTAGATTAATAAAGCTGTGGCTACCTGCTCTGATCCTAGTGGATGAAAAAGCAGGCCTGTTGGCAGACAAGGCCAGGCAAGCTTGCAGGCCTAGGCTTCAAAATGGCCACCAGCCACATGGCCAGGCCCAACAACATCAGAAAGGCCACCCCAAAAAACACACTTCCCCAACTCAATCCAATGCCATCCATGCCCTAAATGATGTCTAAATTTAACAGACCACACAGAAAACACTAGATAAATAAAGCTGTGGCTACCTGCTCTGATCCTAGTGGATGAAAAAGCAGGCCTGTTGGCAGACAAGGCCAGGCAAGCTTGCAGGCCTAGGCTTCAAAATGGCCACCAGCCACATGGCCAGGCCCAACAACATCAGAAAGGCCACCCCAAAAAACACACTTTTCACCAATTCAATCCAATGCCATCCATGCCCTAAATGATGTCTAAATTCAACAGACCACACAGAAAACACTAGATTAATAAAGCTGTGGCTACCTGCTCTGATCCTAGTGGATGAAAAAGCAGGCCTGTTGGCAGACAAGGCCAGGCAAGCTTGCAGGCCTAGGCTTCAAAATGGCCACCAGCCACATGGCCAGGCCCAACAACATCAGAAAGGCCACCCCAAAAAACACACTTCCCCAACTCAATCCAATGCCATCCATGCCCTAAATGATGTCTAAATTCAACAGACCACACAGAAAACACTAGATTAATAAAGCTGTGGCTACCTGCTCTGATCCTAGTGGATGAAAAAGCAGGCCTGTTGGCAGACAAGGCCAGGCAAGCTTGCAGGCCTAGGCTTCAAAATGGCCACCAGCCACATGGCCAGGCCCAACAACATCAGAAAGGCCACCCCAAAAAACACACTTCCCCAACTCAATCCAATGCCATCCATGCCCTAAATGATGTCTAAATTCAACAGACCACACAGAAAACACTAGATTAATAAAGCTGTGGCTACCTGCTCTGATCCTAGTGGATGAAAAAGCAGGCCTGTTGGCAGACAAGGCCAGGCAAGCTTGCAGGCCTAGGCTTCAAAATGGCCACCAGCCACATGGCCAGGCCCAACAACATCAGAAAGGCCACCCCAAAAAACACACTTCCCCAACTCAATCCAATGCCATCCATGCCCTAAATGATGTCTAAATTTAACAGACCACACAGAAAACACTAGATAAATAAAGCTGTGGCTACCTGCTCTGATCCTAGTGGATGAAAAAGCAGGCCTGTTGGCAGACAAGGCCAGGCAAGCTTGCAGGCCTAGGCTTCAAAATGGCCACCAGCCACATGGCCAGGCCCAACAACATCAGAAAGGCCACCCCAAAAAACACACTTTTCACCAATTCAATCCAATGCCATCCATGCCCTAAATGATGTCTAAATTCAACAGACCACACAGAAAACACTAGATTAATAAAGCTGTGGCTACCTGCTCTGATCCTAGTGGATGAAAAAGCAGGCCTGTTGGCAGACAAGGCCAGGCAAGCTTGCAGGCCTAGGCTTCAAAATGGCCACCAGCCACATGGCCAGGCCCAACAACATCAGAAAGGCCACCCCAAAAAACACACTTCCCCAACTCAATCCAATGCCATCCATGCCCTAAATGATGTCTAAATTCAACAGACCACACAGAAAACACTAGATTAATAAAGCTGTGGCTACCTGCTCTGATCCTAGTGGATGAAAAAGCAGGCCTGTTGGCAGACAAGGCCAGGCAAGCTTGCAGGCCTAGGCTTCAAAATGGCCACCAGCCACATGGCCAGGCCCAACAACATCAGAAAGGCCACCCCAAAAAACACACTTCCCCAACTCAATCCAATGCCATCCATGCCCTAAATGATGTCTAAATTTAACAGACCACACAGAAAACACTAGATAAATAAAGCTGTGGCTACCTGCTCTGATCCTAGTGGATGAAAAAGCTGGCCTGTTGGCAGACAAGGCCAGGCAAGCTTGCAGGCCTAGGCTTCAAAATGGCCACCAGCCACATGGCCAGGCCCAACAACATCAGAAAGGCCACCCCAAAAAACACACTTCCCCAACTCAATCCAATGCCATCCATGCCCTAAATGATGTCTAAATTCAACAGACCACACAGAAAACACTAGATTAATAAAGCTGTGGCTACCTGCTCTGATCCTAGTGGATGAAAAAGCAGGCCTGTTGGCAGACAAGGCCATGCAAGCTTGCAGGCCTAGGCTTCAAAATGGCCACCAGCCACATGGCCAGGCCCAACAACATCAGAAAGGCCACCCCAAAAAACACACTTCCCCAACTCAATCCAATGCCATCCATGCCCTAAATGATGTCTAAATTCAACAGACCACACAGAAAACACTAGATTAATAAAGCTGTGGCTACCTGCTCTGATCCTAGTGGATGAAAAAGCAGGCCTGTTGGCAGACAAGGCCAGGCAAGCTTGCAGGCCTAGGCTTCAAAATGGCCACCAGCCACATGGCCAGGCCCAACAACATCAGAAAGGCCACCCCAAAAAACACACTTCCCCAACTCAATCCAATGCCATCCATGCCCTAAATGATGTCTAAATTTAACAGACCACACAGAAAACACTAGATAAATAAAGCTGTGGCTACCTGCTCTGATCCTAGTGGATGAAAAAGCAGGCCTGTTGGCAGACAAGGCCAGGCAAGCTTGCAGGCCTAGGCTTCAAAATGGCCACCAGCCACATGGCCAGGCCCAACAACATCAGAAAGGCCACCCCAAAAAACACACTTCCCCATCTCATTCCAATGCCATCCATGCCCTAAATGATGTCTAAATTCAACAGACCACACAGAAAACACTAGATTAATAAAGCTGTGGCTACCTGCTCTGATCCTAGTGGATGAAAAAGCAGGCCTGTTGGCAGACAAGGCCAGGCAAGCTTGCAGGCCTAGGCTTCAAAATGGCCACCAGCCACATGGCCAGGCCCAACAACATCAGAAAGGCCACCCCAAAAAACACACTTCCCCAACTCAATCCAATGCCATCCATGCCCTAAATGATGTCTAAATTCAACAGACCACACAGAAAACACTAGATTAATAAAGCTGTGGCTACCTGCTCTGATCCTAGTGGATGAAAAAGCAGGCCTGTTGGCAGACAAGGCCAGGCAAGCTTGCAGGCCTAGGCTTCAAAATGGCCACCAGCCACATGGCCAGGCCCAACAACATCAGAAAGGCCACCCCAAAAAACACACTTCCCCAACTCAATCCAATGCCATCCATGCCCTAAATGATGTCTAAATTCAACAGACCACACAGAAAACACTAGATTAATAAAGCTGTGGCTACCTGCTCTAATCCTAGTGGATGAAAAAGCAGGCCTGTTGGCAGACAAGGCCAGGCAAGCTTGCAGGCCTAGGCTTCAAAATGGCCACCAGCCACATGGCCAGGCCCAACAACATCAGAAAGGCCACCCCAAAAAACACACTTCCCCAACTCAATCCAATGCCATCCATGCCCTAAATGATGTCTAAATTCAACAGACCACACAGAAAACACTAGATTAATAAAGCTGTGGCTACCTGCTCTGATCCTAGTGGATGAAAAAGCAGGCCTGTTGGCAGACAAGGCCAGGCAAGCTTGCAGGCCTAGGCTTCAAAATGGCCACCAGCCACATGGCCAGGCCCAACAACATCAGAAAGTCCACCCCAAAAAACACACTTCCCCAACTCAATCCAATGCCGTCCAAGCCCTAAATGATGTCTAAATTCAACAGACCACACAGAAAACACTAGATTAATAAAGCTGTGGCTACCTGCTCTAATCCTAGTGGATGAAAAAGCAGGCCTGTTGGCAGACAAGGCCAGGCAAGCTTGCAGGCCTAGGCTTCAAAATGGCCACCAGCTACATGGCCAGGCCCAACAACATCAGAAAGGCCACCCCAAAAAACAGACTTCCCCAACTCAATCCAATGCCATCCATGCCCTAAATGATGTCTAAATTCCACAGACCACACAGAAAACACTAGATTAATAAAGCTGTGGCTACCTGCTCTGATCCTAGTGGATGAAAAAGCAGGCCTGTTGGCAGACAAGGCCAGGCAAGCTTGCAGGCCTAGGCTTCAAAATGGCCACCAGCCACATGGCCAGGCCCAACAACATCAGAAAGGCCACCCCAAAAAACACACTTCCCCAACTCAATCCAATGCCATCCATGCCCTAAATGATGTCTAAATTCAACAGACCACACAGAAAACACTAGATGAATAAAGCTGTGGCTACCTGCTCTGATCCTAGTGGATGAAAAAGCAGGCCTGTTGGCAGACAAGGCCAGGCAAGCTTGCAGGCCTAGGCTTCAAAATGGCCACCAGCCACATGGCCAGGCCCAACAACATCAGAAAGGCCACCCCAAAAAACACACTTCCCCAACTCAATCCAAAGCCATCCATGCCCTAAATGATGTCTAAATTCAACAGACCACACAGAAAACACTAGATTAATAAAGCTGTGGCTACCTGCTCTGATCCTAGTGGATGAAAAAGCAGGCCTGTTGGCAGACAAGGCCAGGCAAGCTTGCAGGCCTAGGCTTCAAAATGGCCACCAGCCACATGGCCAGGCCCAACAACATCAGAAAGGCCACCCCAAAAAACACACTTCCCCAACTCAATCCAATGCCATCCATGCCCTAAATGATGTCTAAATTCAACAGACCACACAGAAAACACTAGATTAATAAAGCTGTGGCTACCTGCTCTAATCCTAGTGGATGAAAAAGCAGGCCTGTTGGCAGACAAGGCCAGGCAAGCTTGCAGGCCTAGGCTTCAAAATGGCCACCAGCTACATGGCCAGGCCCAACAACATCAGAAAGGCCACCCCAAAAAACACACTTCCCCAACTCAATCCAATGCCATCCATGCCCTAAATGATGTCTAAATTCAACAGACCACACAGAAAACACTAGATTAATAAAGCTGTGGCTACCTGCTCTGATCCTAGTGGATGAAAAAGCAGGCCTGTTGGCAGACAAGGCCAGGCAAGCTTGCAGGCCTAGGCTTCAAAATGGCCACCAGCCACATGGCCAGGCCCAACAACATCAGAAAGGCCACCCCAAAAAACACACTTTTCACCAACTCAATCCAATGCCATCCATGCCCTAAATGATGTCTAAATTCAACAGACCACACAGAAAACACTAGATTAATAAAGCTGTGGCTACCTGCTCTGATCCTAGTGGATGAAAAAGCAGGCCTGTTGGCAGACAAGGCCAGGCAAGCTTGCAGGCCTAGGCTTCAAAATGGCCACCAGCCACATGGCCAGGCCCAACAACATCAGAAAGGCCACCCCAAAAAACACACTTCCCCAGCTCAATCCAATGCCATCCATGCCCTAAATGATGTCTAAATTCAACAGACCACACAGAAAACACTAGATTAATAAAGCTGTGGCTACCTACTCTGATCCTAGTGGATGAAAAATCAGGCCTGTTGGCAGACAAGGCCAGGCAAGCTTGCAGGCCTAGGCTTCAAAATGGCCACCAGCCACATGGCCAGGCCCAACAACATCAGAAAGGCCACCCCAAAAAACACACTTCCCCAACTCAATCCAATGCCATCCATGCCCTAAATGATGTCTAAATTCAACAGACCACACAGAAAACACTAGATTAATAAAGCTGTGGCTACCTGCTCTGATCCTAGTGGATGAAAAAGCAGGCCTGTTGGCAGACAAGGCCATGCAAGCTTGCAGGCCTAGGCTTCAAAATGGCCACCAGCCACATGGCCAGGCCCAACAACATCAGAAAGGCCACCCCAAAAAACACACTTCCCCAACTCAATCCAATGCCATCCATGCCCTAAATGATGTCTAAATTCAACAGACCACACAGAAAACACTAGATTAATAAAGCTGTGGCTACCTGCTCTGATCCTAGTGGATGAAAAAGCAGGCCTGTTGGCAGACAAGGCCAGGCAAGCTTGCAGGCCTAGGCTTCAAAATGGCCACCAGCCACATGGCCAGGCCCAACAACATCAGAAAGGCCACCCCAAAAAACACACTTCCCCAACTCAATCCAATGCCATCCATGCCCTAAATGATGTCTAAATTTAACAGACCACACAGAAAACACTAGATAAATAAAGCTGTGGCTACCTGCTCTGATCCTAGTGGATGAAAAAGCAGGCCTGTTGGCAGACAAGGCCAGGCAAGCTTGCAGGCCTAGGCTTCAAAATGGCCACCAGCCACATGGCCAGGCCCAACAACATCAGAAAGGCCACCCCAAAAAACACACTTCCCCAACTCAATCCAAAGCCATCCATGCCCTAAATGATGTCTAAATTCAACAGACCACACAGAAAACACTAGATTAATAAAGCTGTGGCTACCTGCTCTAATCCTAGTGGATGAAAAAGCAGGCCTGTTGGCAGACAAGGCCAGGCAAGCTTGCAGGCCTAGGCTTCAAAATGGCCACCAGCTACATGGCCAGGCCCAACAACATCAGAAAGGCCACCCCAAAAAACACACTTCCCCAACTCAATCCAATGCCATCCATGCCCTAAATGATGTCTAAATTCAACAGACCACACAGAAAACACTAGATTAATAAAGCTGTGGCTACCTGCTCTGATCCTAGTGGATGAAAAAGCAGGCCTGTTGGCAGACAAGGCCAGGCAAGCTTGCAGGCCTAGGCTTCAAAATGGCCACCAGCCACATGGCCAGGCCCAACAACATCAGAAAGGCCACCCCAAAAAACACACTTCCCCAACTCAATCCAATGCCATCCATGCCCTAAATGATGTCTAAATTCAACAGACCACACAGAAAACACTAGATTAATAAAGCTGTGGCTACCTGCTCTGATCCTAGTGGATGAAAAAGCAGGCCTGTTGGCAGACAAGGCCAGGCAAGCTTGCAGGCCTAGGCTTCAAAATGGCCACCAGCCACATGGCCAGGCCCAACAACATCAGAAAGGCCACCCCAAAAAACACACTTCCCCAACTCAATCCAATGCCATCCATGCCCTAAATGATGTCTAAATTTAACAGACCACACAGAAAACACTAGATAAATAAAGCTGTGGCTACCTGCTCTGATCCTAGTGGATGAAAAAGCAGGCCTGTTGGCAGACAAGGCCAGGCAAGCTTGCAGGCCTAGGCTTCAAAATGGCCACCAGCCACATGGCCAGGCCCAACAACATCAGAAAGGCCACCCCAAAAAACACACTTCCCCATCTCATTCCAATGCCATCCATGCCCTAAATGATGTCTAAATTCAACAGACCACACAGAAAACACTAGATTAATAAAGCTGTGGCTACCTGCTCTGATCCTAGTGGATGAAAAAGCAGGCCTGTTGGCAGACAAGGCCAGGCAAGCTTGCAGGCCTAGGCTTCAAAATGGCCACCAGCCACATGGCCAGGCCCAACAACATCAGAAAGGCCACCCCAAAAAACACACTTCCCCAACTCAATCCAATGCCATCCATGCCCTAAATGATGTCTAAATTCAACAGACCACACAGAAAACACTAGATTAATAAAGCTGTGGCTACCTGCTCTGATCCTAGTGGATGAAAAAGCAGGCCTGTTGGCAGACAAGGCCAGGCAAGCTTGCAGGCCTAGGCTTCAAAATGGCCACCAGCCACATGGCCAGGCCCAACAACATCAGAAAGGCCACCCCAAAAAACACACTTCCCCAACTCAATCCAATGCCATCCATGCCCTAAATGATGTCTAAATTCAACAGACCACACAGAAAACACTAGATTAATAAAGCTGTGGCTACCTGCTCTAATCCTAGTGGATGAAAAAGCAGGCCTGTTGGCAGACAAGGCCAGGCAAGCTTGCAGGCCTAGGCTTCAAAATGGCCACCAGCCACATGGCCAGGCCCAACAACATCAGAAAGGCCACCCCAAAAAACACACTTCCCCAACTCAATCCAATGCCATCCATGCCCTAAATGATGTCTAAATTCAACAGACCACACAGAAAACACTAGATTAATAAAGCTGTGGCTACCTGCTCTGATCCTAGTGGATGAAAAAGCAGGCCTGTTGGCAGACAAGGCCAGGCAAGCTTGCAGGCCTAGGCTTCAAAATGGCCACCAGCCACATGGCCAGGCCCAACAACATCAGAAAGTCCACCCCAAAAAACACACTTCCCCAACTCAATCCAATGCCGTCCAAGCCCTAAATGATGTCTAAATTCAACAGACCACACAGAAAACACTAGATTAATAAAGCTGTGGCTACCTGCTCTAATCCTAGTGGATGAAAAAGCAGGCCTGTTGGCAGACAAGGCCAGGCAAGCTTGCAGGCCTAGGCTTCAAAATGGCCACCAGCTACATGGCCAGGCCCAACAACATCAGAAAGGCCACCCCAAAAAACAGACTTCCCCAACTCAATCCAATGCCATCCATGCCCTAAATGATGTCTAAATTCCACAGACCACACAGAAAACACTAGATTAATAAAGCTGTGGCTACCTGCTCTGATCCTAGTGGATGAAAAAGCAGGCCTGTTGGCAGACAAGGCCAGGCAAGCTTGCAGGCCTAGGCTTCAAAATGGCCACCAGCCACATGGCCAGGCCCAACAACATCAGAAAGGCCACCCCAAAAAACACACTTCCCCAACTCAATCCAATGCCATCCATGCCCTAAATGATGTCTAAATTCAACAGACCACACAGAAAACACTAGATGAATAAAGCTGTGGCTACCTGCTCTGATCCTAGTGGATGAAAAAGCAGGCCTGTTGGCAGACAAGGCCAGGCAAGCTTGCAGGCCTAGGCTTCAAAATGGCCACCAGCCACATGGCCAGGCCCAACAACATCAGAAAGGCCACCCCAAAAAACACACTTCCCCAACTCAATCCAAAGCCATCCATGCCCTAAATGATGTCTAAATTCAACAGACCACACAGAAAACACTAGATTAATAAAGCTGTGGCTACCTGCTCTGATCCTAGTGGATGAAAAAGCAGGCCTGTTGGCAGACAAGGCCAGGCAAGCTTGCAGGCCTAGGCTTCAAAATGGCCACCAGCCACATGGCCAGGCCCAACAACATCAGAAAGGCCACCCCAAAAAACACACTTCCCCAACTCAATCCAATGCCATCCATGCCCTAAATGATGTCTAAATTCAACAGACCACACAGAAAACACTAGATTAATAAAGCTGTGGCTACCTGCTCTAATCCTAGTGGATGAAAAAGCAGGCCTGTTGGCAGACAAGGCCAGGCAAGCTTGCAGGCCTAGGCTTCAAAATGGCCACCAGCTACATGGCCAGGCCCAACAACATCAGAAAGGCCACCCCAAAAAACACACTTCCCCAACTCAATCCAATGCCATCCATGCCCTAAATGATGTCTAAATTCAACAGACCACACAGAAAACACTAGATTAATAAAGCTGTGGCTACCTGCTCTGATCCTAGTGGATGAAAAAGCAGGCCTGTTGGCAGACAAGGCCAGGCAAGCTTGCAGGCCTAGGCTTCAAAATGGCCACCAGCCACATGGCCAGGCCCAACAACATCAGAAAGGCCACCCCAAAAAACACACTTTTCACCAACTCAATCCAATGCCATCCATGCCCTAAATGATGTCTAAATTCAACAGACCACACAGAAAACACTAGATTAATAAAGCTGTGGCTACCTGCTCTGATCCTAGTGGATGAAAAAGCAGGCCTGTTGGCAGACAAGGCCAGGCAAGCTTGCAGGCCTAGGCTTCAAAATGGCCACCAGCCACATGGCCAGGCCCAACAACATCAGAAAGGCCACCCCAAAAAACACACTTCCCCAGCTCAATCCAATGCCATCCATGCCCTAAATGATGTCTAAATTCAACAGACCACACAGAAAACACTAGATTAATAAAGCTGTGGCTACCTACTCTGATCCTAGTGGATGAAAAATCAGGCCTGTTGGCAGACAAGGCCAGGCAAGCTTGCAGGCCTAGGCTTCAAAATGGCCACCAGCCACATGGCCAGGCCCAACAACATCAGAAAGGCCACCCCAAAAAACACACTTCCCCAACTCAATCCAATGCCATCCATGCCCTAAATGATGTCTAAATTCAACAGACCACACAGAAAACACTAGATTAATAAAGCTGTGGCTACCTGCTCTGATCCTAGTGGATGAAAAAGCAGGCCTGTTGGCAGACAAGGCCATGCAAGCTTGCAGGCCTAGGCTTCAAAATGGCCACCAGCCACATGGCCAGGCCCAACAACATCAGAAAGGCCACCCCAAAAAACACACTTCCCCAACTCAATCCAATGCCATCCATGCCCTAAATGATGTCTAAATTCAACAGACCACACAGAAAACACTAGATTAATAAAGCTGTGGCTACCTGCTCTGATCCTAGTGGATGAAAAAGCAGGCCTGTTGGCAGACAAGGCCAGGCAAGCTTGCAGGCCTAGGCTTCAAAATGGCCACCAGCCACATGGCCAGGCCCAACAACATCAGAAAGGCCACCCCAAAAAACACACTTCCCCAACTCAATCCAATGCCATCCATGCCCTAAATGATGTCTAAATTTAACAGACCACACAGAAAACACTAGATAAATAAAGCTGTGGCTACCTGCTCTGATCCTAGTGGATGAAAAAGCAGGCCTGTTGGCAGACAAGGCCAGGCAAGCTTGCAGGCCTAGGCTTCAAAATGGCCACCAGCCACATGGCCAGGCCCAACAACATCAGAAAGGCCACCCCAAAAAACACACTTCCCCAACTCAATCCAAAGCCATCCATGCCCTAAATGATGTCTAAATTCAACAGACCACACAGAAAACACTAGATTAATAAAGCTGTGGCTACCTGCTCTAATCCTAGTGGATGAAAAAGCAGGCCTGTTGGCAGACAAGGCCAGGCAAGCTTGCAGGCCTAGGCTTCAAAATGGCCACCAGCTACATGGCCAGGCCCAACAACATCAGAAAGGCCACCCCAAAAAACACACTTCCCCAACTCAATCCAATGCCATCCATGCCCTAAATGATGTCTAAATTCAACAGACCACACAGAAAACACTAGATTAATAAAGCTGTGGCTACCTGCTCTGATCCTAGTGGATGAAAAAGCAGGCCTGTTGGCAGACAAGGCCAGGCAAGCTTGCAGGCCTAGGCTTCAAAATGGCCACCAGCCACATGGCCAGGCCCAACAACATCAGAAAGGCCACCCCAAAAAACACACTTTTCACCAAGTCAATCCAATGCCATCCATGCCCTAAATGATGTCTAAATTCAACAGACCACACAGAAAACACTAGATTAATAAAGCTGTGGCTACCTGCTCTGATCCTAGTGGATGAAAAAGCAGGCCTGTTGGCAGACAAGGCCAGGCAAGCTTGCAGGCCTAGGCTTCAAAATGGCCACCAGCCACATGGCCAGGCCCAACAACATCAGAAAGGCCACCCCAAAAAACACACTTCCCCAACTCAATCCAAAGCCATCCATGCCCTAAATGATGTCTAAATTCAACAGACCACACAGAAAACACTAGATTAATAAAGCTGTGGCTACCTGCTCTAATCCTAGTGGATGAAAAAGCAGGCCTGTTGGCAGACAAGGCCAGGCAAGCTTGCAGGCCTAGGCTTCAAAATGGCCACCAGCTACATGGCCAGGCCCAACAACATCAGAAAGGCCACCCCAAAAAACACACTTCCCCAACTCAATCCAATGCCATCCATGCCCTAAATTATGTCTAAATTCAACAGACCACACAGAAAACACTAGATTAATAAAGCTGTGGCTACCTGCTCTGATCCTAGTGGATGAAAAAGCAGGCCTGTTGGCAGACAAGGCCAGGCAAGCTTGCAGGCCTAGGCTTCAAAATGGCCACCAGCCACATGGCCAGGCCCAACAACATCAGAAAGGCCACCCCAAAAAACACACTTCCCCAACTCAATCCAATGCCATCCATGCCCTAAATGATGTCTAAATTCAACAGACCACACAGAAAACACTAGATTAATAAAGCTGTGGCTACCTGCTCTGATCCTAGTGGATGAAAAAGCAGGCCTGTTGGCAGACAAGGCCAGGCAAGCTTGCAGGCCTAGGCTTCAAAATGGCCACCAGCCACATGGCCAGGCCCAACAACATCAGAAAGGCCACCCCAAAAAACACACTTCCCCAACTCAATCCAATGCCATCCATGCCCTAAATTATGTCTAAATTCAACAGACCACACAGAAAACACTAGATTAATAAAGCTGTGGCTACCTGCTCTGATCCTAGTGGATGAAAAAGCAGGCCTGTTGGCAGACAAGGCCAGGCAAGCTTGCAGGCCTAGGCTTCAAAATGGCCACCAGCCACATGGCCAGGCCCAACAACATCAGAAAGGCCACCCCAAAAAACACACTTCCCCAACTCAATCCAATGCCATCCATGCCCTAAATGATGTCTAAATTCAACAGACCACACAGAAAACACTAGATTAATAAAGCTGTGGCTACCTGCTCTGATCCTAGTGGATGAAAAAGCAGGCCTGTTGGCAGACAAGGCCAGGCAAGCTTGCAGGCCTAGGCTTCAAAATGGCCACCAGCCACATGGCCAGGCCCAACAACATCAGAAAGGCCACCCCAAAAAACACACTTCCCCAACTCAATCCAATGCCATCCATGCCCTAAATGATGTCTAAATTTAACAGACCACACAGAAAACACTAGATAAATAAAGCTGTGGCTACCTGCTCTGATCCTAGTGGATGAAAAAGCAGGCCTGTTGGCAGACAAGGCCAGGCAAGCTTGCAGGCCTAGGCTTCAAAATGGCCACCAGCCACATGGCCAGGCCCAACAACATCAGAAAGGCCACCCCAAAAAACACACTTCCCCAACTCAATCCAATGCCATCCATGCCCTAAATGATGTCTAAATTCAACAGACCACACAGAAAACACTAGATTAATAAAGCTGTGGCTACCTGCTCTAATCCTAGTGGATGAAAAAGCAGGCCTGTTGGCAGACAAGGCCAGGCAAGCTTGCAGGCCTAGGCTTCAAAATGGCCACCAGCTACATGGCCAGGCCCAACAACATCAGAAAGGCCACCCCAAAAAACACACTTCCCCAACTCAATCCAATGCCATCCATGCCCTAAATGATGTCTAAATTCAACAGACCACACAGAAAACACTAGATTAATAAAGCTGTGGCTACCTGCTCTGATCCTAGTGGATGAAAAAGCAGGCCTGTTGGCAGACAAGGCCAGGCAAGCTTGCAGGCCTAGGCTTCAAAATGGCCACCAGCCACATGGCCAGGCCCAACAACATCAGAAAGGCCACCCCAAAAAACACACTTTTCACCAAGTCAATCCAATGCCATCCATGCCCTAAATGATGTCTAAATTCAACAGACCACACAGAAAACACTAGATTAATAAAGCTGTGGCTACCTGCTCTGATCCTAGTGGATGAAAAAGCAGGCCTGTTGGCAGACAAGGCCAGGCAAGCTTGCAGGCCTAGGCTTCAAAATGGCCACCAGCCACATGGCCAGGCCCAACAACATCAGAAAGGCCACCCCAAAAAACACACTTCCCCAACTCAATCCAAAGCCATCCATGCCCTAAATGATGTCTAAATTCAACAGACCACACAGAAAACACTAGATTAATAAAGCTGTGGCTACCTGCTCTAATCCTAGTGGATGAAAAAGCAGGCCTGTTGGCAGACAAGGCCAGGCAAGCTTGCAGGCCTAGGCTTCAAAATGGCCACCAGCTACATGGCCAGGCCCAACAACATCAGAAAGGCCACCCCAAAAAACACACTTCCCCAACTCAATCCAATGCCATCCATGCCCTAAATTATGTCTAAATTCAACAGACCACACAGAAAACACTAGATTAATAAAGCTGTGGCTACCTGCTCTGATCCTAGTGGATGAAAAAGCAGGCCTGTTGGCAGACAAGGCCAGGCAAGCTTGCAGGCCTAGGCTTCAAAATGGCCACCAGCCACATGGCCAGGCCCAACAACATCAGAAAGGCCACCCCAAAAAACACACTTCCCCAACTCAATCCAATGCCATCCATGCCCTAAATGATGTCTAAATTCAACAGACCACACAGAAAACACTAGATTAATAAAGCTGTGGCTACCTGCTCTGATCCTAGTGGATGAAAAAGCAGGCCTGTTGGCAGACAAGGCCAGGCAAGCTTGCAGGCCTAGGCTTCAAAATGGCCACCAGCCACATGGCCAGGCCCAACAACATCAGAAAGGCCACCCCAAAAAACACACTTCCCCAACTCAATCCAATGCCATCCATGCCCTAAATTATGTCTAAATTCAACAGACCACACAGAAAACACTAGATTAATAAAGCTGTGGCTACCTGCTCTGATCCTAGTGGATGAAAAAGCAGGCCTGTTGGCAGACAAGGCCAGGCAAGCTTGCAGGCCTAGGCTTCAAAATGGCCACCAGCCACATGGCCAGGCCCAACAACATCAGAAAGGCCACCCCAAAAAACACACTTCCCCAACTCAATCCAATGCCATCCATGCCCTAAATGATGTCTAAATTCAACAGACCACACAGAAAACACTAGATTAATAAAGCTGTGGCTACCTGCTCTGATCCTAGTGGATGAAAAAGCAGGCCTGTTGGCAGACAAGGCCAGGCAAGCTTGCAGGCCTAGGCTTCAAAATGGCCACCAGCCACATGGCCAGGCCCAACAACATCAGAAAGGCCACCCCAAAAAACACACTTCCCCAACTCAATCCAATGCCATCCATGCCCTAAATGATGTCTAAATTTAACAGACCACACAGAAAACACTAGATAAATAAAGCTGTGGCTACCTGCTCTGATCCTAGTGGATGAAAAAGCAGGCCTGTTGGCAGACAAGGCCAGGCAAGCTTGCAGGCCTAGGCTTCAAAATGGCCACCAGCCACATGGCCAGGCCCAACAACATCAGAAAGGCCACCCCAAAAAACACACTTCCCCAACTCATTCCAATGCCATCCATGCCCTAAATGATGTCTAAATTCAACAGACCACACAGAAAACACTAGATTAATAAAGCTGTGGCTACCTGCTCTGATCCTAGTGGATGAAAAAGCAGGCCTGTTGGCAGACAAGGCCAGGCAAGCTTGTAGGCCTAGGCTTCAAAATGGCCACCAGCCACATGGCCAGGCCCAACAACATCAGAAAGGCCACCCCCAAAAAGCACACTTCCCCAACTCAATCCAATGCCATCCATGCCCTAAATGTGCTTGAAAATGAAATACTTTCAAAAAACACCAAAAGGAACAGTTGCTTCATCATGCACACACCCATGAGGCCATGCCCATGGCTAGCTCGGGCCTACTACTACTACCCACAACATTTTTTTTTTAAAAAGGAATGATGATAATTATCAAAAATAAATTGTAGTTACAAGTACAACTGCAATGTCCACAATCAAACAGACACAACAACCACTTACTTGTAAAATATCCTATTCCAAAAATCCTCAAATCCAATTGTAATGATGCAGCAGACAAAAAGAGTGATCTTTCCAGCTCCAAATCCAAAGGCAGAATGAGCAGGAGATGGACAAAGCACTGGGAGGAGCCTGCTGGACAGGAACAGGAAGTTGGAGATTCTGTGTCACTTCCTCCCCCCTCCACCTTTTTAAAAAAGGACTCCTTGCACAAAAAAGGACAGCCAAATGTCAATGTAAGGAGTTGTTTTCATCCAAAATCAGCATTTGCAGAAGGTTTCATGCTGCTAGAGCTGATATTCCTCTCCAAATTGAACATTTTACATGTTCGAGTTCTCGAGCTTCACATTACTTCCGCCGGCGAGTCGAAAATGACATGATCGCGTTCTCTTTGTCCCTGTCGCCTTGGATATGACGTGTTCGGGGTCTCTTTCTCCTGTTCGCATTCGATTAGACGTGCCCAAGTCCTCACCCTCTCGCTCGCAATTTAGAATGACGTGTTCGAGATCTCAATCTTCTCATACTCGCGCGGTGCATGATCGCAAGAAGAATGAGGTGTTTGCGCAACAAATGACGTAATCGCGCGACAATGCGAGCGCAAACTGTTGCAAGACAGCGCAAAATGGCTACCAACAATCCAATATCTCGTGGAGAACGCGACCGGGTCGGGAAAACTTGTCAGCAAACGCGGGGATTCAGGTAAGGCGATCGCGCGAACGCAAGAATGTATTTTTTTACAGCCCGAGCAAGAAACAAATTATCGCTAAGCTGCGGAATTCGGAAATTTTTACATTTTTGCGCTTTCCGCGGAATGCGAAAATGGCAAATTATCGCAATTTCCCCGAACGGAACGGAATTTTGGCCCAGGGATGAGTGGCGATGTGTGAGTGTCTATATAGGTGTATGAGTAGTCCTGTACTGAGTGACCGTAAGTATGAGTGACGGTATGGGTGAGTGAGTGGATGTGTGTGTAGACCTAAGTGAGTGGGTATGTAGTTATTGGTGTTGGTGTGTCTATGGTTTTGAGAATGGCAGTCTGTAATTTAGAGTGGGTGTATCAAAGGTTATATTAGGGTGTGAGAAGATACATCAATTTATCACATGGATGATGTCATCAGTGATGTCATCAGTGATGTAATTTGAGATGTCATCAGTGATGTCATCAGTGATGACACTGACCATGTCATGAGTGATGTAATATGTGACGTCATCAGCAGTGCATTGCGGGGGCGCGAGTTATAGTTAGCTGAACTAACTATAACGGGGGAATTTCTATGGTTTTGTACGAGTGTATAACTTTCCCTAAAACCTATGGTTTTTTCAGTGAATTTCTAAGGTTTTTTAAATGCTAATTTCTAACCATAACGTGCCTGAAACCTATGTTTTTTAAGTGAATTTCAAAGGTTTTTAAAATGCTAGGTTCTAACTATGCCTACAGAGGTAGGACATGTGAAGAAAGAAGAAAAAACACACAGAAAGAAGCAAAAGAAGTGCAGAAAGAAGCAACACAAGTCCACAAAGACAAAGAAAAGTGCAGGAAGAAGCAAGACAGATGCAGAAAGAACCAACAGAGGAGCAGAAAGAGGCTTTGTTGCAAAATCATCCTGTGACCACAAATTTTTCAGACGGGTACTGGTGGTAACTGACTCTGACTAACCAGGCCTAGAGCCAGTGCTATGGTAAAAGACACTTAGAATATAGTGAAAACACCTACATACGCTAGGGAACAGTATACGTTGGGGTTCCCCTGTGATTAGCATGACCTCCTCTGTAAGTCCCTAATACATAATAGGGCAGGGGGATTAAAACTACCTCTTAAAATGCGCCACGGGGCGCTTTTGCACAGTGGTGAAGGGAGGGGGGGCCTGAGGTGACCTGTGTGCAAACATGCCCCGTGGCCGTTTTAAGTTGGGAGATTAAGTCCCCTTGAATCCTGATGGTCCCTGGGGTCCAACTAGTCAACCAGGTACCTCCAGTAAGCACCACAGAGCTGCGTTGCAGAGAGGCGTAAAAAGGGGCATGGCCTGGCCCACCTCTCTGCAACGCAGTGCAGTGGCGCTTACTGGAGGTACCTGGTGGGGTTGTTGGCCCCCAGGCATCCTCAGGATTGAAGAGGAATTAATCTCCCAACTTAAAATTCACCACTGGGCGTGTTTGCATACATGTGGACTCAGACCCCACCCCCTCCCTTCACCACTGTGCAAAGGCGCCCCGTGGCACATTTTAAGTTGGGGGATTAAGTCCCCTTGAATCCTTAGGGTCCCTGGGTCCAACTAGCCCACCAGGTACCTCCAATAAGCGCCACAGAGCTACGTTGCTCAGAGGTGTAAAAAGGGGCATTACCTGGACCATCTCTCTGCAACGTAACCCAGTGGCGCTTTCTGGAAGCACCTGGTGTGCTAGTTGGCCCCCAGGATTGAAAGGGAATTAATTCCCCAACTTTAAACCCGCCACAGGGCGTTTTTGCACACATGGCACCTCAGGCCCCGCCCCCTCTTCACCACTGTGCAAACGCGCCCGGTGGTGCGTTTTAAGTTGGTGGATAAAGTCCTCTTCAATCCTGAGGACCCCTGGGAGCCAACTAGCCTACCAGGTACCTCCAGAAAGAGCTGTGTTGCAGAGATGTGTAAAAAGGGGCATGGCCTGGACCACCTCTCTGCAACGCAGCGCAGTGGCACTTACTGGAAGCACCAGGTGGGCTAGTTGGTCGCCAGGGGCCCTCAGAATTGAAATTCCCCAACTTTAATCGCGCCACAGGGTGTGTTTGCACACATGTCACCTTAGGCCCTGCCCCCTCCCTTCACCACTGTGCAAACACGCCCCGTGGCGCATTTTAAGTTGGGGATAAAGTCCCCTTGAATCTTGAGGGACCCTGGGGTCCAACTAGCCTACTAGGTACCTCCAGTAAGAGCCACAGAGCTGCGTTGCAGACAGGTGTAAAAAGGGGCATGGCCTGGACCACCTTTTTGCAATGCAGCCCAGTGGCGCTTACTGGAGGTACCTGGTGGGCTAGTTGACCCCCAGGGACCCCCAGTATTGAAGGGGAATTAATTCCCCATTGTAAAACGCACCACAGGGTGTGTTTGCAGTGTGTTGGTAGGAGGGGGTGGGGCCTCGGCACAATCTCCGTGTTTTTTTTCTATTTAGAAGGGGGGCTGCGTGGCCCCCCTTCTTTTTACTTTTTTTGGGCCCTGGGGACTCCATCCCCCAGGGCCTTACCCCATTTGAAAAAAAATAATTGTACACGAAGGAGGTCGTGTGGGCCCCCCTCCCGTGGCCAATTCCAGCCCCTGGGACCCCATCCCCCGGGGCATGGCCACATAAATATTAATTTTTAATTATGGAGGGGGGCTGCGTGGCCCTCCTCCTGAGGCCTCTATTGGCCCCAGGGACCCCATCCCCCGGGGTCAGCCTTTTAAAAAATAATAATAATTGGGGGAGGGAGGCCGTGCGACCCCCCTCCCGGACCACTTCTAGCCCTGGGGACCCCATCCCCCGGGGCTGGCCCTCTCCTTTGGGGACCGTGGGGAAGCCCCAATTCCCCCACTGTCCCACCGGCTCCCCGCGTCCTGCAGGAGCCAGCATTGCCCTTCCACATGAGGAGCTGCTATCATGCAGCTGCCATTGTGGAAAAGCAATCTGATTTGCTTCATTGAAGCGAGAGCAGGTTTGCCTGCTCTAGCTTCAATGAAGCAAAGCAGTTTGCAATGACAGGGCGAGAGCCGTCGAGGCTCCTGCCCTGTCATTGCAAACAGCAGTGTCCCGGGGGTGGGTACCCCGGGACACTGCAGGAGCCGGCCCTGGGGGGTGACGGTCCCCAGGGCCATCAAGGGCTCTAGGAGGGGGGCCGCGCAGCCCCCCTCCCACCTATTGCACAGCCCCGGGGGGTGGTGGTCCCCAGGGCTCGGTGGTCAGTTACGGACCCCCTAATTTGCATATTAGTTCTCCGGGGCGTGGCGGTCCCCAGGGTGTGTGGGGGGGTTCGAGCCTCCCCACACAGGTGTATATTTTTTAAAATAGAATTTCCCAGGGCTGGCGATCCCTGGGGCAGCGGGGGGGTATGTGCCCCCTCGCAATTTTAATTTATAAAATCCCCAGGGGGTGGCGGTCTCCGAGGCCTGGGGGGCCTTAGTGGCCCCCCATACATTAAAAATAAGAAGCCCCAGGAAGTGGCAGTCACCGGGGCTGCAGGGGGGCTGTGTGCCCCCCGCAAATACTTATGGAAAGCCCCGGGGGTGGTGGTCCCCGAGGCAGTGTGCGCGATTGGAGCCCCCCACACATTTTATTTTCTGCCCCCGGAACCTGGTCCACCCGGGGGCTATAATTAAACAATGTGCGGGAGCCCACGCTTCGTTTTTTAAAAATTTTCACTGCCAGATCCGCGGATCCTCCGCGCTCTCGGTATTTTAAAAAAAATGCTTTTTTTGGCCCCGGGGGTCCTTGTGGGACCCCCTAAGCAGGCCTAAGGGGTCAGGGTGTTTCTACCGTGCCCCCTTTTCTTGTTTTGCGCCTTAGTTTTTCTGTTTTCTTGTGCCTCGGTTCTACCGAGGCACAAGATAGCTGCCAACACTTCCTGGTTTGGAGTGTTGACAGCCAATTAGCATAAAGCTCGTGATCGGGAAGGTGCGCGGATCCACCACGCCTCTAAATATTGAAACTTTTATTTTTGATTTTCGCAGCAACTACTGAACGGATTTACACCATTTTTTAAAAGGTTGCTTTCAGAGCCAAGCAGTACCTTTTGCAAAATTTGGGGTTAATCCGTTCAGTAGCTTCGGCTGCAGCATTGCATAAAGTTTCCTATGGGAAATTGATTTTTTTACTCTTATTTTTTTAATCTCTCAGCAACTACTGAACGGATTCACACCATTTGAAAAAAAGGTCTCTTTTTGAACCGAGGGCTACCTTTTTGCCAAATTTGGTGTAATTCCATTCAGCAGTTTGGGCTGTATTTGTGTCTAAAGTTTCCTATGGGAAATAACATGGGGAAAACACATTTTGGGACCCCCCTTTTTTCTAGGCCCCCGCCTGGCGAATCACCTCAAAACTTTCAGGATAGGAGCTGACCAGAGCGGGCCCTATGTTTTGAAAATTTCGCGACGATTTGTCAACCGGCGGCAAAGTTATTGGAAAAAGAAAAAACGCTTTTTGAAAAGGAACAAGGTCCGAACTATAACTACCTACTGGCGACCGCCAGTAGGTAATATATATATATATCTATATATCTATCTATATTATCTACTGGGGGTCGCCAGTAGATAGTTATAGTTAGGACCGAGTTTCCATAGGAAATCTCAAAATTCTATTTTGAATAACTTTGGCGCCGGTTGACGAATCCTCGCCAATTCAAAACTAATGGGGCGCTCCGCTCAGCTCCTACCCTGAAAGTCTTGGGGTGATTCGTCAAGCGGGGGGGGCGAGAAAAAAGGGGGGTCCCAAAACGCGTTTTCCCCATGCATTTTCCCATAGGACCTTTAGTCGAAGGTACAGCCTGAACGGCTGAACAGAATTACTTGAAATTTGGCAAAGCGGTAGTCCTCAGGTCAGGGATGTGCCTTTTGCATATATGGTGTCAATCTGTTCAGTAGTTCCTGAGAAAATTGCAGTTAAAAGCACATAAATATCTATATCCGCGCACCGTGCGCGCATGGTGCCGTGCGCGAGCGTAATTCTGATTGGTGGATTCATGTCAGTCAACATTTGAATCGGTCGAAATCAGGAAGTGTCGGCCGCCATTTTGTGTGTTGTGTGTGTGACAGGGAAAAAGAAAGGTGGAGAACGTGAAAAGGGGGCAGGGTAGAGAGTTCCTGACCCCCTAGCCTTTGTCAGGGGGTCCCTGAAGGACCCCGAAGGGTGAAAAAAACATAAAAAATGTTTTCAAAAAATCACGGGGTGCACGCACCCCCCAGCCGCCATTTTGAGTTTTAGAGGCAGAAGAGAGCTACAAACACAAGTGGAGAACTTGAAAAGGGGGCAGGGTAGAGAGTCCCCGACCCCCTAGGCCTTCTCAGGGGGACCATGAAAGACCCCTTAGGTCACACACAAAAAAAAAATGTAAAAAAAATATCGCGGGGTGCGAGCACGGTCGGCGTACGGTGCGCGCACGGCGGCAAAAAAAACATTAAAAACATAGAATTAAAAATCAAGTTTAAGTGTTTAGATGTTGGTTGGCTCTAAAAAGAGCCGTTGTGTTCATTGAGTATTTTTTTGTACCTACAAGTAAGTACCGATGCAGAGTCTAAAGTTCAAGAGGAAGACTCTGTTGCCTTCATCTGTGAAATGTACACTGTCTCCTCTATAAATGACTTGCATGTTGTAACGCAAGTTGTTGTGGTATATAGAACCCATACCATAGTCTCTGAGGAAAGCAGAAACACTTATTGACGTGTTTTCTTGCTTTGTCAATCTGCGGACAATATTGGTTGGACCAGTTCCACTTTTGCCTTTGGCATATATTAGAATATACAAAGGTAGTTTAAGGAAAAAGTAACATCAATTGCACAAAGGTGTCCTTAACAAGCATTTCCAGACCTACCCCAGTTAAAGTGCCTAGGTCATTTCCACCACAGTGCACAATTATAAGGTCAGGCAGTGGGAGATGTAGAAAGGATTTCACCAAAGGCTTTAATTGGTGCCACTTTAACCCTCTCTGACCAATCCATTTAATGTCTACATTTGGCAAAGCAAGGTCTTTCACAATACCTCTTTTTTCTGCGTACTTTTCACTCCAGAAGACATAGCTATGACCTACAATCCACACTGTGAAAATCTTTCAAGGAGATCTGGATGCACTCAGAAGGTGTCTTTCAGTAGAATGGCAATATGAAAAGAAAGATAGTTGTAAAATGAAGGCTTACATACTTTTTTTTAAATAAAAAGAACTCATTGGCTGTTTCAGACCATTCAACACTAAAAACTAGGCTGTATGTTTAAATTTTTAAAAGCATGTTTTGTATTGGTTCAGAAAAATGTGTTCCCACAGAACATTACTTTGGATTTGCTGTTAGGCTTGAAAAGTCAAGCACTCTTGGTCTTTGGATTAGAAACATTGTGTGCTGAACTTCTGACCTCTCTGCTCACACCAGTGTTCCATGACCTGTTGCTATGGTAGCAGGCAGAAGTCATGTTGGGGGTAGGGATCATTTGGAAAGGGTTGAAATTTGCAACCAATAGAAATGTGTGTTTCCATTTGAAAAAATGTGGGAAGCACTGTGATTTGAAGTTAACATGTATATGTGTGAAAAAAGAGAGGGAAAGATTGCCATTTACTGGTTCTGCTGAGAGGTGTACAGTTCAGAGATTCTGGCTCTGATAATCTGCTGTGTGAGTGCCACATTTCTTTCTCAACTAACTACTTTTAAAGGTGAGTTATGAATTTGAGAGGGGATGTATGTGGTGTATTTTGATATAAAAAAAAGAAATGTGATTCTTGTTTTAAAGTTGTGTTTTACATTTTATGTTTTGGAAGATATTTAACTGCCTTGAACTTGTAAGATATTATGGAGTATGTCTTCACCATAAGTTAAGGTGTACTGGTATCACCCAGGAAAACTGTTTTCTGCCTTGAATCACACCATGAGTCTGTGTGCACACAGGAATTGTTGTCAGAGATTTAATTCGTGTTGCTGTGCTTCTGTAAGACTAGCACTCGTAGCAAAGGGGCAGCTTGTTTTCTTGAACTGTGATGGTTAGCATACAGCACACATCACTATCTCACAGATGAAAAGCAAATGCAAACACATGTGAAAACAAAAGGGTAGATTTTCCTTCCACTCCTGCCATGGGTGAGGTAGTTCCTACATGTTCAAAACTCCAATTAACCCTTACCATACATGTACTCTTACATACATCTCTGCAGTCTTCATACAGTTGTGCAAGCGTCCATGCAGATCTCTCTTGCAGCTGACAATACACTGTCTCCAGAAACACACTCTTAGCACACAGTCAGCTGCTTCTCCTGCACTCCCATGCTTACTATTCAGCACTGTGTGGTATTTTAGATAGTAGTGTGTAACGCTACCACATTCAACATCACCAAGGCTCATTTCCTTTGCTCTAGTCTAATCACTCACCCAGGTTCCACATGCTCATGCTCTCAAGTAGCTTTTAGGACATGTGCTCTTTTCTGCTTCTCTAAACTATAAGGAAAATGTGTCAGGCTGTTACAGTAATTATCACTTGCTCTACCACAGTAGTAAATGTGCTTTTAAATTGCCAATCAAATATCGTTTTCTGCCTAGAATCACACCATGAGTCTGTGTGCACACAGGAATTGTTGTCAGAGATTTAATTTGTGTAGCTTTTATTGTGTAAGACTTGCAGTCGTAGGAAAGGGACAGCTCATATGATAGGATTTGAAAAGCTCATGAAAAATATAGTAATATATTTAAATTACATAAAGGTATTCTTTTTTAGCTTCTTTCAGGTATTGCTGAAGAACACTGAAATAAATTAAAGATGCCTATAAAATCAAGAAAGAGAAAAGAACAGCAACAACATCTATATTTGAAGACAACTGGACAACAAAAATTATTTGAAGAACCTCATGTTGGAAAAAAGAAAAAGCCTTCTGGTAAGCAGACTAAGGATTTTATAAAAAATATCCTCAAGCAAAGAAATTTTTTTAAAATTATATCCACTGGAAATAGTGTTTCAAGTAGAAAACAACAAGACAATCGACAGAATATACTAAATGCTAATGTACAATCAGAAGTAAGAAAGAATGACTTAAAAAGAAAAATAGATTTTAAAAACATTCGTAGAAAAATGTTTCAGAGAAGAGTGATGTTCAATTTGCTAAAGGATGTGAAAAAATATAGGAAGAAAGCCAAATTTTATAAGAAAAAGAAACATATTGAATCATTTGTTGCAAAGGCTTTGGAATTAAAAAGAAAACTATTCATTTTAATTTTGAACAGGATCCGTACATTAGATAAATTAGTGAATGTAATGAAGTCAAAAAGAAAAAGAAAAAGAGAAGTGAAAAAAAAAACTTTTGTAAAGTGTTCCAGGAGAATGGAAGCATAGTTCAAGTACTGAACCATTTTTTAATGAATAGAGTTATCTTCAAAGTAATAGTTTGCTGCATGCAGTTGACACCAGTGGTCGAGCATATGAAGTTAAAGATGGCTGTGTAATGGAAAAGGAGAAAATGGTTCCAAGAAATGAGGAAGAAGTGTTAGCTGATGAGGTTATGGGGAGACGTCCTAAAGCCCCAGTGTACACTTGGAATTGTAGTAGTATTTGTACTGTACGACAGGAATCTATTGATAAATTTCGTGACTTTCTAAGAGAATATAGTAAAAAAAAGTGTTAAACAGAAGATTAACGTGCTTCAAAGACTAGATCCATGCAGAGTGAGAGAGAATACTGGTTTGCAAGGACATTCTCTGGCTTGTCTTTCTAGGAACGTTTGTCAAAGTGTTTTTCACCATTTTAGGATGCTGGCAGATCATCATACTGAAATGAGAAAGTTTGTGAGAAGATTGTATTTTGCTAAAAGTCCAGCACTAAAGTTACATGAGTTGAATAGTGCTCTGTTCCGTGGATCTGTATCAGATGTGAAGAAGGTTTGTGAGGATATTGAGTTTTGTTACTTTGGTCCAGAGCAAGAAAGTGCAGGAAATGACACAGTTATTGAAGAAAATGTGGAAGTGAATGTAGAACCCACTGTTAGTAAAACATTTGAAGATCAAATGACAACATTTACTATCACCTCTAATGAAAGACCAAATATTACTTGTATTTGTTGCCGGAGAAGCCATTATAAAATTCAAACAAGGAATGTTGATCTCTATAAAAAAAGTGAAAAAGAAAATAATTCTAAGTGGAAGGATTTTGCTACATATTTATTTCTGGACAATTGTTTTGATTTCGGTGAAGATCAGCGTGTTTGTAAATACTGTTATAACAAGTTAGAAGAAAATAAAATGCCAGCTAGAGCTGTACATAATAATTTTGAATTGGTTGATATTCCTGCAGAACTTAGTGATTTAAATACGTTTGAGTCTATACTCATTCAATGTGTCCATCCGTTTCAGACTATAGTTCGTATGGAGCCCAAAACAGGTAAATTACCTCCTTCAGATTTACAAAGAGGTTTAAAAGGAAGAGTTGTCTATTTGCCATTAGATTTGAAAAAAAATATTGAAACAATTGATGCAGATAGTTTGGAAGCTGAACCATTAGTTATTCTGGTTAATGGTGTACCTACAAAGAATAAGAAAATTTAGCAGGAGCTGGTAGATGTACGAAAAGTACAAAGAGCAAATTTATATTTGAAAAGAAATAATAAATGGTATGAATCAATTTATATGGATGAAGATGAAGAAGTTTTACTAGCAGACACAGGAATACCAACTGGGCAAATTGAAAACGTGGATAAGTCAAAAGAAGAAGAAATTTATGAACATTTCAGCATACATCCTCTTCATTCTAAAGAAGTTATGGGAAACACTATTGATCTGTTTCAGATGAAAAAAGCAAAAGGAACTCCCGTGAGTGTATGGAAGGAGAGCTTGGAAGCTCGTTGTTTTCCCCAGCTGTTTCCTACAGGAAAAGGTGGACGATATGATGAACGTCCAGTACAGATTCCTGCTTCTGAGTATCAGACTACAAGATTATATGCAGAAGATCCAAGATTTCGTCAAAGTATTCCCTATTTGTTCCATCTTTTATTTGAAAGTGACTTGTCTGCACTATCTTATCCAGTAAATCACATTTTAAAAACTGGAGTACATCTACATAATGTGTCTGCAAAGGATTTTCTGAACAAAGTGCAACAGCGAGAGGATCATTTGGAATCTCAATTGATTAATCTGATGGCTTGTCAGCGTGGGACTAATGAATATTGGTACCGACGCCATGGAGAATTGAAATGTATGTTACGGAATTTAGGAACTCCTACATGGTTCCTTACCCTAAGCTGTGCTGAGTACGCTTGGGATGATTTACTGGATTTTCTTCGAGAGGCAAATTCAAATATTGAAAACATCCAATACAAGACAGCAGGAGAATTGTGCTCATTGGATCTGGTTAATGTTTGCAGATATTTCAATCATAGATTTGAGGCTATGATGTCCTTCATCTGCAATAAAAAAAATCCACCTCTTGGAGAAGTTGTGGATTTCTTTTGGAGAAAAGAGTACCAAGCAAGAGGTGCTCCTCATATTCATATGCTGTTGTGGATCAAGGATGCCCCAAAATTTGGAACAGATTCTGATGATGCAGTTTTATCTTTCATTGAAGGATATGCAACATGTGCTATACCTAAAAGCACAGAAGAAAAAAACTTAAAAGAGCAAGTTTTACGTTTCCAAAGTCATCGGTGTGGAAAATACTGTCGACGAAAGTACAAGAGTAAAGATAAATTCTACACAAAATGTCGATTTGGATTTCCACGACCTGTTCTTTCAAAAGGAAGAGTAAACAGTTTTATGTCAGCGGTGCGAAATACTATCACAAGAAAATCGCCTAAAAATACCTACAACCTAAGAAGAAAAGAAGAGTCAAAATATATAAATGACTACAACCCAGTCATTTTATCCATGTGGAATGCTAACATGGATTTTCAGTATGTAGCTGACAATTCTATTGCTGTTGCTCGGTATGTCACATCTTACATCACTAAATCTGAGAAAACGGAATTGAAAGAAATGTGGGAAGAGATTTCTCACGAGAAGACTGTCAGTAAAAAGCTATACAGTTTCAGTTTAAAGATGTTATCGCATCGAGAAATTGGGTCATACGAATGCTCAGATAGGTTATCATCTGCAAGTCTGTACTCCCAATCCAGAAGAATAATTTGGGTAAGTTTAGGCCTTGCAGGAATGCGAAATCGGGTATTGAAATCTATTCGAGAAATTGAATATTTAGCAGAGTACGAACCAGAAAGTACAGACATTTTAAGAACAAACATGTTGGACACATATTACCCAAAGAGAAGTCATCATCTTGAGAACATGTGTCTCTATGAAGTGCTGCAGAACTACATTTTTAAACGGAATACCACAGAAGACATCAACAATGGAAAATATAAAGTCATTGGTGAGGAAGGATGTTTGGTAAAACAAACAAAAGGAAGTTTGATTAATCACAGAAAGCTGAGTTGCGACACTACTGACAAGAAGGAATTTTACTACTTAGCACTTTTACAGTTGTTTAAACCATGGCGTTCAGAGGATGAATTCCTTGGACATTTTCAAAGCTATGAAGATTCCTTTAATGCATGCAAAGATACCATAGAATGCAGTACTTTCACAACTTATGTAGAAATGTTAAAAGAAGAAATTGAACAAGAAGCAACAATTGCAGCTGAAGTAGCTAGAGACAGTTCTCAAGACAGTCAAAGTTCTGGGACGCTCAATCAAGATCCTCTAGGACAACCAATCGTAGAAAATGAAGCTGCAATAGCTATGAATCGAGCTCAGGAAGATTTAATAGACTTACCAAATTTGGAACAACAACTGAATGATGAACAACAACAAATTTATGAGAAAGTCACAAAACAAATTGATCGTGGATTACTACATGAAAATAAAGAGTGCTCATGCACATCATTTGAACCAATCAGAATGTATGTGAGTAGACAAGCTGGAACTGGAAAAAGTTTCTTAATTAAAGTAATTAGAAGCTACCTACAGAAAAAAACTGATTCAACTTTGTCTTGTGTTGTTACTGCTCCAACTGGGTTAGCAGCATATAACATAAAAGGAATTACCCTCCATCGTAGGCTAATGTTACCAGCAGAGCATGAGAACAAAATACAATACCACAAGCTAACAGGAGAAGCATGTTTTGAAGTTTCAAGAGTATTGAAAAAAATGAAAGTTCTCATTATTGATGAGGTAAGCATGGTATCAAAATTAATGCTTGCCTTTTTGCATTTAAGAATGCAGCAAATTCTAAAGACAAACTATGACTTTCTATTTGGAGGAAAACATGTTATAGTTTTTAGGGATCTACTGCAGCTCACTCCAGTTAAAGGACAACTAGTATTTCATACTCTTACACATGAAGACACGAAAAAGTCGCTAGGGAGTATAGGTAATGTGAATATTTGGACATACTTTGAGTACAAAGAACTCATTACCAATATGCGGCAAGCAAATGATGATGATTATGCAAGTATTCTCAAAGATATTAGAATTGGACTACTCACAGAACATGGCAGAAAAGCTTTACAGAGTCGATTGCTATGTAATTTGTTTCCAACAGAACAAATAGTTCCAGAGAAAATATACAAGAAAATTGCTGGAAAAAATACGGTAATCTGCTTAATGCCAACACTACATGAATGCTCTATATTCAATCAAGAACTTTTGAAATTGGAAAATGAAGATATTATAAAACTGGAAGCTGTGGATAAAATACAGCATGAAGGAATAACTATTATATTGACAAGCAAATTGACAACTAAATTGGATTCTCTAGAGAAAAACATATCGAAAACAGCTGGTTTAGAAAAGAATCTTCATGTATGTATGAACTGTCGAGTAATTTTAAGACGTAATTTGGATGTAGAAAAAGGTTTAGTGAATGGAGCTATGGGTAAAGTTGTGGGTTTTGTTAATTACCAGAAAAAAGATGGAATTGAATTTTTAAAAATAAAATTTGATCAGATTGAAGAGGTTAAAGACATTAGTCGTTGTTCAGTTCGTTTCTTGCTTGTGAAAGACTTATATGTACGTAGGAAGCCGTTTCCGTTTTCTCTAGCATATGCTGTAACTATTCACAAATCTCAAGGATTAACTGTAGATAGTGCTTTTGTAAACATTGGATCTAGTGTGTTTAAAGAAGGTATGGCATATGTTGCTTTGTCACGCGTGAAAAAAATATCTGGTTTATTCATGATAGACTTTGATGAGTCAAAAGTTAGTGCTGATGCAAACTGTGTAAAGGATTATAATAGATTAAGAAGAAGCTATGCTCCTCATTTAGGTCAGTATCCTGTGTTTGAAAAACGTGTTGTTTGTCGGAAAAGGAGAATTGAGAATATCTGTAATGAGGATGTACAGAAGAGTAAACAAATAGAGACTGATGTGATTGCAAGCAAAAAGAAAAAGGATAATGCTGAAGAGGTTGTTGGTTGTCATTTTGAAAATAGCTCTGGTGTCAACTGCTACGCTAATGTAGTGCTGAATGTTGTATTTTATCTTGAAAGTTTGAAAGAGCAGATAATACTAAATCATGAAATAAGATTCTGTTCTCTGCTGAGTTTCCTTTATGAGAAGCTGAGTAATGATAAAACTAAAATAGAAAGTGCTTCTGATGTTAGAAATCTTTTAGATGTATGTTCTGGATGTACACAGTTTACTCAAAATGTCCAGCAAGATGCACAGGAATTCTTAATGTATATGCTTATGGTACTGGAAGATGAAGGGGTAGAAATAGAAAATATGTTTGGTCTCTCTTATAAATGGGAACATAGTTGTGAAAATTGTTTGTACACATGCAGCTCTAATGTTGATTCTGAAAGGTTCATATATTTAACATTACCAGAGAGTAAATCAGTGACTTTTAGTACATTAGTTGTGGGACACCCCCGCGCCGCACGGCCACCAGCTGCTGCGTGTGCCCCTTGCCTGCCCTCTGCCTCGCTGCTGCCTCGTTTGCCGGTTGCCGGCTGCCTCCGCTGCGGGGATTGGTTTTGCCTGGTTTTGTCGATTATTTGTGCCTGTTTTTGTTTAAACTTCTTTTTTCCCTTGTTTTGTCGAATATTTGTGCCTGTGTAGCTTATCTTCATTTTGCCCGTGTTTTGACTCTCCTTCCTTGTTGCCCGCCTACCTCGCCGCCCTCCGCCCTCCCTTCCTGCCACCGCCGCTTGTCCCCGCCCCTTTTTTCTCTTCTGTAACCCTCCCCGCTCCCGCCTCCCAGCTGCTCCGCCCACCCGCGCACTTGGCCTTAAAGGCGACCGTGCGACGCAGGTGAGTGTGACCCACTTGTGGGACACCCCCGCGCCGCACGGCCACCAGCTGCTGCGTGTGCCCCTTGCCTGCCCTCTGCCTCGCTGCTGCCTCGTTTGCCGGTTGCCGGCTGCCTCCGCTGCGGGGATTGGTTTTGCCTGGTTTTGTCGATTATTTGTGCCTGTTTTTGTTTAAACTTCTTTTTTCCCTTGTTTTGTCGAATATTTGTGCCTGTGTAGCTTATCTTCATTTTGCCCGTGTTTTGACTCTCCTTCCTTGTTGCCCGCCTACCTCGCCGCCCTCCGCCCTCCCTTCCCGCCACCGCCGCTTGTCCCCGCCCCTTTTTTTCTCTTCTGTAACCCTCCCCGCTCCCGCCTCCCAGCTGCTCCGCCCACCCGCGCACTTGGCCTTAAAGGCGACCGTGCGACGCAGGTGAGTGTGACCCACTTGTGGGACACCCCCGCGCCGCACGGCCACTAGCTGCTGCGTGTGCCCCTTGCCTGCCCTCTGCCTCGCTGCTGACTCGTTTGCCGGTTGCCGGCTGCCTCCGCTGCGGGGATTGGTTTTGCCTGGTTTTGTCGATTATTTGTGCCTGTTTTTGTTTAAACTTCTTTTTTCCCTTGTTTTGTCGAATATTTGTGCCTGTGTAGCTTATCTTCATTTTGCCCGTGTTTTGACTCTCCTTCCTTGTTGCCCGCCTACCTCGCCGCCCTCCGCCCTCCCTTCCCGCCACCGCCGCTTGTCCCCGCCCCTTTTTTCTCTTCTGTAACCCTCCCCGCTCCCGCCTCCCAGCTGCTCCGCCCACCCGCGCACTTCGCCTTAAATGGCGACCGTGCGAACGCGCAGCGGTCATGCCCAGCGGGCGCGCCGATTGTGCGCCGAAGGCGCGCCAAAGGTAAGCCCGTCTGCGCCCGTCCGCGACCGGATCGCGACCAGCGCCAGGACCCCTGGACCTCGAAGACCCCGACCGACCCGCAGGACGTACTCAGCCGCCACCCTCAGCGCACTCAACACCGGCCGACGCCCAGAGTGCCACCAAGCCACACCACGACGCACCCACGGACCCTTCAGCTGCCACGCCTGCAAGTTCTCCTGCATCCGGACCTGCCCCGCACCAACACCCGCCAAGTCAAACACCAGCAGCACCCACCTCAAGTGCATCCTGCTCAACACCCGCTCCGTCCACAGACACGCCATCGAACTCTGGAACCTCCTAGACGCCACAGCCCCTGACGTTGCCTTCCTCACGGAGACCTGGATGAACACCTCTTCAGCTCCCGACATCGCCATCGCTATCCCAGAGGGCTACAAGATCGTCCGGAGGGACCGAAACGCCAACCAGATGGGAGGAGGCATCGCCATCGTCCACAGGAGCACCATCCGTCTCACGACCAGCACCGACAACACCCTGACCAGCGCCGAACACCTGCATTTCCAGATCCACACCAACCCGAACACCACCCTCAGAGGCACCCTGATCTACCGACCCCCTGGACCACGCACACAATTCAGCGAGGACATCGCCGACTTCGTCAGCCCGCATGCCCTCCCCTCCGCTGACTACATCCTCCTGGGAGACCTCAACTTCCATCTAGAGAACAACAACGACCGCAACACCAGCACCCTGCTCGACAACCTCGCCAACCTGGGACTCAAGCAACTGGTGTCCACCCCCACCCACCTCGCCGGACACACACTCGACGCAGTCTTCTCTTCCAGCACAGACATCGACTTCAGCCACGCCACTGAGCTTCAATGGACGGACCACAGCTGCGTCCACTTCACCTTCAAGAGAACGACGACCCACCACCACCAGCAACAGGCCGCCCGCAGAAGCTGGAACAAGATCACAGCACACCAGCTCGCCACCTCCCTGAGCCAGCACCCTCCTGCCAGCTCAGCGAACCCCAGCCAGGCCGCCGACAACCTCACGAAATGGATCAACAACTGCGCGGACGAACTCGCCCCACTGAGGACCCCGCCTAGCAGACCCGGCAGCAAGAAGGCCCCATGGTTCACCGATGAACTCAAGAGCTCCAAGAAGAACTGCCGAGCCCTCGAGAAAGTCTGGAGAAGGGAACCGACACCGGACAACTGGACCTCCTTCAAACTTGCCACCCAGAAACACCACCAGCTGATCCGCGCCGCCAAGAAAACAGCATTCAAGGACCGGTTGGACAACAACGCACACAACTGCAAGGAACTCTTCAACATCGTGAAAGAGCTCTCCAACCCCAGCGCAGGTAACAACGACATCACCCCATCGCAAGACCTCTGCAACTCCCTCGCTTCATACTTCCACAACAAGATCGCGGACATACACAACAGCTTCAACAACCAACCAACGCACACCATGACCGAACAACCACCCCCCACCACCACCCTCCACGCCTGGACCCCGATCAGCACCGAAGACACCATCCGCACGATGAACTCCATCCACTCCGGATCACCGACCGACCCCTGCCCTCACCACGTCTTCAACAAGGCCGACGCGGTCATCGCACCCCACCTGCGAGACATCATCAACACATCCTTCGACACCGCCACCTTCCCTGAGAGCTGGAAGCACGCCGAACTCAGCGCTCTACTCAAGAAACCCACAGCGGACCCCACCGAACTCAAGAACTACCGCCCCATCTCGCTCCTCCCGTTTCCAGCCAAAGTCATCGAGAAGACCGTCAACAAGCAGATGGCCGCCTTCCTCGAGACGAACGGATCCCTCGACCCCTCACAGTCCGGCTTCCGAGCCAACCACAGCACCGAGACCGCCCTCATCGCCGCCACTGATGACATCCGAGCCCTGATGGACAATGGAGAAACAGCGGCCCTCATCCTCCTAGACCTCTCCGCGGCATTCACTAAGAAGGGGGACCCCTGAAAAATGATATCGGCAGGACTACCAGGGGAATCATGAAATAGTCACGAGAGAGAAAGAGTACCTGCCGAAAATGAATAACATGGAGGCCCTAAATAGGGTCCTGATACTTCAGAAAACAACAACCACGAGGCAAACCAGTTCAGGGTCAAGAGGACACAAACAAAAAAATATATAAAGAAATAAACGAGTTTTAGAAAAAATATAGATTTTTTTATTTATTTTATAATCGTGAGGGAAATAAATAAGGAATTAATTTTCAGTGTATATAGAGGGGAATACACAAGCCACATCACAGAGGTATATAATGAGGCAAAAATTCACAATGATGCAGTTTCTATACAGGTAGTAATTAATGGTCCCAAGGTGCTCCTTCAAACAAAACACACATTCATACCAACAACCATGTAAAAAAACATATAGTGACAATGTACTTATTATAAAAACAAACAACAATACGAAATGATTATTGCACAACACAATTCTAAGACATGGGAGGACTAGGCATAGTCCAGGCGGCTAAAAAGACATATGATAGCGTTCAGCGTGGGTGGTGGCCAGAGGTTCAACTGTACTATTGAACCTCTGGCCACCACCCACGCTGAACGCTATCATATGTCTTTTTAGCCGCCTGGACTATGCCTAGTCCTCCCATGTCTTAGAATTGTGTTGTGCAATAATCATTTCGTATTGTTGTTTGTTTTTATAATAAGTACATTGTCACTATATGTTTTTTTACATGGTTGTTGGTATGAATGTGTGTTTTGTTTGAAGGAGCACCTTGGGACCATTAATTACTACCTGTATAGAAACTGCATCATTGTGAATTTTTGCCTCATTATATACCTCTGTGATGTGGCTTGTGTATTCCCCTCTATATACACTGAAAATTAATTCCTTATTTATTTCCCTCACGATTATAAAATAAATAAAAAAATCTATATTTTTTCTAAAACTCGTTTATTTCTTTATATATTTTTTTGTTTGTGTCCTCTTGACCCTGAACTGGTTTGCCTCGTGGTTGTTGTTTTCTGAAGTATCAGGACCCTATTTAGGGCCTCCATGTTATTCATTTTCGGCAGGTACTCTTTCTCTCTCGTGACTCTCCGCGGCATTCGACACGGTCTGCCACCGCACCCTAGTACGGCGCCTCAGCAACATCGGAATCCAGGACAAGGCGCTGCAATGGATCATCTCCTTCCTCGACGGAAGAACACAGAGAGTCCGCCTACCACCGTACAAGTCAGAGGCCTCCGAAGTCATCTGCGGCGTCCCCCAAGGATCATCTCTGAGCCCCACCCTCTTCAACGTCTACATGAGCCCCCTCGCGGCCATCGTACGCAAACACAACCTCAGCATAATCTCCTACGCCGACGACACCCAGCTGATCCTCTCCCTGACCAACGACCCCGCCGCCGCCAGAGCCAACCTGCACGAAGGGATGAAAGAGGTAGCCGAGTGGATGACGACCAGCCGCCTGAAACTGAACTCGGACAAGACGGAGGTCCTCATCCTGGGCTCCTCACCCTCCGCCTGGGACGACTCCTGGTGGCCTCCCGCCCTGGGCACCGCACCCAAACCGACAGACCATGCACGAAACCTGGGCTTCATCCTGGACTCCTCCCTCTCCATGACCAGGCAAGCCAACAACGTCTCCTCGGCGTGCTTCAACATCCTACGCATGCTACGGAAGATCTTCTGGTGGATCCCCACCGAGACCAGGAAGACCGTCACCCAGGCCCTCGTCACCAGCCGACTGGACTACGGCAACGCCCTCTACGCCGGTACCACCGCCAAGCTCCAGAAGAGACTCCAGCGGATCCAGAACGCCTCAGCCAGACTCATCCTCGACATCCCACGAACCAGCCACATCTCCGGACATCTGAGAGACCTTCACTGGCTCCCCGTCAACAAAAGAATCACCTTCCGCCTCCTCACCCACGCACACAAAGCCCTACACGACCAAGGCCCGAGCTACCTCAACAGCCGAGTCAACTTCTACGCTCCCAAACGCCACCTCCGATCAGCCAACCACGCCCTCGCCGCCGTCCCCCGCATCCGAAGAGCGACTACAGGAGGAAGGTCCTTCTCCTACCTGGCCGCCAAGACCTGGAACTCCCTCCCTCCCGACCTGCGCCTGACCCAAGACCACCTCTCCTTCAGGAAGAAGCTGAAGACCTGGCTGTTCGAGCAGTAGCGCCCCCCCCCCCTCCCCTCCCCAGCGCCTTGAGACCCTACGGGTATGTAGCGCGCTTTATAAGTGTCACTGATTGATTGATTAGTTAAAGATGCAAATCACAACATGGAATGTTCTCAATGTAAATCAGAAATGTTATCAACGTTATTTTTAAAAAAAATATGGACAGTATGTAATTTTAATGATGCAACATTGTAGAGCTGATGGAACAAAATTGGACACTTTAATAAAGAAGTTTACAGGAAATCAATTATCAATATCAGGAAAGACTTTTGTTGCAGTTGCAATAATTTTCCATGAAGGACCTTGTATAACTTCTGGTCATTACACAGTTTATCTAAAATGTGAAAAAGGCTGGACACTGTGTAATGATTCACAATTGATTTTCAAGCAATGTTTGCCTGCAGAATTACCAAATTCCTACTTAATTTTTCTAAAACCAAAATTTTAGATACAAATTGCAGCATCTGAAGAAACCATTATTTCGATTTTATTGGATTACCATTGGATATTTCACCAAAAAAGAATTTAAAAATTACCATTTGGCCTCATGGAAAGGTAACTGTTTCTATTGTGGACTTCTTTGATAGATAATATTTTGGTGTATGTGCTTAAGCAACAAGATTTACAGACAATATTTATTGCAAATAGTTAGATTCAGGGCTTTTTTTAAACAATCTTTCAGATTGTGAATTTTTTTGCCCGCTGTTAAGTGATGAATGCAATTGATTTGACTATTTTCAGTGAAATTCAACATATTCTGAAAACAGCAAAAAAAGGGCAAAAAATTACTTTGTTAAATATGAAAATATGTGTACTGTATTCTAAAATGTATTGTTAAATATTAATACTTTTTTTCTTTTTTTTCAGATCGAGAAAATTTAGCAAATGTAATCCTTTTTTCTAGCAATTAAAATAAACCATTTATTTATAATTAAGTTATTTTGTTGGTCAGGTAAGTTTAAAATATCTGTATTTCTCTCCCCTTCACTTTCATGCTCCCTTTTCTTCACTTCTACTCACTCTGCATTTCTCATTCCCCTTCCCTCTCTCTTCTTCCTCTACTGCTCTTTCGTAACTCCCTCACTCCTTCTCTAGTACTCCCCTAAGTTTACTGCCTCCATCACTATTATTTCAACCATGTTTCTCTCCCTGTCTCCATATGTCTCAGTCATTCTAACTGCCTTACTCCTTCTCAGTTCCTTGCTCTCTGTCTCTGATTCTGTCTCTCTCCCTTTGTCTGTCTTACCCTTAATTTCCTTAACATCTCTGTTTCTACCACTCCTCCTCTCTCCATCACTCATTTTCCATCTATGTTAATTTTTTAACCTTCTCCGTCATTCTCCTTCCCTCACCTTCCCTAACTGTCACTATCCTTTACTCATAGTCACTCCTATTCTCCTACTTCACTTCCTCCTGTCTGTATCTCACACCCCTTCATCTTTTCGCATTCTTTCCTTCACTCTCCCTCACTCTCCTTTGCCCATTGAAATCCTGACTCCCTTTCTCTCACTCCGGTTTCCTAAATCCTCCCATCCCCTCACTCCCCATCTCTCACTTTCCCTTACCCCCTTTTCTAATCCTCATACCCCTTATCTCACCATCACTCCACTTCTCTTACTTTCAATCCCTTTACCCTGCTGTACTTCATCCGCCTCATCAGTTACCCCCTTTTCCTATCTCCGTCCCTTACTCCCCTTTTCTCACTCCCCCTCCATCACTCTCCATTACTCACTGCCATTCCCTTACTCATTTACTTTTCTTACCTGTATCCTCTACCCTTAGTCCTTTTGTTGCAGTCAGTCTTTCACTTCCCTTTCATGACTGATCATAATTTCCTTTTCTCACTCATTCTGTCTGTCCTTTCCTCCTCTTCACTCAGTCATTTCAATCATTTCAATCATTCTTGTATACACTACACATTAATTTAATCAAAATAAAAAACAGTATATTAGGAATATAGCTCTTTTTGGAGAAGTGAAGTGAGTTCTTAAAAGAACAGTTTTTTTGGTCTTTTTTTTGTTTTATATTTTTTTTTAGTTTTCAAACAATTTTTTATTTTTTTTTTGGATTTTTTTACAGCACCAAAACAAAACTGGGAATCAAAACACTGCTCAACAGGAACAAAAAAAAAAAAAAAATTATGACCTGGAGCATGTGTGCTGCTGTATACGGTTTTCAATTAAATTTATGCTACTCTCACCGTAGCAAATTACCTCATTGCACATATTGCAATGAATGTGCACTTTTTGGAACAGGGGCCGGATGTCAAGAGGCCTGGTGCATGGTGAATCTGCAGCCGCAGATGATGTGCTCAGCTGAGAAGGTCCAGGTGAAGGGTTCTTCCTTAGGGCTCTTGTGGCTTAACGAGCAAACCGAATTGGATGCATTGATTTAAAATGCCTGAGCATGCAATGAATGCTGAAGGAGTATTTTTTGGCCGGATTCCCTCTAGACAGGACACTTCTGCAAATTGTACAAGTGACATTTGGCGCATTCCCTTTTTTTTGCCCGTCTGGAAAAGTGAAATAATTCCAAATGAAAGAGTGCTTCTGTTTGCTCTTTCTTGGTGGTTCTTGAAAGGTCTCCTCACTGTCTGAAGATGACTGGTGTTCTGCCATTTCACTGGAGTAGCTCTTCAGCAACCTTCTCTCAGGAAATTAGTAGAAAAAGTGAGGGTAGTGGGTGTGGTGTTTGATGATTCTGAATTAGAAACTAATATGAACCAATGAAAAGTGTTGTTTTGTAATCACATGACTTGCCGTGCGCGCACCGTGCGTGCACTGTACGCGTACCATATGTGCACGGAGTACGTACGGAGCACGCACGCATGCGCACTCGGAGCACGCACGCATGCGCACTTGGAGCACGCCGGTACGCGCACGGTACGCGCACGGTGCACGCACGCATACACTTACGAAGCACGCGCGCAGGGTCTACGCGCGCATGCACGTACGGAGCACGCACGCACGGAGCACGCACAACGTACACATGCGCACTCAGAGCACACAGGTGCGCGCACCGTACACGCATGACGCACGCACACATGCGCGTACGAAGCATGCACGTAGGGAGCACACGCGCATGCGCGTACGGAGCACGCACGCACAGAGCACGTATGACGTATGCATGCGCACGTGGAGCGCATACCGTGCGCGCATGGTCAAAAACCCATAAATTTTTTTTTACAAAAATTAAAGTGTTTATACGTTTATAGAAGATATTAACTATGCTGTTCAACTATAAACATAGGTAGTTTATTGTAAAATAATTATATAAAAAATATAAAAATACATACATAAATTAGCATTTAAAAAACCTTACAAATTCACAAAAAAAACCATAGGTTTCACATACGTTATAGTTAGGAATTAGCATTAAAAAAACCTTCGAAATTCACTGAAAAAACCATAGGTTTCACACACGTTATAGTTAAGAATTAGCATTTAAAAAACCTTGCAAATTCACTAAAAAAAACATAGGTTTCACACACGTTATAGTTAGGAATTAGCATTTAAAAAACCTTGCAAATTCACAGAAAAAACCATAGGTTTCACACATGTTATAGTTAGCTGGACATTTCACTCATAAAAAAACAATGAAATTCCCCCGTTATAGTTAGTTCAGCTAACTATAACTCGCGCGCCCGCAATCCACTGCTGATGACGTCACATATTACATCACTCATGACATGGTCAGTGACATCACTCATGGCATCACTGATGACATCTCAAATGACATTACGGTTAATAAAACACACATCCACCGCCGGATGTGTAATACTTTTTATTTTACTCTCTGGAAAGGAGACAAACCTCACTTGAGAGTCACAGAGTGCTCCTGGCTGAGCCCAATGCTGTGTTACACCCACCAGTGCCTGCCGAGTGCTTGTATTCCACCAGCTAGTGCGTATGCTATGACACTCTCTAGCCCATGTGCACTGTAACACCACCCCGTGAATATGTCATGCCACACTTGCCTTCGCACGGGTTATATTGCCCCATCTAACGTGCCTTCCTCGATGCCTATGTTATAAATCACAGCGCTATACCATACATATTACAATCTGGGATCCATATCTTTGTCGCAGTGCATATGCAATGTTACACTACCCAGCACATATTTTATATTACAACTTTAGAGACTACTTAGGTTACACAACACTGCCCTGTGCATATTACACTCCAAGGCGCATATCACATAGCAAGCGCTAGTGCCTGTGCTATCTCGCGCTCTCCAATGAATCTGTCATTGCGCACAATGTATTGCATATTATATTTCACGCCCCGGTTCATCTTATATCACACTTTTTGGTGCATAGTTTATACCATATACTATATCTAGTTTTCATTTTCAATCGTGCTCTCAGGACTATGTTCTATATAACACTGCGTCCACCTACCCTTTTCACGGGCATTACATTTTGCGATGGGGGGTGGAGGGTCAGGGGATGTTTCTGCCAAGTGAGCCCAGAGTCACAGTCCCAAACGTCCTCTTCTTCCTGAATAAAAGTGAGATTATGCTGCATACTTGTTCATATTTTAAGTAGTTCGCACAGACACACATTTTAAAAACAATAAAGTTCCTAATACCCACCTTCTATGAACAGTTAGCTTGCTGCCCCATCCACCTCTTCCCTATCCTCTGTTGTCTGAATCCATGGACTAGCCTCCTCCCTCCTGCTATGCATGGTCTGATGTGCTGCCACTGCCCTGCATTTAGCATGATGTACCAGTCCACTCATCCTGCCCTCCATTGCCCAATTCTATGGCCCATTATTGACCTCCTGCTTAGCCTCTGTGCTTTGCTTGCTGCCCCTATCCTCCTTCCCCTGCCCTACGATGTCTTTGTGCATGCCCCTGCTCCATCCATTTTGACCACCATGTTCCATGGACCTGCCACTCCTATCTACTCTGAGTTTTCTGTTGAGCTGCCACTCCCCTACCACCTGCCTAGCATTGTCAGATGACTGTAACCTGTCCCTGCCACCTCCACCCTGCCTGTCCACATGCCATGCCCCTATCCCCTTCCTCCTGTCCTCCATGGTCCATTTTACTGCCACACCCTTCTGCCCTCCCTGGTCTGTTGTGCTGCAACTGCTCCTCCTGCCTGCCCCGCGCGGTCTGTTGTGAGGCCCCTTCCCCTGAACTCTCTTGTCTGTGCCCAGGTCATGACCCTCCCTTCTATCCTCCATGGTCCTTTGTGCATGCCCCTGCACCCTCCTTCTTGCCCATCATAGCAATTGTGCTGCCACTAACCCTCCCGCTTGCCATGCATGGTCTTCTGTGCTGCCATGGCCCCTCCCACCTTCCCTGTGTGGTCAGCTAGCTGCCCCTGACCCCCTCCCACCTTCCCTCCATGGTCTGTGTGTATGCTACCATAGTCTCACTGTTGCTCTCCATGGTGTGTCTTGTTTCTAGTGCCCATCCTGCCTGACCTCCATGGTCATCTTGCTGCTCCTGCCCTGCCCCCTTGCCCCCAGCCCTCTGTTTCCATGTGCAGACCCCTATTCTCTCCCTCCTGGCTTGTCGGTTCCATTGTAATGCCCCTGATCCGTCCCTCCTGCCCTTTATGGTCTGTTATGCTGCAGCTTTCTCTCCTGTCTGTCCATTATGGTCAGCTAGCTACCATTGCCTCTTTCCCCTCTGTTGTCTGTTGTCCATGTGCATGGTCCTGTCCTCTCCCTATTGCTTTCTATGGATTGTTGTGCTGCACTCCCGTCCCGCATGCCCTGTGTGGTGTATTGTGCTGTTGCAAACCCTGATGCCTGCCCTGTAGGGTCAGTTTGGTGCACCTCTCAATGCCCCTCCTGTCCTCTGTTCTCCAAGGCCATGTCCCTACCCCAATTCCTCCTGCCTACCATGATCCAATGTACCATACTTGCGAACATTTTGAACTTGGTAAGAGGGAGATTTTGAAATAAAACTGGGGTATTGATTTTCCCCTTTGAGTTACATTGAAAAAGAGAAGATTGTAGACAGGAAACAGATCAAGTAAAGCCCATTTGAGCTTAAAAACATTGGACGTTTCCTGGCTGAAACGGGTCTGTTGGCATGTATGGTTGTATGACCACTGCCTCTTACTTCTGCCCACAATGGTCTATTATATTGCCACAGCCTCTCTTGCCAGTCCTGTATTGTTGGTTTGTTGCCCCTGCCCCCCTTTCCACTGCCCTCCATAGTCTGTTGTGCTGCCACTGCCCTTCCTGCCTGCCTAGTGTGGTCAAATTGTTGCCTCTGCACTCTCCTACCTGCCTTCAATTTTCAGAGTCTGTGCCCCTGGCCTCTGCCTCTCAACAGTATCCCAATGAACAACTAGATTGCTAACATTCTATATTTATTACAAAAGTGTGGAATGCCTGACGTCATCTTGATGTAATCAAAACTGTAATGCCTAGAGCATTTCCTTTAGAAATTACATATATGAGAGGGTCTTATTTGCATCAAAATTATGGTTAGTGCTCTAAAAAACTAAAATGAGGACATATTTTCTGAGTTTTCAAATAGCGACAAAGAACTTTTAAATTATTTGTAATCTTAGTTTTTTTATCCAGTTGACCACTTGATTAAATGTTGCATCCAAGGGGAGAGGGTGTGGTGTTACTTCCAGAGCTGCAGACTTTGCAACTGGGGAACTAGGTTGGAGTTTCTGCTTCAGCTCAACATTCTGTGATTCTGGTCAAATCACTTAATCTCCCCATGTCTACAACCAAAATGAATTTGATCTTGTGTGATGTAACCAATGTTCATGTAAAGCACTCCAATACCTGACAAGTCTGCACTATATAAAACTGCAAATACACAAAAAATAAGTGTTTTGCACACTTCTGTCAGTGGGCTACATTTGGGCTACATCTCGGTGATATTTGGGCTACATTTGGGCTCTTTTGTCTCTGGTGGCCATTTTAGGAGATTTATTTGTTATGAAGTTTCTTAATTTCCTCATTTACTGCAGTCTCCTCAGTAGGTAATGCTTTCAGTTTTTTACTTTGATTCCATCAAGAAGGTATTCAGATATGTCTCACATTTGCCATAAATTCTGAATGTTAGCACTCTAGTTGCTCATTAGATCACTGTAGTAAAGCTACTGCTCACCACGGAAGTCTGCTGCTAGTATTATAAGTGCATGTTTCAGTCTGCATATCAGAATTTTTTAATGAAATTGAAGAGGATTTGAGAAGTCACTCAAAATGCGCCCTAATTTTTCTTTCTTCAGCACTAATCATAATTTCTATGGCAAAATGAACCCCCTCATTGTGTTCCTTTTTAAATTAAATGTTTTAAGTGTTACCAGTTTATTCCAATCAAGATGGCTTCAGGTGTGCCATACTTTTGTCATAAGTAAGACAGTAAGTGCTCTAGTTGTTCTTAAGAACACTCTGGGACATTCTGTCATTGGGCTATACTTGGGCTACATCTGGGTGGTATTTGGGCTACATTTGGGCTCTTTTGTCTCTGGTGGCCATCTTGGGAGATTTATTTGTTATGAAGTTTCCTAACTTCCTCATTTACTGCAGTCTCCTCAGTAGGAAATACTTTTAGTTTTTTACTTTGATTCCATCAAGAAGGCATTCAGATGTGTCACACATTTTCCATAAATTCTGAATGTTAGCACTCTAGTTGATCATTAGATCACTGTAGTAAAGCTACTGCTCATCAGGCAAGTCTGCTGCTGGTATTCAAAGTGCATGTTTCAGTCTGCATGTCAGAATGTTTTTATGAAATAAAAGAGGATTTCAGAAGTCAAAATGTGCCCTAGTTTTTCTTTCTGCAGCACTAATCATAATTTATATGGCAAAATGAACCCCCTCATTTTGTTCCTTTGTAAATTAAATGTTTTAAGTGTTACCACTTTATTCCAATCAAGATGGCTTCAGGTTTGCCATACTTTTGTCATAAGTAAGACTGTTAGCGCTCTAGTTGTTCTTTAGAGCACTCTGGGAAGCTGCAGTAGAACACAAAGGAATCAACTGACAGCCTCTGCCCTTGTTGGATGTACATGTTTTACTGAGAATGTCAGACTTCATTCTTACATGACTGAGAAAGATAATGTGAATTTACAGAAAATATGCTCTCAGTTTAGCTTATAGATCACCTTCCAAACCTCTGTGGGAAAAGTATGAGAAAATAGTTTTCTCTCAAACATGGTTTGTGATATCACAGCAGAAGGCTTTTTCACATGGTAAAATCACCTTAGAACACACCACAATTCCTAAAATGAGTATGGTACCATCAACAAATGATTTATAATGTAACTAAAGTCTTAAAACCTTCTATTAACTGCAATGCTTTTTAATGAGGTGCTATCATGTATATTAGTCCCAAGATGGCTGCCAACACTTCTTGGATGAAGTACTGACAGCCAATCAGATCTCACGATGAGATGTGTGGTTAGGCTCCGCCCAGATATGTATGTGATTTTACTTTTGATTTTCTGAGGAACTACTGAACAGATTGACACCATATATGCAAAAGGCACATGCCTGACCTGAGGACTACCTCCTTGCCAAATTTCAAGTAATTCTGTTCAGCCGTTCGGGCTGTACCTTGGACTAAAGGTCCCTATGGAAAATTGCATGGGGAAAACGCGTTTTAGGACCCCCCTTTTTTCTCAACCCCCGCTTGACGAATCCCCCCGAGACTTTCAGAGTAGGAGCGGAGCGGAGCACCCCACCTATTTTGATAATTTCGCGAGGATTCGTCAACCGGCGCCAAAGTTATTCCAAATAGAATGTTGCGGATTTCCTATGGAAACACGGTCCTAACTATAACTATCTACTGGCGGCCGCACTTAGGATTTTAATATTTGGAGTTAGTATTTTAATGACTCGACGCGTTTTGACAGCACCGTCTTTGTCAGAAAGTCAATTCAAAGTTCAGGAAGTGGCAGTGTCTTTTAAGCATTTCCTGTTTTTACCATGGACATAGAAAACACAGCATGGAATGATCGTCTGCCTTGTGAGTAAAAAAGAAGACAGACTTGCAAAAACGTTATCTATTCATTCGTAAAGATTGTGAACAATGCATACAATTCATGAATAGGACAGTTTAATCAAACCTATGCAAAGTGACTTAAAATAAAATAATTTAATACTTAAATCAATTTGCATGTGGCAATGGGTGAAACAAGTGTGTGGAACAGAGTGCCAAGTGGCAGAGAGCACTGGTGTTGTGCTGAATTATATTTCCATTGAAAGGGTTGGGGCGCTGCGCTTTGGTGCATAGAAACCCTTTTTGGCAAATTTAAACTCCCATGATAGCTCGATGAGAGAGGAAATGACTTATTTGAAATATAAATTAGTAAACGGATGGGTGAGTACCCATTTGCGTACCTCCCAATTATGCCACATGATGTCCACTGGTGTAAGACCCTGGGTTAAGCCCACTTCCGATCCTATTCTAGAACTAGAAAAATAATAACGGTGTTGCGGAGAGGCAGTGAAGTGGAAAAAAGTTAAAAAATAAAACAAAAACAAAAGGAGGGGTGGGCGGGTGCAGAACCTTAGTCGGTCTGCTGGGAGGCCGTATACTGGGGGCAGATACGTGGTCAGAAGGTGAGGATGGAGGATGCAGCGACTCAAAAACTGATAGTTCACCTTGCTACTATGGTGTAAGACTAGAAGGGTGTCACTATGATCTCATCCTAAGTGGACATGGAGGTCCTCCTCATGGTTGAGGCCTCCCGGGGTCTTGCTTTGGAGTCTCACTATATATTCAGATTCCAGGCGTCGCAGATGACGTTCCCGATCTCCTCCTCTTGGTGATGCAGGGACCCTGTCAATGCCAAAATATGAGATTTTAGAACTGATGTCTTTGACATTTTGATGTACCAATTCGCAGTGTTTTGCTATGGCGTATGACATGTTGCCATTCTTGATAGCGCGCAAATGCTCCAAGACGCGCTTCTTCACAGGGAAGATTGTGCTCCCCACATAGCGTAAGCCACAAATACAAGTCAAAACATAGACTATAAAGTCAGTATTGCAATTTATGAAGTCATGAATCTTCCCTGTTTTGCCATTGGGGAGGTTGAAAGTTTTTACATTCATACTGTTGTTGCATGATTTGCACCTCCCACATTTGTGAAAACCTAGGAGTTCCCTCAACCAGGTCCCACGTGTCTTTGTTTTGGTGGAAAGGTGGTTGTGCACTAGCATGTCCTTTAATGACTGACACTTCCTGTATGTAACATGTGGAGACGGGCTCACCAATTTACCTATGATAACATCATTCCTGACTATGTGCCAGTGCTTGCATATTATCTGATGTATTTATTGAGAAGCTTGGTTAAAAGTGGTTATGAGTCTCACTTCATGTTTGCCACTTTTTTTCTCTCTAGGTATGAGCAAACTGTTCCTACTTTTGGTGGCTGCTTTCGCAGTGGCTACTCTGATGGTTTTCCCTGTGTAGACCCTGCTTCTGAAACGACCCCTCATGTTTTTGGCTTCTTTTTCATGTGAGTCAGAGGAGCTGCAGTTACATTTTGCTCTCAAAAGCTCCCCATCGGGGAAATTGTTCTTCAGACCTGTCGGGTGATGACTATGTGCATGCTGAATACTGTTGCCAGACGTCGGCTTCCTGGACAGGCTAGTGTGAAGTGTCCCATATTTCACCTCTATGAGAATGTCTAAGCACTCTATGCTGCAGACATTGGTTTTACTGGTAAATTTGTGATTTAAGCAATTTACCGAAAGTCCTTAAATAAAGGCATCTAGGGCCTCGTGTGGACCATCCCATTTCAGAAAAATATCGTCTATGTAGTGGGTCAACAGGATGACATTGTTTGTGTAGGAGATGTTGCCTTCTTGCCAGAGGTGCTCTGCCTCCCACCACCCCATAAACAAACAGGTGCAGCTGGGAGCAAAGCAACTTCCCATGGTGGTACCAGTGTACTGCTCATACCATTCATCCTCAAACAGGAAGCAGTTGTTGTGAAGACAGAAGTGTAACATGCACATTAGTAGCATAGTGTGGTCATACATGGTTACAGGCCTGTCACTTCCAACCCCAAATCATGCTCAATACAAGTATACAGGGCAACACCATCTATTGTTGCCAAGATGTACATTTCTTTCCATGGAATTTCCTGTACCTTCGACAGGAAGTCCATGGTGTCTCTGCAGTACGAGGGTAAGTTCAGGACATATAAAAAATATCAATATCTGGTGACCGAGGACGATTTGCAAACAATCCCAATCACGATCTTCATTCTGATTGGATGCCAACACTTCAAACTAAGAAGTGTTGACAGCCATCTTGTGACTCGGTAAAACTGAGTCACAAGAAAACAGTAAAAAAGAGATAAAAAACAAGAAAAGGGGGCAGGGTTGAAACACCTTGACCCCCTAGGCTTGCTCTGGGTGTCCCACAGGGAAGTAATAATATATTTTGGGGGGCTCGAGCCCCTCCACACTGCCACCACCACCACCTCCCCAGGGCACTAATTATTGAAATGCAGGGGTCTGTTGTGGACCCCCGGCTCTGGACACCACCACCTCCCTGGGGCTATTAAATGTTGGGAGGGGGGCCATGTGGCCCCCCTCCTGGGGCCCACCATGGCCCTGCCTTGTCATTGCAAACTCCTGCTTTACTTCCATGAAGCAAAGCAGTATTGCTTTTGGACAACGGGAGCTGCATGTCAACAGCTCCCATTGTCCAAAATCAAAGCCAGCTCCCGCAAGAGGTGGGGAGCTGGCTGGAACTGCGGGGGCATTGGGACACCCAAGCGGTCTACAACATTGAGGACAGGCCCCCGGGGAAGGGATCCCGAGGGCCAATAGTGGCCCAGGGAAGGGGTGCCATGCCCCTCCCCCAAAAATATTTTTTTTAAACGAGGCAATGCCCCAGGGATGGGGTCTCTGGGGCTGAAAAGGGTCTCAGGAGGGGGGCCACGTGGCCCCCTCCTTGAAAAAGAAAGATATATATAAATATATGGCCATGCCCCGGAGGATGGGGTCCTCAGGGCCGAAATCGGCCTCGGTTGGTGCGGCAGCGTGGCCCTCTTCCCATTTAAAAAAAACCCACAATATATGTCAAAGACTCTGGGGGATGGGGTCCTCAGGGCCCATAAAATATTATGAGGAGGGGCGCCACACAGCACCCTTCTAGCAAAACATATGAAAAAAATACCCCTGTATATCACCGGAGCCCCCGCCCCCTCCCTGAAAAACTCTGAAAACCTGCCTCCTGGCGCGTTCTGGTTTGGGGGATATTAAGGTGCGTTTGCAGAACGGTGTAAAAAGGGGCATGGCCTCGGACCAACTCTCAGCAATCCCACTGTTTGGGGCTTACTGGAAGTACCTGATGGGCTAGTTGGCCCCCAGGGACCCTCAGAGGGCAAGGAGACTTCAGCAACCAACCAAGAGCACACCAGGAGGCGCATTTGCAGAGTGGTGGAGAAAGGGGGTGTGGCCTGTGTCCACCTCTCAGCAATTCCTACTATCTGGGGCTAACTGGAGGTATCAGGTAGGCTAGTTGGCCCCTAAGGACCCCCAGCAGCGATGGGGATTTTAATCCCCATCCAAGAGCATGCCAGGGAGCGAGTTTACAGAGTGGTGGGCAAAGGGGGCATGGCCTGGTATGGGAACTTACCAATCCTGCTTTGTGGGACTTACTGGAGGCAATAGGAGGGGTTGCTTACCCCCAAGGTTGTCCTTGTTGGCCAACTACTCCTCCTGTTACCTCCAGTAAGTCCCACACAGTGGTATTGCTAAGAGGTATTCAGAGGCCACGCTCACCTTTCTCCACCAGTCTGCAAATGCACCTCCTGGCACAGTAGTGTTTGGGGGATGAAGTCCACTTTACTCCTGAGGGACTTTGGGGGCATAGTAGCCCTCCTGGGACCTCCTGTAAGTCATACGCAGTGGAATTCCTGAGCGCTGGACAGAGGCCCAGCCCTCCATCTACACCACCCTGCAAATGCGACTACTAGTTGTAATAGGTCTAGGATTTGCAAGAGTTAGAGCTATTGGCATTTTAAATGTAATAGATTTTACTAACGTTTTTTGGAGTGCAGTGTATGTACGGTGTGTGCAGTGAAATTATGTGGTATGTTGTGCAGTGAAATTATGTGGATAGAAACAATGTGGTATTTAGTGTATAGGAATTATGTAGAGTGGGATTATGTGTTATAGAGACTAATTATGTGGTATGGTAGTCTATGTTGTGGAGTGGTAACCTCAGGTTTAGTCTCCTCTTTTCTATAGATGTTAAAGAATAAACTCAATGAGACAAAAAGAAAAGGAACCACTGAGGAGCACTTCTGGACCTAGTCAGAGGTATGAGCAGGGCCACTGGAATTATGCGACTGTTTGGCTGCACCGACTTTCGCACAATTATACATTTTCTGCATTTTCCATATAATCCATCATCTGCTGCATAATCTGCAGATTTGAACAAAAAAAATTGTTTCTAGCTCAAACGGGTCAAACATTATAAAAAATGCAGCAACAAGTGCTACAGCGTGGTGGAAGGCCCATTGCAAACACAGAATGGTCACCTGTTACTTATTGCTAAAGGTGGGTGTTAAATTGGTACTAATGGAGTGCAAACCACTCTTGCTTCTTTCTGCGCTTCTCTTGCCTCTTTCTGCATTTCTCATGCTTCTTTCTGCACCTTTCTTCCTTTTTCTGTACTTCTCTTACCTCTCTCTACACATCTATTCCACTTTCTGCACCTCCATTCTTTCTGCACCTCTCTTTCTTCTTTCTGGACCTCTCTTGCTTTTTTCTTCTACACCTCTCTTGCCTCTTTCTGCACCTCTGTTGCTTGTTTTTGCACTTTCCTTGCCTCTTGCTGCACTCTCCCCTCTTTCTGCACCTCTCTTGCCTCTTTTTACACCTCACTTGCTTCTTTCTGTAATTCTCTTGCTTCTTTCTGCACCTCTTTGGTTCTTTTTGCAACCCTCTTCCCTTTTCCTCACTCCTGTTCTCTCTTTCTGCACCTCTGTTGCCTCTTTCTGTACTTCTCTTGCCTCTTTCTGCCTTTCTGTTGCTTCTTTCTGCATCCCTCGTGCTTGTTTCTGTACCACACATGCCTCTTTCTGCACCTCTCTTGCCTCTTTCTGCACATCTCTTCCCTCTTTCTGCACTTCTCTTGCCTCTTTCTGCATCCCTCTCGCCTCTTTCTGAACCTTTATTGATTCTTTTTGTACTGCTCTTGCTTCTTTCTGCACCTCTTTTGCAAATTTCTGCACCCCTCTTGCCTCTTTCTGTACTCCTCTTCCCTCTTTCTGCACTTCTCTTGCATCGGCCTGCACCCCTGTTCTCTCTTGCCCTCTTGCCCTTTTGCCTACTTCTGCACGTCTCTTGCTTCTTTCTGCAGATCACTAGTCTCCTGCTGTCCCTTTGTTGCCTCTTTCTGCACCACTCTGCCTCTTTCTGTACCCCTGTTGGTTCATTCTGCACTTCTCTTGCGTCTTTCTACACCTGTCCGGCTTCTTTCTGCACCCCTCTCACCTCTTTCTGTACCCCTCTTGCCTCTTTCTGTACCCCTGATGCCTGTTTCTGCACCTCTCTTGCCTCTTTCTGCACTTCTCTTGTGCCTGTCAGCACTCCTATTCCCTCTTTTTATACATCGTTTCCAGTTTCTGCAACTCTCTTGCCTCTTTCTGCAGTTCTCTTGCCTCCTGTTCATCCCTCTTGCCTCTTTCTGCAACCCTCTTGCCTCTTTCTACACCCCCTGTTGCTTAATTCTGTACTTTTCTTGCTTCTTTCTGCACCCCTCTTGCCTCTTTTTGTACCCTTCTTCCCTATTTGTGCATCTTTCTTGCCACTTTCTGCACATCTCTCATTCCTCGTACCTCTATCTGTACCCCTCTTACTTCTTTCTGAACCATTCTTCCCTTTTCCGTACCTCTCTTGCCTCTGTCTGAACCCCTGTCCCCTCTTTCTGCACCTCTTTTGTCTGTTTCTGCAGCTCTCTTACCTCTTTCTGCACTTCTCTTGCCTCTTGCTGCACCCCTGTTGTTTCTTTCTGCACTTCTCTTGCCTCTTTCTGCACCCCTCTTGCCTCTTTCTGCACCCCTGTTTATTCTTTCTGCACCCCTTTTCCCTCTTTGTGTACCTCTCTTGCCTCTCTCTGTACCACTGTTGTCTCTTTCTGCACCCCTCTTGCCTCTTTCTGCACTCCCTTTGCCTATTTCTGCAACTCTCTTGCTTCTTTCAGCACCCCTCTTGCCTCTTTCTGCACCACTGTTACTTCTTTCTGTACTTCTTTTGCCTCTGTCTGCACCCTTCTTGCCTCTTTCTGCACCTCTCTTACTTCTTTCTACACCCTTCTTCCCTTTTCTTGCACCTGTCTTGCCTCTTTTAGCACCTCTATTGCCTCTTTCTATAGTTTTCTTGCCTCTTTCTGTACCTCGTTTGCTTCTTTCTGCACCTCTGTTGCCTCTTTCTGCAGTTCTCTTGACTCTTTTTGCACTTTTCTTGCCTGTTTCTGCTCCTCTGTTGCTTCCTTCTGCACTTCTCTTTCCTCTTTCTGTACCCCTCTTGCTTCTTTCTACACCTCTGTTGCTTCTTTCTGCACTTCTCTTGCTTCTTTCTGCACCTTTATTGCTTCTTTCTGTACCCCTCTTGCCTATTTCTGCACACTTCTTCCCTCTTTGTTTACCCCTCTCCCCTCTTTCTGCATCTCTCTTGCTTCTTTCTGCACCCTTCTTACCTCTTTCTGCTCTTCTAATGGTTCTTTCCGCACTGCTCTTGCTTCTTTCTGCACCTCTTTTGCTTGTTTCTGCAACTCTCTTGGCTCTTTCTGTACCTCTCTTGCCTCTTCCTGCACCCCTGTTCCCTTTTCTGTACCTCTCTTGCCTGTTTCTGCAACTCTCTTGCCTCTTTCTGCAGTTCAGCTGCCTCCTTCTGCACCTCTGTTGCTTCTTTCTGCACTTCCCTTGCTTATTCCTGCATGCCTCTTGTTTGTTTCTACACCTTTGTTGGTTCTTTCTGCACTGCTCTTGCTTCTTTCGTTACCTCTCTTGTAAATGTCTGCACCCCCTTTGCCTCTTTCTGCACCTCTGTTGTTTCTTTCTGCACTGCTCTTGCATCTTTTTGTACCTCTCTTGCAAATTGTTGCATCCCTCTTCCATCTAGCTGCACCCCTCTTGCCTCTTTCTGAACCCCTTTTCCCTTTTCTACACCTCTCTTGCCTCTGTCTGCACCCCTGTCCCCTCTTTCTGCACCTCTTTTGTCTGTTTCTGCAGCTCTCTTGCCTCTTTCTGCACCTCTGTTGCTTCTTTCTGCACTTCTCTTGCCTCTTTCTGCACCCCTCTTGCCTCTTTCTGCACCCCTGTTTCTTCTTTCTACACCCCTCTTCCCTCTTTGTATACCTCTCTTGCCTCTCTCTGTACTACTGTTACCTCTTTCTACACCCTCTTGCCTCTTTCTGCACTCCCTTTGCCTATTTCTGCAACTCTCATGTTCCTTTCAGCACCCCTCTTGCCTCTTTCTGCACCCCTGTTGCTTCTTTCTACACTTCTTTTGCCTATGCAACTCTCTTGCCTCTTTCTGCACTTATATTGCTTCTTCCTGCACTCCTCTTGCTTTTTTCTCAACCTTTCTTCCTCTTTCAGGACTTCTGTTGCCTCTTTCTGTATTTTTCTTGGTTCTTTCTGCACCGTTCTTCTGCTTTTTGCACCTCTCTTGCCTCTTTCTGCACTTCTCTTGCTTCTTTCAGCACCTCTCTTCCTCTTTCTGTACATGTCCTACCTATGTAGGCATAGTTAGAAATTAGCATTGAAAAAACCTTAGAAACTCACTGAAAGAAAACACAGGTTTCAGGGACGTTATACTTAGGGACTAGCATTTAAAAACCTTAGAAATTCATTGAAAAAATCACAGTTTTAAGGGACGCTATAGTTAGGGATTAGCATTTAAAAAAACCTTAGAAATTCACTGAGGAAACCACAGGTTTCAGGGATGTTCTAGTTAGGCTGACATTTCACTCATACAAAACCAGAGAAATTCGGCGGTTATAGTTAACTGAGCTAACTATAACTCGCGCCCCGCAATGCACTGCTGATGACATCACATATTACATCACTCATGACATGGTCAGTGGCATCACTGGTGACATCTCAAATGACATCACTGATGCAGGCCTCAGACTGCTGCTAGACTGCCAGGGATCAAAAAACCCTGGCAGTAGCAATGGGCCCATAGCGAGCTGACCACCCAGCTCGGAATATGGTGGTCAGACAGCCCCACCCTGGGTTTGCTGGTCGATCGGACAGCCGGACTCATTATTAAACCCTACGTCAACTCCCAGCCAACAGGAGATTTAAACATGCTCCCACTGACTAGGAGCAGATTTGTATGGTGTTTCAGGCAGGGAATAAAAACACATATTGCTCCCACCTGGGGTAAACAAGCAAAAAGCAGCTCTGCGCAGGAGCAATGCCGGCCCCTGAACCACGCGGCCCTGAGGCCACCCCCACAGCCAAGAAAATTTGCTTAGTGGTTACCCTGGGTGGACACTGGAGCACCCACTTGTGAAAATTGGACTTTTATTTGACTGGGGCGTGGGCCCTGGTCAAGCAACAGCCGCAGTCTCTTGCAAGGTGAACCACACAGTGTCACTTAATTAACCTGTGCTTAACCCTGAGTAACTTGGCACAAAAAAGCAGTCAGGCTAAACTTAGAGTCAATGTGTAAAGTATTTATGTAGCACACAAACAGTATTAAAGTGAAAACGTAACACAAGAAAAATCTTAAACCAGTTCAAAAAAATCGAGTACATTTTAATTAATTATTTGATAACAAAAGGACAAAAATCCAATCAGTAGAACTGAAGTCGTTGAAATCCAATGGTTTAAGTGAAATCTAGTGCCTAAAAGATCAAAGCGCCAACCATGGACATCTTGTCATGTGAGACTGGGTCAAAGTCGAAAGTTAAGGCTGACCACGATGGAGCGCAGTTCGGATACAAGAAGTGAATTGGGCCCAGTCAGTGCTTACCTTCGGACTTAGACAAATTCTTGAAGAGAAATGCCTGAGAAGGTAAAGTTCAGCGTATGTGAGTGAATATATAAATCCCTCTGTCGCTGTCTCACTGGGTGAGAGGAGAGAGAGCCTCTATGCTTTGGAAACATGTATGTCAGTTGCATTATGAGTGGTTTACTATATCTGGTGTTTGTCATAGGGGTTTGCAGCAATCAGTTATATGTAGTTACTGTTGCATACATAAATACTCTATAGGTATGCCAATGAATAACTACATAGCTGTGACTCTCTCTGACGTAGTAGATGGATATTAATTGTTTACTACATATGTATAAAATGTTGCACTGTATATGGAACACTACTTATTTAACCATGCCTAGCACTCTCAAACTACATGTTACTCAGTATGAGTTAAAATGGCTTGTCTTACCATCCAAGCACATACAAACCTGCCTTATGAATGAATGGAAACTTGTAATCGCGCTACTTAGCCCGAAGGCATCAAGGCGCCTAAACAAATATATAATTTACCAACACCTACCATTAAGGGTGTCTAATACATAGCTGCCATGTTTCACAGCTGCATGCATTATATACAGCTTCAGTTCATGACTTTTTATTTATATTCTGATCCTTGTAGTCCTCTTTTAAAATGGAATAAATAAGATAATAAGTACCAGAGTACAAAGACAAACATTCAGTGTGAGCAGCACATCATGTATGGACCTCTAAAACTTTGCAGAGCATCTAGTGCATTGTTAAACATGAGCATAATGGTGAGCAAGCAGTTTTCTGGCAATTAGCGCATGCTGTAAAACAGCACATGTACAATGTACAATTCCAGGGCAACACATTGTGAACTAACTTCTCACTCAGCTAGTCTGCACCTCAGACAAATGGTTACATGCTCACATACTCACAAAGGGTCTTACTCACCTGTGGATAAATATATAAAAACACTCACACAACCACTCGCAGACTATCTCATAAAGTTTCAATACTTTTCTATATATTTTATACTCACTTTTATCAACCTCACATACACATATACCTTTTCAATCAATTGGTTATCTCAAAATTCAATGCAATTCACATACTTGAAAATTGAGTTTGTTGGTGAAATTTTTATTTTTTGCTCTTATTAGATAGATCCAATAGTTTCAGGAAAGGCAAAACCTGAGCATAAGAATGGCATACCATTCTCATACAAAGCAATCATTAACAGCAAAAATTAAACTTTACAATCTCTGCTACTGCAGATGGCAGCAAAAAAAAACGTATCTTTTATATTTTAGTTTTCTAACTTCACTTCTGATTGGTTAGTATTAACCCTTTCATGCGCTTATATAAAGAAGCCCAACAAGGTAGGGAATTTGAACATATTCACAACTTATTCGCAATCAGTATGGCAAATATAGTAAAAGATTCTGGGAGCCAAAAAACATATTTGGCTTGCTTGTTTTATGACTTTAAAACAACACTACCCTTTATTAGCAAGCCCTTACTAGGAAATCAAACCCTTATTATTCAACAATAAGTCTAAACGCCTCTAATTTTTTAAAACAGACAACTCTTTCTTTAACACTCTTCCCCATTACACTCTTAGCACATTCTTCATAGCAACCCAATAGAACTAGTGAGTCACAAGTTCACAGCACATTCTAGAAGGACCATACTAGTTACAAAATCAACTGCAGCAGGTGTGGTTGACTATTCAGAGTTAAAAGCATAACCATGGTTCCATTACACTTTTACTTTTTTACCAGAGCCAGGAAGAGATTTACTTACTTATCCTCAAAGACACTACCTTATTTTTATTAACCTGCATATTGACAGCAACCAATCAAATTTATGTTTTTTAATCAGAACCTGATAATCATTTTAACTGCCTTTCATTTTGAAAACTGTCTCATTCCACCCCAGATTTCTTCTATCTGCTACTGATGCTTCACTTCAGAATGGTTTGAGTGTGGATTGTGGGCCACTGCTATGTGTTTTAGGCTAAAGTGTCTGCTAAAAAGAGAGATATTGACAGGGACTTGGGTTTGGCTAATGTGGACATTACTTGGTTGGCCAAAGAGGGTTAAAGTGGCATCAACTGCTGCCTTTAATAAAAGCATTGTAGATTGTCAACCCCCTGACCTCATGATTCTGCACTGTGGTGGCAATGACCCAGGCACACTGACTGGGGTAGGACTGGAAATCCTAATGAAGGACACCTTTGCAGAATTAATTACACTTTTCCTGCACACTGTCTTAGTGTACTTCAACATATGCCAAATGCAAAAATAGAAGTGCTCAAATCAATTCTGTCCACACGTTGACATTGCCTGAAAACATGTTAATAGAACTGTTTCTGCATTCCTCAGAGACCATAACATGGACTCTATTCTACAACAACAAACTGCATTTTGACATTCAAGGAATCTGTAGAAGTGATGGAGAGCCCTTTACAGACAAAGGCAACAAGGTGTTTCTCAGCAACCTGAATCTCTGCATCGTGTATTATGCGTAGCTGTGACATACTTACAATGAACACAAAGGCTTTTTTCAGTTCCTCCCTTTTGCACAAAACGTTGTTCATTTTTCTTATTAATATCTTTTTTTTCAATGTTTTGAAATATTTGTGATGACATTGCAAATACGCAAAACGAAAGTAGGCCTCCAATAGACACCAGCACATTCAAAATTCATAAGTATATAAGTGATTCTGTGCATCACACTGGGTACATCACTATAAATAACCCTACAAAAACATGTATGAGTCTCTGGGTGTGTCTGTGAGTGTGTGTTTGAGAGTTTGAGTGGGTCTGTCAGTGGGTGCATAACTGTCTAAGAAGCTCTGTCAGAGGGTCTGTGAGAGTCTGACTAAGTCTATAACACTGTGTGTGAGTGTCTGAGTAAGTGTGCGAGTATGCTCGTGAGTCTCTGAGTGGGTCTGTAAAGGGATGTAAGAGTCTTTGAGTGGGCCAGTGAGTGAATGCATAAGTGTCTGAGTGGGTCGGTGAGTGGGTGTATGCGTGTCTGATGTCTTTAAGTGGGTGCATGAGTGTCTCAGTGGGTATCTGAGTGGGTGTGTGTTTGATGTGTCTGTGAGTGGCAGCATCAGTATCTGAGTAGGTCTGAGAGTAGGTGTATCAGTGTATGACTAGGTCACTAAGTGGGTGCAAAAGTGTCTGAGTGGTCTGTGACTAACTGTGTGAGTGTGTGAGAAGATCTGTGAGTATATGGATGAAGCTCTGAGTATGTGAGTGACTGCATGAATGCCTCTTTAGTGGTGTGAGTTAATGTGTGACTGCCCCACTGGGTCTGTGAGTGGGTGCGTGAGTATCTGAGAGGATGTGTGAGTGAATGCATGAATCTCTGAGTATATAATTGCATGCATGAGTGCCTCTGTAGGAGTGTGAATGAGTGTGGTAGAGCTTCACTCGGTCTGTGACTGGGTGCATAAGCCTCTAAGTGAATGGGTGTCTGAGTTTCTGAGTGGGTCTGTGAGTGGGTGCATGAGTATCTGAGTAGCTCCATAAGTGAGTTTATGACTCTTTTGAGTGGATCTGTGAGTGGGTGCATGAGACTGAGTAGGTCTGTAAGTGGGTGCATGACTCCCTGAGTGAGTGTGTGAGTGAGTGCATGGCTCTCTGAGTAGGTCTGTGACTGAGTACATGAGTGTCTGAGTGGGTGTGAGTGGTTGCATGAATGTCTGAGTGGCTTCATTAGTGGCCTTATCCATCTCTGAGTGACTGTGTGATTGAGTACATGGGTCTCTGAGTGAGTCTCTGAGTGGGTGTGTGAATGTCTGAGTGGGTGTGTGCGAGGATGCATGGAGTAAGGCTGCATGAGTGTCAGAGTGGGCTTGTGAGTGGGTGCATGAATGTCTGATTGGGTCTATGAGTGGGTACATACATCTCTAGGTGAGCCTGTGAGTGGGTGTATGAGTCTGAATGAATGTGTGAGTGGATACATGAGTTTCTGAGTGACTCTATGGGTGGGTCGATGAGTCTCTTAGAGGGTCTGTGATTGGGCGTGAGTCTTTGAGTAGGTGCATGAATGTTTGAGTGAGTGTGTGAGCCGATGCATAAGTCTCTGATTGTCACTGTTAGTGGGCTCATCCATCTCTGGGTGACTTTTTGAGTGAGTATGGGAGTCTTAGAGTAGATTGGGAGTGGGTGCATGAGTGTCTGAGTGGGTCTGTGAGTGAGTGTGTGGTGAGAGTCTGAGTGGATCTGGGATTGAAGTGCATGAGTCTCTATGTGGGTCTGTGAGTGGGTGTGTGTATCTGTGGTTGTGTGAGTTGGTGCATACATCTCTAAGTGAATCTGTAATTTGTTATGTTAGTCTCTGAGTGAGTGTGTGATTGGGCCGATGAGTCTCTGAGTGGATCTGTCAGTGGGCATGAGTCTTTGAGGAATGGGTGTATGAGTGGATGCATGAGTCTCTGAATGGCCTGTGAGTGGGAGCGTGAGTATCTGAGTTGGTCCATAAGTGAGTGTATGAGTCATTGAGTGGATCTGTGAGTGGGTGCGTGAGACTCTAAGTGGGTCTGTGAGTGGGTACACAACTCTGAGTGGATGTATGAATGGATGCATGAGTCTCTGAGTGGGTTTATAAATGGTTGCATGAGTGTGTGAGCAGGTGCATGATTCTCTGAGTGAGTCTGTGAGTGGGTGCATGAGTATCTGAGTAGGTCTTCAGTGGGTGTGTGAGTTTCTGAGTAGGTGTGTGACCAGGTGCATGAGCCTCTAAGTGGGGTCTGTGAGTGGGTGCTTGACTCTGAGTGGATGAATCGAATATATGACGTTACAACGCATACAATTACAATGCATGCTTTTACAACACAGTCTTTACATCGCAACTACCATTTCATTGCATGATTTTACAACGCATGCCATTACAATGCATACCGTTACAACGCATATCATTACAACGCATAATACTTTCAGGGCAACTGAGGGTAAGTGTTGGATAGTGTAGCGGTAATAATGACTATTCCCACTCCAGTGAGTGCAACAGTAGGGAATGTGTTGGATAGTGTAGGGGTAAAAATCACTATTCCCAGGAACCCTAAAACCCATACCCACCCTAATACTAAACAAATCTCCGTTACTTACCTTATAATGTGTTGTAATGGCATTCGTGGAAATGATATGCATTGTAATGGCATGCATTGTAGTGACATGCTTTGTAATGGCATGCATTGTAATGGCATGTGATGTAAAGGCAGTTGTACTGTAACAGTTGCATTGTGAAGGTAGGTTGTTGTAATGACTGCATTGTAATAAATATTTCCCGGATGTATCAGTGAGTGCATGAGACTCTGAGTGGGTCGACGAGTGGGTGCATGAGTGTGTGTGTGAGTAGAAGCATGAGCGGGTAGCTGTATGAGTCTCTGAGTGGATCTGTGAGTGGGTACGTAAGTATCTGAGTGGATCTATGTGTGTGTTCATGGTTCTCTCAGTGGGGTCTGTAAAAGGGGGCAGGAGTGGCTCAATCGGTGTTTGTTTGAGTGAGTGAAACTGTGACTGGGAGCATGAGTCTCAGAGTGGGCATAAGTCTCTGAGTGGGTATTTGAGTAGGTGTGTGAGTCTCTGAGGGGGTGTGTGACTGGGTGCATGAGTCTCTGAGTTCCTCTATGAGTGGATTCATTAGTGTATGAATGCACCAAGGTCAGTCTGTGGAGGTTGGGGCTCTGACACAGAGTTATTGGTGTATATATATATATATATTTATATACCAATAACTCTGTGTCAGAGCCCCAACCTCCACAAGGTGACCTTGGCGCACGGGGACGGAGTTCTCCACATAAATCCATACACCCTTCCATGTCATCAGCAAAGAAGCACGCCGCACACCAGACCTTCAGGATAACAGGTGCTTCATTTTTCAAATGGCAGCTAGCTTTCAAATCCATAAATGCTTCCTAACACGTTTCAGCTCATTCGAGCCTGGATCACAGGTGGGCCATCAATGTGTTAGCAGTGATGTCACATGACTTTATACGCCATCTAGAACTGCTCAATTCTCCTGTCGACCTATAGATACTGTAATGCCCATAATGCACCTTTTTTTAAAGCAGAATCTCTGTGTTTTTCTAATTGCTGCTATTCAACTTTCCATTATAAAGTTCATATTATGGGGACATTGCAGTTTTACTTTCATAGTGAGTACTTTCAATGTACAGATTATCCAACTTTAAACAATGCCATGTTGCCATATGCTTGTTAACCTTATTCAGTGTCCATATCCCTCAGATCCACTATGATGAAAACTCTGTTCCTTCATATTCCCTTGCCTCGCTGCACCTTCCATTCAAATGTTGGGTCGATTCCCGTACTTCTCAAGCCTGGTGCATTAGGCGGGCTGGTCAGGCTCCCTCCTTCAACATCAAATACCAATAACTCCATGTCAGAGCCCCAACCTCCACATACATATATATTCAATAAATAGAAGTGCACTTCCATGAACACTCTTTTCAGCTTACTAACCAGACAACAGTAAATATAACTTGCCACTCTACCATACACAGAGTGGAGTTCAGTGGCATAGAGTCTTTAACAGTTCCGTGTTGCCGAGTTCAGTCTCGTTCAGCAGAGTAGCGGAGAGTCTCGTACAGTGTATTGTCATACAGTAGAGTGTCATTATTCATGCGAACACAGTGCATGGTAGAGTGGCAAGTTATATTTAGTGATGTCTGGTTAGCAAGATGAAAACAGTGTGTATGGAGGTGCTCTACTTATAATAATCTGAAAGTGATGGATACATTGTAAATAAAAGTTATTACTATAACTTTAGAATTTATAAATTCTGTGTAGGTGAAGTTTGGTTTGTGTTGGGGAAAAAACGTTTCCTAACTATAACTAAGCTATAACTTTTGTTTCTTTCATTGAATTTCAATGGTTTACATTGTTTTTAAAAATAAAAATGGGTTTTGAATCGTAGAATCCAGTGATGTCGAGTGGAGTGTAATTATGTGGAGTGTCATACAATACAGTGGAGGAGAGTGTTGCAAAGTCTATTGTCATAGTGAAGAGCATTGTAGATTGGAGTAGAGTAGCTTTGAGTGACATAGCATACAGTGCAGTATGGTGTTATATAGTGTAGTGGCCTGGTGTCTCATAGAGTGGAGTCAAATGTTGTACAGTGAAGTAGTGAGTTGTACAGTAGACAGTCATGTTGTACAATAGAGTAGGGTGTCATAGACTGTCATAGAGTGGAGTAGAGTGTTATAGAGTGGAGTATCATCAAGTGGAGTGTCGTAGAGTACAGTGGAGGACAGTGGCGTAGAGTTGAGTGCCGTGTCATATAGTGGAGTGACATATCTCAGAGAGGAGTGGAGTGGCATGTCATCAAGTGTCATACAGTGTAGTACAGTGGTGTAGAGTAGATGGCCATTGAGGGGAGTTGAGGGTCATAGAGTGTAATAGAGTGTTGTAGAGTAGATTTGCATACAGTAGAGTAGAGTGCCAGACAGTGAAGCAGCGGGGAGCGGAGTATGTCCAGTGGTGTAGAGTGGGAGAAAGTGAAGGATAGTGGAGTGGAGTACACTGGAGTGGGGTAGCATAGAGTTGAGTAAAGTCATGGGGCCCGATTCACAGAATTAAGTTAAGACAAAATCCTAAACTTACTACTTTTGGTATTCACAGAATGCACTTACTACTTTTGGTATTCACAGAATGCACTTACTACTTTTGATATTCACAGAATGGATTTACGACTACTAACTTTACGTCCGCACTCGGGCCGGAAATTCCGGCCCGCAGGTGGAGCTTCCGGGCTGGAGGCGGGGCTTCCGGGCCAGAGGCGGAGCTTCCGGCCCGGAGGTGGGGATTCCGGCCAGTGGCGGAGATTTGGCCATGGCCAAAATCTCCACCTCTGGGCCAGAAGCCACGCCTCCGAGCCGGAAGCTCCGCCTCCGGGCCGGAATTTCCGGCCCGAGTGCGGACGTAAAGTTAGTAGTCGTAAATCCATTCTGTGAATACTAAAAGTAGTAAGTGCATTCTGTGAATACAAAAAGTAGTAAGTGCATTCTGTGAATACCAAAAGCAGTAAGTGCATTCTGTGAATACCAAAATGGTAGTAAGTTTAGGATTTTGTCTTAAGTTAGTTCTGTGAATCGGGCCCATAGAGTTGTAGACTATAGTGTGGAGTGCTGTTGAGTTGAGTGTTCTAGCATGCAGTCAACTAAAATGTCATAATTTGGAGTATTGTGTTGTACAGTGGAGTACAGGGGCGTGTTGTACAGTATTGGGAAGTGATGTAGATGACAAAGAGAGTGGCATACAGTCTGGTGGAGTTTTGTACGTGGTTTGGAAATTAGCCTTTTTAGGGGCCCACCGGTGCAGGGATTCACCCTTCTCTGTACACGAGTCCTTAAACCAAAAAAGAAGAGATTGGCACTGAAGCTGGAATTCAAAGAACAAGTTTATTCACTCATGAGTGAGACCACGTCCATACAACACCCTCAAGTGTTCCAGGAGGTAGTGACTTGAATTCACAGACCATGGGCCTTTTATACTGAGTTTTCTGCACTGGTAAGCATGTAGTTGCAAATAGAAGGTACAAAAATACACAGGAATAGCTACAGCCAGACATGGGCAGATGAGTAATCACTTAGTCAGCAAAGTGGGAGGGGGAACCGAACTGCTTACATCAGTAGGATATGATAGACAGTTACATTCTCAAACAAGTGCATTCTAGCAGCTACAGGCCTTTCTGAGCTCATACATTGCTTGAGCTTAGAATAAGAGGAGTTAAAGCTGATGACTCAAGCAGAATAGAAAGGCAGGCAACAGTGAAGACGGCAGAATCACAAGGCTAACAAAAATGGATGCTGCAAACAAGATGGCTTCAGCTCATGCTAACAGCAATTATTTTCGATTTCCACAGTGGAGTGGTGTACAGTACAGTACAGAGTTGTAAGAGCGTGGTAGATTGGATTGGCATACAGTATTATAGAGTACAATATTTTAGAGTGGAGTAGTGGAGAAGAGATGGGGAACTGTGTCATAGAGAAGAGTGGAGTAAAGTGGTGTTCAGAGGCATTCAAAGAGATCTGTACAGCATCATATAGTGAACTAGCGTATCATAGAACATCATAGAGTGGAGTATGGAGTTAGACAGTGAAGTGTACAGTGGATAGAATGGATTAGAGTGTCGTAGAGTGCCATAAAGTGTAGTAGAGTTTCATTGAGTGGAGTTATATAGAGTAGAGGAGAATGTTCTACAGTGATGCATGCATAGTAGAGAGGCATACACTGTAGTGGTGTAGAGAGGATTACCGTACAGTGTGGTACCATACAGTTGAATAGCGTACATTGGAAATGTTGAGCAATCTACAGTAGACTGGTATAGAACAGAGTAGGGTATAGTGGATTAGCACAGAATGGAGTGGAGTACACTGAAGTAACATAGTGCAGAGTTGTGTAATCTGTTATAAATGGGGGTGCTGTCTCATACAGTAGAGTTGAATGCTGTGTCATACAGTGTTGGAAACTGTTGTATAGTGTTATACAACAGATTGTACAGGCACAGAGTCTGCTCTTCAGTCTTGCTTTGAGCGCCGGGACGCCTCAGCAGAGGCAGCCGCATGCTGTACAAATTCATTTGATTGATTGATACAAATTTGGACGATGAAGGTTACGGGGATAGCATGTAGTGGAGTGTAGCAGAGTTTTGGACCTATATAGAGTGGAGGAGAGTACACTGGAGTGACAGTGGAGCAGTGTACAGTTGAGTGGAATACAGTGGAATAGCATACACTGGAGTGTCGTAGAGTGGAGTGTCATACAGTGCAATAGTGTAGAGTACAGAGGAGTGTCATATAGTGGTGTTGCATAGGCTGGAGCAGCATAGGGTGGAGTGGCATAGAGTGCAGTGGTGTAGAGTGTAATAGCAAATAGTGTAGTAGCATACAGTGGAGTGGTGCAAACTTGAGTGGCATACAGTGGAGAGGGGTCAAGTGTAATAGGAGTGATGTACAATGGAATAGCATTTTATGGAGTGGTGTACAGTGGAGTGGTGAATATTGAAGTTGCTCACAGTGTAATGGCGTGCAGTGGTTTGGTATAGAGTAGAATAGCGTAGAGTGGAGAAGCGTACAGTGTAGTGGCATACTGTGCTATTTATATTGTGTATGAACCTAGATTGGTTTGGCATACAGTAGAATAGCATAGAGTGGAGTGGCATAGAGAGGAATAGCATATATTGGGTTAGCCAGCAGTGGTGTACAGTGGACTGGTGTACACTGTAGTGTCATACAGTGGAGAGGGGAAGAGTGTAATAGCATACAGTAGAGTGGCATAGAGTGGAGTGGCATTCAATGGAATAGCGTGGAAAGAAGTGGCTTAGAGTGGAGTGGTGTACCATACCCTATAGTGGCATACAGTAGAATGTATTGGCATACAGTGGAATAGCATAGAGTAGAATGGCTTACAGTGGAACGGCATAGAGTAAAATCCCATTGTAGCAAGGCTGCAGGATATAATGACCACTCTAAAATGGGAGACAAACTAAAGTCTGGGACTCAGGAGGTTAGCGTCCTAGTGGCAGCAACAGAAGTCACTTGATGGTCAACCCAAGAGACTGAGGCGAGTCATGAGGAGGAAGGAGGTGTGGAAGCTGGAGGTAGCCTGAGACTGGCAGATAGAAAAGAAGAGAGGCGGAAGGAGCAGGGCGTACCAGCAGGAGAGAGAGAGCAGGTGAAGGACGTGAAGACGAACGAGAGACGGAGAGTAACTTAATCGAGGAAACCGACAGCGCAGGATCAGAAAGCGAGCAGACCCAGCAGCTGAAAGGAGGAAGCAACTGTGGTACCTTATGCCACCACCCAGGAGGAGGGTTGGGGCTTCAGGCAAGTCGCACAACCTAGCTTCTTTGGTGTGCTGGGGTGCTGGCAGGGAATAGGTGAGCACCGCTAACTGTGGCTAGGGTTGATCACATGGGAATAAATGTTGTTGGTGAAATAACACAGACAATCTCTTGGTTAAACAATTCTATTCTATTCTAAGGTTTTGGTAAAGCGCAAACAGCTGCCCCAGCAAGGAGGCGTCCCGGCGCTAGGGAGAGTCACAGTCCCCACCCTGAGCTAGAAAAAGAAGGGAGGAAGGGAAGGTTAAAAACGGGGAAACAGGTGTGTCTTGATGGCCTTACGAAAGGTGGGGAGATTTTCTATACAGCGAATGTTTAGAAACAATACATGGGCACGGTGAGAGGTAATGGAAGCACCGGGTGTCATTGAGTGGAGAAATCCTCAAGGAGGTCAATTCTAATAAGGTATCTTTGTTTGATTTTCCCTCGCGAGGACTGCATCGCTTCCCAAACAGCACTGGAGAGGAAATCCCTGGAGCCTGAGACCGGGCAGATGGACTGGAGGGGAACTGTCCCAATGGAAGACTGTCTTATGTTGGACAAATGTCTAAACCTAAATAAACAATAAAAGATATTCACCCTGCAACTAATGGTGGTGGTCATTGGTTCCTCAAGTTATAGTGGTGTCAGAGTGGGATCTTTGTGAAAGCCAAAATGACGCAACTCGTATCTTTGGAAGATATGATCACACAAATTGCCGAAGGCCAAAGACATTTGCAGATGGTAGTCAAACAGCAGGTTCAAGAAGCCCAGCAAGACAGCGAATAATTACAAGCAGCCCTTAACCCCTTGGCTGCGGCACGAATTCTGCCGCAGCGTTGGGGGGGGTTTGGGGGCAGCGCGGTGGGGCTGTGCTCATGACGGAGCCACTCCGTCATGAGTCACGGTTGAGCTGTGCTCATGACGGAGTGTTTCCGTCACGACTCCGCCCACTGCGCTAATCGCCCGCACAGGCGGGGAATTAGCGCCGCGTGGGCGGAGCGGTGGCCAACGGCCGCAGCATGACGGAACCACTCCGTCATGAGCACACGGCACCCGTGGCTCATGACGGAGTGGTTCCGTCATGAGCGGGGAAGGGGTTAAAGGACAGGCCACCAAAGCAAGACAGTGAATAATTGCAAGCAGCCCTTAAAGGACAGGCCACCAGGATGACTACCAATCAACAAGTGCAAGACATGACCATATATCACCTAACTGATATGATTGCCAGTGCCAGGGTACACCTGAATGTTCCTTGCATGGTTCTGCAGAAATACCAGAAGGGGGATGATCTGGATGTTTTCTTTACCAATTTTGAGAGGGCAGTGTCCACAGCGGTGTGTCTCCAGAACATTGGGGACAGGGTAGAGAACCGCTGTTGTCCGGGGACTTACAATCAGCTTATCAATCAGCCAATCCAGCCAGGACAACTTCTTATGCTGATAAAAAGAAAACCATATTGGAAAGAGTGAGATGTGATCCGAACTTCTATAGGGGTAAATTTATTAAAAAGTAATGGCTTGTGGGGGATAATCCCAGGGCACTGTATTACAGGATACAGGACCTAGGGAATCTATGGCTACAAACAACCACTGCCACCCTCACCGAAGTAGTCGAGAAGGTTTACCTACAGAAATTCCTCCAGACCTTACCTCTGTGCATCCGGGTCTGGATACAGTAACACCCAAATCTTTCAGTGTCTATTGCCATTGATTTGGCATGTGCTTATCATCGGTCCAGTGAATTTAAAATACAGTTAAAAAAAAGTCAAGTCAAGTCAAAGTATGCTTTATTCGAATTTCATTCATAAAAGCAAGAACAAATACAATATAAAACAGATACATACAGCAATTAAAAATAGAATTAAATTTCAATCAATAACATCAAAGTACAAAGCACACTTCTTAAAGTTTTCTGACTCGATTACTAGACCTATATATACGTACTATTCTATTTACAATGGCAGATAAAAAAAATATTAAAATATACGGATAAGAATAATTTAAAAAAGCATACAAATAAAAATGCAGAGGAAGATAACATAACAGAGAGTAGTCAAATGGCTAGCAATCTCTGTCTAATCAAGAGAATAGTCAAGTGACTAGCAATCTCTTTCTAATCGACCACGCCCATCCTAAATACTTTGCGGTAGCTACTGAAATCCATGTCAAAGTGCTGGTGCATAAAATACGCAGAGCCACGATACCTCTGGTTGTCCCCAGATTTTTACAAATTGGGGACAACCAGATACGCCTTGGCACCGCATAAGATCTGCAAGAAAATAAAAAATGACCGATGGTTTCTTTAGTAATACCACAAGCAGGGCAGCTATCACAAGATCCACCTGCCCACTTAGCTGTCAAAGATTTGAGGGGAAGTGAACCTGCTCTGAGTTGGAAGAGAAGCTTCCTTTCTCCAGGGCTGGTTATGACGTCCCAATAAGGTTTTAAACAGGGATACATTTTGGCCTCCAAAAATTCACCAGTCATGGAATTAGCACTGGAGCTACTCCAGTGCCGGGAAGCAACCATCTCCCAGTAAGTACTCTTTAAGATGCTTTTGGACGGAAAGAGTGCTATCACAGAGTGAGCACATGCCAAGCTCGGTCAGGGAAATCTTTAGTGATTTTAACCATCCAATTTTATGGTATACATCAGATCTTCTAATATCTAAGAAGCCCTCTGCGTAATGATGGAGCACAGGAGTAGTCCATAGCCTACGCCAGTACATAATCGGGCGAAGCTTTATCAAATCTGAAACTGCTCTTCTACCCAAATCGTATTTTAAGGGCAGCAATGGGGTGCTTTTGGGGACACCAGTTATAGCCCTGAGAAATTTATTCTCTGAGGATTGGAGTGCAGCCACCTTCTCAAAGCCCCAAAGCTCGGCACCATAAAGCGCAGAGCCTAGAGCCTTTGCTTCATAGACCTGCAAAATATCAAACAACAATGTCTCAACGTGGAATTCAATGGAAGGACAAGTAATTAAAGGTGAGCTGTATGTTACAGTATCAGGGGAATGAATCCATACACAGAGGACAACAGGAGACCAAGTTAGTAGGAAAGATTGTATTTTCAACACATGATGAACATATTGCGTCATATGTACATATCATATAGGTTAAAAAAGCACTGCGTGACACTTAGTGAAAGTGTAACCGAAAAGATACTGTGCACAAGTGCTCGTGCAGTTTGTGACGGCGCAAGTGACACATAAAGTGGTATATACAGCGGTGAAACGGCGCAGCAAGAGAACAATGGTATTCTGAATATGCCAAAATTAGGGCATTTACACAGTAAATGTATGGGAATTCAAAGGACAGTAAAGCAAATGCCCATGTTTGTAAATGCGCCAACAGTAACGCTGTTGAAGTCGACGGCGTTTCGGCCCGTGACAATCAAGGCCATCATCAGGACTGGTTACACATATTTTGAACAGTGCTAGGGTAAAGAAAAACAATTCTCAAAAACTGGACCAAAATGAAGAAAAAGGGGGACAGATGTGCAGATGGTGGTGAACACGGCGACGAGTAATGGCCGTGGGTACGGGTCTAATGTATGGCCATGAGCCAAGGAGCAGGTTTGACAGGTTTTGTTAAAGATTTTCTGTGCTCTGCACCGATAGCACCAGACAATTGCCTATGTCTAAGTGTAGCAATATCAATATGATGCCGCCAACTCTTCTCGCTAGATATGTGTATACCTAGATATGTAAAAGTATTCACTACCTCTAGCGGACGGTTATTCAAAGTGATTTTAGATTTAAAACTACGATGGGGGTTAAAAATCATAAGTTTTGTTTTGGCTGTGTTAACCTCTAAGCCATACTCCCCACAAAATTGATCAAAAATAGACAAGGCATGCTGCAAACCGCTAGGAGTTTTAGATAAGATGAGCGTGTCATCTGCAAACATTAAAATGGGGATTTTAGTCCCAGCTAAAAAAGGGGCATCCACTTGAGCTGAAAGCATACGGCCCACAACATCATTAATATACAATGTAAAAAGCACGGGAGCCATCGAACATCCCTGGCGTACTCCCCTCTCAACAGGGAAGTCCGCAGTTACCGAACCCAGCCCCCCCCACTGAATTCTAGCATAGTTAGATTCATGGAGTCTCATTATGAGGGATAATAACTCGTTTGGGAGTCCCTGCTTCTTGAGGACCGACCATAACTTAGAACGAGGAACAAGGTCAAAGGCGGCCCGCAGGTCAACAAAAGCCGCGTACAAGCTTCCCTCACCCAGCACAACGGTCCTCCATTGCAACAATGTAAAACGGAAGACCTGGTCCACCGTACTTGTGGATCGACGAAAACCTGCCTGCAAGGGTGAAAGAGCATTAAACTCCTCCGCCCAGTCCAGGAGCCTGTTGACGATCACACGTCCCACAACCTTTTGAATAGTATCTATGAGACTTATTGGTCTATAGTTACCCGGCTGGGACCGGTCGCCTTTCTTAAAGATAGGTATAATTACTGCACCCTGCCAGGATGTTGGTACCGCTGCACCCAGTGCAATTGCATTCATAAGGAGATGAATGTACTTACACCAGCGTTCTTTATCATTAATGAATAAATCAGCTGGGACTCCATCAAGACCAGGGGCACGTCCACAAGCCACTTAGCCAAGGGCCGTCATTATTTCTGAAATACTAAAAAAACTTTCCTGGAGTTGATCTAGACTAATTTCTGGTCCCAGATCGAAGCTATTTGGCTCAGCATACTGTTCTCTAAAGAATGTTACCCATTCTTCCTCTGGCACATTGTTATGCGGGGACTCGGGAAAACCCGAGTTTCCCCACCTGACAATGTGCCAGAATAACCGGGAATCCCTTCTATTGCTGGCCGCCCTTAACTCAGACCAGTGATGCTCGTCCCAGTCTTTATTTGCCTTGTATATACTAATTTTATAGTCCTTTCTAGCTGATTGGATTACTGCAGGTTGACCGCCCTTAATGGCATTACCCAAGGCTAATCGTGCTTCCCTACACTGGTTGTTATATCACTTAGCAGGCTTAGGAGCTCTAGCTCCATTGTTTTTTACCGGTTTAAGGAAGTAGTCTTTAATTGTACAAAAGAGGGTATTATGTATTCCTACTACCTTATCTAAGCCAGTGCCAGGTGAGTTGGAGAGCTCTATAGCCAATATTGCTTTATCAACCTGACCACTAATGTTAGCAATAGCTTGATGATTAGTTACTATATTTTCCCACCTTAATCTACGCAGGTCGTTAGTGGGAACAATTAGGGGAGGGACGAGCTCAGAGGAGCCAGCAGGCTGGTTAGTGTGGGACCACCATTTATGAGTTGTGAACAGGGGATTGTGATCGCTCTCTATCCTCCCAACAACCTCCATATCGCATATCGAGGGCCATAGTTTAAGACTACATAAAACGTAGTCAATTCTACTATTGTATCGCCCATTATCAAATGTACTGGTCCCATTTCTGTCACTACTAGTCCTTCCATTTAGAGCTCTTAAGCCCTTTTCGTAACAGAGGGCGTTTAAGGCGATAACATCATTGGTCCAACGCCCAATCGGATTGAGCTCCAGTTTAGGAACTCCCCATTGGCAATCCTCTTCATCCCCGAAAAGGTCATCTTCATTGACTAGGGGTTCAAATGTTCTATTAAAATCACCCACAATAACGATGTTATTGTTTGAAGAGTAGGTGTCAAGGAGACAACTCAAGGCTGCTAAAGCCTCGGACCTCCCTCCCCTATTACTCCGAACCTAGACGTTATAAATATCCAACGTTCCTAGTTTTTCTAGGTTCATTTTAACTAGTTGAATATCTCGGTTGTTAGTATCAACAACTTTAATAAATAGTTTTAGACTCTGGCGGACCCATATAGTTAATCCCCCCATAGGTCTCCCCCTAGGTCCTTTTAATGCAGGCACCGAATAATTCAAATATCCCTGGGTAAAAGAGGGTTCACATAACCAAGTCTCCTGGAATATGCATAAATCAAAATTATTAACAAAACATATCCAATCCTCAGATTCCAATTTGGAGGACAGCCCGGCAATATTCCAGGAGAGTAAGTTCCCCATGGTAGCCTCGGTGCCAGCCAGACAGTTGACAGATGGTAAGGAATCTGGAACAGGGAAATAATTAATACAGGTGTCCACACTTGCTTCTGATACTGAGTTTCTTAGCTCATTAAAGAATGGAAGTGTATCAGGAGGTAGCTCATCAGGGACCGAAGACGAAGCTTTGGGACTATTAAGTCAATCCACGTCTTCAAGATTTGCTAATGCCTCATAGCGATTTCTAGTCAGAATGGGAGGATTGGATTGATTACAAAGTGAAACCCCAGATTTAATATTGGGAGCTATCTGGGTTCTAGGATAGAAATAGGTCAGTTCCCAAGTAGTAATAAAAGACCTCGTGTGGTTTGCATGCCAGTTAAGAATATGGCTGACAGCTCTAGGGTCCCTAAAGTTAATTAAAATGATGTCCCCATTTATATTCTTTAGTGTATTTCCCAGCCAGGGTAGGCGCCGAACATGTAAAATTTCCCCATTGATATACAAGGGAAGAGGGCGGTTCTGGCCAAGCCAGTGGATCACCTTATTTTTTAACTGCAGATATCCCTCTGTTGTGCCATCTTTTAGAGTAGGAACGCCCGCAAGGACTACTACAAGAGGGACAGCCTCTGGTGGCAAATCAATAGAGAAAGGCCCACGTGACTTTGCAATAAGAGTTGAATTGCGTCCTTTTCTGTCGCACATTGGACCTTTTTGTGACGGGATATTTTCTCCCAGGTGGTCGCTGCCATTATTTGGAATAATGGGTTGCATTAGATTAGGGATAGTAGTTCCACCTACATTGGTACTAGTTACCTTGTTGGTGCTCGGGTGGGTTTGAGAGATGGACTCCAGTGGTGGTGCAATGAAAGAGGATTCAGCAGAAGCTGAAACAATAAGGGGCACTATATTTGGTTTTAGAAAATTCGTGGTTAGTTCCCTTTTATTACTCATTAGGAGTTCTACTTTCTCCAACCTTTTTTCGATTGTTTTTAAGCTCTCAACAATAGGTAAAATGAGAGATTTCAGTAGCTGATCTATATTTCCCATTAGCTCTGTGACAGTTGTAACATTTAAAGGACAAGATACAGATGTGCCTGAGAAGGATGTGTTAGCAGTACAAGGTATAGAACCTTGATCTATATATGCCAGGCCAGAACTGCGGCTAGGTTTTTTTTTATTCCTTGATAACTCGGAGTCTATCTTTCTCCGTTTTCTAGGTAATGGGCCTGTAGATTTAGATTGCCTAAATGAGTTGACCTTATGTGGTAGAGGCTTGATAACTTGTGATAATGACCCATTCGATACGACTGGCTCAACAGTTAGGCTAGGAGATACAGATAAAACAATTGGGGACAAATAATTCCACATCTCAACAGTAGTTACATTTTGAGGCAATGTGGCGGAGTCATTATTGCCAGAGAGAAATGAAGACTCTTTAGGAAGAAGCCCACTTATATTTGGAGAGGTCATTACATGAAGAGGGTCGCAGATGGGGGCGTACTTTTAATAAGCTCAATAGAGTTGCGACGCCTCGCTCTTAATTCTGCGAGAGTTGCCTCACGATCTAAACCCGAGTTAACTTTAAATAAATAGCCATCAAGGGTACCCTTATTAGCACAATCATCCATGTCAAAGCAACTAAAAACGTACTCCACTAAAGCAATGCATACAACAGAGTTTAGGGAGCACGACAGAGATATCACTATAAAACACAAAGTGACGTGCCAAGGTAAAATAAGAACAGTACAAGCTGAAGTCAAGGGATTGAGCCCGGCCCGGCCTCCTTCGGCTCCTGAGGGCTACAGAGGGCCCGCCCTTTGCCCGGGCTTAGCCCGGCGTCGCCCGCGCGCGTCCCGCGACGCGGAGGGAGCCTCTGCCTTTTCTGCGCCTCCGGGCGCGAAGACAAGCGGAAGTTAGCCGCAAAGCAGCCTGGGAGCTGTAGTCTCCCCCTGTCGCGGGCGCGATTGCGTTAGGCGCCGACAGAGGAGACACACAGCGTGCGCACCCCAGGAGCGGCAAGACGGCAAGAGGATCAGCAGCAGGTCCGCAGGTAAGTGGTGCAGCACAAGGAATGTCACCCCCGCTCCACCGATCTGCCTTTTCTGCGCCTCCAGGCGCGAAGACAAGGGGAAGTTAGCCGCAAAGCAGCCTGGGAGCTGTAGTCTCCCCCTGTCGCGGGCGCGATTGCGTTAGGCGCCGACAGAGGAGACACACAGCGTCAGCACCCCAGGAGCGGAAAGACGGCAAGAGGATCAGCAGCAGGTCCGCAGGTAAGTGGTGCAGCACAAGGAATGTCACCCCCGCTCCACCGAGGGAGCCTCTGCCTTTTCTGCGCCTCCGGGCTCGAAGACAAGCGTAAGTTAGCCGCAAAGCAGCCTGGGTGCTGTAGTCTCCCCCTGTCACGGGCGCGATTGCGTTAGGCGCCGACAGAGGAGACACACAGCGTCAGCACCCCAGGAGCGGCAAGACGGCAAGAGGATCAGCAGCAGGTCCGCAGGTAAGTGGTGCAGCACAAGGAATGTCACCCCTAGTGCCAAAGATACCTCTAGGTCCCAATTACGACTAAGCAACATAGTAAGACTGTTAGAAATGGGGGGTCTCTAGTTAGCAGAGGTAGGTACCTTAGTCCAAAGAGGGACCCTTGCTTCTAGTCAGGGTAAGGAGGTTACACACTTTAGATAACCCCTGCTCACCCCCTCAGTAGCTTGGCATGAGCAGACAGGCCTATCCCAAAGGCAATGTGTGAAGTATTTGGGGCCACCGTACATCCCCAGCCCCTGCCACTTCATAGCCAGACAGTCAATACACATTCTAGCAGAGGCACACTGGATGTCGAAGCACGAAAATACCTACTTTCTAAAAGTGGTATTGCCAAACACTGAATATAAAAATCACCCTTACTAAAATTGCACTTTAACGTTCTGAGTTCAGGCATAGTAAACTTTATTTTCCTACCTTGTTACTAGGGTTAGTTATGCCTATAAGATGTTATAAGCAAACTCCTCATGCTGTCTTATTGGAACAGGTAGCCTTGCAATAGTGAAAAACAAATTTGGCAGTATTTCACTACCAGGACATGCCACACACACCAGGGCATGTCCAATCTTTCACACACACTGTACCCTGCCCACAGGGGTAGCTTGGGCCTACCTTAGGGGTGACTAACATGTAAGAAAAAGGAAGGTTAGGGCCTGGCAAGTGGGTACAATTTTCATGTTGACATGGCAGTACCAGACTGCCCACAGGCTCTGGAATGTCAGGCCTGAGCTACTCATATGAGAGGCACAATCAGTGCTGCAGGCCCACTAGTAGCATTTGATTTACAGGCACTGGCATACTCAGTACACTTTAGTAGGGGCTTACAAAGAAATCAAAATATGCCAATCATGGATAGCCAATCATGATAACAGTTCACACAGAGAGCATATGCACTTTAACACTGATTAGCAGTGGTAAAGTGCCTAGAGTCCTAAAACCAATAACAACAGGTCAGGAAAAAATAAGAGGAAGAAGCAAAATGTTTGGGGATAACCCTGCAAAAAGGGCCAAGTCAAACAAAGACTATACCTGCAGTGATGATGCAAGGTCCACAATGCTTCCATTGTGCTGAATGAGGTGATACAGCTCTCAGTTGTCTCCAAAACCCCCAAGCACCTGAACCCTTGATGTTGGGAAACATAACTGGATAGGTTATAAGTATGGAGAGTATGGGAGCCTACAAGAAGAGGGCCACAGGGGATGGAAAACCGGAGCAAGCATTGTTGGATACTGGTTGTCACTACGCTCTGATTAATCCACAATGGGTCCACCCCTTTCACATGTGAGATGGAGAAAGAATCTCAATTATGTGTGTCCATAGGGACACACATAAGCTCAGGTACTGTTAGGGATTGATGGGGAATACACCCTAATGAAAATAGGAGTGATCATGCCACTAGCTGGAAAGTTGATAGCGGGCATAAACCATCCCAGATTTCAGTCTTTGCTTCCCGGGCCAGAACCGATGGAACAGGAGATTGGAGGGTTAAAAAAGCCACTTTTTCAGAATCTGAGTTAGACGTACATTTTCCTAAAGGGAAGAAAACCCAGTGGGAGAGAAGGCGAGAGAAACAGGGAGTTTTGACTAAGTATAATGGGGTAACAACTCCTATACTCCCCACCATAGAAGTGACCTGGGAACACCATTGTAGCTTCAGGGTTGCACAGAGGAGAGACCCTACCCTGTGATAGACATGGAACCAAGCCCACGAGGTGGACCAAGACCAGGTAGGCACCTATATTTTGTTAAAGAAGGTCTTAATAAACAGAGTGATGAAAAGTGGGGGGAAACAAGTGAATCAATTACTGGTGCCAGTGGCTTTCCGTGAACAATTGTTACACTTAGCCCATGGGCTAGTGGGAGGGGGATACTATGGAAAAGATAAATATCTCTTGGAAAAGTTCTATTGGCTGGCCGTGTATAGAGATATGGCCAAATGTTGTGCCTCTTGTGAACGTTGCCAACTCCACAGCCCACACCAGAGTCACGATGCCCCTTTGTACCCACTCCCCATTATTGAAATTTCCTTCAAGAGAGTCAGCATGAATCTAGGGAGCTGTCTAACCCCTTCAGCTTGAGGGCATCAATACCTCCTTGTTCAAATAGAGTATGCTAACTGCTATCTGGAGGCAATGTTCTTGCCCAGCATGTCTACCCCCACAGTGGCTCAGGTTATGATCACATTTTGTTCTAGGGCCGGGTTCCTAAATGTGGAATTAATGGATCACGGAACTCCCTTTCTGTCCCAATTAATTAATTAAATCTGCAAATGTTTGGTATTACAACAACTACAAACATCAGTGTACCATCCTCAGACCAACGGATTGGTAGAGTGTTATAATCAGACCATCAAGACCATGCTAAAGAAAATCATTACCAAATCAGGAAAAGAATGGGAGTGCAAGATTCCCTTGGTTCATTTTCCCATCCGGTGCCATGTTAAGGGGTACACCAAATTTATCCCTTTTGAGCTTGTATTCAGACGACAGCTCCATACATTCTTGGACATGGCAGTTGAACATTAGAAGAAGGAGGAGGAGAATGAAGGGAAGGCCCTTCTGAACTATGCAGTAAGCTCAAACAGTCACATCTTTATGGGAACAAGTACACAAGGATTCTGAGAAGGCTCAGGCCCATCAAAAACGGGTATGCTAGAAAAGGACAAGGCTAGGAGAGTTCACAGTGGGGGAACAAGTCCTCATATTGTTTGCACTGCCAAAAACAAACTGTTAGCAAAGTGGCAGAGACCATACAAGATTTTACAAAAGGTCACTTCTGTCACATACCATGCACGTGCCACCCACAAAGCCAGAGAAGGCCAGACATATCACAACAACCCATTAAAAAAATGGGAAATACCACAGCGAATAAAAGACAGCCAGGGGGGTACAGCCCATTATATCACAATCATGCAACCTCTAGAGATTGCTTTACATCCTGCTCAGGATACATGAAATGTAGCAGTCTCTATTGGTTACACCATACCTAAGGAGAAAAAACAGCAGCTTCCCAGTTGATGAGGAAATATTCCAGGCTTGATTTGGGGAAGCCTGGAAGAACAACTTTAGTACGACGTAACATAACTCCATTAGAGAAGTAGGTGGTGAGGCTAAGACCACACGGGATTCCCGCTTCCAGGAGGGAGGCAGTGGAAAAAGAGGTGGAGGCCATGTTGTAAGGCGATATCATTAAACCCTCCTAGAGGGCCTGGTGTTCTCCTGTCGTACTGGTACCAAAAGGCCTCAGATTCTGCATTGACTTCAGACAAGTAAACATACAATTAAAATTTGACACCTTCCCGAAGCCTTCATTAGATGAGCCAGTCAAGAAGCTAGAAAACTCCCAGGGCCATTTCTACGATTTATCTAAAAAAAGAGTACTGGAAAATTCCTTTGGCTCTGAGGCCTGGGAGAAAACTGCTTTTGCAACACCTTCAGAGCTGTACCAGTTCAAAGTTCTCCCAGTTGGGGTTTATGGAGCACCTGCATGTTTCCAGAGGCTAATGGACACCCTACTGAGACCCCATTGTACCTATGCAGCAGACTCATCGGGTCCATCTAGAAAATATATTGAGGGCTCTAGAACAAGCAGGTCTCTCAGTTAGTCTGAGGGAAATGCTTTGGCTACAGGCCATATCCACTACCTAGGATTCTCCATATCAGCAGGTACTATCCGACCCAGGTAGAGAAACTGGCAGCAATTCAACAGATCCCAAGACCCACTACAAAAAATAACTACAATCCTTCCTTCGATTAATTGGGTGCTACAGATGGGAGACATCCTTTACAATGCATGCGATATATCGCATGCCATTACAACGCAAGTCGTTACAACGACGCATTGTTACATCACATGCCATTACAACGCAAGTCATTACAATGACTTGCTGTAGGGGGCAGAAGGTGTTAGATTTTAAATCCAACACCTTCCCTACTGTTGCACAAGCGGGAGTTAGAATAGTAAATTATACTATTCCATACTCCAGTGCCCCCCCTACAGCAAGCCGTTGTAACGACTTGCTTTGTAATGGCATGCGATATAACAACGCGTCATTGTAACGACTTGCATTGTAATGGCATGCATAAAAAACACATGCGTTTTAAAGAGTGCTATTCCTGCAGATGGTTTATATCAAAGTTTTGAGAAATTACTAGTCCACTGATGGATCTGCTTCCTAAGAAAACCCCGATCAGACTTGTAACATAGACTCCCAGTAATGCTGACAGTTTCCAGTGGTTGAAGGACATTCTGTGCATTGACCCTGTATTGATTTGCGCTAATTTTCAGAAACCCTTTATCCTTCAGACTGATGCTTCAGTGCAGAGTTTGGGGCAGTATTGTCTCAGCCGGATGACATGGGAACTTTGCAACCTGTCCTATATCTCAACCGTAAACGTTTTGAGGGAGACCCATTATTCAACCATTGAGAATGAGTGGTTAGCCATCCAATGGGCAGTACTACCTCTGGGTTGCTCTTTTGTATTACTTATCGAAGACTTATGGAAGAGGTGTGGCGCAGCGGCCAGGGCGACTGACGCCGGATGCTGGGGATCACAGTTCGTTCCCCGGCACCGGCGGCAGGTCAGTCCAGCACCATGTGACTCTGGGCAATAGCTAGCTCAATCTTCCCGACGGCCCTCAGTGCTGGAATGCCTACAGGTAGCTGTGCGCTCAATATAAAAATACTAACCCGGTAACATTGTGAATATTCATGGTATTGCAACCTTTTTCGTTTCAGACTTATCATGGTCCAGGCAACCTGCAAATGAAGGTGGACTTTCTTTCTCAACACCCTATCACTGAATGTCCTTATCGTCCATTCCCGGAAAGGGAGTATTGTAGCATGGATGCAGGATATAATGACCACTCCAAAATGGCAGACAAAATAAAGTCTGAGACTCAGGAAGTTTGCGTACTGGTGGCGGTCACTGATATCACTGAAAGGTCGACCCAAATGATGGATGGCAGAGAGAGTGAGGTGCGTCATGAGGAGGAAGGATGTGTGGAAGATGAAGGTGACCCAGTACTGCCAGAGAGAACGTGAGAGAGGCTGAAGAAGTGGGCGTACCAGCAGGAGAGAGAGAGTTGGCGAGCAACATGGAGCAGGACGAGAGATGTCGAGGAGCTGAATATAGAGACCCGATAGTGTAGGATTAGTAAACGAGCAGATCCAGCGGCCGAGAGTAGGAAGGTGCTGCATTTACCTTGGCCCAAGACGAGGGTTGTGGCTTCAGGCAAGTCCTGTCACCTAGCTTTTGGCTTGGTGGTATGATGGCAGGGAATGGTTGAGAACCACTAACTGTGCCTTTGGTTGACCAAATGGGAAAAAGAGGCAGCAGGTGAAGTAACACAGACAAGATCTTGGTTGAACAACAAAGCAGTTGAAACAATACACAGGCACAAGTGAGAGATAACGGTAGCACCGGGTGTCATTCAGTGGGAAGAACCCCAAAGGAGGTTGATTCTAATATGGTATCCTTATGTTAGTTTTCCCCTTGCGAGGGCCTCATCACTTCCCAAATGGCACCATGTAGGATGTCCCTGGAAACTGAGACCGGGGAGACGGACTGGAGGGGAACTGTACCAATGGAAGACGGCCTTATGTTGGGCAAATGTCTAAACCTAAATAAGCAATAAAACTCTTTCACCCTGCAAATAGTGGTGGTGGTCATTGTTTCCTCAAGTTAAAAGCATATAGTGGAGTAGCATATCCTGAAGTGACATACAGTTGAGTGGAGTACACTGAGGTGGTGAATAGTTTAGTTGCGTACAGTGTAATAGCGTAGAGTGGACTGGCGGCATAGATTGGAGTTGTGTACAGTGCAATAACATGAAGTGGTGTAGAATGGGGTGTTGTACAATGGAGCGACATAGAGTGTATTAGCGTGCAGCGGAATAGTGTACAGTGGAGTGGCATACAGTGGAGTGGGGTACAGTGTAATACCATACAGTGGAGTGGTGTCAATGGAGTGGCATCCAATGAAATAGCGTTGAATGAACTGGCACCCAATGAAATAGCATACAATAAAGTGGCGTAGGAGAAGAGTGGAGTGCTATGCACTGGAGTGGCCTAGGGAGGAGTAGCATACAGTGAAGTGGCATACAGTGGAATAATGTACAGGGGAGTGTTGTAATGTGGAGTAGGCATACAGTGGAATAGCATAGAGTGGAATGGCATTGAGCAGAATGTGGTAGAGTGGAATAGTGCATAGTGGAGTAGCATCCAGTGGAGTGGCGTACAGTGGAGTGATGCAGACTGGAGTGGTGTGAAGTGGAGGTGCGTACAGTATAAGAGCATAGAGTATAGTGATATACAGTGTCGTTGTATACAGTGTAATAGCATAGAGTGGAGTGTTGTAGAGGGGAGTCTCGTACATTGGAGAGGCATAGAGTGGAGAGGCATAGAGTGGAATAGCGTATAGTGCAGTGGCATACATCGGAGTGGCATAGAGTGAAGTGGTATACACTGGAGTGGCGTATACTGTAATACCGTAGAGGTGAGTGGTGTATAGTATAATGGTGTACACTGGAGTGGCATACAGTGGAGTGGCTTACAGATGTATGTAAAATGTAGCACCAATGTAGATTATGGTGTGCAGAGCAATGCAAAACAGTGAATGGTGCTGTCTTACCTTTCTCCAGAGTTACCAATCAAGACAGGGCCACGCATGGTGGCCTTGGGTTGTTTTGTAAATCTGACTTAGGTTTTTCCTTGCCATGCGACACCGGGCTTGACGCAAGGGTACTGCAATACAATACAGCTAGGCCTTAGTTATATTTTGGGCCACAGTATACCACAGTATCTTTGCGGTATATTGTGGTACATGGCATTGACAAGACATTAAATAATTGGGTAATGGCTGTTTTTAGAAAAGGAAAAGGCAGCCATATTGTTTTTACTACACTTAACTGCTTTTTGGCTGTGTTCCGTGTTAGAGCCTTAGCAATAGGTAGATATAGGTGAGGAGTATATATTTTTTTTATAACTCCCTCACCTATTACCACTTTATTAAAGCAGTAATAGGTAGAGAAATGTATTTATATTTATTACATATTTTTAAAGCAGTTGATGGCATACTGCACTATTACCTAGTAAGTATCAGAATTTTAGGACAGTTTAAAAAACATTGAGTTGCGCAGTATTTTTTAGGTATGTCTGCGTACTCTATACACTTTTATTTACAGAATTAAATATGTCATATTTTGTAAATAAACTGTACAACACTACATTTGTGAAATATAGTGTATTCCGCTGTAGTTTCATTAAATTTTGCGAAATTCCATGAAAGTACCAAGGTCACAGGTGTCATTTAGTTTAAATGCCTTATAACTTAAAAAATACTTACCCTACTTACCTGCAGTAGCCAAAAAGGATAATCTGCGCACCATAATGTAAAATCCTACCAAATTTAATGCAAACCCAGTAAGCCATTTTCACCATACATCGAATACAATATTTTATGGAAAATGCATTGGTGGAAAATCACTTTTTGGGAACCTCCCCTTTTATCTTTGCATCCCCCTAATGATTCACTATGAGTGAGTCTTGGATGGCCCTATCTGAGACCTGTTCATGGCTGAGGACACAAGTTCCATCTCCAGTTAGAGAAGCTGTAGAAGGGCAAGCAGCAACACTATCTTTAAGGCTCTGAGTGGTGGTTTCACAGTTTGCATCTTGCTTTGTGATAACCGCTCTCTTTGATGCTGCTTGCATGGTACCACCCATTTGTCTGCTACAGAGTCCCGCACTTTGGGAGTTATCGACATTCTCTTCTCTTTCACATGTAACAGTCTTCTTGCCTACTGAAAAAAATCCTCAAGGTGGCCTACCAGTGCTTGGCCGAGCATGGTCTTATCTGAGTGGTGAATGTAGAAAGCATGGAAGTCTGCCATGTGTACTAGAAATGGCAAATATTTACTTGCAAAGGGATTGTTCGATATTATTACAGGTGCAGAGAAAAGTCAAGCTAGGTGTGCACTACACAAAGCCAAATCTCCTCCACAATAGAACTTGGACTTCTCAGCAAGTAGGCCGTGTTTTCTAGCAACCATACTAACAAACGTAGACATGGTTGAAATGCATTATAAAGGAAGACGTCAGCACTTCACACTAAGAGCATGTAGTAACAAATAGCAAGGGTGTCATTGTTAAGTGATTTATAAAAAGCAGCATGGATCAAATAATAATGGTTAGACCTTAATAGGACTTTAACGACCACTATGCACAATGATTTTTGGATTTTACACTAAGATACGTTTTAGAAAATATGTGTAAAATTGTGCATTGAAAATATATTCAGCCAGCTGTATTGGCAAAAACATGATAAGCTATGAATTCTACTTAAAATCTATTTTCTTCTCCTCTAGGAACTCTTCTAGCTGTACTACTAAATATTTTGTATTCTCTCCCTTGCCCAATTCTCCATTGACCATATATGGCAACTGAAACTTTCTCTTGGCTGTGCATTGCCATGAGCAGCAGCTGCCACCTTTCTTTGGCCACTATGCTTTGCATTGTATTCCAGCCCCAGAAGCCTACAAACATGGGGGTCTTTTGCAATTGGAGAAGTCTTCTGCGACCGTAAAGCAAATAAGTTAGGGCAATATGGCTCTCATATCCCTGCAGCTTGTTGTCTAGTCTTGTTGGACAGGGAATCAGGCTGCATGGATTTTGTGTGTTTTAACTGCTTAAGGCCAAATGACAACGTGTTGACATCCACTGCGCTACCTTCATAGTAGTGCGGTGGACTTCAATGTGTCGTCTACAGTTATTGGGAAAGAAAATGTTTGTGGTAAAATCATCAGAAACATTTTCTTTTCCAAAATCAAGTTTAGGCCGCGAGGGAAATGCTTCCCTCATGTGTGATTTTGTTTTTGTTTTGCTGTATTGCATAGCACGCTGTGTGTGATGATGTCATAGCAAAACAAAAGTGAAAGAGGACCATGCTGATCAAATCTGCGGGGATCTACCAATGGCCTGCCACACAGAATTCCTACTCTTCTCTCAATAACATTAGTACCCCACTTGGTGTGCCCACATTTATTACACACAAAATACAACTCATCCAAAATGCTGCTGCAAAATGTCTTCTCCACCTTCAGCCAAGAGAACACAAGACTCCCACTTTGCAATCACTCCTCTGGCTACCTATAGCTAGAAGAGCAATGTTGAAGACGCTTTGCATTGTCCTCAGAGGGACAGGGCCACTGGAATTATGCAAATCTGCACCATCTGGGTGTTCCGCATAATTATGCATTTGTTGCAGTTACTCCATAATCCATCATCCATTGCATAATCTGAAGATTTTAACAGAAAAATTGTTTCTAGTTCAAACAGAACTCAAGTTACTAAAATTAGTGGAAGGCACTAAACAAAGGTTGACTGGACACCTTTGAGTAGTATATTACTTGGTTTGAATGTTAAACTGGTAATACTAAGGGGCACCGTATCCCCAGACAGTGATAATGTAAAGAAATGACAAAATGATAAACTAACACTATCACAAATTGTGCTGTATTACGTCACATGATTTGTCTTTTCTTGCTGCATAAATTAGCCAACCCTGCCGCATAATTTGGTCTTCACATAATTCCAGAGGCTCTGACTATAGCTGCTTCATTAAATCTCACGATGACACTCAGATTTAGGATGATAGTAACAACGCCCACCCAGCAGTTTCCACTTCTCTCTCCATCGAAACATGCGAGCTCAGATTCAAAACTATACACACAATTTCTGATTGGACAACTCAGTACAGTAACCAGCTAGGGTACTAAGATCACAAGGAATACAATAGAGGAAACTTCAGAACTGTTCAATGCTGCCAGCATGCTTAAAAACCATATATTGTGTGTCTGTGACTATCACGCCTCGTTATCCACCACACTACTACACACTGCGTCCCATAACATGATAACCACACCTCGGTGGTCATCACACAAGCAACATCTACACACTACCCACTTCGGATCACAAAATCACAACCACACACTATATGGCGTAGCTTTCGGCCCACAAAGGTAAGCACTCCAGTGCCCCAAATAGGGGTAGTAAGTGCTGTACAGATGCTACAAGAAATATATTTATCATTGGTGCAACACCAAGATTTGTTTTGTTACCATTAAACTCTATGTTTCCATCACACATCAGAATTGCAAAACAAAATGTGCTTTGTGTGAGCTTTCATAACTGCTGATATCCATTTTGAAAGATTTGCACAATTCAT